>NC_084703.1:19891034-20529016 GCF_033807575.1 Cydia pomonella | reverse complement strand
GGGCGGGTCATGTCTGCCGCATGCATCCGGATAGGTGGGCTAGTATAGCCACCAAGTGGATGCCGCAAGTTAAGCGCGTACGAGGCAGGCCCAGACGGAGATGGCGGGACGACCTAGACACCTTCATCAGTAACTGGCCAGAAATAGCACAACAGCGGGAGCTGTGGAGATCACGGGGAGAGGCCTTCGCCCAGCAGTGGGACACTATATCGGGCTAATAAAAATAAAAATAAGAAAAAGGCTATTTAAACTTGAATACCTTTTTTTAAAGTTGTTGATTTAAATCAAGCATATTGTGACCTAAATAAACCTTTGTGAATGTTATAACTGTTATGTAGCCATTCTGTCTGTCAATCCGGAAGTCCTCAACATACTTAGTTATACTTTCCTGAGGTTTATAAAAGAAGCTTTAATTTGGGACTAGGTTGCTTTGTACAAGATTGCCTTTGAATATATTAATTTACTAACGGACTTCAAAAAGAAGGAGCTTCCCAATTTCTCAAGGATTTTTTATTTAAGTTGAAGCTCGGTGAAATGAAACTGGAGAAGTAGATCTTGATGACACGACTATTGTGAAGATCATTATTTTTATGTTAAATATGATATATCATACTATTAATTAAGTTGATTAATAAATATTATGGGATTCTTACACAAATTGACAGAAGTTTAAATAACTAAACAATATTGTTCTGGTTCTGTAAGGCAATCAGTGAGGGGCAGCAATGGAGGCAGGTGCGCGTGCGCTCGACGTCCTCCCGCTGCTACACGAGCGCGTGGCGGCGCTGTCCGGCGGGCGCGATCGTCGCGGGGGGCCTATCATATGGTTCCCGGCCAACCCGCGCCGCGACCGCATCGGGCCTGATGACTACCGCCGACTTTTGCATTACTTGATCAGCATACCTAGGTATGTTTTATTTTATTACTAGCTTAGTCCCGCGGCTACAGTATGCCGTTTGTGTTATTTCCCTTCCCTCATGGGTATATTAAAAAAAAGCTAAAAATTGATTTGCGAATATCTATGATATCATGTAGCTTCGATGTGACCGTAATCTTATGAACTTATGAATAATATGATACTAAATATGACGTTAAATACAGGATGTTATTCAACCCATAGCAAAAAAAACAGTATCACCCACACGTTCGATCATATGTTAAAAAAATTTATGGGACAGCCATTTTTTTTTCTCGATTTCCTCGTTGGAGATCATGTAAAATTGGTTCAGAATGAAAATCGTTGTAAGTGTATCACAAATCCTTTTAAAAAACCTGCACTCACGATACCGATACCACCAATACTTCAGGCAGACACAGATTTAGATTAAAGTTCAACTTTGAATTTAGTATTTAATTGGGTTTTAAATATTATATATTATATTTTTTAATACACTAGCAGCTGAAAGCTGATGAGTGTATATCAATGCACTCGTTTTTTTGTACTATTAATGTTCATTTTGATAATTTTAAATGTTTGTCAAGTCTGTTTTTAAAACTATTCACTGAAGGAGCATTTATCACTGCTTCTGGTAGTGAAACTGGTTATGTTGAGTCAGCAAAACCATATGCATCAGCTTTTTCATACTGTCAATAGACTTAATTGTTTTAATGCTCACAGATGAATCCATAGCCCCTATAAACGAAGTAGGTACTTTCAATAACAAGCTGATGTCTAATTGGTCATATCCTCAGCCACTGGCGTTGAACAATGGCCTGTTGCATTCTGAGACTGCTTTGCCCGTAATTTGATACTTCATTGTTAAAGGCTTTCCTGTAGAAAATGTTCATTGCATCATGTAGTACAGCTTTAATAACTGACTTCTCTTTATACAAGGACTTGTCGAAACATTACGAGACTTATTTGTAATATGTGGGACATAATTTCTATGTATTAGTTGGGAGATGTAACAAAATACCTGTCCCAATTTGGTCTATCTTTTGAATCATAAAATAATTGGTACTACACACACACATTGGTACACAAAGTAATTAGTAATTACTGTATCAGTCTTACTCTAATAGATTAGTGCCCCGTGTTTTTATTAAATTCCGTTAACTTCGGGGCATGAGTAAGTACGTTTAAGCGCCACTTGCATCATCCTACTAACCCGGGGCTAACCGGTTAACCTAGTGTCAAAATTGTACAGGTAACTATGGTAACTCCAGGTTTAACCGGTTAGCCCCGGGTTAGTGGGATGGTGCAAGTGGCGCTTAAACGTACTTACTCATGCCCCAAAGTTAACGGAATTTAATAGAAACACGGGGTACTAATCTATTAGAGTAAGACTGATACAATAATTACTAATTAATTTGTGAATAAATCCTTGTTTATAATGTACCAATTATTATAGGAATGGTGGAAGTGGCGCCAAGGACACTAAATGGCATAATTAATTAAAAAAAAAAACATTTTTTTTCTTTTATAAAAACTAATTAATTTTTCAATATAGCGTTGTTGTAACACGGACATTATTCCTGTCTGAGATAATACTTACGTTTAGTATCAAATATATTAACTCCTATTAAAGTTTACTAACTGAACAGTAATCAATATGAAAACAGGCCGTGTACAATAGCTGTACACGCTCGTAGGGGTATTATAAAGTAAAAAAATGATTATCTCTGAAATGGAGTTAATTAAAATACTGGTGTCTTTGAGAAAGTTACTTAATTTAAGCTCAGGAATGCCCCCTTAAAATTAACGAAAAAAAAATCACGGTGTATAAATATAAACAGTTGGGAACATACAAGTGATTCTTGTCATATAAAAACTATCATCATAACATAATTTAAATCACCTTGTTATGAAAAAATATATAACTAAAGAGGTTATTGTATGCCTATTTTATTTTTTAGTGATGCAGTGCGGTCACATGGCTTCACGATCCTTATTGATATGAGAGGTTCTGCGTGGGCTGCAATCAAACCCATTCTAAAAGTTCTCCAAGAGCACTTCTCATCATCCGTCCATCAAGCACTCGTAGTTAAACCTGATAATTTTTGGCAAAAACAACGTACTACCATAGGAGCTCACAAGTATAAATTTGAGGTAAAATTTCAGAATATGTTAATGTTTATAAATTTACCTGTCATTATTCAAGTGTATATATATATATATATATTTTTCTGTTTACAGGCAGCTGTTATTAGTTTAGAAGCACTTCCTAAAGTTGTAGATAGCTCACAATTAACACCTGATTTAGATGGTACGCTTCAATACGACCACGCGCAGTGGATAGATCTGAGATTAGTAAGTGTAAACTTGGTCATATATTACATGTTGTACGAGTATGTTATTAGATAGCTGCATATATCTGAATCAGCTATTCTACCCAGCTAAGCATATTAGCGGTATCTCAATTTATTTATTTATTTGGAGCCTGTCGTGTCCCACTGCAGGGCAAAGGCCTCCCCCCAGTCTCTCTGATCTCTGTTCAGTGCTGTGTCTACCCACTCCTTCAAGAAGGAGTCCAGTTCGTCCCGCCATCGCCGGTGAGGTCTGCCAGATCCCCAATTCGAGTTTTCGGTCTCCCACTCTGTAGTGACTTTGCCCCATAACTCATTTGGCATTCGACAGACATGACCAGCCCAATCCCATTTTAGCTTGGCCGCTTTCCGAGCTACATCGACGAATCTCAACTGAAAATTATATGCAAACATGCATGTACCACAAATTCTTTCAATTTTCAAAATTATTTGTTTTGAGATACAGGTATACGACTTCCTTATTATTAATTATTGTCTTAAATTGGCTTCCTTGGAAAGTAAGAAAGAAAATAAATAGTATATTTTATATTTATTTGTAACATGCTTAACTTTTCTAACTCTATTTTAAGGCATTAGAAGAGCTGATGTGGCAAGCTGGTGAGCTCCTGGACCGACTTGACGACTTGCAAGAGGATGTCGCTAGAGCAGACTTTGCGGATGACGTCACGGGTGCTCGCCGGGCCATAGATGCACATGCAGACATTAATAAACGGTTGGCCAAGGTTCCTGTGGACGAACTAGAAGCACAAGGTCAGTAATTCAGTAACACTTATGACATATTTTTACAGGATTGGTTTTCATATATGACTGTATAATGTACATGCCATGCTTGTTATGCCACACTAAAAATAAAATAAATAAAAAATGTTTATTTTACTTTTACAATAATCATCTTAAAGTTAGTGATTGGAACCTCCTTTTAAGCTTTAATATAGCTTCCTTATCTATAGAATGTTAACAACATTGTGCTACATTTATGAGTAGGTATGTTACGTAAACATCGCATTTATATTTGTGTATTTTAACAGTAAAGTAAGACTGACACATAATATTTGGTTACGATAGAGATATTCTATTACATATTACTTAGTTTTTAATACCGTCCTAGGTGAACAGTTATTAATCATTCTCATCCTAAAGCCACGAATCTAGTGTCGATACAAACACGTATGGATTTGACATAGAATAAATAAATAAAATAAAATAATCATAACGCGAGATCCAGGATTGGTTACATATTACATTTATTGAAATTTAATATTGTTGATTGGTTATAAGTTGGTTTTAAATAGTAGATCTTTTATTTGGTGTTTTGGAACCACTACAGAACAACTACAAACAAGGGTCTAACTACGTAATCAATTGTCTGTAACGGTCGATTGCCTCAAAAACGAGTTGATTAAGTGGGCGAATAAATCGTGGTTGTTTATATAACTTCGGTTTCAGTTCACGTGCCATCGTCAGTCATTGTGTTTCATAACTTCAGTAAGACATCGTATTTATCAGTGCAGTGTCGCGTGATGGCACCGAAAACATGTGTTTTGAATGCCTGTGGTTTTGCGAGGATGACGGTAGCAATGACGGTAAAACAATAATTTACTAGATTCTCCTTTGTAAAAGTGTGACCTAGACGTTTGTGGGTTTCAAGATGGTATGAAAAATATTAACAAAATCGAATGTCAAATTGTGCGATAGGTGGGCAAAATTAAATCATTCTTGTGATATTTTGAGTGAATTTCGGAGTACTTTGGGATAAAAACAAAAAAGTGCCAAGATAACAAGATGTGGCGTTATGTTAAATTAAACGTGACACGTGAAAGTTGAATCCATGTTTATCAAAATACTTGTAATTTTATATTTTACTATAAGTTGGTTAAATAACTGAACAGGCGAACGAGTTCTGCAACGCCTGGAGGCAGCCGACGCGGCGTGCTCTGAGGCAAGCGGCAGCGGCGGAGAAGCGGCCGCCTTCCACTGCGGTTCCCCCGGCGCCGTGCGCGCACAGCTCACCGCCGTGCGCTCCGCACATGCACACGCGCACAAGCTGTGGCAGCACAAGAAAATGCAGCTTGATCAGTGCTTCCAACTGAGATTATTTGAACAAGATTGCGAAAAAATGCTCGAATGGATCGTCAATCATAGAACCGCTTTTCTCGCTACGTATGTTGAAATCGGTCGGTCATGCGCGGCCGCGAAGAGACTTCAAGAAGAACATGCCAGGTATTTAAAATGGATGGCATCGCCTTTGATCGTACATAATATCGTATAAAAGTATGTTAGATAAATGGAGTCAATAAAAAAAGCGTGTGATTGATACTGATCGTGATTTGTTTAGATTCGCTGCGGCTTGCACGGGCGGCGGGCGGCCGAGCGTGGCGCGCGTCACGACGGCCGCGCGGCGGCTCGCGGACAAGCGCCATTACGCCGAGGCCCAGATCACGGGGCTGGCGCACCGCCTGGAGCGCGCCTACAAACAACTTTCAGCTGGTTACATTCAGATTCATTATAGTTCTGCGTATAAGTACTAGTTAGCTTAATAGTACATTACGATACAAGTGCGAAAAATAGGAAATTCGAAACGAGTGGCGATAAATTAAAACACGACCGAAGGGAGTGTTTTAAATCGACACGAGTTGCGAATTACCTATTCGCACATGTATCGTACAACGTTTTACAGTACATATGGCCCTTTAAATGTTCGACACAGTAACATAATATGCTACTTCTCGCACTAGTGCTATAAAGTAGCCCCATATGTACTGTAAATAATGTTTCAATTTCAATAATTAAGTCTCAAAAAATATGTAAATCTCTCTTATAGGGCTACAACATTAAACATTTCGCACACAGCTCTTATCTCATGCAGAATTGCTCATGATCTAAAAAAATAGCCGAATACAAAATATACAAAAAGTTGAAATTACTTGCTCCTTGATATTATTCCAGCGGCACCTCTGCTACAAGGCTTTTACAAATAGCTAAGAATAATTTAGATTATGTAATAATTTTAGGTCACGCTTCTTTATACAGTCACCCAAGCTGGTATTGACAGTGGTACTTGTATAGGTCTGGAAGAGCGATCAGCAGTGCTGTCACTGTCGGTGGTGTTCCACCACAAGGCGGAGGCCTACGCGTCGGCGGTTGGCGGGTGGGGCGCGCAGTGCGCGGTGGCGTTGCAGCTGGCCACGGGGCAGGCAGGCGGCGCGCCCTGCGCCGACCCGCGCGCGCTGGAGCAGCACGCCCAGCGGCATAGGCAGCTGTATGAGCACATGTGCCAGGCTTATACTGAGGTAATCAAGCATTCCTTATTAGAGCTGCCGCCGCCGCTATAATTTAGGTTAGAGGGGATGTAAAGCCGGGAAATTAGAGCGGAACAAAAGATTGGGCGCGCCTCGAGAAACTTGTAACTGAAGATTCCGCAAAGAGTCCGCAGCAAGCTCGGCCGAATTCTATCTTCCCGTACAAACGGAGTTTCCTTTTCATTATCAAACTATGTGTTGGATTGTAATGAAACTTTGCACATACAATGACATGAGCTATATCTATGCCTGTAATTACTGTAATACAAAGAGTAAAGTAAGTATATAGGAGTTTCTTATAGCCCTAGCTTATAAAATAAACGAAATAGAACAAAAACAAGTTTCGTATGAAAACTTAATATTGCTGTTTTTTTTAACTATGCTATCTGAAGCTACATGTAGTAATTACAAGCATAACTTATCCTATTGTTAGTACAAAGTTTCAGAGCGATCTAGCTATGGTATGCAGGGCAAAAATATACAATTGGAAGTAAATGAAATTAGATATGTTTTCGTGATTTTTTCTATCGAACCAACTTTAACCTTTTAAAGTTTTTCTTAGAGTCTGCCCTCGCAAACATAGTCTAATTTTCCAGTGAATATATTCATGGCATTTGCCTTTGATTAAAACTTGTAAAAACTCAATATAAAAACTACAATTTTGCGTTAGCCCCCTCTTAAGTATAAGGAAGTGGTGCATTCCTGCTTCGAAACCATTTAATTTAGCGATGCCAGCAAAAATCAGCTAATTTTCATTCAAATTAATGATAGTAACAAATTACAAATTCATATGATGTTTATTTTTTTCAGGTCCATTCAACAAGCAAGAAACTACTTTACCAGTTGGATCACTTAGTTCAAGTGTGCCATCAAACTGACCCCGCTGATATGGTAAACATGGACTTTTAAAACTTATACTATAGATAAAAATATACATATTGTAGCCTTTTTTTATTAAGTTGTGTTTAACACAGAGTGACGGTACTGTCAGCACTGCGGGAAGTAGTAGCGGCGACCCGGCCGCCGACTACAGTTCCGGTGCTAACCACGTCCTAGCAGTCATACACCAAATCCTGGGCCACCACAGAGCCCTCGAAGCCAGATACCACCAGGCCAGGCTCAAACTGCACCAGAGATTAGCCCTCTTGCTATACAAGGAAGACTGCCGACAAGTATTAGATTGGTTAGCGAACCATGGCGAAGTATTTTTACAGAAGAACACGGGTATAGGAAGAAATCTCCACAAAGCTAGAGTATATCAAAAATCTCATGAACATTTCGAAAATGTTGCACAAGTAAGTAATCATTGGTTTAAATTTTATTAGTAACGCAATCTGAGTAGAGTACCATTATCAAATATCAATCTGTGCACTGACGAACTTTATTAATCTTTAAGCGGTCACTTATAATTGAAGTTCAAAAGTTATTTAAACATTAGATACTGTGCTTTAAGGAGACCGACTAAAGCTGCATTAACATGGAATCTGTATGTACAGAACACGTACACGAACGCGGACAAACTTCTGGCAGCCGCCGAGGAGCTGGCGCGGTCGGGCGAGTGCGACCCTGAGGAGGTGTTGGGCGTGGCACGCGAGCTGGAGGCGCACGTGGCCGCGTTCGCTGCGCGCGTCGACCGCCGCCGCCGCCGGCTCGACCTCGCCGTGCTGCTCTACACTCATGAGAAGGAGGTACGTACACGCTCGCTCTCAGACATTAACGACAGGGAGGGTCTGATATACATATGTGGCTTTCCCTCAGTTAAGGGTCCTTAACACATTCACCGTTGGTCCACCGTCATAAAAAATCACGCCCCTTGGCAGTGAATGTGTTATGTATATATATTCATCTTCGCAATAGTTGTAAAAATATCCTTAGTTGTTTAAAAGTCGTCCAATATTAACAGAACATTAAAACATTAGATGTAATTCTCTAAGTCATCTACTAACAACGACAGTTATTAGCCTTTGAATCCTTTGATGGATCTTATATCTTTGCGATAAGTTTTACGATATATTATGAATGACGGTACAATCAGTAGCATAAGTTGGTAAGCGGGCTAAGTGCTCAAAATGAAAATGTAACCGGAGAGCCAAATAAAAAATGCAGAATTATTGCTTAAAAAACCGGCACTGAGAGCCCGGCGATAGTCCCGGAAAAAGGGGGTACCATGGTCTAAAATGCTCAAGGCATTGAACTGACTTAATCCGGCATAAGTGTTTTATATTTTTACATCACACTTGCTCGAAAAAATCATGCAAGGACAAATTCATATATTGTTCCCGAGGGAGTTATGGAGCGTGAAAATAAGATATAACTCCCTAGGGAGTTATATTTAAAAAAAACTGTCACTAATTCATACGAACCATGTAGGTTTACTTTTAAAATATTGAAGTTTTTAATTTAATATTTTTGTTTATGTGTAAAAAGATTTAATTTCATTAATATAATAGCCGTTTAAAATATTTTTTGACAATTTTCAATCGTGACTGAATGCCAGATAGGTCTGTATTATGGAGTGTGGAATTAAGAGGAGTGACATCTATTATGGTAGAACTTTTGAAAATGTGTCCAGCTGTCAGCTATAAATAATAGTTCCAAATCTCTCCAGAGTAGCTAAGAATCTAGGCGCTACGAGTATTGACGGAGTGAAGTGCGCTGTCTATGATTTGATTTTTCGTTCAAGTATTCTAGGTATTGTAGCGCCACTTATTTAAGGTTTTTTGATGACACTTTTTGGTACATGGAGATTTGTTTCCTTACTTCCACCTTCCGTAGTCTGTATCTTCGATGCCTAGCATGTCACATAATGACAATATGGCCGGCGAATGTTTGAAATGTCACCGATTTAAGAATTATTTCACTTAAAATTTTGTTTTATCTTCGCAAGTGTGATGAAAAACATTGTGTGTAACTCCGGAGGTAAGAATATTGCAAACTCGGGACTTTAATTCCCTCGTGTCCAATACTTCTCGTTGCACAATGCACTCGTAATAATGTGAAACGCTTATCTGTTAATGCAGCTCGTCCAATGGCTGGAGACGGTCCGAAGCGGTGGCGGCATGTGCGCGGCGGACGACAGCCCTGAGGCAGCGCGGCGCGCACTTGAACAGTGCGCGCAGCACCGCGGCGCCAGCCTCGAGGCTTGCGCCGCCACCATCGCGCAGGGCGAGGCGTTACTGCAGGATCTCAGGTAACATTTGTTCATACAGCTTGTACAATGGTTGGAGACTGTGGAGACTGTCCGCAGCGGCTGCGGCATGTGCGCAGCGGACGATAGACCGGAGCCAGCGCGGTGCAGCTCGAGCAGTGCGTGCAGCACCGCGTCGCCTACATCACACAGAGCGAGACGTTACTACTGCGTGTCAGGTCAATCAATCAATCTCTGGAGTTCCAGGGGTGTAATTTTTCCAGTGAAAAGGATTTGAGGTTTTCGGGTATGATTGACATTTCGGATGCTGTATCCAGGAGGCCACACTCAGAAATGTAGTTAACATTAGGAAAGATGGCGGCGATTTCTCCGATAACCTACTTTTGCGTAAAGTTGATGGTTAAAATCGGTAGTCAACTTTACGCAAAAGTAAGGAGTGATTGAGTAAAAAAATGGGAGTGAATTATCTAGTCTAGTACATTTTTTATTTTTTACTAATTATGGAGCAGTTTATTATTTTCGGTAATCTGTAGATAAAATACTATATAATAACAATAAAATCATATTGAGAAATATCAGATTGTTTGAGGTTTCTTATTTTTATTGCAATGTATATCGTAACTTTCGTTAACAAATTTCTGTAAAAATCGCAAATACACAAAAATGGAAATTCCATGTAACTACTTCAAAGTGAAGTCAAATCAAAAAAGTGCAATATCGAACATAAGATAATTTAATAAAGTATTTAGTAGCTAATCAAATTTAAAGAAGACACTATGTTTATGTGAAACACCTCATAAATTCTCTCAGAAGACGCTGTTCCAAAAGTCTAAGTAGCAGACATGTAATATAAAAGGCGAACACTTCAATTCGCTCTTTTATTTTAAATACGAAATTTAATTGTATAGAATAGTATGTACGGATTACTACAAAAATGCGCTACTTAAAAATTATTACTAAATAAAATGAAAAATCCACATAATGTGCGGCTACTTTTTTTCTTAACCACTCCTTAGGTTATGGGGTCACATTAATAGAAATCGCTGCCATCTTAACCACTGACATAAATGTTCTATGTACTATAGACACGCTACCGGGAACAAATTCAATCAATTTTTCGTGTTATGGCTCAATCACAGGTGTCTTCATACCTACTAGGAGGACTCAACACTTGTAAAAATTGTATACGTGTTTTTTTCACGAAATAAATTTTATTTATTATTTATTTAATCAAGGTGTTGATGATTCTGCCAATGTCGAGGTTGGATAAGACACGGCTAGTATATGAATCATATCATATTACGGTCATAGACAGTGTTCGGTGGAGTATCCGATAAATCTGCAAAGAAATACAAATTACTACTAACTAATAGACTACATAACTATTAAACAATATGAATACTACACTATGTACAGAACAAACTACAGTTAAGTATTAAATCTAGGAACTTATTGTACAATAATATGATACATACTACAATTTAAGCTAGGAATTCATTCAAAATACCACAAAACGGAGTAAAAACTAAATTTAGAAAAAGTTAATATTTAGTGGACGGCTAATCTCACGAGAAAGAAAATCATATATAGGATAACGTATTTTAGGACACTCCAATAAAATATGATTTGTAGTAACCTCGTCCAGTCCACACTCACAGATAGAGCTGTCACTTATCCTCATTTTGGCCAAACGCACAGGGGAAGAAACGAATCCAAGGCGAAGCCTAATAATACATGACGTGATTAATTGTGTCCGCCATTTTCGGCGTTTGACGTCTGTCACTAAGCTTAAAAATAATAGCTATACCCTGATTCATAATTAAATTCCATCAAATCTACCACTGTGTTGCCAGTAAAATGTAACGTTCCAAAAATAGTAAATATATTTATGGCGAACGAATGCACGTAAGTAAATAATTTACTACTAATTTGAAATACAGTATTTAAATGCTTAGTTTAAATAATCAGACTTATTAAAAAAACAGTGCCATTAATTAATATTGAATCAAAACTATTTTGAGGTAGAAATGTTCGTTTTGAAATGGTAATACTACAAGTCTAAACAACATTTGGTATTCCGTTTTAATACAATAACATTATCGTCTTAAGATGTGTGTATTATTACTATACCTTAAAACGTAAATTCGAAAACGACAACTACAGGATAGTGTAATATGACCTTATGGTTACCATGATAGATTTATGGCGGCCATGACACTCACTTGTCAAGTCAAGTTGTCACTTCATTCGGCATCTGACGTCTGTTACTTATAGTATTTTTCAAACAGAAAGGGTATTCAGAAAAGAACAGAATTCATCTCAATACAATTTTGCGAGATTTGGCATTTTAAGATTATAAATTGTTTGGAGATGACACCTGTCACCGTACCCAGCATGTTTTAAAAATATTCTAGTCCCCAACTAAGCAAGGATTGTACCGTTTAAATTATAATGGCTTAAAGACGATACATTTGAATGTAATTTTGTAGGTATAGTGAATAAATATTTACCTATATTATATAACAAACATCTGAGTCGAAGTATAGGTGACACATTTAACAAAAACCCTTCATTTATAGAGTTGGCAGCGTTTCATTCAAGGTATAAAAAATTGAGCGATGGAAACCGGCAAAACGTCCCACTTAGTCGCTTGCCATACGGACGAGATTTTCTTGTATATTTATTCGAATAACTTGTCAAGGCGTCTTTATCGTCATACAAAAACGGTTTTATTATGTTCGTCACCTTCAGTAAGTTTATAATATTTTTATTCTTCCAAAAAGGTTGGTGACATCTGGTCCGTCATACTGACGTTGACAGATGTCATTGTGACAGTAACATTTCTCGGTAGATTTGATGGAATTTATTTATGAATTAGGCTATAGGGAGAGTGCATGAACTGTAGGAGGCAGCACAGGAGCTGTCAGATTTTTGGCGCGAAGCGTAAATGTGATGTTTATTGTTCCGATGTAGCCCACAAGATGGCAGAACCTACTATGCACAAGAAAGCACGTGACATGTAAATGTACATGTTTATGGTTCCGATTCAGGCCACAAGATGGCAGACCCTCCAACGCGCACGGTCCCTATAGTCAGAGGCGAAAATGATATGACAACTGTTCATTTTCTGCCTAAATACCGTACTGTCTTTTCAATTTAAATACAATTTTAATTATTTCCATTACAGTGTAATGTTTTTTTTTTTCTTTTGTGACACTGCCGATATTAAAATTTATAAAAATAGTCTTAAAACCTTTTGTGTTTGACTCTCGTACTCATGGAAGATATAAGTAAATGAAAGAGAATATAATAAATAATAATAATTCAGCCTATATTCGTCCCACTGCTGGGCACAGGCCTCCTCTCATGTGCAAGAGGGCTCGGGCTATAGTCCCCACGCTAGCCCAATGCGGATTGGGGACTTCACATACACCTTTGAATTTCTTCGCAGATGTGTGCAGGTTTCCTCACGATGTTTTCCTTCACCGAAAAGCTAGTGGTAAATATCAAATGACATTTCGTACATAAGTTTCGAAAAACTCATTGGTACGAGCCAGGATTTGAACCCACGACCTCCGGATTGAAAGTCGGACGTTATATCCACTCGGCCACCACCGCTTGAAATGAAATAGAAACGCACACAAATTTATATCTGAAAAATTCTGCCGTTTACGGCGTGTAGGACGAGGTAACGGACACAAATATTTTTGCATGCGTCGCTACACACGCACACAACTAAATTATCAAACACTAGCATATAATATATATATATTCTATACTACGTCGGTGGCAAACAAGCGTACGGCCCGCCTGATGGTAAGCAGTCTCCGTAGCCTATGTACGCCTGCAACTCCCGAAGAGTTACATGCGCGTTGCTGACCCTAACCCCCCCCCCCTCGTTGAGCTCTGGCAACCTTACTCACCGGCAGGAACACACTATGAGGAGTAGTATATTCATACAAGTACAAGAACAAACAGGGACAACCCTGTCCGTGAACGAGATGACGTCAGTTTTAAGTAAACCTAAATTGTGCATGGGACGCGTCGATAATATTGTCGATGTTTTATTAACAATAAATTTTAATTTTCTGCGTTTGTCAATTATAATAATAATTAAATATCAAGTCTTTGTACCAGCATTTTACTAACTTTTAACCCTTTACCAGGCTAAGGGATATATATTTCCCATATGCGGCTCTTCAAGCACGTGTTCTATTTTCGATGACTAAGACTAAGAGACTTCGATTGTCATTTTTGAACTGTCAGCCTGGTAAAGGGTTAATGGTATTGTATGTATGTTAGTTTACCTATTTTTTTTAGGGCAAATCTTGCAAGCTGATATAGAATGATTTTCTATTATCAATTTATTAGTTATTTTTTTACTTGTTTAGTTATATAGCAATACAATATACCATTGAGCATGCATATCTGATGACAAAGATAGAAGGCGGCCATAGGATGTCATATAAGAGATATTGAGTGGGGTATAATTAGTCTATAGCTAGGTATATAACATGAAATGCCATGGTACGTGCTTATTAAATGGGATTTATTTTTTACGTCATTACGGGTAGGTTATTGGGTAAGTGTGGGATATCCATACTGTACACCTAATCGCCCTAAACTCATTGGGATGGCTATAATAGCACCCAGCTTTTAGAGCCTAAAAATGATTTCCACACAACACATTGTTATCGTTAATTATCGCCTAATGGCGAAATACATTGTATTTATTCTACACTTTTAAGGCCCATTATACATCTTTTTTGCACATCTCTTACAATAAATTTGATTTTTGTGTATATTATATTATATTATTATATTCTTGCACATTGAAAGCAATAATATTTCAATTCTGGAATAGATGTTAAAAGAAGCCAGCAGACACACCCACACTTTGTTCTGTCCAAGTCGGTGCAATGTTCGACTCTTGATTTGGAGTGAAGGACGCAGGACAAGCATTGTAAAATGCCGACCGATGGAACTATTCTCAGTACTCTATCAATTTTATGCACCCTTTTTATTCTACACGTGATTCACATGATTGTATGCTAGAACTAAACAGGGAACTTTCGATGTTGTAATGAACTTCAGACTTCATTTCTCATTTTTCTATAATATAGAACCGGTGCGGAAAAAGAGATTCCAGTCCGTTGAAATTGTATACTTTTAATGAACCGCAGAGTTAGTGTCTGCAGCCAACGTCACCCACCCGCGCGCTTTCGTGCACCTTTTGTTTCGCAACGGCAGTGGGAAAATAACTGTTTCCCGATCTCATTCTGTTTTCGCCGTAACGGACGGACCCCACTTCGCAATTATTCGGAACCTATTTAAGATGTCCATACAGACTTATCGTGAATTACCCATGGTAAAAAGCTTAGTAATTCGTTGGTAATAAACATGCATTCCGTGTCATAATTTGTAATTTAGATGAGCTTGTTTTCAATGCGTTTTGTGTGCATGATTAGGCGCTGTTAGATACATTCCTCGGTTATAAAACTTCATTTCCATGTTTGCAAAGTAATGCAGCAGTTTCGAGTGAGATACAACAGAGTTAGTGCCGTCGGACTATTGCCGCGTGTCCTACTTTCTCGGAGATACTGTGGACGGGGTAGTGCATGGACATTGCGATTTTCCACAGAAAACTATCACAATAGATCACTTCTCCGCTACGTTGCGCGTATTGTGCTAACAATCTCGCGTAGGAAAGCGGGGACTGCTGATAAGATGTCTTACATTCGAGCGCCCTATTTAGTTATGTTGTCAGCTTTTATACTACATACCTACAACTTGTAATACTTTTCCAAAAGGAGTCGGTTGCCGGTAACGAAATTCTATTCTATGTTCGTTTCGTGTATCTGAAAAGGGTGTTGCAGATCGGGTGGCTGGCATACAACTTTTAATTTTCTAAGAGAATATAATGTTGTGGGAGGTAAAGTAGCGCCCGTCGCTTTGACTAAGCCTTGAACCCGTTCAACGAATACTCGCGTCGCGTATCTGTTTAGTAGGATTTTAGCGTTGTCGGAGCCAGATTTATACAGCATTTATTTTTCTTATATTATATTTGTTAATATTATAATATTTTTTATAAAATTTAAATTTCTATTCGTTTCACTTTATATCTATTATGATGTCCCTTAGCACGTAACATATTTGTTACAGTTCGAGTCCTCCCGAACATAAATCAAGAAAAGAATGAAAAATCGATCACGTTGCCGTTTCCAATGAATGATAGGAAATGTAGTAGTGACTTTTTGAAATTAAATAAAACGTCCTGGTCCTTGGGGTCATCCATTAATTACATCACACGTCTAGGGGAGAGAGGGGGTCAAGAAAAAGTGACATTTCGTGACAAGGAGGAGGGGGGAGTCGCAAATTTTGTGACGGCACTTTAACATCATCAGTAACCGATTAAACAAAATATTCGTTATAAAGCTAAATAACGAGTTTTTGGTACAAAAATCGTTTATATATGTTTAATTTTCTTTCCTAATCGGCTTTGTGTTATACAATTATGAATATATATTTCATCAAAAATATTTTCATGAAATAATAATATTACCTAATTCAAAAAATGTGACGTCATGGTAAATGTGACCTAGTGTGACAAGGAAGGGGGAGGGGTAAAAAAACCTAGAAATTCGTGTGACGTAATTAATGGATGACCCCTTGTGACTCATATGCATCTTTCCTTGAGTATTGCAGTTTCGTCTAAAGTGTCGATTAGTGTAAAAGCGATTCCTTATAAGGTCGGAGAACTCGTCAGGTTTCCGCCTCGTACTCGCTGTCGCAGTCTCTTGCTCAATGTAAGAAAAACTTGCCCTCGCGCTGGTCGGGCCGCGAGCCGGGCGGCCAAGCAAAATTAGCGATATATAAGGGTATATTTGCATTTTTTTATCCGTGTGTAAATCTAGCTGGGTCCTATTAGGAACGTGCATGTTAGATATATCATATATTTTTGGAATAACAAAAAAAAAAAAAATACAAATATTAATATTAAAAACACGAAAACCTTGATAAACTATTTCAAAACTAAAATTGGCAGTTAGTAAGTCATTCAGATACAAAATTGTTTTATATTCGTGCAACTATGTACTTACACTATAACCTTTTACTCCACCTCCACCACGGGGCTTCTAAATTATCCTAAATGATATATTTAACGAAGCAGGCTTTGTTTTAGTGATTATTTTTTTACGCCTAGTTCTTATAAATCGATCTTCGATCTATAAACGTCCTGTCGTTCTGTAATTAACCCCTTTGAACTTGTTCTCCGTAACAGGAAAAGAAGACGACAAGTGAGCTCCATCTGAGGGAGCATAGTCTTGTTTGTGTATGGTCATAATGTTTGGCTTGCACATACTGGGTACATATATACCCAGTATAACAATAGTGTGTTTGAATACAGTATTCGTAAATTCTATCCCTACTAATATTATAGATGCGAAAGTAACTGTCTGTCTGTTACCTATTCATGATTAAACCGCTAAACCGATTTAGATGTAATTTCTTTTAAGACCCGAGAAAGGACATAACTAGGATCAACCAATCAATCATCATCATCATCCTAAGCAGACGAAGTCGCGGGCAGAAGCTAGTATTTTGAATCATAAACCGTTATCTACCCGACTGACAAAGACTTGGGCGTAATGTTGTTGGGCGCATGTTGTTTGCTTAGGTTTATTAATTTGTAATCAGGTATAGATATGGTATCAAGATTCATATTAGTATTTAATGAATCATTTTAACTGGAATTGACTATTTATTCCTAGCCCTTCTTATTTTTCCTCGCGTTGTCCGGCATTTTTGCCTCGGCTCATGGGAGCCTGGGGTCCGCTTGGCAACTTAGAATTGGCGTAGGCTTTATTATTATGAAAGCGTCTGCCATCTGACCTTCCAACCCAGAGGGTAAACTAGGCCTTATTGGGGTTAATCCTAACCTGCAACTATACTGCCATGAAAATTATTATTTCGACATTTTCGACAAAGCAAGGATTTTAAAAACCTTAAACCATTAGAACTTCTATTTAATGCATATGCCCGATCAAATGTAGAGTATGCTAGCACAGTCTGGTGTCCTCATTTTAATGTACACGTTGAGACAATTGAACATATTCAGAATAAATTTACTAAAAGATTGAAATACAAATTTTGGAATTTTGACAGCACAAATATATTAGAACCTCTCTATAAGCGTCGTGAAATCAGTGATTAAATATTTTTATACAAAATTTTTGATGGCTTGACTGATTCTCCTAATCTCCTCTCAAAAATATCATATAGATGTCTGAATCGGCGTATTCGTTCTGTAAGCTTGTTTGCTACTCCATTGTGTCGTACAGCGTAAGCAAGAAATAGGTTACTAGTCAGAGCTTGTAAAAATTATAATGAAAAATACATAGATCATGATATAAACCACGTCTCTAACAGTTTGTTTCTGCGATAAAAAAATCATAATAATAAAGTAAACATTTTTTAAGTAAAATTGTTTAAAATGTTAATGGTAAATGTATTTACTAAATACACGTGTCTTTTAATATAATTATCTCTGTAATATATAGCATAAAATATATTGGTGTTGTCGTAACCTAATAAATTAATTCTTGTCTGAGCAATCATAAATAATATTAGTCATAAGTGGAAACTGTTTTGACTTTGAATTATCTAAATTAATTATTTTATCTTACTATTTTGCCTGTTTGTTTCCCAAGTTTAAATAAAATAAAATAAAATGCTACAATTTGTCTATCTCTGCTGCAGGTGTTTTAATTCTTCCAATGCCTTGTTTCCATTAATAAAACATTGTACAAGTAAGTATTGCCTACTGTTTATTTTTATCTACTGTTAATATCACTTTACAGAAACAGTTAAACGCTCCCAAAGTATTATTTTATTTTACATTTTTATGAGATAGTACATATATACATATTTTTTCTTCCACGCGTCGTAAGATAGTATTTCGGTTGAGCAGGTACGAGCGTCGCGTGCTTGCCTCCCGAGTCATTCCCAGTCTGCGCGCGGCAAACACCGCGTACACACGCGCATTCCTCGAACGCGAACCGGTCTAAGTGGCCAACTTATCATTCGTGATTTTCGCGCCAAACTTTATTCGATCAAGTTAAGATTTACAATATTATACCTAGGATTTTTTCGTGGGGTTTCACATTATAGTAAAAGTGCATTGCTGTCTTGCTTTATATTTCAACGATATAATGATGAATAAAAACAAAATATCACGGTATATTTTTTATTAGCAGGATATGATATAACTTGTGTACTTTTACTCGTAGAATAAGGTGGATTTATATTTTTTACGGTCCTATGTTCCGTTACATCGATATCATAAAAGTTTTACGTCTTCGGCAACTATATTTATGCACGATCGTTTTGAAATGTTGTGGATATTAGACAAATGCTATTAATTAAATGAACATTATTTATATCGCACTTGTACTTATAATAGGTACTTATTTTAAAATCAATTAATCAAGATATGGCATAAAGTACCTACATGGACTAGGCTGTTCAAGGAAAATATAAATTTTTTCGCTTTATTTTATTGATAAATACTCGAATAATGTATAAATCTTTGCTCTTGTGACTTTTAAGGTAATAACCCCATATTAAGACTATTAAGAGTTTGTTAAAATGAATTTTAAATATTTTGATATTATTGATGCTTGTCAGCATTAGCGGTGTTATATCGAAACTTAGGGCAGGTGTTGCTAAAAGATTATTTAGGTTTTGTTTTTATATTCATCCTGTACGCACGACGTCCACTTGCAACGTGGCGTCAATACTTTCCTGGTATGTTTCTATACTGTTCCTAGAAAGAATATCCTCCTGTACTATATTTTTTCTGCTTCTTTAAATTAAAAATAAATATATACATTCAGTACAAGATATTGTATTTTCATGTGGCTTTATGAATCTAAAGCAGAGACGTTGTTTTTGCGTGGAGAACTGATCAGTTTTAAAGAAAGGAAGTAAATTTAATTTAAATTAATTGCGTAGTCATAGTTGCCTTTCAGCAATTATATAGAAAAAATACGGTAAAAGAAGAAACTAGAAAATCAATAAATAATAAATGTTCATAGCTCGAGTTGAGTAGATTTTAGATCAGAAAATTAAGAACACTATTCTATGCATCATAAAAATATATAAATCAAATTAATCTCTTTCGGAAACATGATGCCGCAGACGGAATTGTGAGCCGGCTTTACAGCTTTGGTTTGCATATCTAAATAAATATTAGATGGATAACTCGTGAATTGAGTTCGGGAAGCTGCCAACAATGGCTGATGGGTCCGGCGAACGATTTAAATTGTCTCACAATCACCGCATCCGTCGAGCCCTGGCGACGGAGGACGCGACCAGAGCCCGGGTTCCGTTCTCGCCCCCACTCGGGTTGTTACAATCATAAGTATCCTCTTGACCAACTCGATTGATATGTACTTGAGACAGTTTCTTCCCTTGTTCGTTATATTCAACAAACATATGGCATGGACTGAAAAGGGAAGGGAGAATAGCATTCTTTTTCGAAAAAAAGATTTTTCTACTTAAGGTTGGTTTGTCCGTTATGATTTTTTTATTTATAATTTATATTATTGTGACATTTTTATGGAGACATGCATTAATTAACCTTTTCTTCTATTAAGATTGATGAATTAGCAAACCAAGTTTCGTGGACATTATACAAATAAGTATTTACCCTTAGTCCCAAGTTAACCTGAAGTTGACGAATACACATTGATTGCCGTAGAAGTCACAAAACGCCCAGGTGGACGATACTACCCTAGTCAAAAAATACATATTATTGGAATTCATCTTAAACTACCGCGTAAGGGTACACTTAAATGCAGAGCATGCTTTATTTAATAGATAATTACCAATGCGGAACTATTGTCTTGTTTGTAATTATCGTATTTACCGGTTCTTAGCGTGGAGAAAGCAAGCTTGATAATGTCTATTGTCAGTGCTGGTGAAATCGGGGATGCAATATTTTCATTTTATCGCTATATACACCGTGTTTTTCTTAATTTCCGTTAATTTCGAATTTCCTGAGCTTAAATTAAGTAACTTTCTCAAAGACACCGGTATTCTTATTAACTCCATTTCGGAGATAATCAATAACAATTTTTTATCTTATAAGGCCCTTACGAGCGTGTACACTTGCATCAGGGCTTGTTTACGTATTCATTAGTGTTTAATATGAATATATAGATTTACTGCTAAACGTTAGTACTATCTCGGACGATCGATGTTCGAAATGACATTGATGTGTTACAGTTTTTAATTGTTTGGTTGATTTAAATGAAATGCCCGTATTACAACAACTATATGTATCATTCCATTAATGAAAAAGAAATTTTTTTTTTTTTTTTAATTTGGTATGCCTTTTATTTTCCTTAACCGTACTTACTTACCCATACCCCGGAGTTAACGTTATTCAATAAAAACACGGTATATAAACGTGTGATGTATTTTAACGACCCATTTAATTATTATATTTGTATGCCTGTTTTGTATGTGGTGCGCCTGCAATTGCGAAGGTCAATATATAAGTATACGAAAAATAGTAAAAAATATGCCATAATAAAATAAAATTTCTGTCAGTTTACTCTTCCTAATTCTGAATATCAGTATTGTACGTATTATTCACATTCAGCTTTTAAAATAATGACGCAAGTATATTGACACGGCTTTAATGTCTTGACACTCTTGTCGCCTTTTGAGTATCTACTTTGTATAAGAGATATTGAGTTTGTCGAAAACAAATATTCAGGCGAATGTTCGGTTCAGATCTTACGGAACCGAATATTCGGCCGAATTATTCGGTTCATCTTTATGATTCGAAAAACCATTTGAAAACGCTTTAATTACGTTAGCAGCTAAAGATCAATTGCTTTTTAGGCAATTCCCTAGAGAAAAAAAATTCAGAAGGCAAGCGATTCGCAAATAATTTTTCATTTCTCATGCTCTGATAAAGGGGGCAAGAGGGTGTTCTAAAAAAAGTGCAAAAAGTGAGACATTTCTGCACGACAGCATTTTACCTTCCGAATACGATATATATATATATGTTTCCCTCGTATTCAAAATAAAAGTCGAGTGTTCAACTCGGGCGAAAGGCATCATTTCAGCCTCGGGCTATTGGCGCTCCCACTGCGTTCGAGCGCCTACCTCGGAAGATATCGAGTGCATATCATCCCTTGGTTAACCATCTACTATTTCATTTCTCTAAATAATCAAAACATTCTTTGGATTTCTTTCTCATTATGTGTTTTAATGACAATAGGAAAGGTTTTTTTTATACTACGTTGGTAGCAAACAAGCATACGGTATATACAGAGTACTTGAAAAGTTCTGGAGGAGCTTACATTTTACGAATGTTGCAACAAGACTAACATAATAATAGTACGTTTCAATGCAAGTGTGCAGTGTGTCGTTATTTACGAGTATCGAGATGTCTTTTATGAGCCGTAGGCGAATTAAAGACACGGGACGAGTAAATAATGACACTTGCACACGAGCATTGAATGACGTTTTTTAATACATTTGCGAAAAAATCACAATGTAACAAATATTGGTTCCGTGGGTATTACAGACCTTACAGTTACGACTTTTCGCTTGCACTTGAATGATATTGTTAATTCAGCATTATAAACTACGTTTTCAACACACTTGCTCAAAACGATGTTTTTATTCCACTGACTTTTGGCTCATAATCCTAGATATTAAACACGCGTGCTTTTTCAGTATATTATAACACTTGGGCTTTTTCATTATATTATCCAATTGAGTTAAGAAGGTAACTGATTGCTAATAATATGCATGGAAACGGAGCCTTGTTAATTTGGTCGAGTAATACATTTTAAACCAACTATTAGGTGTTTCAAAGGTTAGTTAAAAGAGGTTTTATCACACCAAACATAATTTATAGATTAAATTATCTCGTAAATTTCATCAATGAATAAATATAACATTTTATCGATTTCATCTCTATCCGTCGAATAGAAAACGAAAATATTAGCTTTTTTTACATTTTTTTAATTGCCTGTTTGTCGATTTCGTTCGCGCCTTTGCCTTGCGCGCGCATGGGAATCGTGCGTAAAAAAAATAACGCGCCAGTCATTTTCTGTATTTGTCATAAAATTTGAATACTTTTGCATTTTTTTAGTTTATATATTGAAAATGAAGAACACATAAAATTGACGCTGCCAGTAATACTAATAGAGGCAAGAGCCGAGACCGATAGTCTTTTACCATCAAAATCGAGCGAAAAATAATTGGCGGCATATGAAACTTTTGTTCAATGGAAAATCAGCAAAAACGCCCAGTCTTTCTTAGAAAACGTATAGGTAGCTTACTTCAATGAACTGGCGAATAAGTGCCTACAAGCCCAGCATGCTTTGGTGCAATTATTCGATGTTAAACTATAAGCCACCATTTTGAAAATTGTAGGTACTTTTACTATTTTGACAAAATAAATCTAATTTATAATTTATAAGGTTGTCTGGAAGAGGTCGCTCTTTAGCGATAAGATCGCCCGTTGTCTGCCATAGTCTAAGTTGTATGTTTAATTTGTATGTCATTATGTTCTTTTCATATTGGTGAGCAATAAAGAATATTTGTGAATATTTGCGTATATTAAAACTGTAAGCCACCATTTTGAAAGTACCTTTACTGTTTTGGAAAAAAAATCTGATTTATAAGTTTTGTTTTTTCCTCGCAAGTGTGTTGAAAAACGTCGTATGAGACGCGTGTGCTATGGTCATTACACACATCGGCTTTCTGATTGCGCGCTCGCTTGCAGTTCGCGCGCACAATATCGCGTCGTGTGTAATGACCAACTTAGCACACTTGTATCATAATGTACTATTACGATACAAGTGCAGAAAATATAAAATTCTCAACGAGTGGGGATAAATTAAAACACGACCGAAGGGAGACTCTTTAAAGTTTCGACGTATGCACGGAAAGTGTTCATTGCACGCGTGCGGGAAAGTAGCACCATATGTAGTGTAAAAAATATTTGCCGAATATTGGGCCCATCCCTAGTAAACTGTCCGTCAAAATGTTACTTTACAACTTATGCTTCTGTCTGCTCCTACGTACCTCAGTAGAAATGATCGCATAGGCAAATGCTGTAATTGAGAAATGAAATGACTAGTTAGTGTCGTGTGCATGTCTATTAAGGTTTTAATTAAAGAAGGTAGGGTGTCATGTAAATAATGCATTCTTTGTTTCGTAGAAAGTGGACAGTTCATCTGAGCTCGCAACGCTTCCACGCGTTGTACGTGAGCTGCGAGCGTCGTGCCTAATGTCAACGAATACCGTTCTCTTCGCACACTCACGTGTAACGATAACTATCAGTCTCGTCTCCAACACTAATTAAACTACCTTGTCCGAAGGGCATAAAGTCCTGCTAACTTGCTTTTGGAAAACTTAACCGGGACTTGTTCGTGACCGTGTGAGATGCAAGATTTCTAGTTAAAGTTATGACTTCTATTCTTTGCATGTCCGATCTAATCCTAGCTCTCCGACAAGCAAAATGCACTAGTTAATTGTGATATACATTACTAGTGGGCAATATAATAGCAGTTTATTTATACTAGAATAACATAAGTAATAATTAAAAATAGGTTATATACAGTCGTGGTTTCTCGTGGGCGGTACCATCACCAAAGCCTCAAGCACGTAAACAAACCAATTGTTAAGTAATGCAGGAGAATGATAAATAAAATTTCAATACGATCAATCTAAAGTTAAGGTTTTCCCTTTATTTAATTTTCTCATTGACTGCTATTATATGCATACATCTGTGCATGCAATTAAGTACTTATACATATTATTTGGGAATAACAGGGTGTTGGTTAGTCTTGTGATGGGGCTTTTGGGCTCTAAGGGGCTAAAGAGGGCCAAACTGAACATTTCATCTCTAAATATGTACGGTCACGTCTGAAAATATCGATACGAAAAAAGTGCCAAAATTTAGCTTCCTGGTATTTTCGAAGATTTCTAAATAAGTATTTTTTATAATTTCTGTTTTCAGAGTACTTAGCAAATACACCCCTTAAGCACACCGCGAGTGCGATGCGCCATCATTGATGGCTCTTGAAATGGCTTTTGTTGTTTACCTAATCAGTCCATTTTTTAAACAGGACTTCATCGTTAGTATGCAACGGGACTGTGAAATTTGCGGACACAAATATAAAAACCCATAGGTATTTGTAATGTCTAAAAATATATTAACAGACTTTCGAAAAATGTTATCCTGTTAAAACATAATTTGCACTTACTTTATTACGTATTGTGTATGTTTTTTTGCTTAGGCTATTTTATTTCAAGTTACAAGCGTCTTTATTTGTAATGACTTTGGCATCGTACCATCTTAATTAATATCTGATGCCCTTGCGCGGCATTGACGTAACGGACAATGCATTTGGAATGCAAAACTACCTACATACCGAATGTGTTTATAAAAAGACAGGGATGGTAGTCCAGGCTGAATACAATGGGGACGCGTATGGTGTGCGTCTAGATAATATTTATAATCGTTCCATTTAACAATTGCCCTTTGTAAATTGACTTCTGTTATGATAACAATTTAATCGGCATAATAAATATTGCCATTCTGAACTGCAATAGTAGCATGAGGATGGGAATTTCTCATCTTAACTTACTGTTGTGTTGTCTTAATTTATTCACAATGTAGTAATATGTAGTTAATACAGAAAAGAAAAATAAAGAAGCCAATAACATCTATACAAGGCGCCACTGGTGAAGTTTTAAAGCTTCTGGGCTGCCCATATCCATAAAATTGGATATAAAATTGCCGGAGATGTTTTATTTGTTATTGGTAGCTTTAACTACCAATAAAACTACTACTGAGCCCTTATTGTTGGACAGCTAGCCTATAGCGTTTAAGGGTTTCTATTGGAGCCGCGAGCAGAATTTTTGTGTTGGTAGTAAAGTTAACTGTTTAGTTTAAACCGCACTTACTCTATCGGGTGCGTTGTTTCTTTAGCCTATTGGTGGGAATCTATTTGACACTGCCATATTGGCGAACGTCTGCTTAACTTACTTTCTTGTCCGAGATTCAATTACTCTTTATATGATGTGCTACCTGAAAATATTCCACGACCTATAAATTTCTACTCACTTCTCACTCTAATGGACCCGCCTCTATTAACTTCTATTCTTATTAAGTATATACAGGAGCACGATATAAAACTTTAATTTTTACTCTTACTATATTTCTATCTATCTATATATTTTAATTTCTACGTTTTTCCTCCATTTCATCCGCTATGTTACTTGCGTTAACAATCTGTCATCCGCTTTCCGCTCTTTTTCTAATGTTGGTATTATGTCAAATGTGTCATGTCATGTGTTTGTCTGTGATGTCCATAATATTTGTTTGTTTTAGGTTCCCAGCCTTTCCTTCCACAAAAATCAAAATTAAACCGCACATTCTCTGCTCACATAAGTCAAAAGTCCACACCTCGACATTGGCAGAATCTACCTTGCTAAAATTAGCGAGGAGTAAAAGCCATTGATTGAAAAAAAAATCTTACTTTCTATACAACTTTAATCAAGCAAGTATACTTTTCACTATGTCAATCGATACTAAGTTACTGTATTTCTTTCTGGGGCGGTACAGCTAAAACAACACTACTAAACCTAGAAAGAGCCAGGGCTAAAGGTAGCTACTTACCGCCCATTCTGATACCCCACTGAACTCCTTTATAAAGCATGTGAAGTACTAACTGTTCGACAACTATTTATATTAAGTACAACCCTAAAGCAGCACACCAAAATTCCTTTCAACACTGAATATAGTAAGAAAAGCGTAAATATATGTATTCAAACCGTACAAAGTAGGGATTGCAATCCGGTCCGGCGGATCCGGTAATCCGGCCGGATCCGGCAGTTTTTAAGAGCTACCGGGTCCGGTAAAAATCGCCGGATCCGGACCGGATCCGGTAAAATAAAAAAACGCCTAAATACAGCACGCGCTGTGCGTTTCAGGAGGAAAAGGCGACGGGTGAGAGGTATGAAGTTAAACAGAACATAAAACGAATGAAAAAGTTTGAATTTAGTAAGATATTTTTATATATTTATTATGACGATAAATGGGAACAGAAGAAGATTTCATCTTCTTTCGTGTTGGTGGCACGATATGACGATTACATAAAGACTGTAATAGAAGGATAAATTAAAGGATGCAGATGCCATGGAAGGCATTTGTAATTTATGCTAAAGAGAAGGTTAATATTGTGTCATAATGTTATGATAGGAGATTAATAGTAAACAAATGATCAGAATTAAGTCGGCGGTACTCTACCGACTAGAGTTGGGCTCATCAATATGTGTGAATTAATATATGATATATAGTTTACTCCGATGATTATATGTATATATATAATATGGTAAAATGTTAATTCTTTACAATTTCATTCAATCTTCATCTCCTGGTACATGCTACTCTATGTGTAGCCAATTCTTTATTTGATTGAAGTAACTTTTCTTAGGGAGTCCCTTTCCGCGATGGTTTTCAATCCTACATTCTATTATTTTTCACATAAGATCGTCGTGTCACGTCACGTTTGTTTCCTATAATTTGACCACTATACTTTCCTGTAAAATAACAGAAGTTGAATTTTTTAAATCATACAGCCTGCTACATTCTCGGACAAAAAATTCGAGCAAGATAATACTGGAGCACATTTAATATAATTTTGGTTAAAAGTAAAATATTTTCTTTTCTTAATAGAATAGATGCCAACGTTACAAAGAATTCAATCAAAGAATAGTTACAAAAACATGTCCTTTCAAGGAGTTCCAATTCCCACCCCACATCCCATCATCGGGCTTTGGAAACTAATCAAAGTTATAATTGTAATCGAAAATTTGAGCACTTTCGAATGGTTAAATATAATAAATGGCCGATTTCATATTTTGTTTTTAAACTGATATAGACATTGTAACACTTTTTAGTCTTTTTACTACTAAGTTCTATTTTATTGTTAAGAAGTTATTTATTAACTTCAAATTATAGATTTAGGAACACGTATTACGCAAAAAACTAGAAAAATATATCATTTAATTAACTTTAATATCCCTATACCAAACCGGATCCGGTCCGGCCGGATTGAAAATCAATCCGGTTTGCAATCCCTAGTACAAAGAAAGCACGTATTTTCATCTAGATTTTTTTGTCTTTTTGTGCCCTTTTTTGTACAACAGGTTAAATGTCAAACTAGACTTATACCCACTTGGCTATGCTGGTTGTAAGAATACCTACGCTACGCGACGCCCTTCAAAATATGACATACGAGGATACAGAGAACTTACTAATAGTCGTAAAATGATTACTTACTGTACTTTGATATAGAATACTTAAATAATTTATTTTGTTAAGGTGATAAGATTTTTATTGTGTACTATTTATAATTATAATTAAATGAATAATTACAAATTAATTAATATTGTCCTATTTTGCCTGAAACACAGGAACTCCTAGTTCAGGCATTTGTAAAGTTTTCCTTATCCTAAATCCTTAGTCTTTAAGTGCTACCACTGTACTATACTTTTTTCAATATATTATTTGTATTTGTTTGTATTTGTATCTCACTCGCACTAATAGTTTGATTGCTCTTTCTCCATACCAGTGGAATAAGGTGCTAATTCGTCCCAAAATAGGCAAGCTAGTTATAATCGAATTCTTTGCTGGACGGTCCGTTTCTTGATATTCTATGTCAACATTTTGGAACTTGGCATCTTTTTAAAGGGTTCGGGTTAACTGCATGTCGGGTCATCAGTGTAACAAGCAGTGTGTGCTTTTTGTAGATAGGTATCTGACGCCTCAGAAGTATCGGTGAACATACTTGGAAAAAATATAAATTAGAATATGCACTCAATCAAATGAAGTTCGCAGGTAAAAAGTTTTGTAAAAAAATCATATTTGATACAATTTTTATCGCTCACTGTACTTTTCTTTCAACAGGCAACTTGTACTCCTCGAGACAATTCTAAAAAACCCAAACACTATTCGGGTGCGTTATTTTATCACAGAGTTTCTATGGCCACCTCGTGTCACTCATCAGGTTCATTGGAAACCGGGAAATGGGTCAAATTTACCTAGCAAGATTTGACCTGTACCAATATAGATACATACATACATTGCAAGCTAAATAAAAGCTTGTAAAAATTCAAGACCTCTCACTGTGTTCTGTCAGAACAATACTTAGGTCATACTGAAACTAGTCGATATGCAACATTTTGTATTATTAAAACCGAGCAGAACAGTGTTTTCTTAAGTCTTTTTGACAATGTGTACACATTTTATTTACGATGGGATCGACCTGAAAAGTACACGGCCCATTTCTCCTAAGGCACTTTTTGAATGTATATTTAATAATTTAAAAAAAAAATTAAAAATGGAGAAAATGTCTTGACCGGTATGAATTTTTCGGTGAGCGTCTTCGACGACAATAAAGTAATAGAAGGTGTTAGTGGATTGTGCGAGAGTGGATGGTTGAAGACGTTCTGTTCCGACTGGGCGCTGACGGGCAAGGAATGCGCCTCGCTCCGGCGACAGTAGAAAACGACGCGTATTATGGAATGTTCGCATTTCCATCGGCGCTTCATGTACACGTTACATTCATTAGCCGATCACGATGCGCCGCAATCATATACAATCTACATATTTACAAGTTTTACTGTTCTGATAGCCAAGCGAAAAATTAAATCTTTTTAGGGTTCCGTAGCCAAATGGCAAAAAACGGAACCCTTATAGATTCGTCATGTCCGTCTGTCTGTCCGATTATGTTACCGCCACTTTTTTCCGAAACTATAAGAGCTATACAGTTCAAAATTAGTAAGTAGATGTATTCTATGAACAGCATTAGGATTATTATTATTACACAAAAATAGAAAAAAAAAACAATAAATTTTGGGGGTTCCTCATACTTAGAACTGAAACTCAAAAAAATTTTTTTCGTCAAACCCATACGTGTGGGGTATCTATCTGGATAGGTCTTCCAAAATGATATTTAGGTTTCTAATATCATTTTTTTCTAAGCTGAATAGTTTGCGCGAGAGACGCTTCTAAAGTGAAAAAAATTGTGTCCCCCCCCCCCCCCCCTGTAACTTCTAAAATAACAGAATGAAAAATCTAAAAAAAATATATGATATACATTACTATGCAAACTTCCACCGAAAATTGGTTTGAACGAGATCTAGTAAGTAGTTTTTTTTTAATACGTCATAAATGTACGGAACCCTTCATGGGCGAGTCCGACTCGCACTTGGCCGCTTTTTTTATTTAGTTTAAAATGTAAACTTTTAATCTTACGATAATATAATACCGGATTCGCAACGAGTTTGCTAAATTCAAATTGCTTGGTAAAAAAAAGCTGTCGTCTGCATTGGCATTTTTGGTATCACAAACTTCATTTTACGGGTCATAACGAATAAAGTAGATGACCGTGAAAAGGGCTATTCGCCAATTGGATACAAATTACCCAGTGCTCGAAATACTTTATCCCCAAAACCCTTGAAGTGGCTCTAAAACAATCTTTTGAGACCTTGTCTACGGCTCTGAAGCTTCGAACTGCAGAATATACCGGTACTTGTAATCCTGGCTAGATATGACCTAACTAGGTAAGAAAACCAGTAGCCACCAAAACTTCCGAGACACAAGAGTCGAATTCAGCAAGTAAGAAAGTGACTAACGACAGTGAAAACAAGTGGTATAATTATAATAATCGAGTGATGATCATTTTATAGTTTGTTATTAATAAAATTAAAATTCTAACATATACTTTTCCAAATCCGTTACGAAACATTCCTTTATATTACAATTAGGTTACAATCTACTTCGTGTAAATCCAAATGGGGCAGTGAGGGAAAATCATAAAGTATAGGAACTAGCTCAATCGTTTTGTCTGCCAATGAAAACCAGGGTCATACTACGACCCTGGTTACGATCTGAGCCCGAGCTCCATTTAATTAAAGAGGAGTTTAGTTTTACCCGAGTATTTAAAAACTGACTTGGAGCACTGCTTATCCGAGAATGCGAATGCTATATTTTTCATTAAATCATATCTCGGCTCGAGTTTAAGTTACTTTTCAGGAGAGCCAAAACAAAAATTTTCATTCTTGTTACAAATAAGATATACACCCTGGAAAGACCGGACTTATTTCTAAACTTAATTCTCACTAACTTTTATCTCCGAATGTTTAGTAAAATGTTTAAATCTATATACACTCTAAGATTAATTTTTTTTAAGGACACCAAACCAAAAACCGCCTTGGACTACGATCGGACCAATTGCTAATTCGAACTCTAAAGCAAGGAGAATAAGTTGCATACGTTGAAAAAAATCTCGTCATGTCCATTAAATTTCACACTTTTTAAACGTTTGTAACACACGACTGACACGACTGAGCGGTTACCACAATAAAGCAACAGGGGCGGGATGAAATGGCGTCACACATTGTATTGCTTTTAATTCTCGATAAGTGGAAACGTTTTAGTTTTTTAATACTATTTAAAAAGACCGAATTTATGCAAAATTTATCAGATCCGACTTTTTGAACAGTACAAGAGAGGCAGATACTCGTATTTTACTGGCTTAGCTTACATTCTACTCTTCAAATATTTTAGGTGCGAGTATAAGGTCTTCAGTTAAAATCCAATCATCAAAATATAAAAAAGTCTAATCCGACCTTATTTATTTACTTTCTGTAGCTCGGAAACTAACAATGATAGAAATACCATTATCAGATTATTATGAGAAAGGCAACGCGTTGTATATTACCGGTATGTTAAATTGTCATTTTGGACGGATGTCCACATCCGACGTTATGGAATACGAGTCTACATACCATGTAACATTAATGAAAAGTAAATAAATAGGAATATGGTATTTATTGTATAACTTACGAAAGTCCTGCAATGTAAACAATGAAACAAGGCACGATATTGACAGAACGGCTTAGTTAAATACAATAAAGAGAGGAAATTGGCGTAAGAGATTTGCTATCCAACCGTAACATAACAGTGCGCGCCGGCGCAATTGTAGGTCACTGTCGTGTGAAGTCAGTATCGGGATACTACATTTCCTTACTTATTCTATGCGATAAATTAGGTTTTGGTGGAAAAGTGACGAACTTCAGTAGTTTAAATTGCCGGTGAAATGGACATTTTTGTGTAAAATGCTCAAATATCACCGGCGGTCTCATAGACACAAGTCTCCGGTACGGTGTTTACGATGGAGGTGAGTTTATACAAAACTTATGTTTATCATCATAAGATTTATCGTAAGATTAAAATAGACAGTACTTTGTCTTCTAAATATGCACGATATTACGATACGACACCGTAAGAAGTTTTCGAACTAGCCACCGGCCCCGTACGGCTCTACCAATACCTTCAACAGCAACAGAGATTGGGTATACTAAAATAAAATAAAAACCGTCCAAGAGCATGTCGAGTCGTGCTCAGTGTAGGGGTTCCGTGGCTATACGCCCGCCACAATAATGCTGCCTATAACGGGAGATATATATGTACGTAAGCATCATGTACAGTCAGCAAAAGGAAGTACCTTGTGGCGCTTTGTACGTCTTTGTACTAAGAAGGAAGTCTCATGCGATAACTTTCAAACGGCTCAACCGATCATGTTCGCTATAGTTTTCACTGAAAGTATTTACTAATATATATACACCGTGTTTTTTTTTATTTCCTTTCATGTCAAGGGTGCATTCCTGAGCTTAAATTAAGTAACTTTCTCAAAGACACCGGTATTCTATTTAACTCCATTTCGGAGACAATCAATCTTCTTCCTCGCGTTGTCCCGGCATTTTGCCACGGCTCATGGGAGCCTGGGGTCCGCTTGACAACTAATCCCAAGATTCGGAGACAATCAAAAAGGCCCTTACGAGCGTGTGCTTGCTGCCTTAGGGCCTGTTTACATATTTATTGATGTTTAGTACGAGTTTATACATTTGCTACAGAATTTACGCACTATCTCGGACGATCGGTGTTCGAAATGACCACGGACTTATAAGATTATCCGTATAGGGTACATTGGCCAAAAAGTGTGTCCACATGAGAAGTCAAGATGGGCCGTTGCATCTCTTTCTAATTAGGGTGACCATGAGTTATATGTATCTGGGATATTAGGATTACGTGGAATATATAGTTTGGCCAATATTTTTTCTCATTCGTGCATAGTCAGAGAGAATCTTACTGTCTTTTTGCTGTGCTAGTATTATGGCCCCTGAAAAAGGATGGATATAGTTTATTCTCTTCTGTAAAACGCTTCACAAAACCGCTCGTTTATTATAGTTTTTAACCAAGGCGCTTGTCAATGGAGCGTAATAGATATTAGAGAGAAACATAGTCTCTTTTTCTTACGATAGTATTATGGAGCTTGTTATAGTCGAGGCTACCGCGAACGCCGAAGTTCGCAAATTGCGAGCATCTTTCTCTGTCATTCTTAACTCCTTTATATCTCCATGTATACATTATGAACTAATATAAACGAGACTTACTCGTGTATTAAGTTTTATGTTTACGTCCGACGTTCCGAGGACGGCGTTGTCCCCGTGGTCTGAAAGAAGACTGGCTAAAGTTGACATCAACATCTTCTAGCCGCGCGAGTTTTTCGAACTACTCGCACTTGGTCTTGTTTATTGACTTGAACATTTTGCGCACTAGGGGTGTTACTCTGTCGATACACACCACTAACGATATCCGATTTTTCGACTGTCGATATTCGTTCTCGCGTACACATACTAAAGTAGCGGCCAAACGAACGTTCCGATGGGGTAATAAACCGAGCTGTCAACAAGGATGCGGCTAAAGTCGATATTGCTTATCGATGAATAACGCTTGGTCGTGAAGCAGTAATATACATCTGTATTTATTATAGTGCCGATTGCTATACTTATTTATTAATATTTCAGATATAATTAATAAGTGTAATATTTTAAATATTAATAAATATAGCAATGGGTTTAATTAGTATTTTAAAGAAAGGGTAATTAAATAATTAACTATAATCTAATGTGAGCTATTAAATGCTATTATTAGATAGCTGCTTAATTGCTTTTAATAGAATATTGACAATTTTTTGTAATTATCAGTCATTATTAATTACCGAGTAAAATGTAATAATTTTCGTAATTATCAGTCATTATTAATTAGCGAGTAAAATGTCCTTATGGCGTTATCTAAGATTGCGTCCCCGCCAGTCGTCCTATATTATAAAATGCTGCACGGATAAAACATCATTATTTTCCTATCAGTTCAGCAATGGAGACCATTTTATTTCAATGTAATAAACCATTATTATGACAGTCTGTATTGTTTTTTTTTTCCCAAGAATTAGTTAAAAACTAACATAACCAATTATTATTGTTAAGCATATTATCGATAATCTGTGAAAGTTGCGACACTCGTCACTACAAGCAGGTAGTAAAAGGGGCGTGGCCGGCCGAATGATTTATGACCCCATCGGAACGTTCGTTTGGCCGCTACTTTAATAACTGGGGGCCTACCGCAAAAACCGAGATTCGCAAATTGCGGGGATCTTTGTCTTTTACTCTCACTAAGACGTAATAAGAGTGACAGAAAAGCGTCCGTTGATGAACTTCGATTTTCGCGGTTGTAGCCCTGGATTCCATGTGGATGAGATTTATATTTTCTAATTAAAATACTTAAGGTGTTACGATGCCGGACATGTGTTTGAAAATTAATAAATGGCGGCCGTTAGCCGCCACTGTCGAACTCAAAAATGGTTACGATTTTTCATTTGTAGTCTGCCTCTTCCGCACTCATGGTATGTTCATATGCGTAATGGCTTACGTTTTGCACACTTTAACTACCTTTAATTCTTTAAGCGTCATCTACTCATCGTAGATCAGTGATTGCAACTAGTTTTCAAATTTGCCGCCTTTTTCTACTGACTGAAATGTGTGTACAACCTATATCGAATCGATTACGAATATATAAATAGTTAGTAAAACCGTTTCATGTATAAACGTAAGTCTGGAATGTTTAAGGATTTGGATTTCATTCCACCAATTTAATCATGCCGAAATATAGCAATTAAAAAAAAATATATATATTTTCGTAAAATATACAGGTGTTTATAAAGTAGGGGATAGTACTACCCGGTAAGCAAAATTTGCCTGTATTGGGCAACACCGCTCTTCCTTAATTTACAGATTGTCACACGAAAATTTAAGGAAGTCTAATAATATAAGATATGTATACAATTAAAATCACATATAACAATTGTTTATAGAACAAGGTAACTATCGGGGTTGTCAGACATGCAGTAGAAAATAGTAAATAAAGGAATAATGGAGCCAGACGTACCTAATTAGATAAACTTAAGTACTTAATAAGAATTGTGCAAAACTGATTCACATAGTGCCGACATCATGGTCACCCTAATGAGTTTGACAATTTTCGTTTTGTATTTTTATCGTAAAATTGAATGATTGTGGTTCACCTGTGAAAATATATACCACATTCAGCAAAATTTTAACTTCTACAACCTGTCACACAACATTTTTTACCCATTTTTTAAATATTTCGCAATTAAATGCTGAGCCCCACCATTCACGTATTTTGGAAATATCTCGAAAATATGTCATCAAGTTGTGGATACCAATTAATATTCAAAGTTTCTACAATGTCTACCATATTCAAATTAATGTTTTTTTTTGTTGTGCACATGCTTGGTTTAATCAGTTAATAATATTGATATCATAATTATTTACAAATTACTTAAAAGATTTCAGAACCGCACTCTGTATATAGCACTAAAATAGTATAAGTATTTAATTTCAGTAGTATATTGATATAAATACTACCACAATGGTATGATTTTAACATTGGCAACATGTGCGAGTGAGACACCGCGCCCCACTTATGCTATCTCAAGTGGACCATTTTCTCTAGTCTGGTAAGAACACCTTTCTGTCTCAGTGATAAGGTTCAATGTACTATAGCAAAAAAGTTAGAGTGTGCTCCACTTTATATCTTCATGCAAATGACATTGATATGTCACAGTTTTCAATTGTTTGGTTGAGTTAAATGTAATTATCGTGTTACAAAAATGCTATATGCAACATTAAAATACTTTTTACAAAAATAAAAACAAACAAAGATTTTTCATTCGTCGTTCGTTGTTCACTGCGATAACACTACACTACATTGTGAGTGCAATATTAAGTTAGAAATATTAATAATTCAAAGCAAAATTTAAACTTAACCCGCTTGTTATAAGAACTACAATAGATCGGTTCATTATCAAGTGACGAACCAGTTTTGTTACTACTAGTTCGGTGCGTGTACACAGTATATGCAAAATTGGCAGAACAAACATGTCAAAAGTAAATACGCCTTCAGGAGACCGATCGTCATCCAATCCAGATTTAACAGAGAACACTGAAAACGCCTTTGTAGCGGTGAGAAAACGTAAATTTCACACAGATTTAGACGACATGAATTCGCTCCAGTCTGATATCAGAGAAATGCTAAACGGCTTTAAGGCAGACAGAGAAGCCCATAATGCAAAACTCCAAGAAGCAATTGATGAGATAAGGACGCAAAACAAGGAATTGATTAAGTCTAATAATAAAATTGAAAAAATCTTAGAAAACACCACAGCAATGTACAGTAATTTAAAAGAAAAAGTGGACAAAATGTCTTTGGAACACGACGATGCCTTAATAAAAATCAATAATCTTGAAAATCAGGTGGAAGACTTACAGAGGGCTCAAAAGTTCACCATGGTTGAGATAAGGAACATTCCAGAGACAGAAAATGAAAACCTTAATGACACACTGGCCATGCTGCACAACGCAATAAAATTGCCTTTCTCTCCGGATAATGTAAAACAAGTGAGGCGTTTGAAAAATGCTCAAAAGATGATTATTGTTGAGTTTCAGACAATTCATCAAAGTAAATCATTAATGCAAGCTGTCAAAGAATATAATATGTCACATCAGACTGACAAATTAAACACAGAAAGTCTGAACATAATGGGCGACAAACAACCAATTTACGTGTCAGAATCCCTTACACCGCGTGCTCGCAAGCTACATTTCCTTGCACGTAATCTGCGTAAAAATCACAATTACAAGCATTGCTGGATCTCGCAAGGAAAGGTACTAGTTAAGAAGACGGACGGCTCACCGGTAATCGTGATCAAGTCAGAACAGCAAGTTGAAGCATTAAAATGTGCTGAGTCCCAATGACTATTTGATGTATTATATAGTAAGTTTTTCTATCATGTCATAATATCCATTGTATACACTCTACACTTTCTAAACTCCTACCAAACACTACTTACCTTCACAAGCCATTTACTTATAGGTCGTTACGAAAACAATATTAAACAAAGGTCAGCTGCCAGAGAATTACACATATCCAACATTATAAATTATTTGAAGAAACAACCAAAAAATGAACGATTTAACTTTGTTGTCAACTGATATTGACAAAAATGTCAATATCGGAAATTCAATGGCAGTAGAGAAACCTGAATATTGCAAAAATATTTTCATAAGTTCAGATGCACAGCTTAATATACTAACACAAAATATAAGAAGCATAAATCACAATTTTGATGAATTGCATGTCTTACTTACAAGATTTGATATAGAATTTGATTTGATTGTCTTAACTGAATGTTGGATTGATGAAAATACTAATCTGCCTTTGTTGCCTAGTTACCATTCAGTTTCAACGAAACGTAACCTTAATCAAAACGACGGCATAGTTATTTACATTAAGTCAAATGTATCCTCTGTCACTACCGAACCCATAGGAATAGAAGAAGCAAATTGTCTGGTAACGACGATTGGGTCTGATTACGCTATTGTTTCCATATACCGGCCTCCTTGTTATAGACAAATAAATAATTTCATTATGTCCCTTGACTTACTACTTGTAAAATTAAAACTTTTTAAGAACATTATAATCCTAGGAGACATGAATATTAATATCGTTGAAAATGGACAAGACAATAGAGCAAATGACTACTTGGATATGTTGACTTCCCATGGAATATTACCATCTCACAAATTTCCAACGAGGTTGGGCAACTGTTTAGATCACTGCATGATCAAAACTAATTTGCCCAGCATGTCAATCGTGTGTGATTCCTCCATTACCGATCATTCATCCGTAATGATATCGTTATCTAAAGTACTTGTTCAGAAAAATAATTCACCTAAAACTTATAAAAAGGTTGATTATCAATCAGCTCTAGCTGAATTGGATCAAATAGACTGGGTCTCAATGCTTAAGGGATCTGATGTTAATGAAGTTACGAATGTGTTTATATATCTTGTCAACAGAGTTCTTAAAAAGTTTACCAAGATACTTACAATTTCACACAGGAAACGCAACCTAAAACCCTGGATCACACCAGGTGTAATTCGATGCTTAAGAAACCGGGATAAACTTCATCAAACTCTAAAAAAAGATCCAGATAATATTATTAGCAGAATAACCTACAAGAGATATAGAAACACATGTAACCGTATGTTGAATAAGCTAAAACGTGACTATCAGAGATCCTTATTAAAACAGTATCATAAAAACCTAAAGAAACAGTGGGCAATAGTGAAACAAATTTGTAATTTGAAAGAGACTACTGATAATGATAGAAAACTTTTGGCATTAAAATCATCTCCTCAAGAGTCCCTTAACTACGCTAACAATTATTTCACAAATATCGGCAAAGAATTGGCAGACGCTATCTTAAGCAAAACACAATTATCAGAAGCTGACCTAATTAAGTCTATGAATTCAGAACGCCCTACACCATTAACCTCCATGATGATGTTACCAACTGATGAGAGTGAAGTAAGAGCTACCATTCAATCGCTTAAGAACACTCACTCAACAGGCTGGGATGGTATCTCGGCCTGCTTCTTAAAATTAGCGTCTAATTCTTTATCACGTCCTATAACTCTAATCTGTAATCTTTGCTTAAGCTCGGGCAAATTTCCGGATACCTTAAAAAAATCTGTCGTTGTGCCCATTTATAAATCAGGGGACAGAGACAGTATCTCAAACTATAGGCCAATATCACTACTACCTACCACTGCTAAAGTTCTGGAAAAGATAATCAATAAAAGATTGAAAAGCTATTTAGAAAATAACAACTTATTAAGCACTAACCAAAGTGGTTTCCGAGAACGTAAATCAACTTTAAATGCTGCGCAGCAACTAACTTCCTTCCTTGTAGATAAACTAGATTCAAATAAAAAAGCACTTGGTATATTTCTGGACTTAAAAAAGGCTTTCGATACCGTCTCTGTCCCCATACTGATTAAGAAACTGGAAAACGTTGGTATACGTGGTCTGCCTCTGCAACTATTCCAGGATTATCTTACAAACAGAAAACAGGTAGTGAGAATTGGTGAATACTATAGCGATGAGGAAAGCATTAATTACGGTGTGCCTCAAGGTAGTGTCCTTGGGCCTACGTTGTTCCTTGTTTATATCGACGAACTTTGCAGGCTGACACTCACTAACTCCCAAATAATTACATTCGCTGATGATACTGTGGTACTGTTCTATGGAAACTCGTGGGATGAGGTTGGTAATATTGCTCAAGCCGGATTTAATTTAATCACCGAATGGTTAGGAAAAAATCTACTGTCACTTAACTTAACAAAAACTAAGATAGTTAATTTTAGCATAAGTAATAAGAATCGTCCTGCAGAAGGAACTATTGTAATCAAAGCGCATACTTGTCAAAGTGGCATGGTGTGCGCTTGTTTACCTATAGCTGAAACTTCATCAATCAGGTATTTGGGACTACAAGTCGATAAGAACCTTAACTGGCACGAGCATATTGATACACTTACGGGTAGAGTGCGTAAATTGATGTTCATATTTAAAACATTGCGCCATGTATGTGACAAAAACCTCTTAATTGCAATTTACAATGCCCTTTGCCAGTCAATTATATGTTACTGTATTGTAATTTGGGGAAACGCATCTAAAACGGCTATGCTGAAACTTGAGAGAGCACAACGGATGGTACTTAAGGTCATGACATTTAAGGGTTTTCGGCATGCTACTACAACTTTATATAGAGATCTTTCTGTGTTAACGGTAAGACAATTATTTGTACAGCAATTGGTCATTCTACAACACAAAAAGCTACCAGACTTTCCAATAACACGAAGAAGAACCGACATTGTATATTTTATTCCAAAGTATAACACAAAATTTGCAAAAAGATTTGGAAGAACTTTAGGACCAATGATATATAATAAACTAAGCAAAAACATAAATCTACGTACACTAAACTCGTATTCATGCAAATCAACAACAAGTAAATATCTAAAGCTGCAAAATTATGAAAATACGGAACTACTTTTAAAATAAATGGCTACTATAGACACACACATACACGCATGCACGCTCACACACACACACATACACACACACACACACACACAAACTCGCGCGCACGCTACATGGATATGATTGTAACTTCAAACATTAGTGCTAATAATTCATAACAATCACTGTTCATTTAGAGCTACCTTAAATATTAGATACCTACTCTAGACTGTAGCTACTTAATCAAATAATATGTACATAATACAAAATTAAATATTACCTAAGCGCAATCGTTGATTATAGTATTGTATAAAAGTAAAGATTGATGTGTCGTTTTTGCATATACTACGTGTTTACAACTAACTCTGCATTGCAAGCGCACATGGTTGTTAAGTAACCCTCTTTTTTGTTATGAACTCATTAAGTTAGGATCACCCGTGTTTGGGTAATCGTTATAAGAAATGAATTATGTTTGTTTTATATAAATTACTTTTTGTCAAACACTTACAGATAAAATCTAGAGAAAACTAATAGAACGGCGAATGCTGTTCCACCGTGATACAGTTATATAACTAGTACGGGGAACAGAAGACGCTTACCTACTCCTATGTTTAAATAAATTAAATGATGTGTACCTTTAGCCTTTAGTGCATATATAATATATGTATACCTAAATTAGCGCTGTCCAAATGTAAGCAGTTGTTACTTTTATGGTACTAAATAAAGTTTATTTTATTTATTATTTATTTATTAACCTTTCCATTTAGTTCCCTTAAACGTACTTACCCATACCCCGAAGTTAACGGAATTAAAAAAAAACCACGGTGTATATATGACAAATAATGCGACAAATGTTGCATACACATTGCAGTCATGAAATCGAGACTGCACTGTTTTTAACTTTTTTAATTGACCGTAAACGACCTATTTTTTTACCGGTAAAGTCGACCTTGCTGTCCATTTTTGAGAAAAATATTTATTGGAGTTTTGTTTTACCATTTGGTCGCCATGATTGAATTATGAATCCATACCAAATTGCAGCTTTCTAACACTAACGACCACGGAGCAAAACCGCGGACGCACAGGCACGGACATGGCGAAACTATGATGGTTCCTAGTACTAGATTACGGAACCCTAAAAATAGGCTCCTTCTGTCTATTTAATTTGAAATTACAGGTGAATACTCGTATTTCATACATCGTCTGCTTGCGTCAATGGCGGCGCATGGTCATTTCAATATTTTTACTAAACTGATCATGTGGACAAATAAAGCCATTTTTATTTTGACAAACTTGTCTAAGGCTGTAGGCAAGTTTGTTATAATAGAAATGTATCTTTACTTCAAAACTCTCATTATTATCACTAGTAAATTCAAACAAATTAATAAAGATATGATGTCAGGTCTTCGGGCGACTCGGACGCGGCGAGTACAACCGCTGTGGAGACGACGCTGGAGCGACTGCGGGGTACACGGGGGGCGCTCGAGGAGCTCTGGTCCGACCGCGAGCGGCGGCTTGAACTCACGCTGCAGCTCCGACACTTTGAGCGGGACGCGCTAGAGGTTTGTACTTATATAAACTAGAGGATCGAGGTTATGAGGTTGACAGGCGATTCAGACGCTACAAACGTTTACGAAGTTTTTTAATTCATGTGAGTCAACGCTAATTAGTACTTGTATTATCTTCCTTTCCTTCATCCAAAGTATGGAAAACGTTAGTATAGTGTTAAACAATGGCATGTTTCAGGTGTCTTCCCGGCTGGAACTGTGGGGCGACGAGTTACAGCGCACGGAGCCCCCGCGGGACCCGCAGCAGGCCGAGCAAGCGTTGGCGGCGCACAACGAGAGCGTCGCCAGGATGCAACACGCCACCTATCAGGTAATCTATATATCAACGCCAATCATATCGGGTACAGCTCCTTCATAATTAATACGAAGTGAACACATTACTGCACTTGAATGTATAAACTCCGCCCAAATTCACTCGTTACTCACGATACTTTTTTGATTTTTCTGAGGTTGCTAGGTAGCCAAGATGTAATTAGACACTATACTTTTACAGTAGAGCTCTATTGCTTGCCTACGGGCTCCATTTAGGGATTGCAAACCGGATTGATTTTCAATCCGGCCGGATCCGGCCGGTTTTTGGCCATAATCCGGCCGGACCGGATCCGGTTTGGTATAGGGATATTAAAGTTAATTAAATGATATATTTTTCTAATTTTTTGCGTAATACGTGTTCCTAAATCTATAATTTGAAGTTAATAAATAACTTCTTAACAATAAAATAGAACTTAGTAGTAAAAAGACTAAAAAGTGTTACAATGTCTATATCAGTTTAAAAACAAAATATGAAATCGGCCATTTATTATATTTAACCATTCGAAAGTGCTCAAATTTTCGATTACAATTATAACTTTGATTAGTTTCCAAAGCCCGATGATGGGATGTGGGGTGGGAATTGGAACTCCTTGAAAGGACATGTTTTTGTAACTATTCTTTGATTGAATTCTTTGTAACGTTGGCATCTATTCTATTAAGAAAAGAAAATATTTTACTTTTAACCAAAATTATATTAAATGTGCTCCAGTATTATCTAGCTCGAATTTTTTGCCCGAGAATGTAGCAGGCTGTATGATTTAAAAAATTCAACTTTTGTTATTTTACAGGAAAGTATAGTGGTCAAATTATAGGAAACAAACGTGACGTGACACGACGATCTTATGTGAAAAATAATAGAATGTAGGATTGAAAACCATCGCGGAAAGGGACTCCCTAAGAAAAGTTACTTCAATCAAATAAAGAATTGGCTACACATAGAGTAGCATGTACCAGGAGATGAAGATTGAATGAAATTGTAAAGAATTAACATTTTACCATATTATACATATACATATAATCATCGGAGTAAACTATATATCATATATTAATTCACACATATTGATGAGCCCAACTCTAGTCGGTAGAGTACTGCCGACTTAATTCTGATCATTTGTTTACTATTAATCTCCTATCATAACATTATGACACAATATTAACCTTCTCTTTAGCATAAATTACAAATGCCTTCCATGGCATCTGCATCCTTTAATTTATCCTTCTATTACAGTATTTATGTAATCGTCATATCGTGCCACCAACACGAAAGAAGATGAAATCTTCTTCTGTTCCCATTTATCGTCATAATAAATATATAAAAATATCTTACTAAATTCAAACTTTTTCATTCGTTTTATGTTCTGTTTAACTTCATACCTCTCACCCGTCGCCTTTTCCTCATCTGAAACGCACAGCGCGTGCTGTATTTAGGCGTTTTTTTATTTTACCGGATCCGGTAGCTCTTAAAAACTGCCGGATCCGGCCGGATTACCGGATCCGCCGGACCGGATTGCAATCCCTAGCTCCATTTTATTATAAGAAATATGTTGAAATGTTCAAAAAGTTTTCCTTATACCAAATATATACTATTATACATATAACTCCGGTGTAAGATAAATAAAGTCCAAGAAAAAAAAAACCGGTCAGGTGCGAGTTTGTTTTACTCGTGCACCGAGGGTTCCGTACAAACTTTGAATTCTCTCATGTAACTATAAAGGCGAAAGACTTTTGACCCGAAGTACCTATAACAAAGATACATTGATTGAGTAAGATGTGTAAAATCTAAGATAATTTCGTGCTTCGAATTTGACAGCTTAACGAGATGGCGATTACAGTTCCATACATTTTGCGGTAACTCTGAATGTCAAAAGTTGACTTTTGACAATTCAGTGATCGCAAAACATATGGCGCAGTACAGAGTACAGCGCCATCTATTTTGTTCACATTTTCATAAATCTTTTTTTTCCACTACTAAAAAAGAATAAAAAATTGTTTTGGAGCTTTAGAGATCGTTCAAATGCCAGGGGGGTTAAGTGGGGTATCTTGACCTAGTCACTAGACTTTGAAAATTTTCCCCCTCTTCATATTGCGCATTTCCCATAGTTATTAAAATAAAATAACAAAATAATACTTTCAATGTGTCCGTATTAGCGTTATTCATAACTATTCCAAATTTCAAATCGATAGCTTAAATGGTTCTCGAGTTGACAGACGGACGGACGGACGGACAGAGTCGTACCATAAGGATTCCTTTTGTACCTTTTTAGTACGGAAACCTAAAAAGTGCCTCGAAAAATCAAGAAAAATATAAACACGAATATATGGCGATATACCTTTGGCTTATGCTTAAGTAGATAGCGACACCGTTTGATATTTGACACATATCAGAGAAAGAACATGGGTTAAGTAGCCATATACGAGTATTCGAGTCATTCTATGATTTTTAGTCCTGTGTCGAAAGATGGCAGTAAATTTAGTTGACTACAAAATTTAGTTTGACAATACGCCTTTCGACTAAACTATCTTTGCTTAAAGTCAGTCATTACATGACCTAATGCAAATTCATTGTATTAAAGAGTACGTATACAATATTTATTTATACTTTCTACTTCACAGAGGATTATAGTTTTAAAAATTTAATTTTCGGAATTATCCACCTTAATCTAATGTTATTCTTTCAACTTAAATTATGTGATATACTTAGTCAGGTCATATGTTCTGTCAAAAAGGTTTTGACTGATAAAAAAGCTGTAGGTACAGATCCCTTATTATTCATACATATGGTTTGATAGCTTATTTAATGCTGAATTATTTACAACATATTTTAACGTAATTTGCTGTCTCAGTTTTGTATAGTTCTATGTAATATTCGGAAAAATGTTACAAAAAAAATGAAAAAAATACGCGACCTGTTCAAGGTGATTTTTATCCCTATTTATTTATTTTTCTTTTTTACAGGGTTGAATCTTACATAAAACAAAAGCCGGATTTTTTAGCATTCTTAAAATATATAATTAAAGTGTATTGGTATTGTTGAAATTGCAACTGTACGTGTTTTACCAAACCTACTCGTTGGATGGCAGTCAAAAATTAACGTATCACTGAAAAGTACCCTAAGTTGAAGTACAGACTGGTCGGAGAACTAAATGCTGGTGATGAAATGAAATACTAATAAAGTAGGTTCATACAAATAAACAATTGTACCTATTTTATTAATGTGACTCTGATTTTTACGCCCTTTTGTCAAGTATAATTTTTCACAATACAGCCGCGTATTCGCGTCTAACGAAAATCCCTACGTATACAAGTAGTAAATAAAGACGCGATCTAAATTTTAAAGTAATTATATTACGTTTTGATCAGTATACAACAAGCTTTCCAACCATGGGAAACTTTTTTTAATTAGAAGCTTTGTATTATATTTTATCAGTCAGCATAATGATGAAGATGCTTCGGTGGATGTGCGGAGTAACGAGACTCGACAAGATACGCAACGAGTACGTTCGCGGTAGCCTCGGAGTACGTAATATCGCCGATAAGCTACCAGAGAGTCGACTGAGATGGTTTGGACACGTAAAGACAAGACCTCCTGATTACATCGGGAATGTTGCTATGGGTCTGAACATCGCTGGGTCCCGAGGAAGAGGAAGACCCAAGATGAGATGGACAGATACCATAGCAAAAGACATGAGTGCCTGCGACTTTACAGTGGACGACACGCCCGATCGCGCGAAGTGGAAAGAAAAGATCAGGAAAGCAGACCCCGCAATCAGATGGGAATAATAATGCTGCGGAGAGAGAGAGAGAGAGAGAGATAACATTTTATCAGTCAAAACATTTGTGACAGGACTTATGACCTAACTAAGTAGAAAAACATATCAGAGTTTAATCTTACCAAACGCCAATTTATGATATACAACACTTAAAAAAATCACTTAATGTGCAGGTTTATCGTTTAGCCTGCGATTTTAATTTTCAAATATACGCACATACGCACTATAATTATTATTACCATCATTCGTGTTACCACTAGACCGTTCTAACGCCACTTATTAAACAAAGAAAAGTATAACTGGTTTATAATTTTTGTAACTTAATTGCTTGTGGTGTTCTAATACTTAATCAGGCATTTCCTTTTCTAAATCGATTCTTACATTATTCGCCTAATTACAGCGAATCCTGTAATTTTCACGGAACTATCTTGGCTTTCCATAATTTTAATCCGTTTCCTGTCCATTGACGGATACCGACGTGTAATTTGATTTATGCAACGAATTGGCCCAATTAAAAGTTACGTTTGAAATGAAAATGAAAATGAAAAATGTTTATTTGGGTAACAAATAAATTACAATTATAATATAATGGCTGGAGTTTCCTAGTAGATGAATATATACATCTGTGTCAGGAAACCCCGCTCTTCCGTTTGAGGTTTACAATAACTGTTTCCTAAATAAACTAGGTACATATTTGCAAACTGAAATTCATAGTACATAATGACAATTTCACATTACATGTGTATGTGTGTGTGTGTGTGCGCGCGCGTGCGTGCATGCGTGTGCGTGTGCGGATGTGTGTGTGTGTGTGTGTGTGTGTGTGTGTGTGTGTGCGTGAGAGATTGTTGGATAATTGTTTATTTTGAAAAGCGTATAACGTGTCCTTGTAGTAAAGCCTCTGTTTCATCATAGTTTAGATTTTTAAGCCACTGCATAAGGTTTTTTCTACAATCAAAAAATGTCATCGGGTATATATTTGTTTCCGTGTTAACTTTATTGTACAGATAAGCGGATTGGTATGAGAACTGTCTTTTTGCAAAAACGGACTTGCAGGCAGGTGAGGGCGCTATATTAGTGTTTCTTCTACGATTTTGGGTGACGGGTTTATAGTTAAGTGTCTTGTGTAGCTTCAGTAGTATATGCAAAATATAAAGTTTTCTCATGGTTAATAAGTCGCAGATACCATATAGTTCCTTTGTAGAGTATCTGTAGTGTTTAAAATACATTACCTTTAACAAGCACCTCTGTCCTCTCTCAACTTCTAGAAATTTAGTTTTTGTTGCGCCTCCCCAGACAGTTATACAGTAGGACATTATTGATTGAGCCAATGAAATATAGAGTTGATTTAATAATTGTTTTGAGGTAATGTATCGTAGAGTTTTAAACACCCATATTAGTTTACGTATTCTATTATTTATTTTCTCGATATGATGGTGCCAGGACAATCTCTGGTCTATGTGGATTCCGAGGTATTTGACAGAATTTTGTTTTTCAATTATGGGACACTCGCAGAGTGTTGTGTTAGGGTCGCAGTGATGTATTTTGAGGTAGATATTATCAGCTGGCTGGTTTCTATCGTACTTAGAGAAGCATATAAAATTAGTTTTAGACGTGTTAAGAGTTAGGAGATTTGATGCAAGCCAGTTGGAGACATTAACTAGTCCTATTTCCGCATCCCTATATACAGTTTCCCAGCATTTGCCCCTGAACACAACCACGGTATCATCAGCATAGGAGAAAATCCGACCATTTCTTACACTGAGGTTTGTTAAATCGTTGATGTATACAAGAAACAGAGTGGGGCCAAGAACACTGCCTTGCGGGACGCCAAACTGCACCCGCGTATCATCGCTTATTTGATCTCCAATTTTCACCTTTTGCGAGCGATTTTGTAGATAGTCCTCAAGCAATTCTAGAGTTTTATCTCTAAGACCTATCCTTTCTAGCTTGTTGACAAGAATGGGGTGGGACACCGTGTCGAAAGCCTTTTTGAGGTCCAGAAAAACTGCGAGACATTTTTCACCTTTATCCACGATGTCCGTAATTAGAGAAGTAAGTGCTATCGCTGCGTCCTCGGTTGATTTGGCTTGTCTAAAGCCGTATTGGCAGTCTGAAAGTATGTTAAATTTATTAAGGTAACTTATTATTCCTTTGTTAATTAGTTTTTCTAATATTTTAGACAAAGCAGATAGCACAGAAATTGGTCTGTAGTTATTAGGTTCCTCTCTCTTCCCACTCTTGTGCACAGGGGTCACGATAGAGTGTTTGAGCACGTCAGGAAATAAACCTTTATGAAAACACAAGTTCACCAGGTGGGAAATTACTGGGACTACTGCCACTTTAGCCTGTTTGAGGAATTGCGTAGGAATTTCATCACACCCAGGCGCACTATTAGATTTAAGTGACATGAGGATATTTTCTACTTCTTGAACGTCTGTATCTAGTAGTACAAATGAAGACGGATGTATGATGTTACCTTGGGTGTGGTTGCCAAGTAACATAGGATGTGCATTTATAATGTCCTCTGCAAGGTTCTTACCAACGTTTGCAAAGTAAAGGTTTACGTGGTTAACAGAGTCTAGTGGTGTTTCCTTACATTTTAACAAGTCCTGGTTTGGCGTTTTATTATCCTTATAATGGGTTATGGATTTAATTTAATAATATGGAAGTGCTGATTTGTGCGCGCTTAGAATCGGACGCGCATAAAATATGCAGCAGCATATTACCGAATAATTTATATTTATTCGCGATCGGCGCGACTTAGGTCGCTGCCCCGTATTTTTCGCAATGGGTTCGAAACAACTCATAGCGAATGAGTTACTGGCGTTCGTACAGAATGCCATAGACACCATGGATGAAGTCAGCATCAGGCAGATCTGCAAATCAAGTTTCAGTGAAGACGATATTTGCAGTGGCAAGGCGCTACTCTTCCAGACGCTCGGCAAAACTGACCAGATGCCATCCCGTCGGAGGGATGGGGGTGTGAAGAGTCTCCAGGACATAAATAAAGTGTTGAAGGAGACCGATCCAGACGACGTGCCTGCCTTCGTTGCGAAGCGGTTGGACCGGTTACCGCCGGTTACCTTCGATCACGTCGACGTCACCAGGCTGCTGAAGGACATAACATTCCTGAAGACAAGTCTGACTGAGATGCAGTCCAAGTTAGAGGTGGCAAATAAAACCATTTGTGAACTTCGTGTCGAGGTGGCGACGCTTCGTGACACTGTTTCGGAATGTAGGTCACACGAGGCCACTGACTTGGGCTCGGGTAGTGATGCGCGTGCAATTATGTGCAATGCTGGGTCAGCAACGAGCGATATGACGCCTGTCCCCGCCGGCCCGCCCCCCGCACCCCGCACGCCGCGTCGTGTCTTGCCGTCAACTGCTCCAGTTGGTGTATCAGCGACTCCACATCGCGATTACGCTGCTGCTGCAAAACTGAGAAAAGCACCTTCAAGGGTGCCTGAACATGTTTCTCGTGATGAGAAGCCACCCCGCGCCGAGAAAGGATTCACACAGGCGTCGAAGGAGAGGAGGCCGCGCAAGGCGCCTCGCAAGAGCCAGTGTGGCACGGCAGAGCCGGATATTGCTTCTGGCCTGAGGGTTGCCACACCGAACACGGCGCTATATGTTTCGCGCCTGCATGTTTCCGCCACGGCAGAAGATGTGGTGGAATATGTCCGCAAGAAGATTCGTTACGAGCTGAAAGTATTCCAGCTGCGATCGCGGCATTACGTGCACTTCAGCTCGTTTGTGGTGCGCGTCCCGCGGCCGCTGCTGGAAACCATCGCGAGCGCAGACTTCTGGCCGAAAGGTGTGATATTTCGGCGGTTTCGTGGGAATCTGCCGAATCCCGCACCAGAACAGGCGGCGCAACCGAAAACTGCGTCGTCAAAATGATATTTATATTTTAAGATTTTTATTATTGTATGTATGTTAGTCTGTAAGGTATGTATATATGGGCCATAGTTGCCTGAAAATAAATGATATTTAATTAATTAATTAATTAATTGTTCGCCATAGTGCCTTGGGATTTTTTGCCACTTTAGCAAGTTCTTGACTTTCGTACCTTCTCTTGAGCTTTTTGATAAGGTTATTTAAGTAGTTGCGATATCGTTTAAAAGTGATTTTCAAAACCTGGTTTTCGGGATCCGCTCGAAGTCTAAGCTGCATTTTGTTTCTGTTTTTTATACAGCTAAGTATCCCAGGTGTAATCCAGGGTTTGATTGTACAGTCAGCGGCAAATACTTTGTAGCAGTCAAAGTGGCCAAATAGTTCGGTACACCATACTAAATATATGGTGTACCGAACTATTTGGCTACTTTGGTTGCTACAAAGTATTTGACGCTGACTGTACGACGACTTTTTGGTAATTTTATTACAGTTTTGCTATCATTTAAAGACTCTTTAATTTTTATTATCATTTGTTTGATTACAATATTTGGGTCGTCACAAGTTAAAAGGGTATTCATGTTTTTCTCTAGAAGCTTATTGACAGCCAGCTCGTAATTAATAGATACAGTTTGTTTTTCAATCAACTTCTCCTTTTTGAAGCTAGATAATAATAAGATAACTGTATTATGATCAGACACGGATGTATTCAAGACAGCTACAAAGGCATTATATTTATTATTGTTTATTTTTAACATTACATGGTCAAGGCAACTACCACCTCTAGTTGGTAATGTGTGGCCAGATAATATGCCATGAGTAGATAGCATGTTGAGATAGTTCAGTCTGTTTTCGCCTTCATAGTTAGATTCTTGTACTCTGGAGATTAAGTTAATGTTTATATAGTTTAAATTTATAATTTCTTTAAACGCGGCTTGATTTATTGGTCTCTTTCTATTTTTTAGGTACAGTAACAGATGAGCGTGAATTAGCATGAAATGAAGTCGTATATAGTTATTATGACATCACTTTAATTCTTCTACTTGTGTAATGCATATGTATGGCTTGGTTTAGCGATTAAATTAACAATATTTGTACTTTGAAGTCGTAAATCGGCTCTGCAAAACGGCTCTAGCGATGTCTATGAAGTGTACAGGAGAGTAACTTACGACGACGAACGCTGGGTAAATGGGTAAATGCATAGTGGCAGAATGTCATGATGCCTGTGCCACAAATTTATGTGGAATGGAAGTTAAAAAAGAGGACTATGCCGGCCTAGGCCTGCAAGATTTGTATGAAATTCCATTAACGACCTCTTGTCCTAGCCGCGCCTGAAACGTCATACTTCGCAGCCTATTATAAGGAATATAACATTAATATTTCATTGCACGTTTGAGAAAAGCACTATACATACTTCGGCGGAAAATATGGGGTTGCCCGCCTCAGACCTATCCATCCGTCTATGTCTTCGGCCGGCAACCCCTTTGTACTATAAACGTGGATTGAGATCAGCTCATCTTATCTGGCCCTTGACTGAAGTGAATTAATAATTGTGTCTTTTATTCATTCACTAATACGGTCTTCTGTGTTAAACTACCTAAACTTTAATTGCAGTCATGAAAGTATTCAGTTCCTTGTAGAAACTATGCTTATATGATCACTAACTTATCCCTATCTTACTACGCGCTCGGTTGTCATCTTATACCTTTAAACAAGCAATTCTTGTATATATATAAATGAGGTTTTTTAAGTGTCGGCAACGCACATGTAACGCTTTTGCAGTTGCAGGCGTCCACCTTTTTTTTTTTTTTGTTTTTTTTTTTTTGTTTTTTTTTTTGTTTTTTTTTTTTTTTTTTTTTTTTAATATTATAGGACATTATTACACAAATTGACTAAGTCCCACAGTAAGCTCAATAAGGCTTGTGTTGAGGGTACTTAGACAACGATATATATAATATATAAATATTTATAAATACTTAAATACATAGAAAACGCCTATGACTCAGGAACAAATATCCATGCTCATCACACGAATAAATGCCCTTACCAGGATTTGAACCCGGGACCATCAGCTTCGTAGGCAGGGTCACTACCCACTAGGCCAAACCGGTCGTCAAACAATTCTACGGTGACTTAACATCAGGCGGGCCGAATGCTTGTTTGCCATCGACGTGGTATATATAAAAAAAAGATATATATACATATTTATGTACTCCGGGGATGTCGGAAACGGCTCATACGATTTCGTTGAATTTGCGATTTGAGGGGTTGTGCGGGGCGAAAAATCAATCTAGCTAGGTCTCTAGGAAATGCGCATTTTAGAGTTTTTATTTGGTTTCTGAGCAAAGCTCGGTCTCTCCGATATAAATATAATTCGATTGTTTTTACTTACGCATCTTTTAAAATTTCTCATTAAAAATGCAAGCATTTAATTAAAACAACGTAGTATCTCTCCTTTGTCTTTGATATACAGATCAACAATATGCACTTATTTTTAACCGGTTTTAGTTTAAAGAAGGAAGACCTTCTGTATTCGGTGGTGGCTATCTTTTTTTTTTAACTGTGTGTTCACCGATTTTTCAATGTCTTTTTAGGCCATCCTGTTTAAATCCAAATGTACATTTGCGTTTGTTTATTAGGTGGTACAACAAGGGCAGGAGTTGGCGGGCGGCATCGCGGAGGCGGCGGACGCGATGGTCACAAGCGGCGCGGAGGGCTCGGAGCCTGCCCCGCTAGATGCGCAGGCCCGCGTGCAGCTACTGCTCGAGTTCCTGCATGACCGCCAGCTCGATCTGGAGGAGCTCGCCGAGGAGCGCCGCGCGCGCTTTGAGCAGTGCGTCCAGCTGGGTCAGTCTTGCGTGCCTTTTTCTCATACTTGGTAGTTTATTTATTTATCTTATCTTCTAATTTTCTTGCGGATACACTTCGACCCATAGGGATCTTTTGTGTAGTTGCCCCCTAAGGAAAGATCCGTCAGCTACTCAAGAGCTTTTTTGACCATCTCCATGTGTTGGATGATGTAGCTTATGGGTAGACATGTGTAAGTAATGCGCGTAACATCACAAATGAGATATCACTCAAACGCGTAATATTGCATTACGCATCACTCCGAGAAACCAAGCATTACTTCAAACATCACTCGAGCACATGACTGGCCGACACGCGCGTAAACTCGTAAAGCATCAATATAGATTGACGCGCCGGTAGTCGGTACGAAAGGTCCGTTCAAGTCTATATACAATCCGCGTAATGTATAATGAGCAATGAGACGTGATGGTGTGATGTGTGATGTTTGTTTGCCATGCTATCATTACTTTGCTACCCGCTCGCACCCGCACTCACTGCTCGCTCGCTCTCATTCCGCAATGCTTTCGGAACACTTCGGATCGGTCCGCTCGGCCGGTCGGTAGCAGTCGCATTTGAGTTATTGCAAATTTCATTAAATTGATACGATAACGGATTTTTGCACCTGCAATCGATTTAAAACTGTTATGCGTTAACATAGAGCTTACAATGTTTTTAGTATTTTACCTATAAGGATGCGGCTAAATGATAATTCGCTTGCGAGTTTGAATTTGACGAACAAAAACGTATTTACTGTTTATTATTGTTGTGAAATGTTTGGTTTGGTTGACTTTCGCGGCAAACTAAATTAAGCACGAGTGAAGTTACTTATTTATCTTTAATTTAATAGTGAGCTAGTGTTTACAGTACATTCTCGTATTAGTATCATATCATAATTTTATTGATATACCCAAATAAAAATACTACTACGTGACTCTCGATGGCGTTATCTCATTAATTAACAGATATTTTCTTTTATTTTTTATCTATGATGCATATTTTACGACTATAAAAATAAAAACATTAACAAAAACGATCTATCACATGGCGGTGACAAAACGCAATGCGTAATAGATCGACGCGCCGATATGATACGCCCTAGAGTCCTAACACTCGCTGCGTAATGTAGTTGGTACTGTGATGACTGTGATGAGTGTGATGTTGCCATCACGCGCGCGCCCGCGCGCTGTATTCGTTCGGGTAAATGTTTCGTTTCGAGTGATAAGTGATGTGATATCTCAGTGTAACATACGTTTTCGAAAAAGTGATGTGATATAGCATTACTTTTTGAAGCACTGTTTCGCGCATGTTTACTTATGGGTAGCCTTTTGAATTCCTTTAGTTCCAGGTAGCCTGCTCCAAAGTCCTTCATTCTTTGTCTGGCGAGGGCGTGACATTCACACATTACTGTGTGCTACTGTCTTTTCCTCTTCGCCACACATTCGACAATCGGTGTTGTCGGAGTGTCCCATCCTGTCCAAAACTCCTTTGACTCCGTAATGGCCCGTAAACAACCCTGTTATAGTTTGAGGTTGTCTCCTGCTAAGTTTCCATAGCTTTTTGCTCCAACCGGAGTCTACTCCTTGTATGGAGAGCTTTGAGTGCTTTAGACCCGTCAGACTGTCCCGTTATTTTTAGTGTCTGGTCTTAGTGTGGTCTTTGATAGCCGTTATAATGGTTCCCTGTGAGAGCCCCACGAATGGTTCAGGACCTATATGGTTACTTACAGATCCGGCTCTGGCAAGTACATCTGCATTTTCATGGCCTATTTTATTTAATGTTCATGATACAAAAGTAAACATCATACAAAAGGCGGCCTTAATGTTATAACCACATCATCCTAGCGCTCTGTCTCTCAAAGATGCAGTTCGATTATTCTTTTAAAATAATGTTGAAGAGTAGGTATATAGAGTTATATAGAACATAAATATGTAGTACAAAGGCGAACTTATCCCTAAGAGGGATCTATACCTAAAGTAACCATCGCCTCCTCCTCCCCCCCCATCGCCTGAAAACACGTGTAAATTCAATCGCCTGAAAACACATGTAAATTCAATTATTTAGTGCGATGGCCAAGTCTCAATATATTTATATAAAACATTAAAGAATTTTAATATTGATATGCGTCACTATAAGATGCTGTTAATTATTACGTAACAACTTAATGCTTCGAGTACGGAGATTCCAGACACAATTGATTTTCAATTGTTATGGACCACGATCGTGGTCTTAGAGACTGGACGTATTAAGACAGAAAGTCGCTTAAGTAGAGACTGAATAAATTAATAACCGACTTGGTATTACATGGATCTCACAACTTTTTACCGCAGAACAACTGAGTTGCGAGACTTGGTTTTTTTGACAAGTATTGTTTTTGATGGGATCTCATTTCTTTTTGTATTTTGTAGACAGTTCTACTTTTTTCCTTTTCGGTACCTTCTACTTATTGTATATATGTATAAATAAAACATAAAACATCGTTACGAATAAAGCCAATATTGAAAAATTTAACTGAAGACTTGACTGTATGGGCTTAATTTTCTTTGCGGTCTTTTCTAGATTTTTTAGTTTTTCCTTGATTCATACACCAAACACTACTTATATTCCAAATTTGAAGCTTCTAGGTCTGCTAGAAGTGCCTTAGAATTTTGATGATCGGTGAGTCAGTGAGTGACAGAATTAAGAAATTTGACCCGTTATAATTCTTAAAATACTGGTTCAAATTGAATGAAATTTGAAATATACCGTGTCTTTACAATGCCTGCATGGTTACTGAAAATTCAGTCTTCTAGTTTTATCCACAACGAAGTTACAGGGGGTCGAAAATGGTCTGAATTGCTTCGAGAAAAGGATGGTACGGCCGTGCTTTTTTGCTTGACTTGGTGGGGGCACTGCCGTGCCCCCAGATGTAGTACAAAGGCGAACTTATCCCTAAGAGGGATCTATACCTAAAGTACTTAATGCTATATTATTTCATTGCATTGTTATGTGTACTTACATATGTATGTAAAGGTTTAGCTCAATCGAGTAATATTAATTGGGTCTAATTTAGCTTGAAAGATGTGACCCGAACAAACATGTTACAAAAAAAGCTTATAATAAACATTGCAAGTTAAACAACAGCTTTATAGTCTTGGCCAAAGTAGCCAAATGTATCGTTACACATTTTTGATACCAAAGAAAGATCCGATATATTGTGTTCCGATATATTTGGCCTCTTTGCTGTCACTATCTAATTGATTATAAGAATATATAGATGTAAATAGAAGAGGTTAAATTAACATTTTTAGACGACGGCAGATACTTTTGGGCCTTGTTCTAGCAATATTAACATATAGAATAATGCCCCAAAACTGCTGACTGTACACACTCATACGTGTAGGTATTATAAAATGTGAATTATCATAACAAATAAAACCAAAATATAAGTCTGAGTGAAGGATAATCGATAGTTCATCAATAAGTACTATAAATGTAACAATTTTACATTTCTACAATTTACTAGAATAGAATAACAAGGAAAATTCTTCCTAGCTACATTTCATTTGAAATGTTTAGTTTAATTTATTTATATTCATATTTATTTCGTATTGTACGTCAACACATTATAAAGATAAGATTAACACTTAATACACTTACAATATACTTATTTAAACGTTGTCGTTACATAAAAGCGGTAGTCATTGTTTGTGTACAGTTTATATAAATTAGTAATCACAGCATGAATCACACAGGTCAGTTCCAAAAGGATGCCACGCAGGTGGTGAGTTGGATCCGCAATGGGGAGGCGATGCTGGCGGCTTCGTTCTCGATCCCTGGGACGCTGGCGGAGGCGGAGCAGCTCAAACGGGAGCACGACCAGTTCCAAGTGGCGGTGGAGAAGACGCATGCGAGCGCGGTGCAAGTTAAATACAGGGCTGATGCTTTGCGCGCCGCCAATCATTATGACCCACATACTATCAGGTAATGTCATTGCATTTGCTTACTATGTATCATATTACATTAGCCGCCGTTAAAATATGCATTTGTTTAATTTGAGGTAACATACTCACTGGAAGCCGTTGCGCCGCGGAGCAACGGCATTATCGTTACTGGATTTTGAAAAATCCGTAGGTATAGAGAACTGGCCGGAAATCGTGGAATCTATATTCTTTGTCATGAGAATTAAAATATGACAACGCTGCGCAAAAGCATCCGAATGTTATTAATATTATAATATGTCCTTATTATAGAGAGATTTCTGAAGAAGTAACTGAGCGCTGGCAGCGCCTGGTCACTTGTGCGGAGGAAAGACACAAGCTTGTCACGGCGTCGCTCAATTTCTATAAAACCGCTGAACAAGTGTGCTCGGTATTGGACTCGCTGGAACGAGAGTACCGCAGAGATGAAGACTGGTGCGGGTCGGCGGCCGCTCCTTCCACTGACGAGCTCACGCAGTCGCAGGCTGTTGATAAGGCGGCACAGGTTAGTACTTACGTCGGGGTTCCGAAGAAATCCGTAGTTTTAAGATGAGTAAGATGCATAAAATCTAAGACTATTTCGTGCTTCGAGTTTAACTGGTAAACTTGATGGCGCTGTACAGTTCCATACATTTTGCGGTAACTATGACTGTCAAAAGTTGACGTTTTACAACTTAGTGACAGCAAAGCATATGGCGCAGTGCAGCGCCATCTGTATTGGAAACTAAGGGGCACGTTTTTTTCTTACACTTTAAACATCTCTATTACAATCAATTATCTTTGCTAAAATATAACTTGGCTCCATTAGTGTTTTAAGTACTAGCTTTAATAACAACTGTGTAATTTTCTTGGTAGGTGGCAGCCCTAATAGTGAAGCACGGCGAGCAGAAGGAGGCGTTTCTGAAGGCGTGTACGCTGGCGCGGCGCACAGCCGAGACATTCCTTAAGTACGCGGCGCGCTCCGCGCAGGTGCACGGCCAGACCGCCGCCGCTAGCAAGGCGCACCACGAGCAGACTAGGGCTATTCTCGACACTCTGCTCTCGCAGGAGAACAAGGTACGGTGATTGTAATACAGATTATTAGGGTGACAACACTATATATTGAGTAAAAAATGTTTTTACCTCAGCAGCTCGAACAAGGGTACTTTCCTGCTTAAAAACAGTGTGCACAGTCGCATTGCTCATTATCTGTTCTCTCTGTCCCTTTCACGTCATTAGCAATAAGAACGAGAATAATAAACTTCAAACAGCAAAAAAATACAAAGATTATTTATCACACAAAATAAATAATTCTACTTTTAACGATCTCTACTTTTACAGTTTACAGTTTTTTTTACAAAATAAAGTTGTCAATTAAACTGTCTAGTACCTGGGCGACCGAGCTCGGTTATAACTATTTATTGTAATATGGTGGTCTATAATATAATAAAATATGGTGATATAATATAATTTTTATAATCAACTGTTTAAACAGTTGTTTGCTAATTTTAAACTTTAAACAGGCTAATTTTAAATAAACAATAAAACAATGGTAAAATAGTAATAAATATGTATATATATATTTAACCATCCCGTACTACTAATGTTAAAATAGACCTATATGTTATAATTATTTTTTACACTAAAATAAAGATATTATTTACTACTCTATTAGTAATTCAATAAACGCTACCTATGCGGCCTCACCATTTTTTCATAGTGGCACGCGCCTTTGCCGTTTTTAAACAATAGATAAGACGATAATCCGTAGAAGCTCACGGAGAAAAATAGAAACTATAAGTGGCTATTTTCATATCATTTTATTGAATTTCTTTTGTTTTAGTGTGTTATTACGACAATTAAACTTAATCCATTAGCGGCTGAATTGCTTGATGACGCCGATTTTGATGATTTTTAGATACATTAGTATACAATGTGTGTAAACCACGTATAGTTTTTTTAGGGTCGGCAACGAGCATGTTCTCTGGAGTTACAGGCGTACATAGGCTACGGAGACTGCTTACCAACAGGCGGGCCGTATGCTTGTTTGCCACCGACATAGTATAAAAAAGGATGATGAATTTTATCGACAAATCCCCCCTAAAGGTGTTTTGGAAGGAACATTGTCTTACAAAAGTCTGTTCCGTATTACATTCTGTAATGTAAGAAATAGTACATAGAAATAGAAATAGTAAAAAAGTTGCGCCAAAAAAGACCTTTTACTCGCACCAATGACAGATCATGATAACAATGATACATTGTACCTAGTTGGTTACTAAGTTCTGTTACTCGATTTGTAACCTCTTTATTTCCGTTAAAATAAATGCTACCGAAAAAATAAAAAATGACATAATGTGGTGGATTTGTGAGCTATAATTATATACCACACATAACGCTTATCTCGTCGTATCTATAATGAATTGGGGTCCAAAAGAGAATCGTATCGCAGTCATTGCGTTGCACAAATGTGGGCACCCGCCAAACATGATTTAAAAGTTGCTTGAAAACCTAAAAATCACCAAACAATTTGTTTATCGCACAATTAATAGATACAATAGTACTCAGAGCTTCGATGACCGCAAGAGGTCCGGAAGACCACGCACCGTTCGGACTCCAAGCTCTAATAAAGGCAGTGAAGGCGAGAATTGCAAGAAACCCCGTCCGGAAGCAAAAGTTGTTGGCTATACAGATGTATGTGAAGAGAAGCTCCCTAATAAAGTTATCAATGAAGACCTTGGACTACACGCTTACCGCAGACAAAAAGGTCATTCGCTTAATGGGCGATTTACCTTTTGACCGCCAAAGACGTCATATGACGCGCGCGGCTATAGCCCAATATCAACCTTCACGATTACACGCCGCGTATGATAGGCGTGGCGTTCAAAAGGTTAAAGACTATAAGGCTAGAGAGAAGTCGCGTGCTATTGAACCGGTACGCACAAAATGGCCACCGAAAAATATTATTTACAGATGAAAAAAAATTTACCATTGAAGAATGTTGTAACCGCCAGAATGACAGAGTGTATGCAAAAAACAGTCAAGAGGCTATTGCGGCTGTTCCGAGAGTGCAACGAGGCCATCATCCCTCTTATGTAATGATTTGGCTGGGTGTGTCATACTCAGGGCTAACACAGGTTCATTTCTGTGAAAAAGGTGTGAAAACTGGGGCCAAAGTTTACCAGGAAACCGTTCTCGAACCAATAGTGAAGCCCTTAAGCCACACGCTATTTCAAAACCAGCCATGGGTCTTTCAACAGGACTCAGCTCCTGCACGAAAGGCAAAAACAACTCGAGTCTGGTTTCGAAGGAATAAAATTGATTTTATTGCCCACGAAGACTGGCCGTCCTCCAGCCCGGACCTTAACCCCCTGGATTATGCCATGTGGCCGGTTATTGAGGAGAAAGCCTGTGCTAAACCCCACACAAATCTTGACTCCCTCAAGCGGGCCATAATTAAGACAGTGACGAAATTAGACATGACAATCGTGCGTGCCGCTATTGATGACTGGCCTCGTCGTTTCAGGGCCTGTGTCAAGGCCAGAGGAGGCCATTTTGAATGATATTGTCATATGTAATTCCTGATTTTGTGTACTTCGTTTTAATACATAGTTTATTCAATTTTCGTTAGTATTTTTATGTAGATAAAGATTATTGCAGTAACAGAATTTAGTAACCAACTAGGTAGTAGTGGTGGTTCAGGTGCTACAGCTATTGCCTACTTTCGAGTTTGGTTTTAGACCATCTATTGCCACATTTTCGAACAGTGGCGTGAAAAGTATGTTTTATTAATGTTATTTAATATACTAGACGTGCCTGTGGCTCCACTCGCGTAAGTGAGATAAAGAGTTTGTCTTATGTTTAAATATCAACCTTGTTAGGGGTCAGAATTGCAATTTTGATTGTAATTTCGGACGCGATATAGCGTCCGTTGGACTTAAGGGGGTAGTAAGATTAAATTTATGTGTTTGAATTTGGCAATAGTACGCTTATTTTATTAAAAGATTAAAATGTTTCTTACCTTTAATTAAAAAAAAAAATAATCAATAATTATATTGCAAGCAAATAAATCGTAAGTTAATCATTTTATATGTAAATCTTGATAGTTTTTCGTCTATTACTTTATTGACAGCATTGAAATTGCGGACTTTTGTCTATGTTCTAACCGGCCACACCCAAGTGCAAGGCCTTATGGAGGGTAGACGTGCCTCTGACCTCCATAGATTTTATGAACATAGTGTAACCTTCCAATAGGCAAATCCGAGGTAATGACAATAAGACACTTTGGTACAAAATCAGTTATTTTATTCACTTTAATATCAAACAATACTTTTTTTAAATCAACAGTACAAGTCTAAAGTTAAACACGAACTGTTCGTTCCGAGCTGGATCCTTGCCTTTTATAACATCAAGTAGCACCCCTGGTTGGTCTGGTTGTACCTGAGTTATGGCGGAATAATCATATTGGAATAGATATATACATATTGGGTACTCGTAGGCGAGTTGTTACAATAGACAAAGACAAACTGAAATAGTTAATAATTTATATAAAATACTAATAATTTACATATGGTAGTGTGACATAAATCAAAATATTTGAAAAAAAAATGTTCCCAAAGTTGTATAGACAAAGCCAGGTGGGAGCAATGTTGCTGTAGCAAAATATTTGTATGCTAATTACTGGCAACTATTTCTCCAGCATCAGACCACACATGCGCAAATATAAAGGGTAATTCTAAGGAAGATCGACAGCCCTTGACTTAAACTTTGTAGATGGGGTAGCGTTACCACCGAAACCAACCTACAGTTGCCGAAAATGGCCGATAAAATGAAAATTTTCATGAAACATTTTTTAGCTGATTGTGAAGTAGATACACAGCGGTAGATACAAACGGTAATTTTTATGGTCTTGTTCCATTCTCACATTTGATCAATAGATTTGCATAGTTTTTTCTCATGATACGTGCGCCGTATTCGAGAAACGAGTCACTAAAATTCCTAAAATTTTGTAAGGCGCCATCTCTATCCGTCCTTCGTTTTTTTCCCTTTCTAGGATTTTCAATTTTATTTATTTACATCATGACCAAACAGTGATGTTTGATAATTATTTTGATGTTTTCTGAATGTTCCTCTACCTATATACGAATGTACCCTCTCGGTAGGGTAGATTCATCCATTAGAGAGCTTACACCAAAATTCAATTTATTCATTTATTATAAAAGTTATCGACTTCTAACGTTCTGAGTAGAGAACGGAATGTACGGATAATGTTAAAATAACTAATTGAGTAATCTATCTCTAAAGACAAATTTTTGAAAAATATAAACTAAAAAGTGTCCGAATGGTGCCTATCTTCCCCTATCTGCAATCGTATTAGATTATCGAAAGTCTGAACGACAATTTGTACGGATTGTTTACAGAAACAAAATAAAAATATAAACATTGTTACTGAAATTGTGTCAGTTACGTTGTTGTGACTGGTTACGTTGTTGTTTAGAAATGTAAATATCATTCCAAGTATGAAAATATTTATATCTAAATGTAACCATTGTACAAGGTTTCTACTGGCAGCCGATGTTAGCTATTGTCATTGTCAGTGTCATCGGCGAGTCCGCGCAGAGACAATAAGGCTTTTGTTCTGCGTTCGTGATGGTATCAGGCAGGTCGTTACAGTGCTCGCACATGTACCATGAGGCGCGATATCGTTGGAACAAACCTCATGCGTATTCGGAAGTCCCGTGCGATGTGATGTTCAGGACTTATCTAATGTTGTTTGTTCAACCGGTAATAAACAGTGTACAATTTATATTTTATATTAGATAAAGCGTTTGTATTGAAATGCGGCGTTGATGCAGGTATTAGAACACTGGACGGTCCGAAAAAAGAGGCTCGAGCAGTGTCAGCAATTTGCGCTGTTCGAGCGGTCGGCGCGCGCGGCCGTGGAATGGATCCGGGAGACGCAGGAGCGATGCGGCGCGGCAGCGGCTGCGGCGGCGGCCGGCGTGGCGCGAGAGTCGCGCGAGCGGGTGCGCCTGCTGGCGCAGCTCGCCGACGGCCTCGTCGAGAAGGGACACCCGCACGCCGTGCAGATCAAGGAGTGGGTGGCCGCAGTCGATGCTAGGTATTTTATTTTCTTCATATCTCTCAAATTCGTGAATTCAGCATTTATTTACAATAACCATATTGCCATTATTCTTAATAAACCTAAAACCATCTTACAGCTTAGTATTCTTCTATAAAGGGTCTAGCATGCTAAGGAAGGAGAAGTGGCCCCTGTAACGAATATCGGATTTTCGGATCTTATAATACAGAAACACCCTAACTTTCAGCCTCCTATCTTGAACCGTCACCGAGATAATGTCAAAAACGTCATTTTATGGACACATTTTTCAAAGTCGTTTTTCTCCTGAACAATATAAGGTAGAGCAATCAAACCAAATCATAGCTACAAAGAATGAGTAGGAGTATAACTCAGATTTAAAAAAAATATTTGATTCCCTGAAAAAATAATGATTAAAATGTCAGTGATTTTTTTGACAGCTTTTTACAAGCTTTTTCACCTGACCGTTGTGTTTGTAATCAAATTTTGCAAGTTAAATTTGACCCACTTCCCGGTTTCCGATGAAGCTGAAAATTTGCATACATATGTAAGTCGGGTGACAATGCAATATTATGGTACCATCGAGATGATCTGATGATGGAGACAGGAGGTGGCCATAGGAACTCTGTGATAAAACAACGTAACCTAATTGTGTTAGGGGTTTTTAGAATTGTCTTGATGAGTATTAGTTACTTGTGGAAAGAAAAGTACAGTCAGCGATAAAAGCTTGTACCAAAAATGTAATTTTTTCCATTATCTTATTTTCAACAAGTATTTGTAAAGGTACACCTATGGAAAAAAATCACATAAACTGCAAATAGTATTAGCTATTAACATCCGAAAAATCAACTCAATATCATTGGTGCAACATACTTTAAAAAAAAAAGAAATGTCAACGAAAGCGTTTAGTTGAAAGTTAAGATGTTTCTATATTATAAGATAGCCAACAAATGACAGTATAAAAATCCGATATTCGTCACAGGGGCCACTTCTCCTTCCTTAGCCTGCTAGACCCTTTTATGTGTAAGTAGTTGAATAGTAATATAACTGTGACGCTCCTCTAGAGTCTCTAGTTAGACTGCCAGTTTGAAGTTGGTATGTGCCATTCAAAATTATAGTAAGGAATTATTACTAACACTTTTTTTTTAAATATTTGGTCTTTGTAATTTTAATAATATTAAGTGAAATCCTATATGTTTAAAAATTGCGCAGTAGCCTATGCTCATTAACTTCATTAGTTGGGAAAAAATTAAATAACCATTACAGATATGCAGAATTTAGTGGAAGTATGGAGGGCGGCGAAAGCGAAGCGGAAAGCGACTCCGGCGTGGCGGCGTCGTTGGCGTCCTCGCAGTCGGCGGACAGCGAGGCGCGCGCCGCGCCGCAGCCCGCCAGCGCCGCCGACGACAAGCGCCGCAGCGCCCGCCGGAAAGAGTACGGGCACCTCTATAATTCTATATTACTCGTGACATTCAACACGCGATGCTAACGGGGTGTTGTAACGGGGCATCCACAAAATATGTCAGACAATGATTGCATTGCTCATGATTTTATCGTTTGGTTACAATTGCTGGTTTTTATTAATACTTGTTGTTCCTATTCGGTATTGTATTGCTCTATGGCTGTGATATTACTTTACGTTTTAACTACGACAATTATATTATTAGTTGGCAATAACATTGTGGTATAAAAAATTTAGTACACTTGTTGAGTGGCATACAAGTAACTCTCATACTTTTGGTTTCAGGTTTATCATGGCTGAGTTACTCCAGACTGAACGTGCTTATGTCAAAGATTTGGAAACATGTATTACTTGCTACCTGCGAGAAATGCGTACCGACCCAAATTCTGTGCCTCAGGCTTTGCAAGGAAAGGTAAATATGAACATTTTGTTTTAAAAACAATACCTTTATACATAACCTTAAAAATATTACCAATATTAATCGCTATCATGCGGAAACGTGGCGTCACATAAACCTATAACCTATTTTAGCCATAAAATTACCCCTGAAATATTGTCTGACGTAAAACATAATTTAAACCAATATGAATGGGCTGTCTTACAAGTGCTCTATCCTTTAAACCGTAATAAAATTATTAATTATCCAGACCGGTTCTCGGTGAACCTCATACAAACGAATGGCTTAGCTATTGTTTATAGATTTTAATTAAGTTATTATTTTGTAGGAGGAAATAATATTCGGTAACATCGAGGAGATCCATCGTTTCCACGAGCGAGTGTTTCTACGGGAACTGGACAAGTACGAGACGATGCCGGAGGACGTCGGGCACTGCTTCGTGACGTGGGCGCGCGAGTTCGACATGTACGTGGCGTACTGCCGTAACAAGCCCGACAGCAACGCCGCCGTCGTGCAGCACGCCGGGGACTACTTTGAGAGGTATTTTTTACACTCTGATTCTAAAAGTCTAGACAAAAAAAAAATTAGGGAGATCGATCGATTCTAATTTGCCACCTTTTTTTACTGATAAAATTACTTTGCTAGACGATAACCAAAAAGCTAGTTTGGTAGCCGAATCAGATGGCGGATCAGTGCAGACTGGGCATGTTTTGTGGTCACTAAATGTGAGTTCTCAAGCAAAAGATACCGCATTGTCGCTTGCCATAAGGACGCTCTGACAGGTTACTCGTATAAAGCTACGAGAAAATTTCGTCCCTATTGAGAACGTCAGAAATTGTCAACTATCGATAACCAGAGTTACCAGAGTTATCGTATAACGTACGAAGTCGTATATCGTCATCTACATCGCCTATCAAATTAGAGGCACCAATTTGTCTTAGACAGACATCTTACGCAATCAATGGAGCTCTAGTAAAACTAAATTTAAACATTTTATTTGCATTATAGAGTTTGTGCGGAGAGAGAAGAGTCGTAGGATTTGAGCGCGTGTCAGTGCTATTTTATGGTTTTTTTTTTATGCTGACAACACTGTCACGAAATTTATACCTAGTTAATTTGTATGAATTACTAACAAAATTAAAAAACAATTCACAATCCATAACTCCCGTGGGAACAATATAGGCCTTTGTCTTTCAGTACACCTGCATGAAATAAGATCTTTTTCGAGCAAGTGTGATGAAAAATAATATTAAAATGTAATTTTCCTTATTGAACTATGTGCGATATTATCCCGTTTCGATATTATTTTATACATCATTCTTGCTGTTTTTGTTAATAAAAATACACAATGACATATAAACGACAGAAGTTAGTTTATTTACTTTTTATTATTAGACAGGTGTCTATGGTTTGATTGCCTTGTAAAATTGATTTAGTTCACATTTCTGCCACGACTGTTTTCTTTCCGCACAGACGCTATACTGAGTTCTACCAAAGATACATTGATTGAATAAGATGCGTAAAATCTAAGACAATTTCGTGCTTCGAATTTGACAAGTAAACAAGATTGCGCTGTACAGCTCCCTATATTTTGCGGTTACTCTGATTGTCCAAAAAATCGTACAGATGGCGCTGTACTGTGCCATATGTTTTGCGGTCACTGAATTGTCAAACGTCAACTGTTTGATAATTCAGTGACCGCAAAACATATGGCACAGTACAGCGCCATCTGTACGAATTTTTGGAATGTCCAACTAAGGGGCACGTTTTTTTCTTAGATTTTATATTTACTTTATAGCTCTCTATTACAATCAATTCTCTTTGTTTCTACTATAGTGTAGGAAAATTATTTGGAAAGTAATCCTTTTATTCTTTATCAGGGTGCAGCGCAAGAAAAAATTGGAACATCCTTTAGCTGCGTACCTAATAAAACCAGTGCAAAGAATTACAAAATACCAACTGCTACTCAAGGATCTTCAGGCTTGCTGCGCGGAAGGACAAGGAGAAATTAAGGTAAATACTGTTTTATTTCATCGCACTTATTTGCAACAAAAGTCTCTCTGCGAATCCGTTTGCCACTTTGGTGACATAGACCTGCAAGCGTATTATGGATGGCTTTATCCACGTGATAAAATAATTGTCAAAAATGACTGCCATCTTTTTATCACGCTATCACGTAGACAAGAACGACCATAATATCCGTACTGGGCGAGGTTTCACGTCACAATCTCTTAAAAGATATGAGGTTAATTTCTTAAAGTTGAACTTACTTAAAACCTGCAACGTTTAGATACGAGGGTGGTTTGATAAGTCAGTGACTTTTTGCAAAAAAAAAAACCTCACCTTTTTTAGTTTTATTTCTCTACATAATCTCCTTTCAACCCCGTACACTTCATCCAACGATGTTCCAGTTTTTTCAACCCCTCCAAAAAATATTTTTTGTCAAACTCTGAAAAATATGCTTCAGTTTCAGCTATGACTTCCTCATTTGATGAAAATCTTTTCCCACCGAGCCATTTCTTCATGTTTGGGAATAAAAAAAAATCTTTCCGGTGCATGCGACACTAATCTCAAAATACACCACTGCTCAATTACTACCAATATTATAAAAAACTATTCTCATAACGAATGAAACTCAAATGAACTTGTTACCAAAATGAACCGTTCTCGATTTGCACTTTCCTCAATATGGGCCAATTCCAAATAGACTGAAACCGATACACAAAAGGCTCTTTTCCCAAAATACCCTAAATTTGAAATACGGGAAAGTATCAGAACACCCGATTTTCATAATAATTGACTCACAAAACGTCATGTTCCCAAAATACACCAAATTCACGATTGTCATACTTTATACGGGTACGGTGCTTTTTAGGGTTCCAATATGACATATGTATAGGTACATAATAATATATTTATCACAATTTGCTGCAAAATAGTATCGATAAATTGAGTAAAATCTAAAAAAACGTTACCGGGCTCATTAGTTCGTATCAAACTCACGGCACTTGTGTTTAGGAAAGATAGTTTTTCAGCGAAAACTATTTTTGTTGAAAGTACTTGTAATGCACTATTCCCTTGATTTTTCATATTTTTGTTAAGCTCGGTATAGTAGTATTTTTCTAAGATGTCAGAATTGCCTTATAGAACTATATAGGGCAATTCGGACGACTACTACTGCTCAAAATTTTTCGAGGAAGGCAATTTCCTCCAAACGAATACACTAAATCAAAAAACTTTCTTTGTAACCTCCCTATCCTTACTATTTTTAGGGTTCCGTAGTCAACTAGGAACCCATAAAATTTCGCCATTTCCGTCTGTCTGTCTTTCTGTCTGTCCGTCCGCAGCTTTGCTCCGTGATGGTTAGTGCTATTAAGCTAAAAGTTGACATAGATATACAAATTAATATCTTCTGCCTCCCATACACATTAAGTGGGAATTACATTTTTTTTCGCTTCAATCCAATCGCGTAGGATCAAATGATGTCGCGGATGCGAAGCAACCTGTAGTGCGATTCGCACATTTCCAATTATTAGAATTTTTGTTCTCGTGACTAAAATTATACCTGTGCCCATCATAAAGGAGAGCGGGCGCCCTTTTTGGTTCTCAATAACAAATAATTTCAGTGCTGGACCTCCTCTTGGCCATGGTGAATCTCAAGAAACAAAATGATGATATCGATTCCTTTCCTAAAATATGACAATCAAGAATTTAGTGTATTTTGGGAAAAGGCCGTTTTGTGAATCAATCATTAAGGGAAACGGGTGTTCTGCGATTGAAATTTAGAGTATTTTGGGAAAAGAGCCTTCTGTGTATCGGTTTTTATGAGCTTCAGTACATTTGGAATTGGCCCATATTGAGGAAAGTGCAAATCGAGAACGGTTCATTTTGGTAACAAGTTCATTTGAGTTTCATTCGTTATGAGAATAGTTTGATATAATATTGGTAGTAATTGAGGATTGGTGTACTTTGAGTTTAGTGTCGCATGTACCGGAAAGAAAAAAATCACATGGGGCCAAATCTGGAGAATAAGGTGGGTGGGGCAGTATTTCGTAACGCAATTCTACTAATTTGGCTGTTGCGACTGCTGACCAGTGTGCAGGGGCATTGTCGTGGTGAATTAGTTATCTGTACAACAAGAGAGCAAAGTTTGATATTTCTTCGAGTGCTTGTTTTGAGTCCCGTGCAAGCGAAAGATTCTATAATTTAGAATCTTGAGCGTAGTAAGGGACTCAAAAGCGCACGAGATGTAAATAACTTTGATCTCGTGTAGTACACAAAATTTTTCACGTCAGTCAGCCATCAAAAAATACAACCTGAAAAAATGTATTCCAGACGGACGGATCACTATTTCACTCATGTTTTCTGAAGGTATTCTAACAATTAACTTTAATTACCGCAATAAAACAAAACGAAAGAAATTTCAATAAAATAATACGAAAATAATGAATTAACGAACATCAATTGACAGTTCAATCGACAACTTTTTTTTTGTAAAAAAAAAAACTTTGTAAGATACGGTCCGAATTGCGGATACTACTATTTGTCAACTATAGTAGAGATCGTTAAAAGTAGTTAAGTAGAATTATTTACTGCGTAACAATTGCGTAAATTTGTATAAGTTCATTGTTTTGATTGTATAATAAAATACGTAAAATATGGTGTTTTTATTAAATTTTAAACTTTTATTTAATTATTACGAATGAAGAATCGTAGGGTGTTTTGGAACGATGCGGTCTGACTTATTTCGGGGGTCTATTATAAACCGTCAATATACCGTTGAATTAAGTATGCACTTTTTTTGTCTCTTTCTTTTTGCTAATGACGTGAAAGGGATAAAGACAATATAATCCAAATATTTCGAACTTGTATTAGGCCCCGCACGTTGAAATGACATTCGAATCTAAAGGTAACTTGAATGTTATTTTGTCTCAATCGGTGAGCAAAATGCGATTTTGCTCACTGTTTTTAAGCAGCAAATTACCCTTGTTCGAGCTGCTGACGTGAAATAGTTATTTGTACAACAAGAGAGCAAAGTTTGATATTTCTTCGAGTGCTTGTTTTGAGTCCCGTGCAAGCGAAAGATTCTATAATATAGAGTTAACTTATTTTCTTAAAAATATATGCTATTCTTAACAGGTAAACCGTAATAATAAGAATCGCTGTATTGTTTTTTGTTTTAAAATTTTATATTTCCATACAAAATTAAAGTAAATTAGTTCGAAGTTCAAAGTTTTTTATTTGTTAGAATCCTTGTCAGGTGATGATGGACTTAAAATAGGTCTAGCTAAGGTCAAGGCTTTGAATTTTATAAAGAGAGGTCTGCACGTATCTAATGACCGTACTTAACCCACAACCCGCATACAATTTTTTTGCGTCAAAAATACCTGATTAGCAGCTGTAAAGTTTCCCCAAATAATGGTTCCATAACAAAGAACAGATGTGACGTAACTGCGGTAAGCTATCAGAGCAGTTGATTCATCTGCTGCCCTTCTCAATCTTCTTGAGGCAAAGATAATCTTAAACGTTATTGATTATTATTTATACACCGTGGGCCCATATAACCCGACAGATTTTAAAGTCTTAACCGCCTTTAGAGACTAAAATGTCATACAAAGTCATCACTGAAATCGGTCTTGTTATAGAGATAATGATAATTCTTGAGAAAATTTGTTTCTGTAATAAGACGAAAGAAAAGGAACCTTAAAATAAATTTTAATAAACTTTCCCTCTTTAATATCTTTTTCAAAAAGTGTGATGAATCTTTTTTGTAGAAAATTTTGTGTAGTTTAACAACGTTTTTTGCTATTGGCCACCGTTTACGAGTTATTTACGAAAATATAGTAAAATGGACCATACAATTGTTTTTAATTTATTATTCCGCTTTAATATCTTTTTAAATGTTGATCTTAGCGAAAAAGTGTACAGAATCTTTCTTGTAGGCAATTTTATATAGATTATTTGCGTGATAGAACATTTTTTGCTATGGGCCTCCGTTTACGAGTTATTTACGAAAAACTAAAAAAAAGGGACCTTTAAACGTACTGGGAACTGGTATTAAAATAAACCCGAACTAGCTGAATATTTTTAATTATTTTATGCTCTTTACGTAATGAATTTTACTATGGTATTTTATACGGAAACGCACGAACCTGTTTCTATTTCAGTCAGTCTCAATACAAAAAGTATTTAGGTACTTAACAACTTATTATTAGATTGTCCCATTAAAAATGAAATAATAAACCAAAGAACGTAATAATACCGGTATTTTTGTATGTAGTAAATACCGGTATCCGAATCCTGCCAGACACAATTAAATCTATAAAGAATCTTAACCTTCTGACATACAAGCGTTCCTTGAAGGAACGCTTGTATACTTCCTTCTAATATGAACCCGAATGGCATTGTGTCTGAAAATTTATAAACCGCGATTTAACTAAGTATTCAAGGCTTACATTGTAAGTAAACAACCAAAATACGCTCTTGAATGCTATAAATCTCACTAATTAACACTATTTCTCACGGGGATTCAATATTCATTAGCATGAAGGTTTCTGGGGACGATTATGTATGCAGGTTAACAGTAACACTCTGTATTCATTTACTAATCTCGGATCCTAAGGGCATAAGATAAAACGTAGGAGGCAACGACTACTCTTAAGGCCATTTGTAACTATGAAAATTTCCGTATAGTAAAATTTTGAGAACGCTTTAACGGAGACAGACGTTTTGGTGTAACCGACCCTTAAGTTATTCCTATTCACTATTTCACTATCATCACAAGTAATACCTCGCTTATCGCAACTTTAAAAAAACTGTCGTATGCGTTTTAAATCTATGAAGTATGTATTACTTGGACGTACTTGTATCGCTATTTCATACGCTGCTAGGTATTTCCTTATCATTATCAGCACAAGACGCTCATTCTGCGATAAGATTAAGATTACTTTAGTTAGCATCTAACTTGACAGTGCCCTACAATAATGTTCTAATAAAAGTAACAACTAGATTAGCCTGTGTTGTTTTGAGTTTACTTTATAAAAGGTTTGTTAATCTTACAGTTATCTCGCATTCTTCTAGTCTTTGAACCCTAAAACCGTTGTAACTTACAAATAATATAAGTAATGCTCAAATCAGAAACTAGGCAAAAAAATATTGTACTAACAAAGGCTTGTATGTATTTACATATTTTTACAGAAAACGGATTGTTATGTTACACAGATTACATCAAGACACTTAAAATTTAATTATGAGCAATGTCGTTGTCAGTCTTAAACGTATTATTATTTTACAAGTATTTACCGATGTGGCGTTCCCTATGAGCTGTCGAGTATCGTAAACCCATTATCCATTATCAGTCTGAGTTACTTGTGTTTAGTCTCTACTTAAACAGACTCCTAGCAAGTAGTTGAATCCGTGGTAGATTAAATAGCTGGTCCAAAGTCATTAACGGCGTAGACAAATTTGTGTAACATTTTTCCTCCTGACTCACACATACGTGGTATGGACATTTGCTGTACAGTTGCTCAGGGCTCGGGATGAGTAATGGTGTGTTCTGTGACTGTCTCTATAAATAATATTGATTTGATTTCAATTATAATGTAATGGTGCTCATAAGTGTGGAATATTTATATCTAATGATGTTAAAACACATAGTCCGCGGTGTGCGTATCGGGCCTATGCCGTTGAATAACAAGGAAAATGTACGTATTGCCTGTTGAAAATACTGAGATGGGGTGCATGCATGCATTTTTTGTAATCAATCGAGTTTTTTTTTTACATATCAGATTTTTATAACTTATCTTAAATAAATAGTAAGTGCGATGTATATAAAGAACTCTAGGGTGGATACGAAATGTGTGTTTAGATTATATTATAGTTCTTATGGTTGGAATCAACATTTGCTTCTAATCTGAGCTAACAAAAATATCATAAACACATAATGAATTGACGAATAACTATAGAAACGTGATAATTTGAATTTAGTCATAACATAATAACATTATTATATTTAACCAATCCAGCGAAGTATTTTCCTGTTACCTTGTACCTATATGGGTTATGGGGAGTGGGTGAGGGATTTACTAGTGATTACTATAAGAAATGACGATGAATTGTATTCATTGTCCTTAGGCAGTAGTTTTTTGTGTCATAGAACATCTTCCTTCTTTTATTAGGGTTCCGTAGTCAACTAGGAACCCTTATAGTTTCGCCATGTCCGTCTGTCTGTCTGTCTGTCCGAGGCTTTGCTCCGTGGTCGTTAGTGCTAGAAAGCTGAAATTCGTCGTGGATATATAAATCAATAAAGCCGACAAAGTCGTACAATAAAATCTAAAAAAATTTTTTTTTGAGGGTACCTCCCCTACACGTAAAGTGGGGGTGATTTTTTTTGTGTTTCAACCCTACAGTGTGGGGTATCGTTGGAAAGGTCTTTCAAAACTAATAGGGGTCTTCAACAAACATTTTTTGATAAAGTGAATATATTCGGAGATAATCGCTCCGAAAGAAAAATAAATTGTGTCCCCCCCCCTCTAACTTTTGAACCATAGGTCCAAAAATTATGAAAAAAATCGTGGAAGTAGAGCTTAAGAAAGACATTAAATGAAAACTATAGCGGACATGATCAGTTTAGCTGTTTTTGAGTTATCGCAAAAAGTTCCCCCTTCATAGTAAAAAGACTTACTTTACCTAATTAGGTACTGATTATGCAAATTTGCCTATTTGTTTAACTCGCGTGAAAGGTACCGTTTCATCCCTTGGTTAACAATTTACTATACTTTAAGCTCCAGTTTAGCTTATTGTGACGGAAGAGTAACTACGGAACCCTACACTGAGCGTGGCCCGACATGCTCTTGGCTGGTTTTATTTTATACTTGTAGTGCTTTTCTTTCAAGATTTTGCAGTATTTAGCGAGTTTAATGTAATGAATATTGTATATGTATGTCATCTTAAACGATATTTTTCATGGGACCACCACCGCCATCGCCTTTTCATAAAAACGAAGTCCTCATTTTCCTCTGTGGATATTAACATTATATATAACATTTTCACACAATTTGATGTATATATGTAAACCAAAACTTCATTTAATTTGCTTTTCGAATAGCAATTATTTATTATAAGAGTTATGAGCATTTAAAAATTTGTTATTCGCTCCTTATTCTTATAATATAATAATAATTAAGCCTATATATGTCCCACTGCTGGGCACAGGCCTCCTCTCATGCGCGAGAGTGCTCGGGCTATAGTCCCCACGCTAGCCCATAGCGGATTGGGGACTTCACATACACCTTTGAATTCCTTCGCAGATTTATGCAGGTTTCCTCACGATGTTTTCCTTCACCGCAAAGCTAGAATTCTAGAATTCTTATAATAATAAAAATAAAATAAAAAGTGAAATGGTATATATCCAGAGAGGAGCAAGAAAACACGTTTGTATGGAAAAGCGGTTGATCCCTTTCCTTTTAATTGTGCATTCAATGTTGCCACCTGCTGTCTAGTCTGCTTTTATTAGTAACTTTTTAAAGAATATGCATTTATAATTACTGAACAAAATCGTATTATACTTAAAACAAGATATGTCTGCAACGATTGATAACACACGCAGTGCAAGTGTTACTTTTAACACTTGTTTATCCGATATCAGGTACTGGAGGGCTTGGTCACTTTTACTTTAGTTTATTACATCATTTCAATATATAACTTATATTTAGCCTATGGCTTAAATTATTTCCGACAAGAAAAAATATAATATAATATTAGCTCGTCGGCCCTTGTTTGAGTCTTCTAAAATTAGGAATTTTGTATGTTTAGTTGGGTTTTAATTATCTTTTGACGACCGGTTTGGCCTAGTGGGTAGTCCCGGGTTCAAATCCTGGTAAGGGCATTTATTAGTGTGATGAGCATGGATATTTGTTCCTGAGTCATGGATGTTTTCTATGTATTTAAGTATTTATAAATATTTATATATTATATATATCGTTGTCTAAGTACCCTCAACACAAGCCTTATTTAGCTTACTGTGGGACTTGGCCAATTTGTGTAATAATGTCCTATAATATTTATTATTATTATTTTTCTTACTTTTACCGTTTGAAATGGGTTGTGCAAGGCTTGGAGAGTTCTAAGATTCTTAAGGCGGTTATCACACTGACGCTGCAACCGAACACGACCACTGTGTAGCCCGCCTGAAGGCGCAATATTCCGGGACAAACGACATTATACCTGCCTAATGACGTAGGTATGCATGCACATCTTGGCAAGAATGTAAACTGTTAGTTGTAAGGTTTTTACCCGACTTCCTAAGGCGGGGTATTTTTTTCAAGCATATACGTACGTATCTGTGCTCAGAAAAAAAAAAATGACATGGTGAAATGGCAGTTCCAAGTACTTCTAACTGCATTGCTAACTTTTTAATTTTTATATCCAATATTCTCAATCCAAGCCACGACTAAATACAATTATTATTCTGAAAATAGACCAAAAACATTTAATACATGTATCTAAAATGCCACAAAATATAAAACGCGCTGTCGTTCCTTGTTAATAAATGAGAGTAAGTTCATTATAAAAAACTGAATTATTTACCAGTAGCCCTTTTCGTGAACAAGACTTCCTTATATATTTTGTGGAACCTTAATAGTACATTGTGGAAGATGGACGAGTGAGTTAGAGAGCCGACACGTTAGTGGAGGCCCTCAAATAATACGAGACCATCTTTAGCGTTTCCGGCCGAGGCATTACACAGTGCTTTTCACGACTACTGCGAGGAAATAAGATATTTATCACTTTTAAGAGGCGTTTTTCTGTTTGCTTCAAACCGACTCTAAACTTAGAAGCGTTTTAGCTAAAAAAAAAACAGCTACAGAAGTAAGCGTGAACTGAATGGTTTTGACGTTTCTGTTTTTTAACAAGTGATTGTTCTTATAAAGAATCTAATTTTGTTTTTGAAGGAAAAAAATGCGCCAAAAAAAAGACCTTTTACCATCACCATACATGATATCAATGATCACCAATGACAGATGATGATAGCAATGAAACATTGTAGTAGTGGTGGTTCAGGTGCTACAGCTATTGCCTACTTTCCAGCTTGGTATTAGACCATCTATTGCCTCATTTCCGAACAGTGGCGTGAAAAATGTATTAATTGTTGGTTTACATGATATTGTTGTTCACAGGACGGTTTGGAAGTCATGCTGTCCGTGCCTAAAAAGGCTAACGACGCGATGCACCTCTCATTATTAGAAGGTTGCGACGTTCCGACAGATAGCCTAGGCGAAGTTGTTCTTCAGGACTCCTTCCATGTGTGGGATCTACGTCAAATCATCAAAAAAGGTCGTGAGAGGAGGGTATTTCTCTTCGATCTACACCTTCTACTAGCTAAGGAAGTCAAAGACTCTCATGGCAAAGCCAAATATATTTATAAAACTAAATTTATGGTAAGTTATATTTGTTGAGAAACATTAATCCTTTTCCAGGCACAATATTATACGATGTATATAACAATGATAAACACATATTATGTGCAGTGGCGTAGCATGGGGGGGGCGGAGGGTGCGGTCCGCACCGGGCGGCACTTTGCCGGGGGCGGCGCTGCGGAGGTGTCAGTAAAAAAAAAAAAAATTAATTTAATTTTTTTTTTAATATAAAAAAAAAGTTAATTTCTTCCAGTGTTTTTTTCGTCATTTTTTTTGTTACCAAATCCGGGTACCTATGCAGGTTCTATGCATGGGTGATGCAAGCACAAGGTTTCTCAATAACTATTATTTAGGAAACTTATTTCGTTTCAATGTTATTTTAAATAAATGTCTCCTTACGCATTCTTTGTACTTCACCGTAATACGGCAATGACAGACCGTCGTTTCACATGACTTTGAGTAAAAAGCAAGATATAAAAACAAGCTTGCGAATTAGCGAATTGCTGCAGCTGCCCCAATTTTTCGATTTCGCGGCTTCTCGTATGAAACTAGGCAGTATATACTAATATAATATTTTGGTAAACGGCCTTTTGAGCTAAAAGATACTGGTAGAAAAACATCAAAGATACGCGTTACGCGTACATTGTTGCAACACGAATTACACCTTGGAGGCAATCGACAGCATTTTTTGCTTACAGAAAATAATGATTTAACGATTACCGATGACTGTTTCATTGGATATATTCACAAAGTTAGCGAGTAAAAAGATTAAAAAAAAAAAATTTAAACGGTGTTTCGTGTCAACTATACTGCTCAAAAAGTTAGATACCCGGAACGAGTCCTTTACTCCTTTGGTGGGCGGCAGCTGGCGAGCCTATTGCACTTATTACATAGTAATAGAAGACAATGTAATAACATAACGTATTAGTGATTCAGTAATGCTAGTTGTGAGAGGAGCTTTTCGAAACTGAAATTGATCAAAAATTACTTGCGATCTACAATGAGTACGCTGAGATTAACTAATCTAGCTATATTGTCGATCGAACAAGACCTCACTGATGCAATCGATATTGAAAGTGTGATCAAAAACTTTGCTGAAAGGAAGACTAGAAAAGTTAAATTTTAATCTTTCAGTTCAGTTGAGGTCGTTGAGGAGTTGAGCTTAGAATGATACTCGTGCGTAAAATAGCGTTCGTGAAGTAGGCGATTTCTCCATTATTCAGATTATTCTATTAAGTTTTCTCTGTAATGTTTCTAAGTGATATTCTACCTTCTATTCTATGTCAAAAAATGTTAATTTCACTTTTCAATTCAATAAATTATTCAATAAAACTAATAAAAGTACTCTTTTTACACCATGCCCAAATTTTTTATAATGGATGACAAAAATAAGAGGGCGGCAAATTTGGGATCCGCCCCGGGTGCGAGTGACCTATGCTACGCCACTGATTATGTGTCAATAGTACCAACCTAACTAATTAATATTATGGTTCGAAAACGCAAATATTATAAAAATGTTATGTTTTTTTAAACAACTCACAATTTGATGAGGCCTGGAAATGGATTCATGGTTTGACATCGAAATATGATTAATATTGCAGTGCGTTTTCTAATTTTAGACTTCTGAACTGGGAGTGACGGAACACATTGAAGGAGACGAGTGCAAGTTCTCGGTATGGACCGGGCGGGAGCCCATGGCTAGCGACTGTCGCATTGTTCTCAAAGCTACTTCGCTAGAAGTAAAGCAGACGTGGGTGCGCCGTCTTAGGGAGGTTATACAGGTAATGCTAAAGAATTATCTTTTTGGACATGTTTGCCAATTGGTCCTAATAAGTTTGTCAAAATGCATACAAAATTGAGTAAAATAAGAACTTTCAAAACGAAATCTAATCTGTTAAGGCAGACATGGTTTAAAATAAGAACTACCAAATCGAAATCTAATCTGTTAAGGCAGACATGGTTTAAAATAAGAACTACCAAATCGAAATCTTATCTGTTAAGGCAGACATGGTACAAAATAAGAACTTCCAAAACGAAGTCTAATCTGCTAAGGCAGACATGGTATAAAATAAGAACTTCCAAAACGAAATCTAATCTGCTAAGGCAGACATGGTATAAAATAAGAACTTCCAAAACGAAATCTTAATCTGTTAAGGCAGACATGGTACAAAAGAAGTTAAATATTTAAATGATTGCATATGCTCTCTACTTCGATATTGTTCTAATGGTCCAACAAATAAGTATAAAGTTATTTAGTGACGCTTATGAGCATGCCAATTAACAGGTTTGTGTAACTTATCTAAAGCACTGGTTTAATCAATGTTGTGTATTTTGTCCTTAATTATTAATTAACAAACGATGTAGTTGGAACATGTCACATACATTTCATAAGATATGTATAAAATTAGTTAGTATCGAAATATCATTGATTGTGTGTAAAGACTACCCCCCTTATTCATAAACGTCTACTAAAGTTGACAAGCCGCTAATAATCGTCTGCCCCTTTCCAACGTCTTGGTATGATGGAAAGGGACAAACGATTACTAGCGGCTTGTCAACTTTAGTAGATGTTTATGAATAAGGGGTTAGGGTCTGTTTCACAAAGTCAGAGTAAAGTATTGGATATCTAATTAATAAATAAATTAACTGCCAGATAAAACTTAGCATTTTATCTACCAGTTAAGCATTTGATGATTGTGAAACGCCAACGATGACTTTATTCGTCAGGTAAGTGGCAAGTAGCTTATTCAGGACTTCAATTGGATATTGTGATTCAAATTCGTCAAATTCGTGCTTCGAATTTGATAGCTATGTAGATGAAGCTGTACGACTCGGTACATTATTCGGTAACGCTGGTTGTAAAAAGTTGAGGTCGACAGTTCAGCTACCACACAAAGTATGAAGCCGTACAGTTTCATCTTCTTTAGCTGTCAACGGGTTCATATTTTTTTTTTACTTTACACATGTTACACAATGAGTAAATGTTCGGTTTGTATGAAGACATTGTGTGTTTGTTGTAGGAAACTTACTTCAGTGGAGTACTGCAGCAGCCGCCCCGCAGTCCCGCGCGAGTGCGCCCTACGAGCTCGCAGCGGTCTAGCAGGTTAGTTCACTTACCATTTATTACCTTAATTACAAAACATTACATTATAACATCCTTGATCATATTAGTTTGTGTAGTACATTACTCCGCCTGGGAATTTAGGGAAATATATAATCTATTTCCGACGCATCTTAACAACGCGCTTGCAACACTATGTTTCGCAGTTTGTAATCATTATTTTCATATTGACCTAGCTAGTGAGGGAAATTAAGAACGGAAGTCTCATTTTAATTCCATTAATTATAGGCTTGTCTTATAACTTACCAATTTCCTAGAACCTGCCCCAAGATTATATACTTTTGTGTATGTATGTTAACATAAAACAGACAAAACAAAACAAAAAGAAATGTTACGTACAAAGGCGAACTTATCCCTAAAAGGGATCTCTTCCAGCTAACCTTTGAGAAAATGCGAAAGGATCAAACACTAACAGGTGAAAGAATATGATTTTATACTAGGTGATATTGATTATAGGTTGATATCGATATAGTTATTGAATAGTGGAGAGGGGTTACTTGCACATTACAGTCGACGTCAAAGATATGTTTACATTTTTCGCCTTAACACAGAGGAGTGAGGTGCAAAAGTTTATACATATCTTTGACGTCGACTGTACAGTAGTGCATAAATTATAAATAGTCAGCATCCATTTTAATTTACAATTCTTAGGGGAGAGTCTAATAAATGGTACCAGTTTTTACTTAAACATCGATATGTTTGAGTGTGCATACGAAAGTTCAGTATCTTAGATACATTAAGTATAAATCACAAAATATATATTAGTAAAGAGTTTGTCGAACTTTTTAAAATGAGTTTTAATGTTTTCAGAGACCTGGAAGATACATTACTGGATGAGACCTTAGACCGGAATTCTCTGGCTTCATTTGGCAGTGGTAATACCACGGATTCGGACAAGGTAAGCTGTTCAAGTATTATTGTAGGACAAAAAATACATATCTTCGTAGCTTAGAATATCTCATTATAATGGACACAAATCAGCAAAAAAAAAACGTAAATTACAATTTCAAATTTCAACACGCTGTAATTTTGTTTCTAAGCAAGATGACTACGACTTTCTTACCGCGCTTAAAAGTCTTATTATATATTGCAATATAAATAATTCTGGTTTTACGCTGTTCGACTTTACACCGGTAAAGAGAAGAGATCTCTGAAAATAGGTATTTTCCAAATAGCAAAAAAAATTGCAACATCCTACATGCCTGATTTCGAAACACTTAAAATTACCACGAAGTTTCGTGCATTTCATAATAAATAACTAATTTAGTATGTTGTCTGACCCTGGGCCCATCACAAAGATTGCTAATAGAAATTGCGAAAACGAAGCATACCTGTCATAATTATAGTAAAAACTGGGGTAGATATGCGGCTAAAATGCAACGCATTACGATGAAAGTCAGTTCAGTTCTTCGTACGAAGGTCAGGATAGCTAAAGTTATTTTTTTATACTACGTCGGTGGCAAACAATCATATGGCCCGCCTGATGGTAAGCAGTGTCCGTAGCCTATGTACGCCTGCAACTCCAGAGGAGTTACATGCGCGTTGCCGACCCTAAACCCGCCCCCCCCCCTCGTTGAGCTCTGGCAACCTTACTCACCGGCAGAAACACAACACTATGAGTAGGGTCTAGTGTTATTTGGCTGCTGTTTTCTGTAAGGTGGAGGTACTTCCCCAGTTGGGCTCTGCTCTAGATCTGGAATGACATCCACTGGCTGTGCCCTACCACACAAAGCGAGATGACATTCACAATGCCCATACCTCTCTTATGGACGTAGTTTAAGGACGTACCCGGGTCCAAAAGGGTGTTACTTAATTCTAGGCCACGATTTCCTTCGTACAAAATTCGCATTTGGTAGTTGACATAGAATAGAATAAGAGCTCCAAACGTCCTGCAGTGCCGTTCTCTCGACTATTATTGGGTTCAGATCAAAAGTGTATTAAATGTGAAGAATAAAACAGCCAAAAAACATTAACAATTCCAGCAGGTGATGGGCTTACGCAGGCAAATATGAAAAACGGGTCTGATAAAAGCAGCCACTGAATGTGCTAGGAAAAGCTGCCTATCACTCCTATAGAAAAAATAATAAATAAAAAACTGCCAATTATCTAAATTAAAAGTCGCTTTTTATTGTCGTTATTCTAAAAACCTTAGTTTGTTCTCAATCGCCTGTTTTTTTATTTATTTATAGTTTACAGTTTTTTTTCGGTACACCCCTTATGTTATAAAAATAAAAACATAATTTTGAATATCGTTGTGTTTCATTATGTAATATGAAACTAGATTTTGACATATTATTAATTGAAATAGAATTTGACTCTACTTATCGACCAAATAGATTCCGCTCATGTCCAATCGTTTCAGGCGAGTCCAATTGTATGAGTGAAGGTATGTTTACTTGTAATCACTAATATAATCAATTATATGGCCTTTGTTGATTTAATGAATCGTAAAAAATCTGTTCTAATTTGCATTATCACAACCCTATAATTGCTTTTAGACATATGTCAGCCTAAGCCTACCTTTTCGAGCTTGGAAAAACTTATAAATATTTAAGGTGCAGTAGCTTCAGAGAATAAGACGTGCTAATAGAAACCAGTACTTGTTATTTGTAATAGTTAAAAAAAATCTATCAATTTGACATTTTTGCGGCTAAAATCGATAACGGCCTCTTAAATAAAAGCTTGTAAAATTCACGAACATAGGTTTAAAATGAAGTTTAATAATTTGTAACAAATTTTGTACAAATTTTTGCAAATTTTTAAAGTTTCCTAAATATCGTCACTATTTTATACAATACTTTTTATTATTTATACTATACAACCTCAATAATTAATCAAAATAAGGTAAATATCTCAGTAGATAAAAGGATAGGGCAAAATACGAGTACATCACCGAGCTTCTTTTTACTGTTTTTTTTTGTGTGGTTGTCTTCTTGACCGCAACGACACGTGATTGGTTAAATTCATTATAGAAGATCAGAAGCTTTTCGTTATGAAGTCATTAACGTTGAGTCGGGAGCCCATAGTGAAAAGTATGCAATGATAGTTTGGTACACGAAGTCTTAATTCAACCATTAAAGTCGACGAGTAGAAAAAGGTTTTATCAGTTCATATAAATACGTATATTTATTTAAACATTATTCCACAAAATATATACAACAATGTAGAAATGGCGGACTTCAGGCCAAATGGCATTCTCTACCAGTCACTCACCTCGTGTTGAAGTTGTTGACATATTTTATAGTTTTCTGTTTAATTTTTTTGTTTAATATCCGAGTAAAGAGAAATGGCGATTGCAAATGACCTCAAAATCACTGAGTGTTATTTGAAGTCGCCATTTCTTTTCACTCAAATATTATATAATTTATAGATCACTCACGCAACGTTGGAACAAAATTTTATAATTTTTCAAATGAGTTTATTAAGGTTACATTTTTTTGTATCTATTTTGCATTAGCGAAGACAGCCAGGAACAAGTTACCCAAATATCAAGGATTTGAGTGCAGACAATCGATATAATACAATAAAATGTGCACGAACACATCCACCTTAATCGAAACCAAAATTTCGAATTTAAGGGTGTCATTGTTACGTGTTATGTACAGATTAGAGCCCTTGCGTTCTATTATCAACAGTTACATACACTCTTGTATCTACATACATATAATGCTCTCTATGATGTATTTACTAATCGTATGTTACGGCCGGCATTGGGGCAACATTGCTCTCTCGCGGAACTCGCAGATATGAGGTAGTGTCTCCGAAATATCTTTATCACTGATTCTACACATGTTTTGCTATAATCCGTCCGGTATGTCACCCTGCCTTTGAAGCCGATGGTCCTGGGTCCGAATCGCGGTATGGGCATTTATTTATGTAATTAACACAGATATTCGTTCCTGAGCCTGTTTTCTATGTATATAAGTATGTATTTATCTATATACGTATGTATATCGTCGCCTAGTACCCATAGTACAATAGTAGTTCAAACAAAAGTGGTCTGAGTTACGCGGCAAAATGGAAAAAAATTGGAATTCGTGGAGTTATTCAGTTCTTTTGAATGGAAGGCAAAACTGCGAAAAAAATCCATGAAAGGAATTTACCTACATTGGGTAGTTCGTGTTCTTCCTACGAAACGGTTCGACTTGGGGTAAATGAGTTTTCATCTCTCCTATTCGGAAAGTTCGCCTTTCATAGGCTTTGTTAATTTGTACCTCGAGCAACGGCTAACAGCCTTATATGCCATATTGTTAAGTGAAAAGCTCTCATATCAGATTTCGCATTTTCAGACCAAGTATAAATAAATAAAATAAATAAATAAATATTATAGAACATTATTACACAAATTGACTAAGTCCTACAGTAAGCTCAATAAGGCTTGCAGTATTACCGAAATTAAATGTTAATTGCATTGCATAATTGAAAATTATACTACTAGTATTTAATATTTAAATGTATGAAATAAACATAAATATTTGTTAATAAATCAATATAAATGACGATTAATATTTAAAATATTATCATTACATTACATTCATTCATTCAGTTTCACTTTTTTTAGGCGCGTATACATTAAGGCCGTTTCAAACAGATCCTAAGTAAAGATCGGATTGTATATGGTTTTAGATTTTTTTTCCGATCAAAATGTAAATGGCGCAAATTTCAGCCATAACAACCTACATTTCTTGTGTTTGACTTTCTTCATAATCGAAATGAAAAGTAGAGTGTTTAACTCCGGTAAAAGTAACCATCTTTCCTTCGAACTATTGGCGCTCTATCTCTATCTCGGGTGATATGGTTAACTTTCCACCCTTTGTTAACAATCTACTATTAAGTGAGGCAGGACAAGCATTCCAGGCAGGCCGGCTCCCTGAAGTCCCTGACACAGCGGGGTTGCGCAATGCATCGCAGCCATAGTGTTTGTTTTAGTTTTTAAGATTTATAGTAAACACCCCTATAATGGAACAGGCACCAGTAAAAGCATAAAGCGGTAGAAGTTTAACAGATGTTGGTGAAATATCAAAAATACTCCAAATTTTCTCTTAAATGTCCCATGATTGGTGTCGTTAACATATTATAATATGTATGCTAGTTTTATGGTATTTATCTATGGGCCCGTAGTTGCCTGAAAATAAAGATTTTTCATTTAATTCATTTTCATTTCATCTCATTTCATTGAAGATGCACCTCGCCTGGATCTCCGAAAACTATTTATTTATTTATTATTTATTCGCACTTTTATCGTAATGTACTATGACGTAGGGCGTATTCTTGATTGCTTGGGGATAGCTAACATGTAAATAAATTTTATCTATACAAATATCATAAATCCTCTATGATGCCTTCAAAATCCGTAAATAATGGCCAACATTAAGATAAACTGTTTTGTTACATTTACATATTACAACAAATTTCTTTTATGTGAAAATGTTGTAGAGTCTGTTCGGAAAGAGAAGAGTCGTGGAATGTATTGGGCCCCATACATTCCACGACTCTTCTCTTTCCGCACATACTCTTATTGCTTGATTTGGTAATGACATACTTAAACATTTCGAACATACTAAAAATAAAACCGGCCAAGAGCATGTCGGGCCACGCTCAGTGTAGGGTTCCGTAGTTACTCTTCCGTCACAATAAGCTAAACTGGAGCTTAAAGTATAGTAAATTGTTAACCAAGGGATGAAACGGTACCTTTCACCCGAGTTAAACAAATAGGCAAATTTGCATAATCAGTACCTAATTAAAGTCTTTTTACTATGAAGGGAAAACTTTTTGCGATAGCTCAAAAACAGCTAAACTGATCATGTCCGCTATAATTTTCATTTAATGTCTTTCTTAAGCTCTACTTCCACGATTTTTTCATATTTTTTGGACCTATGGTTTAAAAGTTAGAGGGGTGGGGGGGACACAATTTTTTTTTTCTTTCGGAGCGATTATCTCCGAATATATTCACTTTATCAAAAAATGTTTGTTGAAGACCCCTATTAGTTTTGAAAAACCTTTCCAACAATACCCCACACAGTAGGGTTGAAGCAAAAAAGAAAAAATCACCCCCACTTTACGTGTAGGGGAGGTACCCTCAAAAAAAATAAATTTTTAGATTTTATTGTACGACTTTGTCGGCTTTATTGATTTATATATCCATGCCATTTCAGCTTTCTAGCACTAACGACCACGGAGCAAAGCCTCGGACAGACAGACAGACAGACAGACAGACGGACATGGCGAAACTATAAGGGTTCCTAGTTGACTACGGAACCCTAAAAAGCAGTTCGTTTTTACCTCTATTCTAATTTCAGTCCACATGACGTTTTACTCGAAATTAAAATTCAATTGCATACAATTATGACAAATCTCGCATGTTAGTTTGTATCGAACTATACGGAAATTGCCCCCCGACTCTAATTTGTCTGAATTAAAAAAAAAAAACAAAAACGGATGCGTGACATGCGTGATAAAGTTTTCATTTACATGTATTTATATGGCAGTTTATCTCTTAAGCTTAGAATAAATTTACCCAAGACAGTAATTTTTGCACTTTTAAATTTATTCTAAGCTTAATAGCATCGTTCGCAGACGTTTCTGCTTGTTAAAAAATTATTTAGTTTATCTTTTAATTAGTTTAAAGTATAAAATTAATTTATTTTGTTGTATTTAACAAACTATAGCAAAAGTTTCGTGTAAAATGAGCGATAAAGATAAATCGGAGACGCCACATCCTATCCCCGAGTTCCGCCAACAAAGCAACGATACCGGTTGGCTGTAATATGAGGTTAGTAATTATATCATAGTAAGTTTATAATATCTACGTAGATAAAATAGTGTATGTAATAGTACATAAGTAGTCATTAAAACACCCATGTGGTCCTTTTTATAAATTCACTTCGTTCGTTTCTAAAACCCACACTCGTATTTTATTTAATGTAGCAGTCACATAAACTACTATTTCATCACGCTGGCTCGAAAAAGATCTTATATCATGTAGGTGTACTAAAAGACAAAAGCCTATATTGTTCCCGCGGGAGTTATGGATTGTAAAAAAACTACAAATCCTAGGGAGTTATTGCTTTTTTTTAAATTATGTCAACGATTCATACGGGTCAAGTGGGGATAAATGAGTTTTACTTTTAAAATACTGATGTTTATGATTTAATATATTATTTATGTTTAATATATTTAATCATAAACATCATTTAACGTTTAAAAACAAAAGAGGGTTGCTTTACAAGTACATGTCAACATTTCATTGCAAGTTTGAGAAGTAGTACATTTCAATGCAATTGTGCAAAGAGTGTCCTTATTTGCGAGTCCCGAGATGTCTTTTATGAGCCGTAGGCGAATAAAAAACACGGGACAAGTAAATAATGACACTTGCACACGTACATTGAACGAACTTTTTATTACGTTTTTTAATACATTTGCGTAAAAATCACAATAAAACAAATATTGGTTGCGCGAGTATTACATCTTACAGTTACAATTTTTTCCTTGAATTTGAATGCAATTGTTAATTCAGCATTATAAATTACGTTTAGCGATGATGTACATTGCAAAAATGAATCACAACAACACAAACACAATTTAATACAAAAGCACTCTCACAGTTGCAATTTAAGATGAATTATTTTGACACTACTAAATTTTAAGTGAAAATACTGATAATGGCGGGCGCTGGTTTTAATTTTTCATTTTTAACCGACTTCAAGATTTTAAAAGTAAGAGGTTCTCTATTCGGTTGTTTTTTTTAAATGTTTGTTACTCCATAACTCCGTACCGATTTTGAAAATTATTTTTTTGACCGATTTTATATATATACATATTAGTCCCGTTTTTGTCAAAACTCAGTTCTGATGATGGGATCTATGAGGAATCGAGGGAACTCTTCAAATACGAAAGGCATACATATACAATACAATACAAATCCTCTTTATAGCACAACCTCTGAAAAAATGTACATGGAAACACATATAATACATGAAGATAGAGGTAAACAACAGTCGGCCTTATCGCTACAGAGCGATCTCTTCCAGATAACCTTTAGGTAGTGGAGAAATGAAACTTAAATTAACTAATTAGGAGGTGCAAAAAAACTAAATTAAAACTAAATAGCAAACTAAATTAAAACTAAAATACCCTTAAAATTACATACAGTGATTATTGAGTTATACATATAGTGATTTTTGTATTTTCTTTAACAAATCAAGCATTTACATTTAAAAAAGTGACATTTGATGGAGTACGTAGAACTGCTGATGTTGAACAGAAAGGAACTCTTCAACGGCGCATAGTTCACGTCTGGCGATTTGTTCTCTTCGCATGTTTGTCAATGAGTTCTGATGATGGATTTCATGATGAATTGAGGGTACTTCTCAACTCTTTTAAGCATACTTATAGCCATTTTTAGGGTTCTGTAGCCAAATGGCAAAAAACGGAACCCTTATAGATTCGTCATGTCCGTCTGTCTGTCCGATTATGTCACCGCCACTTTTTTCCGAAACTATAAGAGCTATACTGTTCAAACTTGGTAAGTAGATGTATTCTATGAACCGCATAAGGATTTTTACACAAAAATAGAAAAAAAAAACAATAAATTTTGGGGGTTCCCCATACTTAGAACTGAAACTCAAAAAATCTTTTTTCATCAAACCCATACGTGTGGGGTATCTAAAATAGGATAGGTCTTTAAAAATGATATTGAGGTTTCTAATATCATTTTTTTCTAAACTCAATAGTTTGCGCGAGAGACACTTCCAAAGTGGTAAAATGTGTCCCCCCCCCCCCCCGTAACTTCTAAAATAACAGAATGAAAAATCTAAAAAAAATATATGATATACATTGCCATGCAAACTTCCACCGAAAATTGGTTTGAACGAGATCTAGTAAGTAGTTTTTTTTAATACGGAATAAAATTAAAAAAAAAAATCTTAGGTTTCTAATATTATTTTTTAAATATTTAGGTTTCTAATATATTTTTTTTCTAAACTGTATAGTTTGCGCGAGAGACACTTCCAAAGTGAAAAAAAAGTGTCCCCTCCCCTGTAACTTCTAAAATAACAGAACGAAAAATCTAAAAAAAATATATGATATACATTACCATACAAACTTCCACCGAAAATTGGTTTGAACGAGATCTAGTTAGTAGTTTTTTTTTATACGTCATAAATGGTACGGAACCCTTCATGGGCGAGTCCGACTCGCACTTTTATTATTATTTATATTCGGGTCCGCTTTCCTGCTTGCTTTTCTCCACTTAGCGCGATCCTGGACGTCCTCTCGTGTCATTCAGTTTACGCTCATATCCGCTTTCACGACATCGAGCCATCGTTTTTTTGGTCTGCCGTGCGGTCGGGGGCCGTCAAGGGCTAGGTGCAGGCATATGTTTCCTATGTAGTCAGCTGGCCTGCGACAAACCCGACCGAACCACCGGAGGCGACATTCTTGGAGCTACGTCACGGTCAGCGAGGCTGCCACGGTGATACTCGTTGCGGATGCGGTCAGCGCGCGTAACGCCATACATCCACCGCAGCACCTTCATCTATGTAACGCGAAGCTCCTGAACGTGCATTCCAAGAACCGGCCACGTCTCGCCCGTCTCGGCGCCATAAAGTAGGACTGGATGGATAATGCACTCGTTCACTAGCCCTTTGAGTCTAATTGGTATTCTGCGATCGCAGATGACTCCTGTGACCTCCCGCCATTTAGACCAAGCCGCGTTGATTTGGGCGCGGATGTCGTGATCCATGGTCCCGGACTCATGCAGTACTGATCCCAGGTACTTAAACTTGTCCGTTTTCACGGCAGGTTCGTTCCCTATATTGATGGGAGTGGAATCCGTACTTCCGCAGGCCATGTATTCGGTCTTCGCGACATTTAGCTTCAGACCTCCATTTTCTAGCAAGCCTTTCCAGTGGTTCACCTTTCGCTCTAATACCTGTTTGTCCTCGTCTGTCAGTGCGATGTCGTCTGCATACATGAGCAACCACGGCGATGGGTCTTGTATCTCCTCCGTGACGGCGTCAAGCACCACACTAAACAAAAATGGGCTTAGAGCGGAGCCTTGCTGAACACCCACTGTGATCGGGAAGGGTTTTGTGTCGCCAAACCACCTCCGGTTCTTACTAAAGAAACAGAATTGCGGTACATGTCTCGGATAATGTCAATGTAGACTTGTGGCACGTTCTTCACCTTCAGTGCCCACCAGATCATCTGATATAATATATATTCCTATATCCTATTTATTAAATGGAACTTGTGTTTAAAAAAACTGTTATCAATGTTTTTCTAATAATTATCTGGTGCTTTATTTCATGCATGGCGTGAAATAATTTATTTTAAATACACTCGAATACTCTATTGGTATTCATAACAAATGTGAATTAAAATAGTACAAATATTTTACCGAGTATTCGGCCGCCGTCGAATTTTCGGCGCTTCGGCCGAGAGTAGGCGGAGTATTCGGTATTCGGGTATTCGGCCAAAACTACTACATTCATTGGAGTCACTAGCGAAAACAAAAATGTTGTCATTTTTTGTTCCAATTTTATCTTCCATAGGGAAACTTTATTAGGAAGCTTCGTATGCTCGATATATTTCACATTTTCGTACGTTAGATCATGGTGTTCTCAAAATAATAGTTACCTTGCCACAAATTTTCATTTTAAGTGACGTATGATTCCACACCATAAATCCCATTACATTATGCAATAATCCCAATCCATATTTACAGAGTTATTTTGTTATTCTCGGTAACGGTGAACTTAACTTTGCTTAAATGTTTGCCGATGCCCATATCTTTAAGATAATTTTAATGTCAAAGCTATTTCCCTGACAATGAGTAACCAATGGGGTATATTTCAATAATATTTAGAGCGTAGGGTATTGTGGGAGCCGCTACTTAGTTTAATGTAAAAAATAGGCTTTGTCTATTCCATACATGTAACGAAAAGAAATAAAACAGTAACAAAACAACATGTGGCACATAGTTTTTGAAGTAAGTGAATTATATACTTTTGATTTACTTTTTGAGAGATTACTACTATCCGAAAATCCAAAATGGACAATTGGACGACTGGCCTGAGAGACTGGGCCATTGGAGTAAATTAGCTGACACAAACGTATCAACAGATACACGAGTGATCCGATAAGGGTTCCGCTTTTTTTTCATTTCATTTTCCTAATTTCTATACAATAAGTACGCAAAACCCGAAAAGCTTAGGAACATTAGCATATTTCCTTCTTGCTAACTAGATCGATCAAAGGCTAGTTGGTCGCCGGTTGATTATACACTGCAGATTGAAGTCTTAATTAACGAGCGCCCGCAATCTCGTCCGCTTCACGCTTGCAGAGTACTCTGTGCGGAGTTCATTCCCTTGCTACATAGATAGTTGTTTACTAGTGCACTTATCTGGGGGCACGGCAGTGCCCCCGCCAAGTCGAGCGCGAAGCAAACACTGCCGTACCATCCTTTACTGGAACCATTTCGCCGCATTTTCAGGCCCCTATTTGAGAAGCTCTGGATAAGACCAGAACGCAGAAATTCTCGTCATCCAGTAAGCTATAATCACATACTTAAAATCCAAAATTTCAAGTCTGTAGGTCATTTAGTTCCGAAGTTAAGCGAAAGCAAAGTTTCGCATTTATGACACTCACTCACTCACTCACTCATGATCATCAAAATAGAACTAGTACTTCCCATAAACTCAGAGAGCTGAAATTTGGTACAGAGTTAGGGTTTAATGGCCGCATTAAGGGAAAACTATAAAAACTAGGATAATCAAAGATCTGGAGTACCTGGTGACCCTGATTACAAAACAAAATAATAATAAAAAAGACTACTCCTAACAAGAAAAAAAACTGTGTCAAATAAGAAAATCTAATAAAATAAATCAATAAACCCACGTTTCTACAAAAAGAAGTGAAATCCCACCAAAAACATTCTGTAAAAAATTAGCCAAGTCTCGATGGAGCTGCTTGTTTATCTCTAAAAAGTAAGTAAGTAAGTAAGTAAATATTCTTTATTGCACCAACAATTATACATTTTACATACATGTAAAACTACAAATAAAAAAAATAAAAAATAAAATAGGTAATAAAAAGTAAGTAGGCGACAGATTGGTGCAATGGTATCATGGAGCACCTGGTTTTGTACCCTTGTGTACCCTTCAACAGCCAAGTCACACAACATTAACTATAATAATAAAGAAATCGCAGTAAGGAACCTTAGACTTGGCACGACTTTGTCTAGATTTCATTACTTTTTAGAGATAAACAAGCAGCTCCATCGAGACTTGGCTAGTTTTTACAGAATGTTTTTGGTGGGATTCTTGTTTACATGAACTTCATTGAATTAGAATAACTTTTTAGAACGCATTCTGAGATATGATATTTCAAGTGTTCGAGGTTGTTTGGATTACCGATGGTACAGTTATGCCAGTGTGAAGCTTGACCTTTTTTTAATTGTCTGTTAAGAAGACAAGTATTTATGTGTAAAGAATGAAAAATCCGATAGGGTAACAAACTAACTATTAAGAACATATTTACAATTGCAATTGTAGAATGGTTGCTAACTGACTTCAACATGCTGCAGAGTAAGGAATCGTCGGACTACCGCCTTTTGCTTCTGCCAACTACCTAACGAGTGTCTCTCAAGGTGTTGGTCGAGACTCTTCGCTATGAGACTTATTATTATTATTTCGTTTTTGTTACCTCAGAACAGTCAAAACTCATTTTTCAACCTATTTGGCAATTATTTATCTTTATCGTGTTAACGAGTCTCTTCTAATACCGCTACTGCATTAGACTTAAGTAGTTAAATTGAAACGTGGGTATTATAACAGCAACGCAGTTGCATGACCTCGTGTCCTTGAAAGTAATTTATTTCGTAAGTAATAACTGTCCGTGGCCGCCCGCCGCTATGGAGGCGTTACCGCTTTTTTAACAAATGCGGCGTTAACGTATTCCTGCAAGTTGATTGCGCGCGTCCTTCACACCACAGAGACTTCATCGCGAGCGTGAAACAAATTCGGGAAGTGTAGCTCGATACGGAGGCTGCGTAGTGAGCGAGCCCGCGGTGTTCAGCGAGTAAGGCGGGAGCAGGCGGCGCGCGGCGTCAGTGGCGAAAGCGCCGCGTACCGCATCGGACGGAGGCGGCGTCGCATCCGCTTTTAGCCCGCGCGCCCGCGGCCGGCCGTTCGCGCCGCCGCGCGCCGCGCACGTGACCCGCGATGGGAACCACCCCGCCACCGGCGGGGCTGGCACATTCTAAACAACATAAAAGTCGACGAAAGATATCTTTACCATGGTTTCGGCAAAGCTCGGTCAGCGTTCCCCATGCGGCTCTATCGCGACAGCATACCATCGACACTCCTGGATCTTTTCATGCGCGCCTACTCAAAGGCAACCGCCATCGACAGGTGAAAGCAACGCGATGCGTGTCCATTGCCGCCTGCACTCGAACGCCTGCGTCTGCGACTGCACTTATTACTTTCGGTGCATTTAAAACACGTTTCATGTAGAGCGGTAGCAGCTTAGTAAGCCTAATCTCCGCCTCTTGGCAGTTGTTGCATTAACCATCATTTGTTGTGTTAATGTTTTACTATAAGTACATTACAATTTGTTGAAACGCTGTTTGTACGTTTACATTTTGTTGTAACGCTATTCATGTAATGATTATTTAAAGCGTACGGATGGTTTTCTATTCATCAGTATTGTTGTATTTATCTGTTTATTTGTATGGAATCACTGTTCGTTCTCATTCAACATAATGCATATCATCTGCTTAATTAACACGTGGCTACGAAAAATTGTGTCTTTATTTTATTAACTTAATTAGAATATGAGTATTGTACTTCATTGTAAGTGTAGGTTCTGACTTTGCTTCAGTGAAAAAAAAAGTATTTCGTTTGTAATATGAAGGTTTTTCTCTTATAATTGGCACAATTATTCGTATGGATATATATTTTTCAATCACTTTACTCACACAAACAACAGACTCGGTCGTGTTAAATTTTTAGGGCGGCTACTATAAAACCCTATTATTAGGCTAGCTTCTTAGCATTCTCGTTGTATTTGAGTGAACGTACTGTTGTTCAATAATAAAATAATATATAAGATATAACAAAAAATGTTTTATAGTAAATAAAACATTAAATGTTAGTTTTGTGATAACTACATTGGTATTGTTAGAAAAATGTTTCGTCTGTATCTTTCGGGCATTGTTTTGGAAATCATAATGATGAAACGAAATATTTATTTACTTTAAACTTTATTGCACATAAAAAAAGAGTACAACAGGCGGACTGAATGCCACTAGGCACTCTCTACCACAAATAAGTATGACAGGAGTACATGGGTTGAATTTGGTTGTACTACTTATAATAGTATTTTATTATCTATAAATATTCCTAGGGTCGAGTCCCGGCTGAAAAATGGATTATTCATTAAGAAGAAACGTGGCGGTAATTTCCATACAAACGTTCTCGACATTTTCCTCTCTGGATTTTGGCCCTAGATGATTTTTTTTTCATACGACTTCAATATTAACAGTATCTGTATCTATACGTTTTGCTTTTTTGATATTCTTGTTTTTATAAGAACTAGGTTACTTCAAAAAGCGCTAAACGCCCGAATAAATGCGCCGTAAACAGACTCCTAGCAAACTGAATCGGCAAAAATAAGCGAATTAATAAACATTAGTAAAACGAAGCGCTGGTGGCCTAGCGGTAAGAGCGTGCGACTTGCAATCCGGAGGTCGCGGGTTCAAACCCCGGCTCGTACCAATGAGTTTTTCGGAACTTATGTACGAAATATCATTTGATATTTACCAGTCGCTTTTCGGTGACGGAAAACATCGTGAGGGAACCGGACTAATCCCAACAAGGCCTAGTTTTACCCTCTGGGTTGGAAGGTCAGATGGCAGTCGCTTTCGTAAAAACTAGTGCCTACGCCAAATCTTGGGATTAGTTGTCAATCGAACTCCAGGCTCCCATGACTCGTGGCAAAATAAAGGGACAACGCGAGGAAGAAGGATAAAACAGTCGGACACAGATAATTTCTTTCTTACTCCGTTCCCAAAATTTCTTTACGTTTTGGAGGATGAAAATGTCGAGAACTAAACCTTTACTGAGATTTTTAAGCAAGATTTTTTTTCGCCTATGCTGCAACTGTCCTTATCGCATTAATTTTAGGAGCCGCCTCCGTCAGCGCGACGGGGACATTTACCTAAAATTCTTAAATCTGAGAAGGGGCTCATTAGGATTTAAGCCACCGTCATTATATAGATCAGTAATAAAATCTAAAAAATCACATAAGAAAAGAAAAGCATCTTCGGAAGTTCAATATAAGAGATGTAAGTATTAGGGAACGATCACCTTTCGAAAGTCAGCAGTCGTGCAGCATAGGTACCTAGATAAAAATATAGTCGAGATGCCTCCTTTAAAGTTGATGAAGCCTTGTTCGTCGTACACAACAGAATTGGAAGAAGATATTTATTACTTACTCGCATCTATTTATTATGAATACGAATGACGATTTGTATCTTGTCTTGCTCGGTGACAAAGGTCAATTATGTTGGCACCGCGGATTTAGGTTCTTCTCTAGGGAGGTCGAGATGGCTGCCCGGGCCCGAGGTTGCGGATATCATATTTCTGAATTTAATTTTTTTTGTAAGTTTTAAACAACAGAAAAGGAATCGATTAGTTCGATCAAAAATGAAATTACGCATTTTTAAAAGCAATTTTAATATTTTTAGCTTTTGTGAAAATAAATTAAAAATGTGTAAGTTGCGTTTTAGACGTATTTTTTTCTATCGAGCGAAAGTCATGAATACAGGTTGCGAAACGATGAATTTACCAGAGAAAGGCCTCTAGATTGGTGATTTTAATTTTGGTGATTCTAATAAAGCGCTACGATTTTTCAAAAACTGCTGGTTGAATCTAGTGTACCGTAACACAAAAGTAACACTTCTGTGCAGTACGGCTATCACAAGTTTGACACTGACATATTTTCTAGCGTAGCTATGCGTAACTTACTTTCTATGCATCTCGCTCGTACTTACATATTAGTGCGAGCGAGATGTATAGAAATAAAGTTACGCGGAAATTAGCGAATACGTCAGCTTGACACTGCCAAGGAAGTCGTGGTATAAATGCTACAGGTTCTATAGATATAGACTAAATTACAGTTATTTAATAACAAAGTAGTAAAAAAATGTGGGTACTTCTCCTACACGTCCAGTTGGGAGATGTAAAAAAAACCGGCCAAGTGCGAGATCGTTTTACTCGCGCATCGAGGGTTCCGTACAAACTTTGAATTATCTCGTATATAAAGGCGAAATACATTTGATCAGAGGTACCTTTACTAAGTATAATTGTGTACAGCGCGTAATTTGCGCGATGTAATGCACGTATGTTGGTTTTTCGAGGATAATTTTCTATCATGTGATCCGATTTCAAAAAATGTTCTTTTATTTGAAAAAAGGTGTGTTTAATGTAATCTCATAGAAATGTCAAGTGTAAAGACACACGTAAAGTTGGTTAAATAGCAAGCTGAATTTGGAAATGTTTTTTGTTAATTAAAAATACATACCTTAAACTCACATAGGTGTTAAGCAGAGTTCAACAGTTAAACTGATTAGAGACAGAACAGATGGTTTGAGACAATTCATTATTTTATTATTCTATTAGTTGTATCCATTTATGGAACAAATACGGGACGCGACACGGGATTTAAATACGGTGACAGTCCCGTATATACGGGTCGTATGGCAACCCTATCTGCAGTACAGTCTCTTAAAATAGGTACTGAAGTAGAACTGTGCCACTTTGTAATATTGAATGAAAAAACAAATTATTTTCAAAATTTATTTCTTAATGATTGAATGATTGATTAATGATATCCCGTATAATTTGTGGTATAGTGTACAAAAAAAAACAGCTATCTCATATCTGGAGGAGCCCAAACTCAGTGGCGTAGCATGGGGGGGGCGGAGGGTGCGGTCCGCACCGGGCGGCACTTTGCCGGGGGCGGCGCTGCGGAGGTGTCAGTAAAAAAAAAAAAAATTAATTTAATTTTTTTTTTAATATAAAAAAAAAGTTAATTTCTTCCAGTGTTTTTTTCGTCATTTTTTTTGTTACCAAATCCGGGTACCTATGCAGGTTCTATGCATGGGTGATGCAAGCACAAGGTTTCTCAATAACTATTATTTAGGAAACTTATTTCGTTTCAATGTTATTTTAAATAAATGTCTCCTTACGCATTCTTTGTACTTCACCGTAATACGGCAATGACAGACCGTCGTTTCACATGACTTTGAGTAAAAAGCAAGATATAAAAACAAGCTTGCGAATTAGCGAATTGCTGCAGCTGCCCCAATTTTTCGATTTCGCGGCTTCTCGTATGAAACTAGGCAGTATATACTAATATAATATTTTGGTAAACGGCCTTTTGAGCTAAAAGATACTGGTAGAAAAACATCAAAGATACGCGTTACGCGTACATTGTTGCAACACGAATTACACCTTGGAGGCAATCGACAGCATTTTTTGCTTACAGAAAATAATGATTTAACGATTACCGATGACTGTTTCATTGGATATATTCACAAAGTTAGCGAGTAAAAAGATTAAAAAAAAAAAATTTAAACGGTGTTTCGTGTCAACTATACTGCTCAAAAAGTTAGATACCCGGAACGAGTCCTTTACTCCTTTGGTGGGCGGCAGCTGGCGAGCCTATTGCACTTATTACATAGTAATAGAAGACAATGTAATAACATAACGTATTAGTGATTCAGTAATGCTAGTTGTGAGAGGAGCTTTTCGAAACTGAAATTGATCAAAAATTACTTGCGATCTACAATGAGTACGCTGAGATTAACTAATCTAGCTATATTGTCGATCGAACAAGACCTCACTGATGCAATCGATATTGAAAGTGTGATCAAAAACTTTGCTGAAAGGAAGACTAGAAAAGTTAAATTTTAATCTTTCAGTTCAGTTGAGGTCGTTGAGGAGTTGAGCTTAGAATGATACTCGTGCGTAAAATAGCGTTCGTGAAGTAGGCGATTTCTCCATTATTCAGATTATTCTATTAAGTTTTCTCTGTAATGTTTCTAAGTGATATTCTACCTTCTATTCTATGTCAAAAAATGTTAATTTCACTTTTCAATTCAATAAATTATTCAATAAAACTAATAAAAGTACTCTTTTTACACCATGCCCAAATTTTTTATAATGGATGACAAAAATAAGAGGGCGGCAAATTTGGGATCCGCCCCGGGTGCGAGTGACCTATGCTACGCCACTGCCCAAACTTGGCATGTTTAGAACATTATTTTTGTTTTAATTTAAAGAAAATGCCCGAAATGTAATAAAACAAACATAAAAAAACCATAAACATAATTTATTTCAATGAACGTATTCCATGGGTATATTCATATAAAACACAAGATTTGAAAATAGGGATTGTTTACATGTGCCTGAACTAGGATTCCCTGTGTTTCAGGCGATAATGACGGTGATAATGGCGGTAATGATGTGGCATATTTATAGAATCGCCTCTAAAAGCCCTTTCTTTTAATACCACACACGGTAGGTTTAAAAAACTAAATAAAAAAAACCACATCCAAAACAAAAATTATTATTCAGCACTCCCCTCCTAAGGAAAACTTGTTTAGAAAATTTTTGTAGGTAAAACATTTGGTTGTGCAAAATGACTGAACTGTACATTGATTTGCGGTTTTTCTTTGAAATTGGGCTCCTACGGCTTCCACTATAACTTTTGAACCATGGGTCTAAAATATATGGAATAAAAAAAAGAAGTAAAACTTAACCTTTAGTAGGTGTGATTGCACCTCTAGTCCTCTATAGTAGTTTATGTGCCTGGTTTCTAAAACGAATGAAATGAGTTTCATAAAAGGAACACGCGAGTATTTTAATGGGGTCCATATTGGCTCATATACAATTTATTATCGAATATTTTTAATGATACCGCTTTGTAGTCATAATCATCGTTTCTCCGAAAATTGTTTCTCATATATTTTTTTTATGGTTTTTTATACTACTACCTATATTATTCATAACGATACATATTCCGTTTTTTTTACTCATAATGTTATTACTGAGAATGTATCGGTGCCCATAATGTTATTACTGAGAATGTATCGGTGCTCATAATGTTATTTGTATGAATTTCTTTATTTATAAACTTATTTCATACAATTGTTTGATCAGAAGTTATATTACTTATTTTAAGTGAACGTATATCGGAACGTACACGGAGATTATGATTTACAAAATACAAAATACAAAATTATTTATTTGTCCAACATAGGTGTATGTACATAGGATGTTACAGATTAGTCAGTTTCACTATGTGGGGCCTTACGGCATACAAATTTTCAGAGCATGCATGTCGGAATATAAATGTATGTACATATTTACAAGTCATTATCATATAAAAATTCTTTTATAGAGTAGTAACTCTTTTGAACTAACAATAGTTTTATAGTATTTTATGCAACAGTTGTATAAGAAGGGTCAAAAAAGGCGAGTGGCGTGAGTTACAATGTGAGCCGGAGCCGAAGGCGTAGGCGAACATTGTAAAGGAATACGCCACGAGAATTTTTTAACCTACTTATACAACGTTGCATACAATATTTTTCCTACGAGTCAACAAAAATAAATCTTAATTTAGGTAAACAAATTACAGCAAAAGTATATAGCCAAGACGCGCGAGCATACCTTGTTACGCGCCCGGCCCGCCCCGGGCCGCGGCCGGCCGGTCGGCGACACCTCCTCGTAACTCATGAGGCCCTGGTACTTGCTACTTGCTAAATTAATTTCTTGGACAGTTTTTCTCAATTTTGGCCACCGTGGCCTACGGAGACTAACAAGCAACGCTAAGCGGTCTTCGTAGTCTATGGGTGTTGCTATATTACGGGTGTCACATGCGTGTTTCTGACTTATGAAGTAATTATTTTTACTATGCAACCAAATGAATATTTTGTAAGTTGGCATCAATGCACTTAGTTTAAAACTGTATTCGTTTTGGTTTTGTTAGGTTGGTAGCCATTAATCACAGTAACATTATAGCTTATAAAAGCACAAGAGCTTTTATGAGGAATAGACAAAATAGACTTTTCTTGAAATCTTTTATGTATGTTCTTATATTCGTGTTAATGAATGCATAAATGACAGATAACAGTAGAGGAGTAGGAAAAGGCATTTTTAAACTTGTTAAGCTGTAATACTATTACAGCTATATTATTGTGTGTTTGTGTTGTTATATTATTGTGTGTTGTATTATTTGTACTGTTTCTGTATTGAGGTGTGCAATAAAGTATATTTGTATTGTATTGTATTGTATTGTATTGTACTTGAATGTTCTGAGGTATATTATTAAATATTCTTGGGGCCATTACAACCACATTTTTTTGGAATAACATTGTCTTTGGTACAACGGAATGTAATATTTTACCCCGTAATCTTGAACTTTTAAAGCTTAAGAATAGATGAGAGTTACATTTCACAAAAACACACATTTCATAAATATATAAACTAGGTAGTGTCAAGATCTTAAGATTTTGAAAATAAGGCTTACAGGATTCTTCGATGCTAATACCACACAAAGATCTTACACACTTTTTTTGAGCGACAAAAGCCAGTTCCCGGTCTGTAGATCGATTTACATTGGAGGGTATGCAATGCACTACATAATTCCAACATAGTCTTAGCGCGGTAGGCTACTAAAACGTCACGACTAGCTTTGTTTGTTTTCTCCTATACGTGTTTATGTGAATCATGAAACCGAATGAAGAAAAATATTTAAGTTCATTTAAAACAAGCCGTGGGGGTTTGAAATTGAACGACGATGGGTTTATGTACTTAAGAAACCGATGTTCGAGCAGCAAACAGTACTGGGTGTGTGAACTTTCAAACAATAAAAAGTACAATTGCAAGTCGAGGTTAATTACCACATTTGATGAAGGAAAAAACATGCACAAGTTACAAAGTATATCCAACACGGAGCATAATCATGAGCCGGACGCGTTACAAGAAAAGGTTTGTTTTTAAATAGTTTTGTTGTATGTTGCATATTGTATATTGCATATTGTTTATACTAATGGATAATTCCACGGCAGAGCGTTTGTCGTACGGCGCACGAAAGAAATTAAAACATACAATGTATACGAAAGTATACATTTTTTTGAGCACTTTATTACATGTTTTATTTATGTTTATGACGTCGTCACGGTGACTCTGGTACTGTATATCTTTTTTGACAGCGAGTCAGGTGTGTTGTGAACGCAAGATACCTAACACTCCTCCTCGCTTCGCTCGTCGTCGTACCTAATGGTGACTCTGGCACTGTATTTCTTTTTTGACAGCGAGTCAGGTATGTTGTGAACGCAAGATACCTAACACTCCTCCTCGCTTCGCTCGTCGTCGTACCTAATGGTGACTCTGGCACTGTATTTCTTTTTTGACAGCGAGTCCTATTGTTATTTACCCAAATATTCATAAATGCATCAAATTAGGATCCAAAATGTTTTTGCTTGAAATCAATAGTTCGAGTAATAATATATGCATAAATTTTTATGTATGCATAAATTAGGATCCAAAATGTTATTGCTTGAAATCGATATTTCGAGTAATAATATATGCATAAATTTTAGTATTAGAGATCGGATCCCTTTGTTTGACATAATTATTGAAAGTCATAATGTAATGATAGTCATATTATCATTAGTCATAACTCTGAAACCGTTAACTTTTCAGGAATTTCCTTAGATTATCCTATAGATAGGTTAGGTTAGGTTAGGTTTGTTTTATGGCAATCCTGAAAAGTTACGCGTTTCTGAGAAAAACCAAATTATGACTAACGAAAATGCGGACAAACAATACATTATGACTTAAAACTTTATGGGAAACAATAGAGACCCATTAGAGATATTTATGTAGAATGACATTATGGATATAATAAATTCGAAGTTCCAATGAGTATTGTTTAAAATTAAAAAGTATAATGATTTCAATAATCGAGTTTGCAATTTTATATGAACTTTGGCGCACCCATTTTAATGCCTAATTATGTACAGCTTCAACGAAACAATTTTATACTTACATACTGCAGTAAATGAAGACTTTTGTTCACGCATGTCACGCATCCCTAGTTTTTTATTCAGAGACAAACTAGAGTCGGGGGTCGACTACCATATCGTTCGATATCAAGTAACATGCGAGATTCGCCAAAATTGTTTGCAACTGACATTTCATTTCGAATAAAACGTCATCTCGACTGATATTAGTATAGGGTCAAATCAAATTCCCTTGTTTCTCAGAGATGTTCTAAATTTGAATTTAATTAAAATATCGGCTATCTATGATTTTGACTATTGCATTTTTAAGTAAGGGATATAACATTTATTCGCTATATACCTACACGCAACCTAGCAGCCGCAAATCTAGGGGAAAACGTCAATTCAATACATCTTATAACATAGACATTATTTATTGGTAATAATAACTTACAGGTCACAACTTACATATTATTCAATTATTATAAATTAGTCATTATATACATATTATTTACATTACTATTATGTATTAGGCTCAAGACACAATGTCAGTATAGTAAGGATGTTGTATAACTTGTACTGTCCATAAAGATAAAGCCTAGGTACCGTGATTTCTCTCGGGACATTGACCGTAGCACTGTTTCCGGTAATGCTATGTAGCCCAGTAAAGATACGGTTGCGCAAAAGTAAATTAAGCTGTATTTTGGTAACTGTTATTTGAAAACGGGATGGTTTTGAAATAAAAAATAAGCGTCGACATCTTATAAACATACTCCAAAACTAAAAACTACTGAACGGATTTTCATACGACTTTCATCTATCAATAGAGTCATTCTTGAGGAAAGTTTAGGTATATAATTTGTTAAGGTTTTGTGTAAATTGGTTGAAATATAACGAAATTGTCGGAAAAAATCACAATGTCTAGGAGCTTTAATTGAAAACGCTGCCTAATCCGTTTAAGCTATAAGAACACAATGTATGGCGGGGTTGTTTCTTTTTCATGGATCTACAAAAAAATCTGCGATGTTGAATGTCTATCTTTTAAGGATAACTTACAATACCCATTCTTAACTTCTGGAAAAAGATCATATAATATGTGGCATTTGCAAAGCTATTTACAAGGATACAGTATTAATAATTATCAATTTAAATACGTTAATTATATTAAGCATTTCATAAAGATTACAATGGTCTCTTACACCATACAATTTAAATGAATATTTCAGGAGTAATCGTAAATTAAACTTTCATTTGGAGCCATATAACTTGTGCGAAATGTTAAAGACGCTATCCGCAGTTAGTTCTAATTTTTACCACCTTATGCGCTGGGATCACTTTACTTACCCCCACCATGCACGGTCCCAATAAGCAAACCTGGGATAACTCGGGGCACTTATACTAAGGTGACGTAGCAAAATATTTTATCGACATTTAAATATATCGATGTTACTGTCAACATGTAAATGTTCTACCAAATAAATATATTTATACAAAATAGCTTTGTATACTGATTTTTAAATTCTAAAAAGGTGTTTTTTGGAACAATTTATTGATTTTTAAACCAGGTCAGTATTTCCACATTGGCGCTTAAGGTTTTATTCTAATCATTTTATATCGTTATTTATTATTTATTAAACATTACTCCATCAATCATTCATTGCCAAAAGTACACATAAAGTGAAATTTACCTTAAGTCATAAAATTCCAAAATAAATAAGGTTTGTCTCGAAATGGTGTATGTACCCATTTCGAGACAAACCTTATTTATTTTGTAAAATATGCCTGAAAGGAGCTCTTTAACAAAACCATTTCGAGAATTTTCAATGAGCACATGTATTATTATACATCGATATCTTTTTTATCTATATCAAATCCCTAGAATGTGCCCCGAGTCATCACAGGTTTGCTTATAAGTAATTGAGCCTTGTAAAGTTTTATGAATAAAGGGGTAATAGTTATTTGTTTTATAAGGGGGAAAAGTTGTTGTTTAACCGCGCGTGCTAATATTGTTAGTTGGTTTAATATTGGTTTCAATGTACGAGGGTTAAACAAACTTTGCCTCCGAGTGAAACACAAAATTTTTCACCACACCAACACAAGGAAACTACTAACTATGAAATACCAAAAAAATCAAATGAAATCAAATCCAAATGAACGTAATAAAAAAAATATTATTCAAAATCATCATTTAAAAGTCAATTCTACTAGCTAACATAAGGAAACAACTCAAAATTTGCATCTGATTACTTTGCCCCACATGTGGATAAAATACAACTTTCTCATTCGTTTTTGAACAATCAAGAGGGCCCTTACCAGTTGGTGTGGTGAAAAAGTTGTTTATGCCTTCTTTTATTTTATTTGTTTGGCGAACATTTTCTAAATAAACAATGGATGTGTGTTCTAAGTGGATTAAAATAGTCAATGGCATATCGTAAGAGATGTTAATGCAGTTCTGAATAATAAAGATGTTAGCTCGTAAATATCTGGAACATCTGGAATCTCCATAACGCAAAAAAGTTAGGTAAGTCATTATTGTTTATCCGTTTGGCCAAATAGAAAACTTTGTACAAAGTAAATATCAATAAGCATTTAATATACTAAACACTGTTTATGTAAAATTTCCATCTCAAATTCAATATTCAGAACTTGGTACTTTCTATGTATCTGGGAGTTTTCAGAAAATAGTGTAGTCAATTAGCGTGAGTTGTTAAGAAAAGTTAATCACTGTCAGTTTTGTGACGATAAATAAGCATTACATTTCATAAAAAAATGTAAAGAAACCGGCTATGTGCGACTCGGACTCGCACACGAAGGCTTCCGTACGATTATCTATAAAAATGAGCAAAAAAATCACGTTTGTTGTAAAGGATATTTATTTGATTCTGTTTTTTAGTATTTGTTGTTATAGCAGCAACAGAAATAATCATTTCTGGAAACTATCACGGATCATGAGATACAGCCTGGTGACAGACGGACGGACAGCGCAGTCTTAGTAATAGGGTTCCGTTTAATCTTTTGGTACTGAAATATAATACATGCTTTTGCCTCGTTATTCCCATAAAGATTTCATGCTTAATTGTCGTCACAAAACTGACAGCTGAAACTTTTCTTAACTACTCACGCTAATTGGGTACACTATTCTACTTGCGTAAATGGATATTTTCTGAAAACACCCATCTACGCTTGGTCTATGTTTGTGCTGTACTTAGACATGTTTAAAAATATTCCACAAACGTATATGAGTAATTAATAATTATATCCATAGTATCTATGGATTAAAACCCCTTTTAAGTCGGTCGGTATATTCTAACGGACGGGAACTACAGAACCTTACTACACTGAGCGTGACCTGCGGTCCACCGGTATATTGTATTGAATATGTTTTTCGGTATGAAAATAGCAAAAAACCATGTCATAATTTAAAGTTGATCAGAATAACCTTGGCTTAACGCTGTATGTGTGTTTGTAGGTACATATACGATACCTATTATCTGATACGCAAATGCAAATGGAAGGCGCGCCTGTAACGATCGATCACTTTTTATTAAAATATTGCTTTATTGCTGTCATGAAAGTTCACCCTTGTGTTGTTTGATCTATTCTGGAACCGCTGCCAAGTTAGTATATAGTAGGAGAGGCCGGAAAACCGCTCAAAGATGGACGGGTGAGTTTGAGGGCCGACACGTTAGTGGAGGCCCTCAAATAATACAAGTCCATCTTTAGCATTTCCGGCTCAGGTATTACGAGTACATAGACTTCACGTACACAGTTTGCACGACTACTGTGAGGAAATAAGAAAACATTTGCATAACTATAAAAAAGTACTTTAATAGTAATTATTATTTATATTGTCGTGAGGACAATTTTTGAAAGGAAACGATGTGCTTTTGCCAGGAACATTTATATTTTCTTCACTGGAAGAACTCATTTTTATAGCGTAGATACATGTTTCTTGTATTTTTTAGTCAAACACAATTTACACTATCCAGTTCAGTAAGTGTTTTCCGATCCCGCCTTTTTTACTTTTTTTAATACTTTTAAGAGTCGTTTTTCTGTTGTTTGTTTTAAACCGACTCTAAACTAAACGGCGTTTTTGCTAAAAAAAAACACAAACAGCTACAAAAGTAAAAACGCCTTAAGCGTGAACTGCATGGTTTTGTTTCTTTTTTTATACAAATAATTGGCCCTATAATTGACCTAATTTTATTGTTGAAGGAAAAAGTTGCGCCACAAAAAGACCTTTTATCATCACCAATGACAGACGATGATAACAATGAAACATTGTAGTAGAGGTGGTTCAGGTGCTACAGCTATTGCCTACTTTCCAGCTTGGGTTTAGACCATCTATTGCCACATTTCAGAACGGTGGCGTGAAAAGTCTATTTACGCATTCCGTGTTAAGTTCGTAGTGCACTAAGCAGCTAAGCACACGTACAAAACCAGCCTTACTAATTCTATCTTATGATTATAAGAAAATAATACATATAAAATATTGGCAAATCGTATTCATCGGCTACAATGTTTGAAATTGTTTTATGTTTTTTCACATAGTATTATATAAACTCATTTAAAATTAAAATAAAAACCGCGATCGATTCGCTTAGTAATTTCCGACAAAATGCAAGTGCCTCTAGCTTTTTTATGTCACTTCTCCCCTAACCCGTAAAACACCCCGCAATGGATTTTTATTTTATTAATAAAATCTCAGTAGTTACCATTGGTAATAACTTGGTAAACATCGGTGAAGGAAAATATCGTGAGGAAACCGGAGTAATCCCTACAAGGCCTAGTTTACCCTCTGGGTTGGAAGGTCAGATGTCAGTCACTTTCGTAAAACTAGTGCTTACGCCAAATCTTGGGATTAGTTGTCAAGCGGACCCCAGGCTTCCATGAACCGTGGCAAAAATTCCGGGACAACGCGAGGAAGAAGTCGCGGTACCCAGAAAGTAAACAGGAATCACTACAATGGAAATTCAAAGACGAAAAGCCTCTTCGGAAGTTTACGGTTCGTCCATTGGCTAGCAAACTTATGGCGACAATTTTTTGGGATGCTGAAGGGATTTTACTAATAGGTTATTTACCTAAGAAAACGACAATGAATGTTGATTATCACGCAAATTTACTTTGCCAGCTGACGCCATAAAAGAAAAAAGGAGGGGCAAACTCCTCTGCTAGCTAGAGTTCAGATTTTACACGTAACGCACCTGTGCATACGTCTCGCACTACACAGGTAGCCATGGCCAGAGATGGCTTCGATGCCATCGACCACCCCCCTTAGAGCTCAGACTTAGCCCCCTGTGACTATTGCCTGTTCAGACTTTTAAAGAAAGATCTCAGGGGGTGAAAATTTTCTATTGATAACGAGATGATAGCCGCGGTGAACGAATGTTTTGACGGCAAACAGATTTTTCTTTTAAAAGGTTTAATGTCGCTATTTGACCTTCTTCTTCCTCGCGTTGTCGCGGCATTTTGCCACGTCTCATAGGAGCCTGGGGTCCGCTTGACAACTAATCCCAAGATTTGGCGTAGGCACTAGTTTTTACGAAAGCGACTGCCATCTGACCTTCTAACCCAGAGGGTAAACTAAGCCTTGTTGGGATTAGTCCGGTTTCCTCACGATGTTTTCCTTCACCGCAAAGCGACTGGTAAATAACAAATGATATTTCGTACATAAGTTCGGAAAAACTCATTGGTACGAGCCGGGGTTTGAACTTTGAACCCGCGACCTCCGGATAGCAAGTCGCACGCTCTTACCGCTAGGCCACCAGCGCTCTGTCGCTATTTGACAAATGTAATAAATGCATTTCAGTTGAAGGAGATTATATAGAAAAATAAAATACCCATCTACGTCTTTTCTTTCATAGTAATGTAGATTACTTTTCAGCCACCCCTCGTAAGCTTCAGCATAGACTTGTTTCAGACTACTTTGGAGGCTTTCAACCAGTTTGTGTATGTTCGTATCGGACTTCATCATTTGCGTAGTGACAAATGGCTCACAAGGAAAGGTACCCAACTGTCCGGTTCCGATTTGATTTATATTTATATATGTTATAGAGTAGTCTAAAATAACGGACACGTATTTTTTTTAGCTGCCCAAACTCAACCTATTGGGAGAAATTGTCCTCCAAAGTACTAAAAAGTTACTAAATCTTCTAACTCCTATAGAAAGTGATGCTCAAGCAACTTGCAAGTTAATGGCTTGTTTGAGTATATGTTTGAGAACAGGAAAAAATTATGTACACGTGTTTTGTTATATCTGCTTAAACTCCAGTTTTCCTAAAAACTTGCGGCTTGCTTGTCACTTAGTTTTGTTTTTTCTGTTGTTTTTTTTTTTTTGTTTAATATGTTTAAAGACTAATCCTTGCTTTGGCTCTATGTACATTGCTTGCCGATGTTCGTAGTTTTTTGGCCACACCCCCAACAGATAGACGGGGCTTTCTACTGAACGCTTGAGAACGTCTGCGTGACCCGGTTTTCGGCCGCTTCTCGATGCATCGCAAAAGGAGTATTCTTTGCCGTACTTTCGTATTGCTATACGTACGGCTCCGATGCTGACTCCCACCGTATTCGCCAACTCTTTTAACGTTATGTTAGGGATTGGACACCATTTGTGCACGATTGATGACGATTGTTTTACGCTTTTTGGAAGAAATGCCTCGCATTTTGTGTATTTTACAGAAATGCATTTTAAATAATTTACCGTATTTGTTGGTAACCATGGAAACAGGAAACCCACATTCAAACTTTTTTCTCATCATTATTAGTAAAGACATGGGAGCACTACTATTTAGTATACGTGCTTATACTTTCTAGAATACCCGATATTACACATCACATATTTTTGTCCATTCAATTATTGGATTTTGTTTCTAAATGGCAAAGCCACGGGGGTTTGCCGGGCCTACAAGTTCTGCAACACTAAAAATCAACGAGCCACTAGTTTTATATCCCGTCCGGTTTAGGGTTCCGTGGTCAACTAAGAACCCTTATAGTTTTACCATGTCCGTCCGCGGCTTAACTCAGCGATCAGTGACTTAACTCAGTAAAGTCAGAAGTAAAATTATTGTTAAATGCGCAGTTATCCTCCAGCCTAATATTATGGAAACTTTATGTACACTCCTATACGAGTATCCATTATCTACGACTATCTATTGCCTGCAAATCTTATCTTTAATATTGACATATCTGTTTATCTATAAATGTATTGCCCCCATGCATCTACTACTATTGAGCTACTTTGTACATTGTCAAGTAAACAGATATTAAGTAAAGTTGTTCTAATTTATTTATGTGAAAAAATTGCTTCAAATAACCCTAATAATCTTTTGGCGACAATTTTTTTCGATGTTTGCACAACAACTTTTCGTTGGAAATTCTGTAGCTACGAGGGTTGTTTGAGAAGTAACTTGGTTTGATATAAAAAAATAATAATATTGCAAAAGTATTTATTTTATTTCTTTACGAAATCCCCACGAGACTCTACGCACTTGTCCCAACGAATCTGCAACTTCTCTATGCCTTCAAGGGCCTCGAAATACGCATTTTTTCCCCGTATTTCGCTCTGAGAGAAATGTTTTTAGTTTCGGGAAGAGGTGAGAGAGGGCGTGGGAGAAGTTCAAATCGTAACTCCGACAATTTTTGTGCAGCGACACGACTTGAATGCACCAGAGCATTGTCATGGTAAAATACCACTTTATTTTTTGCGAAACCTGGACGTTTTGCAGCTATTGCCGCCTGTAACTGATCCAAAAGTGATGCACTGTATGCTCCAGCTATAGTTTTCCCCTTAGAAAGGTACTCAATTAAAAGTATTTAATATTTGCGTCCCAAAACACAGACGCCATCACTTTTCCAGCAGACGAAATGAGTAGTTCAACGTCAAAGTAAAGGGGCACCTTTTTCGTGACTGTTTGCGAATTCATTTATTCTCCATTCTCCTAAACCTCTCCCTTTCCATATTACTATTTTGGCGTCTCGCCATTTTTCGGCATTTGTTCGTCTTGGTCTTATAAAGTTCTATGTTTTCTAAGCCGGCGTTTTGGAGATATCTAACCCGCATTTCATAATTTTTATTGAGGGCATCACGAGCATGCTTTATTAAACTATTCCATGTTTTTGAACGTTTTGCTTGTCCGATAGTGCTCTTAGCCGTTCTTGTCACTGATGTTTTTATACTCTACCACTCTTTGTCAATATTGTTGGATGGGACATATATGCAGAGCTGTCTTGTCACTTCTCGTTTATAGATCATTTCAGTATAGGTGTCTTTAAGTTTGTTCGTGTCCCACTTTATATGCTTTTGTTTAGCGTTCTGAATTGTCCTTTAAAGAAGGAACAATTAAGAAGTGATCAGAATCGCAGTTAGCACCTCTGTATACTCTCACATCTTGAACGTTAGACAGTGTACGCTTGCTGAATAACGCGATCTATTTGGTTGTGCTGAGCCCTACCTGGAACTTTCCACGTACCTTTGTGGATCTGTTTGTGGGGGAATTTTGTATTAAATACGAAAATATTGTTTGCTATTGCAAATTTGCATAATAATTCTCCGTTTTCATTGAAGTCACGCAGCACACTAAGGGCACTTTGCAGCATAGCTTCGGAAGCTCCTCGTAAAACTTTTCTTTGACATCGTTTGTTGCGTCCCCTATAGGGGAATATGCACAAACAAGTGTTGCATTGTAGAGCTTTCCTTTTATTCGTAATTTGCATAGTCTGTCACTAGCTGGTTCGAAGCCTAGTACACAACTTCGGAGTTTCTTGCTGATGATGAAACCAGCACCGCGGAGTCTCTGGTTGTCAGCACAGCTGTAATGCAGTATGTACTTAGCCTTATATATAGAAACAGTTCCTTGCCACCTAAATCTCTTTGAGAGATTAGGTTGAGTTTGTATTTCTCGACTTCACGACCAACTTCGTCCACCTTTCCAGCTCGTAACATGGTTTCCACATTCCATGTACCAATTCGTAGGCTAAATCGTTTTTCCTTAAGTCTTTGTTGAGGTCTTTAGTTATATAGCAATCCAGATTCCTCTGTATTGGCCTTCGGAACGTTTAGGTTTTTACATTGTAGGGGTTTTGGCCCCACGAAGTAACCTCCTACTTTACATGGGCTTGGGACCGGCAGTGCGCGAGATGGAACACAGGCGAGGTCATAATAAAGTGTAACTCAAAAAATATTAATTAATTTATACGTAAGTAATTTCTACGTCTGGTTTGATTTATTGCCCGTATTGGATATACACACTGTATAATATCGCCATCTAATTTTAGGATTATTAAACCTTTTCTTGTCGCATACGAAGCAATATATAATATATATGAGTTATCATATTCAACTCTATTGACAGCTATTAAAGTTGAAATTTAAACAAGTAATTTTTTATGACAGGGGTAAGAGCTAAAAATACATTTTATTTGTGCTTTTATCTACTTTTGTGGCTATGGTCAGGTCAACAGGTCAGTCAAGTCCAATTTTACGTTCTGAAATTATAAATAGCAGTAGGGTGGCAGGGCAGTTTTCATACGCTAATAACTAAAATGTAATAATAATATTTAATGTCATCTCCTTGGATTTCACGGGCCTATAAATTCCGGTCTTTTGATAGGCTTGCGTGGGGATATAGATCCAACACGTAGAGGCCCCTTGGAGAGATTTAATGTCATGTAGAACGCCTGCTGGAACCCGTTCACAGGCGCAACAATATTTACCCATGAACCGGTCGCAGCATACATTGGGACTATTGTAGAAAAAGTGAACAGTAAAACGGTCTATGGATTGAAGTTTGGGTGGACAATGAGACTAGGTTATTGCAAAGACGTCCGGACACCTGAGGCTTTTTTATTATGTCACTTATTCATTCGAACCAATTACTATAAATGAGTTATACTTTTAAAATTCTGACGTTTATAATTTAATATTTTTGTGTATGTTTAAAATTGATTGTGTATTGATTGTTGATTGAATTGATTGATTGTTTAAATGCCGAATAGGTCTGTGTATGGAAGGTAGAGGCAAGGAACAGAAACTCCTTAGGCAGAATTGTAGCTGTTAGCTATAAATAATAGTTCCAAATCTCTCCAGAGTAGCGCTATAGTATTTAAAAACCTAGGCGTTATTGACCGATTACGAAGTAAAGTGCGCAGTCTATGATTAGATTTTTTTCTCAAGTATTGTAGGTATTGTAGCGCCACCTATTCATGGTTTTTTGTCGGACACTTTTCAGTATATGGAGATTTTGTTCCTTGCCTCTACTTTCCATAGGTCTGCCTTCTGGTGCCTTCGATGCCTAACCTGTCAAAAAATTACAAAATGGCGGACGAATGTTTGATATTTCGCTTAAAATTTAGTTTTTTTCTTCGCAAGTATGATGAAAAACATTGTGTGTAAAAATGTAACACAACTCCGGGGGTAAGAATATTACAAACTCGGGTCTTAAATTACCACCCTCGCCCTCGTATCCAAAATTTCACTTACCCCCCGCTATAGATCATAAGTTCTGTCACAAACGTTTTGACTGATATAATCTATGACGAATTTGATGACGACCGGTTTGGCCTAGTGGGTAGTGACTCTGCCTACGAAGCTGATGGTCCCGGGTTCGAATCCTGGTAAGGGCATGTATTTGTGTGATGAGCATGGATATTTGTTCCTGAGTCATGGGCGTTTTCTATGTATTTAAGTATTTATAAATATTTATATAATATATATATCGTTGTTTAAGTATCCTCAACACAAGCCTTATTGAGCTTACTGTGGGACTTAGTCAATTTGTGTAATAATGTCCTATAATATTTAAAAAAAAAAAAAATCTAACACAAAGCTTTTAATAATCAAATATAGCCATGATTTGAAAGCTTGTTTTGTATTTATAAAACGTAATATAATTTGTTTTAAATTTTGGTCGCGATTTTATTAACAATTTATTTACTTTAGGATTGTCGTTAGACGCCAATACGTGGCAGGATTGTGAAAAAATGCCCTTTACAAAAGAGAGTAAATATCAGTATGACTTTAATAAAATATTTACAACTGTTAATTTGTATGAAACTTCTTTATTTGTCCCACAAGTCTGTACCAGCAGTTAGTTCTCTGACAAATCTTTTCTTAAGATAATTAACACCCTTCAAACTAAGGGTACCTTTCGGTAACATATTTTTATTTGACTGTCATACAATAAGTAGATTTGGTAACCCATGTACAGTAGCAATGATGTCAGTCCAATTAACATGAAATATGTATCAAAATAAAGATAATAGTACATTATTGCAGAGGCCGGGAAAGAGCAATTCGTGGTTGAGTTTCGATTTTGTCGGACGACGCGAAGCGGCTATAATTATTGGTTGATTGCGTTTTTCTAAGTGGACACGTGTTTTTAACTTTATTTGACATTTTCACGACAATTCCAAATTAATATTAAGTAGGTTTATATTCAATTGTTTGAAATATTTTTCTTTGCACCAGACGATCCATTTTAATTTTATTATTTTTAATTTATAATGTAATGTTTGACGATCATGATGAGAAGATAAACATATGAATGTATGTAGTAAATTTATAGTGTAATTTTAATCGTGAAATAAAGAAATCTAAATCTAAAAAGTAAAAAACAGTACAGTAATAACTACCCGTCCGCTAAAACACGACAGTAATGGTTGGATTTTTTTTTATTTGAGTTTGACATATAATGAACTTCCCATACTATTTTTGCTACAATAAGGTGAACATTTCCAAGCATATTGGAGAAAAATACTTATGCGTTTATGCAAGATTCAAACATAAATAAATAATAATAAATGAACAATGAAAAGTTGGTTAAAAGACGAGAAAGAATTTGGGACGAGTACCGCCGTAACTGGGGGACCTAAAGCTCAGAGCGTTAGCCGCGTAGACTGAAAACGCCGCGCCGGTTCGATTCCTGCCTCGGCCACTGAAGGGCGTGAGAGAATGGCGGGTGTACCTAAATAAAACTAAATGAAAAGCATACCATATTTTTGTACCTAATTTGTACTATTTAGTACCTCGTTTAAAAAAATTTGTACCTCACGGTACGTAAAGTTATCATCAAAAAACAGGTCACCCGCCATCCTGACAGTCAGAATGGCGGGTGTACTTTATTACGCTATGTTCCCGTGGTTATTGATAAATTCTATAAAAGCCAAATTTTTGTACCTTTTGTACCTTCATATTCAATTATAATATGAGCCATTTTATTTGTGTTTTCCAAGTTTTACTCATTTTATATTTTGCTTGCTATTACAATTGTGCAGGCGTTATAATTTTTCAAGTTATCGATTTAATTTTTAAGAAAAAACGCTAAGGTACAATTATTTTTATTACGCCAGAATTTAGTACCTTTAATGTTTAATCTGTTAAGTTAAAATAACTCGGAAAATCGTGTCTTAAAAATGATTTTTCTTAGGAAGATTTCTTTGAATTAGCGCCTAGCCTTTTTTAACACTAAGGTACAATTATTTTTATTACGCCAGGATTTAGTACCTTTAATGTTTAATCTGTTAAGTTCTAATAGCTCAGAAAATCATGTCTTAAAAATGATTTTTCTTAGGAAGATTTCTTTGAATTGGCGCCTAGCCTTTTTTAAGACATGATTTACTGAGTTATTTGAACTTAACAGATTAAACATTAAAGGTACTAAATCCTGGCGTAATAAACATAATTGTACCTTAGCGTTTTTTCTTAAAATTGAAATCGATAATTTGAAAAATTATAACGCCTGCAAAATGGTAATAGCAAGCAAAATATAAAATGAGTAAAACTTGGAAACCAAAAATAAAATCGTATTATAATTGAATATGAAGGTACAAAAAAGGTACAAAAATTTGGCTTTTATAGAATTTATCAATAACCACGGGAACATAGCGTAATAAAGTACACCCGCCATTCTGACTGTCAGGATGGCGGGTGACCTGTTTTTTAGGGTTCCGTAGCCAAATGGCATAAAACGGAACCCTTATAGTTTCGCCATGTCCGTCCGTCTGTCTGTCTGTCTGTTTCTGTTTTTTTTTAGGCTACCTCCCCTACACGTAAAGTGGGGGTGAAATTTTTTTTTCGCTTCAACCCTAGAGTGTGGGGTATCGTTGGAAAGGTCTTTCAAAACTAATAGGGGTTTTCAAAAAAATTTTTTTGATAAAGTGAATATATTCGGAGATAATCGCTCCGAAAGAAAAAAAAAATATGTCCCCCCCCCCCTCTAACTTTTGAACCATAGGTTAAATGAAAGCTATAGCGGACATGATCAGTTTAGCTGTTTTTGAGTTATCGCAAAAAGTTTTCCCTTCATAGTAAAAAGACTTATTTTAATTAGGTACTGATTATGCAAATTTGCCTATTTGTTTAACTCAGGTGAAAGGTACCGTTTCATCCCTTGGTTAACAATTTACTATACTTTAAGCTCCAGTTTAGCTTATTGTGACGGAAGAGTAACTACGGAACCCTACACTGAGCGTGGCCCGAGATGCTCTTGGCCGGTTATTGGTGATAACTTTAAGTACCGTGAGGTACAATTTTTTTTAAAGGAGGTACTAAATAGTACAAATTAGGTACAAAAATATGGTATGGTTTTCATTTAATTTTATTTAGGTACACCCGCCATTCTGACTCTCACCTGAAGGGCTTGCTCACTTTTTCTTTTAGTTTATAATTTATACAGGATGTAACAAATATATGGGGATAGTGTGGATCCGATTAAGGGCATTTTCGGTATCATGTTCTGATTAGGAAAAAGTAGAAGATAAATCTTACTGACGCGAAAAAATTTGTCACACTACTATTCTACAGTAGTAGTATGACTTAAAAAACAAATCAAAATATTTTGATAGAAAATGTTTGATTTGTTCCCTAGCCATATCAAATGAAAAAAGGAAATCGCCTCAAAGTTTTTGCGAAAATCGAGGGTCAGACTCGCACTTGATTGTTTTTAATAGTAGTTATAATATAACAATATTAATAATGTATGTACACATATGACAAGAATGAGTATACATATAAGAGGAAACCTGAAAGTTTCACACATAGTAGAAAAAGTAAGGCCGAAGCGCATAGCGTGGTACGGTCATGCTCATGAGATGCGAATGGATTAAAGAGTCGTGCGACGTGAAAGGTGTTGCGAATGAATGTGGATGGAAGTTAAATGAAAAGAAAACCGAAAAAGTAAAAGGCGGATTGACTGCGTGAGAGAGAGGTATGGAAGAATAAGTTTTTGATTAAAATTCATTTTTGGTACAAGCTTTTGTTGCTGACTGTACTTTTCATATCACGGGCAACTAACACTCATTTAGACATTTCTAAAACCCCCAAACACAATTAGATAGCGTTGTTTCATCACAAAGTTCATATGGCCACCTCAGATCAGCTCGATGGTGATATTGCATTGTCACTTGAATGCAAATTTTCAGCTTAATCGAAAATCGGGAAGTGGGTCAAATTTAGCTTCCAAGATTTTACACTAACTAAATAACAGACATAATAACATTACAGGGCAAGTTATATAAAAGCTTGTTCATGCTGCGCCGATCCCAAGTGAATGGGATAAGAGCAAGCGAATGATGATGTCGAACATTTAGCGCCAATAGCGCCATTTTTTTTCTGTATGCGTAATTTCAGTTAATTCATTATTCCTTCCAGTTGATTTTGTCTAAAGTAGGTTAACTTTAGTAAAATTGGACATAATTATATACAATATGTAACATGATTGTAATTGTCTGTAGGCTGGACCAGAGATGACATGGGTCGTCGCGGAGCATGTGGCAGGCGGCGCTGGCGAGATATCCGTGACGAAAGGCCAGCAAGTAGAAGTGGTGGAAGGCTGGCCAGCTCGCGCCGAGTGGTGGGTGGTGCGCGTGCCGGGCGAGCCACCACAGGAAGGCGCGGTGCCCGCACACGTGCTCAAGCCGCAGCCCCAACACCATCCGCAGCAGAAAACCTCGCCATCTAGGCGCCCTCTTAGCCAGCCGTGTGAAGAAGTATTAGGTAAGTTATTTTTAAACCGTGTGTTCTATCATTGCTCACCTAGACAGATAAAAGTAACTCCATAATAGACCTACGGATGTAATTAAACTTATGTATGTGACATATAAAGTAGACTACGCATAGTTTTTATAACATCAAGTATTATAACAAATTATAGTATTTATAACGCTCCAAGTGGGCTTGTTAAGCCCGTTTGTGACGCGTTGGAGGTGGACCGTCGAGGAAGAGGTGTGTCGGTATTGCGGTGAGCCGTTCTCCCTATCTTCGGCGGCCGAGGTGGGATCGCAGGGGAAGAGGCGTGATGGTATCACGATGCGCCACTCTCCCTATCCCCTGCGAACTTGGCGGGGCCGTTCCGCAGTAGCGGCGTTGGTGGGGCTGCAGAGGAAGAGGAGTGTCGGTGTTACGATGTGCCGTTCTCCCTGTCCTCTGCAGCCGAGTTGTGGTTTGCGGCAGAACCATAGAGCTGATCTGTCACCGGGCGCCGGAGAATTTTCTGGCGCCCGTGGCTTCCTTGTGGCGGGCTCGGGGGGGTCCGCTACAGTGCACAACGGAAGCCGAGGAGGAAGGTGCGTCAAACCATTTGGCGCGCCTAGCGTGAAGGGCCTTCGGGCATTCGCGTAGAAGCCGCTCGAGGGCGGCTGCCGCCGGTGAGGTCGCGGATGAGTACGCAAGCGTTCTCGTAACCCCACCATTAGGGCGGTGAGGTGGCATATGGGGGGTTTTTTTAGTGGGTATACCGTGGGCCTCATTCGCCTAGACGGGAGTCCCACATAACCACTCGGGTCACCCCCCGCACCCGGGTGGTATGCGGAATAAAAAATAAATAAATAAATAAAATAACTTTATTTAGCTACATGATAGCTCACAACTGCTTACAAGTAATAAATGATACAAGGTGAACTTACCATTGTAAATAATTTATAAACAAGTTTTAAGGTAAATGCAATGAAACATTGAGTAAGCGTCATCTGATCCCCGTACTAGTAAAAACTGTATCACGGTGGATCAGGATTCCCCTTGTCGTTGTTTACATTAATGTGTAATTATTATAACTATTTAATATTAATATAACATGACTTTTCTTATCGTTAGATATGAGCGTAAGTTAAAGTTAAACACAAAAGAAATAAAACTGTTGGAAGTAGCAGACAACTAATTAGTACGCGACAGTCGCACCAACGCAAAAGGACGCATGTCACTAAGGACTAGCGCTAACATACGACCCTCCGCTGCAACGCGGCACGGCAGTGCGTATAACTAGTAAACAAGTAGTATATGCAAAGCAAGCCGATCAACTTATTAAGGATAAATTATACTATTAACCAATAATTATTTGCTATTGACTCTTCCGATTATTTAACTAGGTGAGTATGTGTAGGGTTGGTAGTGTATCAGTTTGTTTTATGTATTCATGTGGTTGTATGTGTGTGTATGTGTGTGTGTATGTGTTTGAGTGAGTGTTTTGTGTGTGTATGTGTGCCTGGCCATTTACTTAGTAATTAGTTGTTCCGTGTTTTCATAGTTCAGTGATTTCATGTATTTTTCCAACATCAATTTACAGGGATATCTTGTAAGTTGTCGTAAATTTATCTTTTTGTTTACTTTGTTGTAAATAGTTGGACCTAGAACAGTTATGAATCTCTTAGCGAACTTAGTTTTGCATTTAGGAACCACGTATACAATGTCATGTCTTCTTCGTGATGCTGAAAAAGCTGGTTGATTTTTGTGTTGCGTCAAAAGGAGATGTTTAATAAACAATTGCCTTACTGTTAGAACACAGGAGTCATTGTAAATAGATGTGGTTGGGTAAAGAAAGTTTTTAAATAACATGACTTTTAATACCGCCCTTTGTGATCTCTCTAGCTTAAGCATGGTCGTTTTAGCTGCACCTCCCCAAATATTGATGCAATAACATATGACGGACTGGCACAGTGCATAATAAATTGAGATTAAGAGTCTCTGGTCACACACATGTCTTAACGATTTGAAAACGTAGATCATTTTCCGAACTCTGTTGGTAAGACTGTTAATATGTTCTTGCCAGCGAAGGTTTTTATCTACTTGTAAGCCTAGATATCTTATTGATGTAGTCTCAGTAATCACATGGCAGTCACAGATTCTATTCCTATCACAGTCTACATGAGCCTTGATGGATATCGTATCCTCTGCAGGTCGATATTTATCTCTTATACTAAAATTGATGAGCTTAGTTTTAGTTAAGTTAAGCGTAAGTAAATTTTGAGTTAACCATTGTGTGACTAAATCGAAACCCTTTTGAGCAATATTATTAACTTCTGACCAAGATTCTCCGTAAAATACTATCACAGTATCATCAGCAAAGGTTATTATTTGTGCGTTGGTGAGTTTAAGTCTACAGAGATCGTCTATATACACGAGAAAAAGGGTTGGCCCAAGGACACTGCCCTGAGGCACACCATAATTAATAGGTTCTTCTGTACTATATCGGTCTCCCACTCTTACTGCCTGAGTCCGGTCGGTCAAGTAGTCCTGGAAAAGTTGCAACGGTAAACCACGTATTCCTTTATTTTCTAACTTTTTAATAAGTAGTGGAATGCATTTTCCCCTCTAGAAAAAAAAAGGCAGATACCTACCTTGCGATCTCAACACTACTACTATACTTACCTGACTTACTCCTAACGAAGAATAACTAGTATTACAATGAACTTGAGATTTGGTGTGTATTTGTGATTTTGATGGAATGTTTTTCGGTTTTGCAATATTTAGGGTTGTGGTTTTTGGAGGTCCTTTTGTTGAAATGCGGAACATCTGTCATCGGGGCTGCATTTCAAAACTTTTTACGGGTTGACCGTTGAAAATTTAATTGTATAAATTTCAGTTACTATTAAAACAAAATAGAATAACATGCTTTTTGTTTTATGGTACAAAATGCTCCATGTTGCATAGCCTAGCGTAGTAGGATTGCAGATTCCATTTTCTTGTACAAACTGATGAGGTTCAAAATAGGTTGTCCACAAATATTAGAGCTTCTGTCTTTCCGTGCTCCATCTCGATCTCCCCGAAAACCCATTACTCCTCTCTGTCCCCCTCTTAGACGAACTGTTCTTGGCAGCAACTCACCCATACCGCGGTTATGTAAGATTCTAAATGCATGCAGCGATCATACGGATATACACTGATTAGCTAAGCAAATTCAAAAAACTAGTACATAATTATCTATCCACAAGTAGTATATTGAAACATGTGTAGTAAAAAACATTGGATTATAATTGTTAAGTTTTATTTGTCGGGTCTTTTTTGTTTTTTCTTTCTATGAAATGCATGCTGTGTCTACCTTTAAGTGATTGTTGCACTTAGAATATCACTAAAAGTGCTTGTATGTATTATTTTCTTTCTGTGCTAGTGTAAATAGTTGTCGGTAAACCTTATAAAAAAAAGCTCAAGCTGCGGTGTAGCGATGAAGGCTGCGTCGTCGGCAAACAGCAAATTGTCAATGAATAAATCGTCTCGTTTTTGCTTAGACGTGAGTAGCGATACATTGTTAAGTTTTCCGTCAGCCCTCGTATGAAGATGGGTACCCTGTTGGTCGCCACCGAAAGCAGTTTTTAGCAGTAACGAGAAGAATATACCAAACATGGTAGGTGCCAATACGCAGCCTTGCCGAACACCTCATCGCATAAAGAAGGGGTCAGACACGGTACCGTCGAACACCACTGCACCTTGCATACCCTCGTGAAACGACTTCACAAGACTCAATAGTTTTGGTGGGCATCCAATGTGTTCCAGTACGGAATAAAGCCCCTCCCTGCTGACTGTTTCGAAGGCCTTATTCAAGTCAACGAACGCAACAACAAGAGGAGTTCTCTGCTCTCTACACTTTTCTTGAATCTGCCGAAGTGTAAATATAATATCTGTTGTGGAACGCTGGGCACGGAACCCACATTGACTTTCGGGATATACGCGATTGGCAAGTTGCTGTAGCCTCGAAAGTACTACCCGCCCGAACAATTTGCCCACGATACTAAGGGGAGAAATGCCCCGGTAATTGTTGCAATCACCGCGTACCACCACTGCCTGGACTCTTTCTGTGTTTCAATTGTTTCACAGCCTTATGAAATTCCTCTATAGAAGGGGGCACATCTAGTTCGATCCAAGTTGCTAGTATTGGCGTGTGTACTAAAGCCTATAGCAATTGGGTTAGAATACAGTTCGGTGTAATGTTCCACCCATCGTCAGAGTTGATGTCAGCTATCGGTTATGATAGTACCATCCAGTTCTTTAAGAGAGGCTGGTTTTTTAGGCACAGGACCTGCATGATACCCGAGTAAACACCACTGAAGTTACCGGCGTCAACGCTCTTTTGAATATTTGTGCACACATTCGTCCACAACACATTAGCAAAGTGTCGTTCATATCGCTGAAGAGTTGACGTGGGGTTTTTAAGGTCTTTTCGTGTTTCCAGAGTAGGCTTCAGTGCAGCTTCACGCTTGGAGTCAAACAGAGGTTTTAAATGCTCTGCGTTTTCAGCGAACCAATCCTGGGTCTTAGTTTCCTGGTAACCGTAAACAGCAAGCTGTATCCGTCAATAGCGTTCTGACGCTCCTCCACATGTCGTCTACTTGTGCATTCTCACTCCATGTTGACTGCGCGCGCTCTACCAACTCCCCAAATTCACTGACCATTTGGTCATTCCTGGTATTCAGAACATTGTCTTTCTTCTTACCAGGAGGTCTGGACGAATGGATTTTCTTCTGAGTGAAGGCAACGCGCGCTACCACCAAGGAGTGATCGGTGTCACATTCTGCACTGTGAAAGGTTCTGGTGTGGAGTGTCTCGCGGAGGTATTTCTTTCTGGAGAGGATCATATCCAGCTGATGCCAATGACCCGAGCAAGAGTGTTTCCATGAAACTGCGAGATACTTTGCCCTTAAAATATGATTGGTGACGCACAGTAGGTTTCTAGAACAAAACTCTAGCAGACGCTGACCATTTTCATTTTGTTTTCCAATACTATGTTTACCGATACAGTTCAGCCACGCATCACGGTCTTGACCGACTCTTGCGTTAAAATCACCTAGAATATACAGGCGATCGGCAGATTTTACATCGCGCACTGTTTCATGGAGCTGATCGTAAAATCGATCCTTGACCTCGTCCGCTGATGTTAGTGTTGGTGCATACGCGGAGATGACTGTAACGAAGCCGCTGGTTGTGTTAACTCGCAACACAATAATACGCTCCGAGACCCCATGGGGCTTTTCGATTGCTTTAAGCAAATCGTTGCGAACGGCGAAGTCAACACCGTGTTCACGAACAGCATCAATCCCCTTGCCGCGCGTATCGTACCTATAGCAGGTTGTTAAATCACGTTTTAGATTACTTTCCGTTCAAGTCATCGCGGATATGGGTATATTCGGTATCAATGCATTAATTATGATGCCCTGAATACACATATGAAATGTCAAGCGTGATAATGGTAAGGTCGTAACTGTGACGACATAAAGTCGGAGGTACCTATATACATACATAACCATATCCAAGATGACTTGTGCGAAATTCGATTCTTAGAATCTTTTCTTTATATAAATAATAAAGTTTTACTTTTAGACCAAGTACCGAGTGACTACTTCTTTTATTTTTATCGCTGTGTGACCGTGCCTGAACAATGAGTTTCTTTTTCATGCACGTTTAGCAAAATTTATAACGGAATGCTCTTCTTTTAAGTTTTCAAATTTATTCGTTCATCCCATCTTTGTGTACGCACGCCGAATCCCATGATACGGTATACTCGAGAAACGTTAAATAACGGTATTGTTACATTAAATGAAGCTAACTTTATTGCTCTTTGGAGGTATCTTCAGAAGAAAGATTTATTGAGGACCTCTTATTCATTTTGTGACTACTACATTATGTTTATACACTAAAAGCCGACACTTACCACACAATAAATCATTTATGCAAATTAACATATTACTGCATTTGCTATATAAATCAGCCTCTTGCTCTGTTTCTATGCATTTTTGTTTCCCACGGATATTTTTTAATGTTTTTTTACAAGACTTGCATTTAATGTTTTCCATTTTCCACTACAAAATGCAAAAAACAAATGCAGATAATATTATGTGTCAGATGTTATCAAAGCTGACACGTCATCGTTGATGCACTCCAAATAGGTTTATTAGAAGAGTTTGTATACCTACACACTAATCTTCAAACTGCACTGGTACTTCTATCTGTACATATAATGCCAGTGACTACTTATTGGAGAATCGTTTTTTTTTTGACATGAAGCACGAACATTTGTGCAAATATTTTTATATCTGTATGTAGTGGGAATTAGTGGCTACTCATGCATATTTTTTTTGGAGGTGTACCTCCGCGAAAAGTAAAAAAAAATTGGAAGGAAAAAAATATTTTTATTTTTTGCAATGAAGTTTAAGGACAGGATGCTGGTAAAAAATATGCATTTTGTAGTTTTTTTTTATTGTTATCAAATATAATTTTGTTTGGTTCACGTAACTTGAATCGTTTATAAAATATGACACTTTCAATGATACCCTAATTATTTTACGTTATCCTGAATAACTCGCAAACAAAAGACAATCGAGGTCTGATGTTAAGCATGGAGGGTCCTTAGGACCTAACAGTACACTACCAGAAATATCGACAAAATCCGACGTTGGGGGCACGTCTTGTTCGCTTCGCCTGCTAGACCCTTTAATCGCTTTTGTAGTTTGTTAATGGATCATCTTGGAGAAGAATGTTATCCAAGAGCGACGTTACAAGTTTACATCGCTGTTCTGCAGTTAATAAGAAACACTGACAAAAACTTGTACATCAGCTGTTTCTGACATCCCTCAGTATTCACATGACTAAGTTAAAATAAATAGGTATTTATGTGTAAAAAAAACTTAATCCCGATGGAACACCTCATGAATTTCATACCAAACCTCTGAGGACCTGAAATCACCATACAATAAAGGCATTGGAAGAAGCTGTGTGAGCTTCAGTGTAAAGTGTAATCTTATCCTATTGAAAACTCGCACGCCTAAGTACGCGTGATCAGAACGAGTTAAAGCACGCATTAAAATAAAGAGTGACGGCCTAATTAGTTCAGCTTTTTTCTATTCTAACACTTTGCCCCTCGTATCAAACAAAATATTGACTTGTAAGCCGCCTAAGTAGACCTAATATAATGTAGAAAGGGTTTTAAAAGAATTAAATCCAAATAAAAATATACTTTATTGTAAAACAAGTATACGAGTATGTTTATTGCTTTCAATTTTCTATACACAAGTAATAGACTAGGTGTTATAAGTGCTTCCAGCTTCTGATTCTCTTTGGAATTGTTCTTCTTTTTACCTGTGTTCATCTTTGTGGACAAAGTTCCGTTCAGCAATTGGTAATAAATATACATGACGAACTAGCTCTGCAAAATGACCCCACTCATATTGTGCCGCAGTGGGCGGCGCGTAAATATTGTGCCGCGGAGCTGTTTTGTTCGCAAATGGTGGCCCGTTGTCACAGTCGAAGTAAGAGGTATTCAAATTATGTATCTTTAACAAGTTCCAGTTATGTATCTTTAAAATAAACCGCCCAAGTAGACCTAATATTATGTTGGACGAAAGTACATACAAATACGGATGCATATGTAGATGTGCACGCACATACACATAGTTAGATAGATACGAATCTAACTCCAATAGAGATACGAATCAATTAGAAATAGCGCTCAGAAATTAGTTTCCTTAAATTGCTTTTTACTTTACTCTTTGCCTTGCCCGCTTAGCGGCTTTTCTGCTGACCGTATATAAACTAACATGGAAGCGCCAATATAATTGACCGCGATCCTTTTGACTAATCCATGTAGTGGGAAAGTGACTTTTACCTATATCGAAAAAAAACCTCCTTTCTTTCTTAACTAAAAATAAAAAATTGATTTAATTTAATACTGTTGTACTGGCCGATCAATACGGCGTGATTGTTAGCAATCAACAAAAAAGCAAGCGGTACTGTGATCAGCGGTGTAAGGTGTTACCAACTTTGAATAAATGTTATTATACTAGAAAGAAATTACAGAACGAGAGGGCAGATTGTATCAAAAAGTAATACACCTAGATCGTATATGTATAGTGAAAAATAAAAGGGGAGACTAAATAGGAGACATCTCATAAAATGCTTATCACATGTTAGTGACTAAGCCAATGTCGATCGTGACGATGAGGGTGATGCGGAACAGTAATTGTCATCTGACATGGATTGCTTTTGGTCTGCGGAATCATCTGAGGAAACTTTTGTCGATGTCTAGCCACATTCCCCCATGATAACAATTAGAAAACGAGGCGGACAAATAGCCGAGTAATCAAGTTTTGTCCCGCATCACTCTGTACAGACATATCAATACTTACAAATTATTACGTTTATAAAAAAAACCCTATTGATTGGGGTATGTACGGTTAACAAATTTCAGACAATTTATGTAATTTGGTATTGGGTATATATATCTTGTATCTCGTATAAATTTGCAATCTTTAAAAGGAGTAGAGGTTGTGTTTGGTATCTAATATCGAAACAAAATTGACTAAAGCATGTTCAGTTTTAAAATGGTTGAAATATGTACTCAATATTATTTTTGGCATTAATCTGTAACACAGCTCATTAATAAAACATAGGCCTCGTGACGTGAGGGATGGTATGTTAACTCATTGAGCGCGCTTCCAGAATGCAGTTCCCGCACGTACGTACAACCAGCTGCAAAACTGGACACATTATGAATGAATTCATTCACAAAGTGGCCTTTCAATGTTGTGGTTGAGTGTACATTCGTGAGCTTCTTACGGCATGTCAAAGTGGAGACGTAGTAGACGTCAGGTTATGCATTACCTACGTATGTCGCGACGCGACGTGGCTAGGACGGCGTCTTGTGAATTACGTGTCCCGCTCCGTTCCCATTATAAACAGTTATAAAGATTAGTTCATCTTAATGCAGTCGTAGTTACTACTATAACTCATATTTTAGACCCGGCAGCCCGTTTTGACGCGTATCTGTATCTATGTGATATGTCTGTATTCCCTTGACTTGTCTGAACTATTAAATGGGTGTAAACTTGTAAATGATTATTTACCGATTGATTTATCAGAACCTGTAGATTATTGTTATACTTAAACTGGGCTTGGTTCCTGTAAAGATACAAAAAATGGCGGCCGCAGATTGGAAAAAGCTTATGTTACAGAACATATGCGAATGAAAAATATTATGGAATATATGGGTTAGATATGATACATTTTAATGGCTATAGAAACCTACACTGAACTTACATTCCTTTTTATAATAGATTATTTTTAATAACAAGAGTCATAAACATAAATAACATCAAGCGAATGTTACGTAGCCGTGGAGCATTTGTAGATCTGTGAATGTGCATGTAGCCTTAGTAGTGAGGTGCGCGTTACGCGCTAGGCCTCTATTATGACGATAATGGGCGTGCTATTGGTGTGACCGGGCCTCACGCGCGCCGCGTGCGGTTTAGTCGGGCGGGCGGTCGAGACGCGCGCGCCCGCCCGCGGCTCGCTCCCGCTCCCGCTCTCGCGTTGCTCGCCTCTCGGCCTGACGCCGCACGCTGCACGCAGTCCCCCGTGCAACAGTCTGCAACACAGGCACGCCTCTCGGACCGCCCGGAAGCTGCTGAGACCTCGCGGATGCGTTCATTGCGACCTAACTTCCGGTGCGGACGCCTGCAATCGGTTTGCACGCTCGCTGTTTCATGTGATTACGGTTTGGACGTTAATGATACTATTTTTAAAAACATTTAGAAAAGTTAATGTAAAGTAACGTTAATAATTATCAATTAATTAGGACTATTTTGTGATTTAAAAAAATATGGCCACATGTTCGGATGCCGGTCATGGCAGTAACACTGATGGTGGTGATTCCTCTACTCTCTCTTCTAGTAATGGCAATAGCATAAAGACCATGTCCCTTCGAAGTGCTTATTACAAGATGTCAAAATATTTGTCCCACTCCACTGGAAATGGAACCCCCGGTGAGTATAATGAAATGTGTAAATGAATCCGCAGTATGTTGATTATTTAAAAAAGAAGTAAAACTGAAAATAAGTCAGTCATTTGTTGTACACCTAGTTTTCTAAATTATAATACTTTCAAAGCATGAGTTTTAATTATATATGTATTAGATCATCATAATCTCAAACTATTTCGCATTGAATTAGATTTCTAAACTTAAAAAAAAAAAAACACACACACACACACAACACTCATAAAACACAATATCCTGTACAGAAACCACCCAAATTTAATGAATATTATCATATAATAGTATAAATAAATAAATAATAAATAGATATTGACTTAGTCCCACGGTAAGCTCTAGAAGGCTTGTGTTGTGGGTACTCATACAACGATATATGAAATATACAAATACTTATATACATAAAAAACAACCATGACTCAGGAACAAATATCTGTGTTCATCACATAAATAAATGCCCTTACCGGGATTCGAACCCCGGACCATCGGCTTCACAGACAGGGTACCTACGCACTAGGCCAGACCGTTCGTCAATTGCTAAACAACAATAAACAACTGTATCTAATTAAACAATTGGGACTGATATTGCCCAATTTTTTCCACGCTCTACCGCTGTTCATTTACTGTTTACCATCGTGGGCTACATGCTTGAAATAGTCCCTTACTATAGAGGCCGGGAAACGAAGGGTTGCAGGCCAAGTAAATATAACATACGCGGCCGGCAACCCCGAGATTCTCGCCGAGATTTGTTTAGTACTTTTCTCCAACTTGCAATAAAAAAATTAAAAAAATTGTTGATTTGTTTTATTTATAGGTTTATACAGCTAAAAACAGATTACGAATCTACTACTATTTGATGGTTGAATGCCAAGACGTTGTATCACAATTTGACGTTTAAAAACAAAAGGAGATTGCTTTACAGGCCTAGGTGTATAAGGCTGTATGAAATTCCTTTACATATCATCTTCACTCATCGCGGCGGATTCGTAGTATTTCCGGACCTAATTTGAAGTAATTCATGCCAACATTTCATCGCAAGTTTGAGTAAAATATCTTTTAATGTTAGTTCAATAGACACGTTCTATTTCTAAAACACGAACTTAATCCAAGAATGTGTAGTTCGCAAATTTTGTAATATTTTTGCAAAGACGTAATATTATAGATTCGATCCGCGGTGACATCCTGACGACCGCCACAAGCGAAGAATTCTTCGAAGCTTTCCAGAGTCTGAAATTGGGTAAAAGTGCAGGTCTTGATCACTTACCCGCTGAACTAGCGAAAATTGGTTGCGTTTATTCTCCCCTGTATACTCTCTTCCTGCGCTATCGGGATGACGGGACTATTACCTAAGATATAAGAGACGCCGATGTCATTAACCTATATAAAGGCAAAGGAGATAGAGGAGACCGTAATAACTACAGGGACATATCCTTGCTAAGCATTCCAGGAAAGGCATTTGCAAAAGTTGTTTTACGAAGACAACACTATAGTCTCTCAGTTCTACCCCGAGTCGCAGTGTGGATTCAGAGCTGGCCGTTCGACCAATGATATGATATTTACTCTTCAGCGACTACAAGAAAAATCTCGTGAACATCGTGTACCGCTGTATGGCGTTTATCCATCTCAATAAGGCATTTGATACCGTGAGTAGGGAAGATGAACTAAACTTTTGCCACTCATCAGGTCCTTTCATGATGGCATGAATTCCTAAGTTATATTTGATGGTGAAAAATCGGCGCCTTTTTTGCGTAAACCGTGGAGTTAGACAAGGCTGTGTGCTAACACCTACCCTCTTTAATATCTTCTTCTCGGCTCTGCTTCTGACTGCTTTTGAGGAGTGCGACGTTGGAGTACACCTGCATACTACAAAGGATGGAAAACTGTACAAACTGTCTTCTCAAGTCAAAGAACAAGCGTCAAGACTTAATTGCCAGGGAACTTCTGAACATGAACACTAGTTGTAAACTCTGAAAACGAACTTTAGGATTTGGTGACGCGATTTGGTCGCGCCTGTCGCCTGTTCTCAATGAGTGTAAACGCCAGGAAGACTGTCATTATGGTGCAAGGCTCTTATGCCTCTTGGCTAAGTCTATCAATGCATTATTATCCGGCTAAATTACGTATTTTTAGTCACTCGCGCGATATGTTTTGGAGAACCTAGGTCTCCATTTTTAAGCAATAACAGTTGCAGCACACAAGATTCTAGGATTCTATCAAAGCGGTTAATTTATCTATATACATAAAATAACACTTACGAGCAAATACCTACTTAGCTTATCAACTAGAAATCACTACTATACTATAATAGATCAGGCACCAGTAATGAGATGGTGTAGACAAATCCAGTAAAATAAGTATTTATCATCAGTTTTTAAACATTCGCAACATTTTACCATAAACAAGAGCCATAGAGCTGCTTAAGTTTGATGTTTTTAAACTAAACGGGACACATCTCATGACTGTGGAACAAAAAAAAACATATTTTTGATTTGTGAATTATACAGATGTCGGTAAAATATCAAAATACTCCAACTTTTCTCTTAAATGACCCATGGTGCTGTTAGCATAAAGACACAAATAAAATAATCTTGATTTATCGATAATAAACAGTGGCTTTCTCTCCCTAAGACTTGTCAAAAGCCACACCCAACATTTCGCCGACCGGCCATTTCGTCTGGCCTAGTGGTTAGTGACCTGCCAGTTATGAAGCTGATGGTCCTGCGTTCGAATCCTGGTAGAGGCATTTATTTGTGTGATGAGCACAGATATTTTGTTCCTGAGTCATGGATGTTTTCTATGTATTTAAGTATTTGTATATTATATATATCCTTGTCTGAGTACTCACAACACACGCGTTGTTGGCTTACCGTGGGACTTAGTCAATTCGTGTTAGAAGGTCCCTATAAATAATATTTATTTATTAAATATGATATTTTTGAAAAAAAAAATTGAGTAGGTACATATTACCGTACTTCTTCCTTTCTCTGTTTATCTAACACTTGTGTAAATTATAAGCATCCCATTTTATTAATTCTTCCTGTACCTGACCTGAAAACACCAACAATCAATTCATTATGATTCAATATAATACTATAAGTATAACTTATGAGTATTAAGAAAACTGGATCATGCGGTAGTTCTATTTAAAAATCACGAGTAACACAAAACAGATATACGTAGTCCGTTGACTACGTATATCAGACTACGTTTAGTCTGTTACTCCGGCTCTGTTCATGTAAGTAAATACGAAAGTCGAGACGAGAAAAAATACCCGGACCCGGGTATGTCCTAAAGAGAGGTATGGGCATTGTGAATGTCTTCTCGCTTTGTGTGGTAGGGCACAGCCAGTGGATGTCATTCCAGATCTAGAGCAGAGCCCAACTGGAGAAGTACCTCCACCTTACAGAAAACAGCAGCCAAATAACATTAGACCCTACTCATAGTGTTGTGTTCCTGCCGGTGAGTAAGGTTGCCAGAGCTCAACGAGGGGGGGCGGTTTAAGGTCGGCAACGCGCATGTAACTCCTCTGGAGTTGCAGGCGTACATAGGCTACGGAGGCTGCTTACCATCACGCGGGCCGTATGGTTGTTTGCCACCGACGTAGTATTAAAAAAAAAATACTCCGAAAATGCGGCTACGTCATTTGGTAAAATGGTTCTTTTGAATCACACAACAGCCAAACGAAATTACATTTTGGTAAAAAAAAGTTTGCGAATAATATTCGTGTAGGTTGGTTGGTACGCGAAGTGTTCCAATAGAGGTAGAGTCATATAAAGTATAGGAATACTCGTATTTACGATAACCTTCTGTCTTGAAATCGTCCTGGTATCAGGGTGTGTTGCCAACATGCCAATCATTTACGCGCCGTAGCGAACGAAACGCAACTGTCACTGTCGCACTAATACGAAAGCATGATTGAGAGACACAAAGCGTATCGTTGTCGTAGCGTAAGCGATTGAAGACAAGAATGCTTGTGTTGTAGGTACTCAGACAACGATATATATAATATATAGGTAAATACTTAAATACATATGTAGAAAACACCTATGACTCAGTCATGCATATTATGAAAAAAACCTACACTTCAAGATTTATCATTAGTTACTTATTCACCTTTTATTGCTACGTATGCCTTTGCAAAATTTCATTGCGTAGTCCATGGCAAGTCGACGCGACGCGTCGGCAACCACAGTAAATCGTGTTGCAGCCTGACTTGCATGCCCATTGGTCCATGAAGCTCAGTTCCGAGCAAATTGATGCGACATCAGACCAGGTACCCGCGTGAATTGGTGCGAGATCAAACCATTGTGGTGCCTGTCTGCCTTGGGCAGTTGTGAAAAGTAAAAAGGTAGTGCTTTTTACAAAAAACAAGCTTGCGAACGCTATCAACTGTCACGTAAAGCAATTGTAACTAAAATATATTATACGTAGTAATTTACAGAATATATAAGTATATAATTCTATAGACATATATTGCTGCTCACTCTAGAAGTTGCGTCTACATCGGTTGCAGCAACAGTACATTTTTCCTTCGCTAGCTAGAGGATGTAGAGAATAAAATATAGCTCTTTTTAACAGATAAATGCATATTTTATATTGAAATATTTAATATTTTTATAAAAATTATATAAACCATATAAGGTTGACTGGAAGAGATCCCTTATAGAGATAAGTTTGCCTTTGTACATTGCAAAAATTTTGTTCTATTGTATCTTAACGTATCTTAGTACAATAAAGTGTTTACATACTTACTACATACTCGGATTTAGTTAGATTATAATTTCTGTCACAAAGGTTTTGACTGATATACAAACCTTTTAATAAAAAAAGTTTGCCATGATTTGAAAGCTCGTTTTATACTTATCAAAACGTAATATAATTAGTATAAAATTTAGATCGCGTCTTTATGTACTACTTGTTTACTTTAGTATTGTCGTTAGACGCAAATACACGGCTGGATTGTGAAAAATTATTCTTTACAAAAGGGAGTAAAAATCAGTGTCACATTAATAAAAGAGTTACAATTGTTTATTTGTATAAACCTACTTTATTAGAACGTTATTTTATCACCAGCAGCATCTATGGGCGGAAGTATGTATTAAAGAGCATAACGCCGCGAGTAACTACGGATTACACCTCTCGACACCCCTGAACCGCTGTGTTGCGCCTTATTCAGCAAATAAGGCCTCAAGGGACTTTTACACGTCAACATGGAATTTACATACAAGCAAAAACAAGCACATCAACAATTATACAATACAATTCATTGAAAATATTAATACTTGGACAAGTCTGTACTGTACTACAGCTATTACCCTTCAAACTTAAGGTACTTTTCAGTGACAAGCTAATTTTTGACTGCCATCTAACGAAGTAGGTTTGGTAAAATACGTACGGTTGCAATTTTAGCAATCCAATACACACTAACTATTTATAAAAGACAAAAGATTGAGCTTTTGTTTTATGTAAGATTCAACCATGTAAAAACGAAAAATAAATAAATAGGGATCAAAATTACCTTCAACAGGTCGCGTGTTTATTGCATGTTTTTTTACGACATTTTTCCGAATATTACATAGAATTATGCAAAACTGAAACAGCAAATTACGGTATCCTCTTGGATCATCTTAATCGTTTTTTGTCAAGTTCTAAAGTTCGTCCCGCTCTGCTTTCGTCATCCATTCTTCAATCGTCACTTTCGTGGGTCGTCTATTTCTTCTTTGGGCATGTTCGATGTTAGTCTATATTGTTTTCAGACTCACTCGTCGTATTCGGTTTTTGTCAAGTTCTTAATTCATCTCATTCTGCATTCGTCACTTTCACTGGTAGTCTTTGTCATCTTTGGTCATATTTGTTGTTTTTATTTTCCTAGCCTAGGGCAAGAAGTAATGTAGGGAGCCATAAACAAGGAACTTCATGTCATCATTTCCTGATACATACATTTCGGAACATGTTTGAGAAAATATATATTTCGGCAATCTCAGAAACAGCCATAATGATTTCGAACGGTTAATAGAAAAAAAATGTCCAACAAAGAAATATATAAATTCCAAATGAGGCGAAATAAAACAAATACTAACTTTAAAAATACCAAAAACCACAGGACAAATAGTCTAAAAACTACGTAGACTAACATCGAAGATTTGTTAGACCTGTACCCCAAAAGCATAAAATTGTTGTAGTAATTCACCGAATCGCATTTCACCTTGAATGAAAAGGATATTGACGCCATAAGTCGGTACAAAACACATTTTTGACTGCGGTATTGCCACTTTGAGGTCTAGTCTGGACATACCTATTGTATGACATCGAAAAATAAAAAAAAATGTATTCAAGAGGCTACCCCCAAACAAAAAAAACTTTTTTAGTTAATTTTAGTTTATGTGTTAATCAATAAAAATTACGTTTTATGTACAGGAGTGTTCAAAAAAGGGTTTTTTTTTTGTCGAATTTCACAAAAAGTCATATAACATTTTTTGCTTCTGTTGCCATCAGGAATGCACCGTTAAAATCTCTCGCAATGCTCACGGGCAAAATTATGAAGTCTTTAGATTTCTTATTTTTCATACAAAATAAATATTGTCTTCAATGTACGCCATCATCGTTGTAATTAACGTTACTTGTCACGCTTTAAACATGATATAATATATATTAAATGTACATATAGACAATTTTTATCTTTGTTATCAATTCTCGAATAATTGTGAAAAATTATCTGTCACATTTATGCTTCAAATTTATGCCCTAATTCATAAGCTATCGAACGATTTTTTTTAAATGTGCGATACGTAAATGGCCATATAATGGTACATTAATTGAGTGCAGTAGCGTTTGGCACCATAAAATTTTGAAAGGGTGCATTTTTAAAATGGTTGAGTAAAAATTGGTATGGGGGTGATTTGTCAATAAAATTCATCGTTTTATACATGGTTAACAGCTCGACTATACGTGGACAAACATAATACATAGATCAAAGTGTGTTTTATATAAAGAAGGAATACACCCAATAGTTAAAAAATAGTCACTAACTTATAATCGTCATGTCAATAAAACTAGACCAAGTTACGATTTTGATGCGGTTTTCAGTTTCCGATAAGAAATCATAAAGTACTTAATTTTAGATATTTTCTAACGTGTAACAACGCCGAACTCTATATTTTTTTTAAAAATCAATTCAATTCAATACGTTTATTTCAAACACAACTGTCCATATGATATACACAACACATACAAGTTAAAATTATAATAAAGAACCAAAAAAAAATTACATTTTACATCAAAATTATTTTCTTTCGATTGACACTTATTTTAATCGGATGATCCATGAAACTTGTAGTTTTTTTTTCTGTTTTTAAGAGACGTCGCTTTACCTTAGCTCTTAAGGGACGAAATTACGAGTGCTTCAAAAAACTCTTTTATTGGATTTTACTATAATCGTGCAAAGTGGCTTGCTTCCATCTTAAAATGCAGCTTTTTGGCAAAAAGCTCCATAACCAGTGAGACTATTCAAGTTCATGTTACTGACCCTAATCTTGATTTGGTTGCCTTGTGACTTGTCCTAAGTATAACAGAGTTTCTAATATTTTTCTGTATTGAAGATACTACTTGTCAATTTGTTAAAGGATGTGTAATTTCAGTCAACGCCAGTACGTCATTGAATACAGTAAACTTTTGTTTTATTTTTATTTTTATTATAACATTTAGAGTCAGACCAAGATAGCACAGACGTGCAAGTGTTATTTTAAGCGTCATACTTCTATAAAATTATGACGTTTAAATAACAGATATCTCGGTCAGACTCTATTTACATATGCTTAAAAGTTGTGTATGTACATATGCATGACATGAAAACTATAAGATATGGCTGTAAATAAACAGTTTTAAGGATTATTTATTTATTTTTGTAATGGACTAGAAAAAAATGTCAGGTACAGTCAACAGCAGCAAATTTCCGCAATGATCCTAGACACGCTCCTATTATCTTAACAACAATGTTGTGTTATAACTTTGAACACGTCGCCCGCTTAGATACTTCTGCTATGTACCATATTGTGAAGTATTTCGACAGCGTTGCTACGTCTTATCATTCCGTATTCACAATTTGATTTGCGTGTAGTTTATTCTCTTGTAGTAACTGTCCAAAGTAGCGTGCGTGCGCGACTGCTTCCATATATGAAATTGAATGGGAGCTGGCACGGGTCTTGCACAATAATGTCGACCAGTGGACTCGCTGACTGCGCGGGAGCAGCCTGGTGTTGCTGCTGCCACTACATTTGTGTCCGCTCTTTTTCGTGTATAAGTGATTTATATTCGTTTTGGCCAACATAAATGACTAAGAACAAGGGTAAGATTTGATGTTTTGTGCAAAATAAAGTATTTTAAACTCTTATATAAATGGATGCGCGTGCTAAGTAAATTATTTTCTCAGTGGCGACCCCGAATATGCGTTTCAAATAAATGAGTTAAGGAAAGTATGTCTTATGACAAAAATGGACTCTATTTTATAAAAATATATATACTTAAATGTGCGGTGCAAGTGCTTTAATAGTCGGTATATGACACATGTTTTTGCCTTTTTGATCAGACGAAGAAGCATTGCTGAAGAAGACGATGAAGCTCGTTGGTCTAAATACTCTAAATAAAAGCACCATAAGACAACTAGTTACCTACAATTAATTTACTAAAGTTCCAGATCGTATTGGAATTACTAGAAGTCTTGAGTACAGTCGAGGAAATTGATTCTTTAGCAGTTCTTTAGCTCTTAGCATAAGTATGTACAACAAAAATTACTTGAACCGCAGATTGCTAAAGAATCAATTTCCTCGACCGTACATAATAAATTAGTTGCATTTTTATTGTAAATATGGCGAAGTGCCATCGGGAATTGGAGAAAATATTATATACATATGTAATTATTAAGTTTTACTGATTTGCATTAGACGTTTTACGTATTAATACAAAAACATTATTTAATTTTTACTGTGAAATGCCGTAAATAATGTGTTTTTTTTTACGCTTAAAATAGGTAATGTATGGTTTACATACTGGTATTTTATAGAGGTCAAATTTGGTATGAGTGTCTATGTTGTGATGTCTATTGATGAGGCCGGTCGGAGGGTTGAAAAATAATCGTTTCTTAATGACTACGATATGTTCACATAAAAAGCTTTTTGGCCAATGTGTCAATAGTGAACTGACGAATGTGAGTATACATTGAGTAATCAGACAGAAGTGGTAATAAAGTATCCGCGCAATGAAATCCAATATTATTAATATAACATTATTAAAACAAAGATCAAAGCTATAAATTAACCAACGTTAATCCCTTCGTACATTTTCAATAATGCTTGCAAGTATGCTTGCTTATAAAAATATAGTTAATATATGAGAAATGATGAAAGCGCGTTCAGTTAGAGCACCTTATAATTTAAATCCTAGTACCTGTGTCCAGTATACGTGTTTTTTTTATTTGCGTTAATTTCAAGGGTGCATCCCTGAGCTTAAATTAAGTAACTTTCTCAAAGACACCGGTATTCTAATTAACTCAATTTCGGAGATAGTCAATAATTAATTTTTATCTTATAATGCCCTTACGAGCGTGTACACTTGCCTTAGGGCCTGTTTACATATTGATTAGTGTTCAGTACATGTTCATACATTTGCTCCTTAACGTAAAGTACTATCTCGGATGATCGATGTTCGAAATGACATTGATATGTCACAGTTTTCAATTGTTTGGTTGAGTTAAATGTAATGTCCGTGTTACAACAACGCTATATGCAAGATTTAGTTACTTTTTATAAAAATAAAAATAATTATAAAATAGCAAAAAAAATATTTTTCACGTCAGCAGCTCGAACAAGGGTAATTTGCTGCTTAAAAACAGTGAGCAAAATCGCATTTTGCTCACCGAGTGAGACAAAATAACATTCAAGTGACCTTTAGATTCGAATGTCATTTCAACGTGCGGGGCCTAATACAAGTTTGAAATATTTGGATTCTATTGTCTTTATCCCTTTCATGTCATTAGTAAACAGAAAGAGACAAAAAAAGTGCATACGTAATTGACGGTATATTGACGGTTTATAAAAGACCCCCGAAATAAGTCAGACCGCATCGTTCCAAAACACCCTACGAGTATTCAATCGTAATAATTAATTAATGAAATAAAAGTTTAAAATTTAATAAAAACACCATATTTTACGTATTTTATTATACAATCAAAACAATGAACTTATACAAATTCACGCAATTGTTATGCAGTAAATAATTCTACTTAACTACATTTAACGATCTCTACTATAGTTGACAAATAGTAGTATCCGCAATTCACACGGATCTTACAAAGTTTTTTTTTTACAAAAAAAAAGTTGTCGATTGAACTGTCAATTGATGTTCGTTAATTCATTATTTTCGTATTATTTTATTGAAACTTTCGTTTTTTTTTTATTGCGGTAATTAAAGTTAAATGTTAGAATACCTTCAGAAAACATGAGTGAAATAGTGATCGGTCCGTCTGGATTACATTTTTTCAGGTTGTATTTTTTGATGGCTGACTGACGTGAAAAATTGTGTGTACTACACGAGATCAAAGTTATTTACATCTCGTGCGCTTTTGAGTCCCTTACTACGCTCAAGATTCTTAATTATAGGATCTTTCGCTTGCACGGGACTCAAAACAAGCACTCGAAGAAATATCAAACTTTGCTCTCTCGTTGTACAAATAACTATTTTTTGCAAATTAACTATGCCATTTAGTTTCCTTAAACGTACTTAGCGATACCCCAAAGTTAACAGAATTCAATAAAAACACGGTGTATATAATATATGCTCGGCGAGCTCGAGGGTAACTGGGTATTTCATATTACTAATTTGTAACTATTTATTGAGAACACGGTTAAAATTGGAAGGTAAATTTATGCATTTCTCTGATGGGCGCACTTTCTTATCTTAGACCATTTTTATGTTAGGTTATTAGAATCACTAGTCATACAGATACACACATTTTGGAACCTGATGATCTATTTTAATTCCTACATATACGTATAATTTGCATTCAAAGAGACCCATTTTCATTGCTCTTGAATCTATATTTCTAATATTTCGCTCTATTTTAGACCTTAATTTTCAATGTCTAGGTCTTAATTATCCAGAAGTATTAGCAGTAATTCGATGGTATCTTGTCGATTAGATTATCTAAGACTGCGCTCTACAAAAAATTAACTCTAGTAACGTTATGAATGACTTCCTTTGGTAATAGTTGAATAATGTAGCACGACAGTGTACATAATTAGAAAGGTACGATTGGCTCACAAACCATGTATCTTTTCAATATGAATGAACTTCTAAATGTACGTTTAATTAACTCGTGCGTTGAATGTGGCGGCTGTAACCTAAGCTGCTGGAGAATGTATCAACGCACTGTGTAACAGTACATGGTGGTACGTGACTCCAATTTTTAAAATTTTATGATATAGGAGGCTAATGAGCAGATGGATCACCTGATGGTAAGCGATTACCGCCACCCATGGACACCCGCAACACCAGAGGCGTTGTAAGTGCGTTGCCGGCCTTTAAAATGGGAGTACGCTTTTCTTGAAGGTCGTATTGGTCCGGAAATACCGCAGGCGACAGTTCATTCCACAGTCCTGCAGTATCACTTGATTTTTCGTTTAGAGCTTAATACTATATCACGCACGTCTCATGTTTCACATCCCGTTTGTGTATTATACAGGAGATTTGGTAACCCCGGGTTATATACATATGAACCCCTCCATTCGGTTCCACGTAAACTTTACCCCTTTTACTGGTTATTTAATTTTTTTTTTCGTCTTCCGTATTTATTAGTTAGTTGAACGAATGTAAAAAAAGTGTAAATCAGGCGGACACGGTTCATTTAACAGTGTGCAGCGCCGCTGTGCTGTATCGCTATCGCCGCCAGCGTTGCGTCGCGATTTGTAGCCACGCAAGTTTATTTTAGACGTGTATTATTTTAATCCAACCCGAAGTGTGTCATTTATTTGTATATAACCGGTGATAACAAAAAAATTAGAATGATTTTCGGTAGACTCATAAACGAAAGTATCACCTAAACAAAAAATGCTGTTCATAAAATTGTTGCTATTACTTTTGAGATTCTTGAATTTCTTTTGTTTTATTTTATTCAAATATTTGTTTTGTTATAATGGAATCGAAACAAGAAACTGCGAAAACTTGTTGTACATTTTTAAAATTCTAACTTAAGAGACTAAAATATCATACAAACTTTTCTGGATTTCGCCTAGTTTCACATTTACTTCTATAATTGAGACAAAGAGTATTTAAGTACTTATCTCTTTTACTGAGACTATATTTGCAAGAATACTTTTGCTCAATCGTTTTTTTTTTATAAAATGTTATAGGAATCGACCTCTGTATCTAAGATAACGTCATCTATGACCTCTATAACTACTTACTAATTCTTACTTTATCCACAAATTCCGCATTTGGTTGATTGTGTCTTTAAGTCGTGTTTTATTGACTTAATTTATATAGTTATAACTAAAGAAACGAAAGCTAAATGAATAAAGCTTGATAAGTAACATAAAAGCCCGAAAATTATTTTCCATTTATTAAAATGATGAGACGCAATAAAGCATGTAAAAATCTATCCTTTGTAGAAACATTAAAACGAGGTAAATGAAAAAAAAAAAAAAACAAATAGACTTTAAAATTTCACTCAATGATCTGAAGGAAAAGGATTAATTTACCTTATTTTTATTGTTAAAGATTACAACTCATACATAATGTTTACAAATTAACTTACTAACTAACCACCTCTCTAATTGAAATAACTTCTATTATCACCTCTATTAATGGAACCCTCTGTAAATGAGGCAGAAATTTATTTATACCTCGCTAACTGACACCCTGGGTAAGTGGAATACCTCTTTAAGTGAGACAAATCGGTCAAGGTCTCCTTCTCCGGCGTGTCTTCGTCGGTCGGAGTGGACCCCAAGTGGACCCGTAGGACTCTCAACTCTGGCTTGCCTTCATTTTCCATCCAGAGAGGAGTCGTTAGAGCTATATGCTTCAGGGGTGGAAGTGAAACATGCATAAGACGCGAGTTGGCACAGTGGGCGGCAAGTCACTGCCTGCCTCCATAACTAGTTAAAACATTGTTATGGCAGGTGCCCGACGTCTTTGCAATAACCCAGTCTCATTGTTCACCCAAACTTCAATCCATAGACCGTTATACTGTCCACAATATAGTCCCAATATATATGCCCAATGCCTGCTGCGACCGGTTCATGGGTGTCTATTGTTGCGCCTGTGAACGGGTTCCAGCAGCCGTTTTACATGACATAAAAGCTCTCCAAGGGGCCTCTAGGTATTGGATCTATATCCCCACGCAAGACTATCAAAAGACCGGGATTTATAGGCCCGTGAAATCTAAAGAGTTACAAAGTATCTTAAAAAGTTATCCCGACAAAAACCTTTTTATGTGAAATGTTGCCAAGACTAAACTTTAAGGCTCACACTGTCAAAATGTTACCAGATCTCTGGTAGAGCTAAGCTTTTTTTTTAGATATGAATAAAACCTTAAGTATAAGAGTTATTATAGTATTTTATGCAACAGTTGTATAAGAAGGGTCAAAAAAGGCGAGTGGCGTGAGTTACAATGTGAGCCGGAGCCGAAGGCGTAGGCGAACATTGTAAAGGAATACGCCACGAGCATTTTTTGACCTACTTATACAACGTTGCATACAATATTTTTCCTACGAGTCAACAAAAATAAATCTTAATTTAGGTAAACAAAGCAAAAGTATATAGCCAAGACGCGCGAGTATACCTTGTTACGCGCCCGGCCCGCCCCGGGCCGCGGCCGGCCGGTCAGTGACACCTTCTCGTAACTCATGAGGGCCTGGTACTTGCTCTTAGCTAAATTAAATTTTTGGACAGTTTTTTCTCGATTTTGGCCACCGTAGCCTACGGAGACTAACAAGCAACGCTAAGCGGTCTTCGTAGTCTATGGGTGTTGCTATATTACGGGTGTCACATGCGTGTTTCTGACTTATGAAGTAATTGTTTTTACTATGCAACCAAATGAATATTTTGTAAGTTGGCAGCAATGCACTTAGTTTAAAACTGTATTAGTTTTGATTTTGTTAGGTTGGTAGCCATTAATCGCAGTAACGTTATGGCGATTAAAAGCACAAGAGCTATTATGAGGAATAGACAATATAGACTTTTCTTGAAACCTTTTATGTATGTTCTTATATTCGTGTTAATGAATCCATAAATGACAGATAACAGTAGAGGAGTAGGAAAAGTTAATTAAAAATATTTAAGCTTCATAAGTCCACTATTGACATAATATTCCGAGAATTTTATTTATTTGGTATAATCCAAACCCAAGTTATGAGGGTTCAAAAAAACGACATGCATGCAAATACATATTCCCATAGCATTAATTCACATAGGTATAGAAACAATTTGGTAAAAAAAGGGATGATTGCCACCATTTATACCTATACGTATTCTACATCAGTATTGATATACGGGCCAAAAATGGGGCGGGTGACACGGGACGCGATACTTAAATACGGTGTCAGTCTGCTATATACCGTATGGCAACCCTATTTATATGGACTAAAGATCAATCGATCCGATTTTCATTCGTATAACAATATTTGCAGCTTTTGAATTTTGGGGTATATTACCGTTACCACTATATGTTGCAAAGGATGTTGCAAACTGGAGCCCTTAATTCTCACCATCCTTCGTTGCAAAATGTACTATTACGAAATACACGTTTTTTATTTATAATGGGGATGTTATCTTGCATGCTTTTCGTTCTGAGGTACAGTCAGCGTCAAATACTTTGTAGCAGTCAAAGTGGCCAAATAGTTCGGTACACCATACTAAATATATGGTGTACCGAACTATTTGGCTACTTTGGTTGCTACAAAGTATTTGACGCTGACTGTACATAATCAAAAAATTATAAAAAATTAAAGATTCTGTAGTACATGATAGATCAAGTAGGGTCACGAATCTATTCTATTCGCTTGAAGCGTGACGTAAACGAATCGGAATTCAACCTTAACATTGCTGCAGATAAACGTAGTGGACGCACTGATTTAAATATAACTTTGCTTATGAGTAGATCGAGCAGTGACGATGGCACGTGCGGAGTGCGATCTGCCGAGCACCGTCGCCATTTTCGATTATATGTATTATGTTCGCTAAGGGATGTCTGTTATACTTCCCACGGCCAACAACGACCTTTAATAAATAAATAGTTTAAAAACACTACAAAAACACGCTTTCAGATTCAGATTCAGATTATTTTTATTTGCGATAAGTACATGTACATGCAAATACAGTTATACGGGTATATACAATTATTTACAATATATTACATCAATCTTGTGGTATATGAATGTCAAATATTATTATAATAAAAAGTGAACCATACAATGTATCCATAGAACAGTTTAATCAAGTGCGTTGGCAAAATATTCGTCAATAGTGTAGAATGGTCTATTTATAAAATAATCTCTTACTTTTATGTCAAAGGTTTTTAGATTACTGCATTGTTTTATGTCGGTACTTAATTTATTAAAAATTTTGATTGCGATATTGTTAAGGCTGGTATTGCTTTCGTGTTCAAAGTCCATTACGTGACCGTGTCCTTTCTCACAAGTGCAAACACGACTATGATACGATATTCCATCATGGAATGCCAGTGCCTATCTTCCGGCCTCATCATCAGACCTTGAAACCTAATCGTGGTCAAAGTTCATTTACAAGATTTTTTAACAAATCCAAACACAGCTATGATACGATGTTCCATCATGAAGTTCCAGTTCATATCTTCCGGCTCCATCATCAGATCAGTTCGACAGTATCATATTATTGTATTATCATCAGAACTACATACAGCTGCCAATTTTCATGACGCTACGATCCTTGGAAGATGGTTAAATTAGTTACCTTAGATTCCATTACATAGTTACATACAGGTCGACCTAATAAAAGCGTATTAAAAATGAATATGCTATCTAGTACGGCGTTGGTTGGTTTGGTTTTGGTACAATACCTACACCAACTCAATTCGAATCTCAAATCGTTTCAATTCAGATTTTTTCACAATCTTTTCCTTTACATGGATACATATGTACCTACTCATAATAAGGTAAGACTGACAGATGGTCGTTAACTAACACTTTTTAATCGCCAAATGAAATGACAATTGGGCCGACCGCCAACCGGTATTGCTTGTTTCATTCAATATGTTGTCGATCATAATGCATACTAGCTGAAGGTATACAGCGTGGGCGCGAATAACTCCAATGACATTAAACACTTATTCCTGCGGCTATTACAAATAAAAAATGTTACATAAACATAGGTAAAATATTGCTATTTATTAAGTTTTTTTTGGAAAGAAATTATTCCGTTTTCGTTTTGTTCCTAAGGACCAATTCTGCTAAAGAAAATCTTTGGTTCACGAAACGCTATATGTAATCGGCTACATCGGCAACTATACTACGAGTATATTTTGGAAAATAAGGAATATCTCGTAAAGCGTTTTTCGCCTTAAGATGATTAACTTTTATTTACTGCAATTGGGCACCTACATATTTTATACTTGAGGTTGGTTGGGTTATTCAGGCTCGCCCTGTTCTTTGCGCATAGTGAAATAATTTTGTATTTAATATTATAAGTGCGATCTCTTATTTCAATACGTAAAACGTTCGAAGTTTGTTAAAAAACGTATTCTTAAAGTTAATTGCTGAAACCAAATTTTAACAAAAACGCTAAAAGTATTCTGCTGCACTTTGGCACTGACGGCGTGTACTCTGGCTCAACCTATAATGATTGCTATGCTATGTAACTACCCAATTAGCTTGTCCTATGTACAGTCGCCGTCGGATATATCGTGTTGGTTTGAATTATGCTCTTTTGCAGCTGGATGTACCTAATTAGCTTGTTTAACGCGGACACACTTGCGGGATAAAGCTAGTATTACTATTGTAATATACAGGATGCTACCACATCATATTGTGTGCTTCGTGCTGCACACTGTCATAGTCCCGACGGAAGACCAGCGCTAGGCCAGCCAGGCTAGCACCAAGCTGAGTCTTCTTTTATTTTGCTACGAATAAATATTTGATTTTATAGACAAGGTATAGGTACAGTCCGGATTTTGTGTGTTTTTACATGTTTTTATTAAACATATGTAATGTTATTTGTCACTGTGTGATTGACTCTCTTATCGAGGAGCCTCCTAATATTTTGTAAACAAACACCTACAAACTTTCGTTTTTCAAGAGAATAAGAGTAATTAGTTTTATTAGGATTAGGCAGGAAAAATATATGACAGTGGTCAAACTTAGAGGTAGATAAAGGTAAGAACGTTAAATTTTACATTATTTTGCTATATTATATATAAAGATTTTGTTATCATGTAGTTTTCATTTCGTTCATAACCTGTTTTCCCCCTGACACAGCAATCCGGAAAATTATGGAAAAGTGATACATAATTTAGCCGTTACGCCTAATTTCCGCAGTTAACGGCGTTAGTGTGCAAACTAGGTCATATACTTAGGGTATTTTGTTCATAATGCATAATGCAGGTTGAATTGCGAGCTAAATAGTTCTTACTGACTGATAATTATTTTATTAGAATGATACTGTCAACAGTGTCAACTAATCGTCAAACATCTAGTTTTGGAAGGTGAGGGTAAGGAATGGAATCTCCATATTCCAAAAAGTGTTATCAAAAAACCTTAAATAGGTGGCGCTACAATACTTAGAATACTTGAATAAAAAAATACATGTCAAAACTTAAAAATCTATAAACCACTCTAAAACACTCTTCAATTTTATCTTTTTATACACGATTATTACTTATTAAATCAACCTGTATGTAACCATTTTGTCATGCGCACTTTAGTATTTTATACAATACAGGGCTTTTCAGTCCAGTACCGTGAAGAGGGACGAGATAGAAAATTACAATTGTATACAATACTTGTTCTACTATAAAACCTAAATGATTAAACAAAATTAGGTACATACATGTCATTAGATAAAAATATAGTACAAAAACATCAATGCACTAATTGTTCATTAAATAGTAGCGCGTTGATGTCTTTTGTTCTACACTTTGGCGTACTCGTGGTTCGTGGCCTAAGTAAGGCACGAGATCGAAAAGCATGATTATATCACCATTGTATACAATACTTTTTCTTCGTGTCAACTAAAATAATATTTTTATCTACTATAAAGCCTAAATAATTAAACAAAATCTGGTACATATCTCAGTATATAAAAATATAGTACAAAAGACATAAACGCACTTCTTATTCATTAAATAGGAGCGCGTTGATGTCTTTTGTAATATCCTTTGGCCACGTGATTGTTAATAGTACATTACGATACAAGTGCGAAAAAAGGAAATTCGAAACGAGTGGCGATAAATTAAAACACAACCGAAGGGAGTGTTTTAAATCGACACGAGTTGCGAATTACCTATTCGCACATGTATCGTACAACGTTTTACAGTACATACGGCCCTTTAAATGTTCGACACAGTAACGTAATATGCTAATATTCGCACTAGTGCGGTAAAGTAGCACCACATGTACTGTAAAATTCATTACAGTTGAGTTGAGTTAAGCAAAAAGTCAATATTGTTGAGTCGAAAGCCCACAGTGAAAAGTTTACGATTACAGTTTGGTATACGAAATCTTAATTAGCCTCATGCATGAAGATTTTATTCGTATGTTTGATACCGTTATATCATGTTACAAATGTATTTCCGTTATTCAATTGTCGTTTTATTGCTTAAAATAAACGTCACGTGACGTCACTCATTAGACAGATTTGTTGTTTTGTTCTGCGTCGCACCGATTTTGAAAGGAATCTGGTTTAAAAATGTATTTTCGTCGCGATTTTGCAGATCAAAATGGTTTTATCTCTAACATCGGTTATTGTCGACTAATTCTAGATAAACACTTGGTTGGGTTTGTTGTACGTACTAAGTACAACACGTCGATCAAGTTTTATCGCCAAGTAGACTAGTTTGCAGTTAGTAATAAAACATAAAAACTAGAAGAAAATAATTCTTTTTTAGGATGGCCTCCCTACACCAAAAGTGGGGTTAATTTTTTTTTAGTTAAACCCTATAGTATGGCTTGTCGTTGGATAGGTCATTGAAAACGAATACGGATATTCAATTACCATTTTTTGATAAACGTTATATTTTCGGAAATATTCGCTCTGAAAGAAAAAAGAATATGTTTCCCTCTGTACCTCTCCTAACTTCTGGACCATAAGTCCAAAAATATGAAAAAAATCGTCAAAGTAAAGCTTTGTAAAGACTTTCAAGGAAAACTATAGCGAACCTGATCGGTTTAGCCGTATTTGAGTTCTTGCAAAATGTCTATGTTGACGGACGGGTAACTACGGAACCCTACACTGAGCATGGCTCGTCAAGCTCTTGGCTGGTTTTTTTTATATTTGGTCGGCAGGTGACTAAGCTTGCTTATTCTAAGCAATAAATTACGAATCAGCGACGTTTTCTTTAATCGTCTATTTTTTGTCTCTTTGTTAACTTAAACATCATGTAGCTCCTAGTGTTGATCGTAGAGTAAAAATAAAAATAACCATATTTGTAGGAAATTCTATATTAAAACTGTTGTCCGAAGTAATTATAATCCTATTTGTACAGATAATTTTACACAATTTGATGTATTTTAATCATCGCTATCCCCGACCGTTTTTTTTTAAATTATTTTATTATTATAAGATTTAAGAGCAAAAAACAGGTTTCATACAAATTTTTAAAAGCGTCTAACTCTTATAATAAAGTTAAAATAGAAAGAAATCAAGCGGCGCGACCGTTATCACAGCCGTATCATAGCTTTGGTTAAAATACATCAAATTGTGTAAAAAATTAGGACTACGTTTATATGAAAAGGCGATTTCGCGCGGGTCTTCCACTTTCGTCTCAATTTTCACATTCCAACCAATAGGCGAAGACTCGCTGATGGTGCCTACTTTAGAGCTAATCAGCTAAACAATTATCTTTTTAACAAAAACATTGAGAATAACTCTGAAACCTTATGAAAGCTTTAGTTTGTTACCAGATTTTTTTTTTAATGCTATTTCACATATGAGCACTTTCAATTTGTTAGTTTACTTTGGCAAAAAATAATGCCTATAGACTGGTTTTTAGGTTCATCCATGATATTTACAAATAATAAGTTTAATAATTGGTTTCGGGTAGCTACATTAGTAAGAAACGTCAGTTGTGTCCAACGAGTGACATTATCACGCTCTTTCGTATTCGCGCCAAAAATTATAAGCATTTCAACTGTTCAAAATTTTACATTTTAATATTTTTTAATACATTAATTTGAAGGGTTACAAAATAATTATTTTCTCTGCTGTTCAAACGATATCAATAATGATTAACACAAATAAAATCACTCATGAGGCTAATTAAAATCGACGACTAGAAAAAGTATTTTTTTTTTTCTTAGTAAAAAGACTTACAAAGCGCTAGGAACGTACTCCCTTGTGTTTGTAATACACATGAGACTTACTAATAGCCCCCGTTTAGCATATTCTAACGGAATGGTAACTACGGAACCCTACACTGAGCATGGCCCGACTTACTCTTGACCGATTTATTTTGACATAGAGTTAGCCAATAAGTTATACAAATAGTGCAAATAACCAGTCAACCTAAGACATCTATATTTGCATTTTGTTTGTTATTTTAACCATCGTTTTAATATTGCTTCATGTTTTAATTACATTATTATAAGTTATAATCTATCCTTTGTTAAGATCGATTCAATACCTCTTAAAATGTTTTGTTATTTTTAGCTTTTGTTAAAAATGTATTTAATAAAGTTGTTAACTAAGTTCAACCGGGCGGGCATCAATCAATACCCGGCCGCGTCTGAAGCCGCCGCCGCCCGATAACCGAGCCGATCTTACGGAACACTGATTTTGGTAAACACTTCACCTCAGCGCTGCCACCATCATCCACTTTATACTTGCACACATGACCAATTCATTCATCGTCATTTCAATACTATGATTTGCGTTGTGTTAGATGTTGTGGCCTGTTGACCGTATACCTATCGTATACGCTGATTAATTCCACGTTTTGGAGAAAATTATTACATTGCTTGCCCGACACAGTGAGTTTTCCATTTTTCCTTTATTTCTAAGCATTGCGTCATCATTTACAGACGTTTGTGCTTAATACAAAATCATATGTATGATAAACATTTGTTTTTATATTTATAAATAAATATAAGCGCACTGACCGCTGACCCATGATTTGCACGTTTTATTTGACACCACCTGTGACAGGCGAACAAGCTGCACAGAGACCCAGATAATTCCATTACGACTGTCAATCTTTATTATGCCCAGTCTTCGCATGAAACCAAGCCTAAAAGTGCTCACTTTAACAACCTACAGTAAAAAAGGGAACCGATTATTGATATAGTGTAAAAGTAAAAATATGAATATGACCCATGTTAACATTTTTAAAGTATTACACCAACATATTGAAGACGTTCAAAGACGGAGATAGAGAGATAGGCAAATCTTAATTATGTAGCCTTCCGGGTTGTTTTCAGTGGTTTTAATGTAGCCAAATAAATATATATTTAAAGTAACGAAAATAATGTGTCGGAATAGAACGACGGGCAACACTACTGCCGGCGGTTGGTTGAGTGTCCCCGCGCTTCCCATAGACAGTTCTAGTTTACCTACAGCTCCAGATGTTCCTCTGTTCGTGGTGCTTCCGAGCTTTGCTGTTGCTGTCAGGTATCAATCATTTAAAATTAATTACACTCGCGTTTTACAAAATAGCTTTTTTATTTCTTTAATTCTTATTTTTCTTTTGGCGAGACATTTAGATGACTTATGGATGCCAGACGAAACATTCTATACTTATGGTCCTTTTCAAAACACGACAATATTAATTTAAGAATAGATCCTTTTCAAAACACGACAATATTAATTTTAGAAGACCTTTTGCCATTTTGTCTGTATTCCTTAATAATTTACTGAAATATGCAGGGTACTGTAGTGTGTTACATAGGCATGTAGTCACGGTTTCCATTTAGGCACTCAAAGCATTCCGGGTATGTAATTAATGCACATCGGCTATGTATGGAATGTGCGTCCGATTAACCATTAGGTACGCTGCACTGTGAATTATTCAGGTGCAATTGCAAGATCCCTAATGAAATTTAATTATTAATACACCTTGATTTGTTAAGTTTCCGAGTTTCTAAGTATTTAATAACAATAGACATTGTAGTGCATTCAGGAGACTGACTCTGCTCTGCTGTAAGCTCCTGTAAAGAAATGCAGTTCTCTGTATTCGGCTTTGCTTAGTATCAGTCGCTATGTTTATGTCTATTTATATCAATGAATATTGACATATGTACCGGTTTAAATACTCTGGCTTGTTTTATGATTCGATATTTGGTCTGAAAACTAGTGGCCCATAATTTTTTTATGCACATGAATTCCTATAATTTGTCAATCATGCACATCTTTGCATAAAACAACAAATTTATTGCGCTTAAGCTTTCGATGTAATCTGCTTTCACCTGCAAGCAATTCGCTCACTGAATTTCCAGCTTTATTACTGCTTTCATCGTGCCTTTATCCCCATTCATCTGGTTATCCGCACTTTCCTTAGTGACGAAGAGAACATCACTTGTACACCACATCTACGTGTACTATCTTGTATACCAAATTGAAAGTAATAAACATATACTTGCTTTACTATAAAGTATGTCTTTTTTTAGATTCCATTCTTTTAACATTTTTCTACATAATATTAGGTCTACTTGGGCGGCTTACAAGCTAATATTTTGTTTGATATCTTGTAAACCAAAAAACTATCAAAGTTACAAGAAAGGAACAATAAATAACTTGTAAACCACCCAAGTAGACCTAATATTATGTAGTACGAAAGCACCTACACATACGGATGCATATGTAGATGTGCACACACACATACAAAGCTAGTTTCGGATACAAAATAGAGATAGCGTTTCGAAATTAGTTTCCTTAAAATGCTTCAAGAGGGCTCTCTTTTCCTATATACTTACTTTACTCTTTGATTTCGACTGATATTAGAAAAGAGGTCAAATCGAATTGCTTTTTTTTTCGAGATGTTCCAAATTTGAATGTATAACCACATCGAATTTGATGTAGTTATGAAGCAATTACAACATCATCACAGATCTTATCTGTAACAAAACAGTTTATAATGTTGGCCATTATTTACGGATTTTGGAGGCATCATAGAGGGTTTATGATATGTGTGTAGATAAATATACTTATATGCAACCGATTTTACCTTTGTGTGTTGTTATTTAATAATTATAATGACAACTATATTATCTTTACGTAGGCGTTCACAATAACCCATGGAGATATAGTAAATTGGACCTTATCACGGAAGCAGAAAGGTGTTCTTACCAGACTAGAGAAAACGGTCCACTTGAGGTAGCAAAAGTGGGGCGCGGTGTCTAACTCGCACATGTTGTCAATGTTAAAAACATACCGTTGTGGTAGTATTTATATCAATATACTACTGAAATTAAATACTTTCTTATACTATTTTAGTGCTATATACAGAGTGCGGTTCTCAAATCTTTTAAGTAATTTGTAAATAATTATGATGTCAATCTTGTCTTTTCCATCACGGAACAATGGTGTTCCGGACCTTTGGGAGGCGTGCGCGGAGCCGAAGCCAACACGTAAAGCCCCTTTTGACACTTTAATGAAATGTAAGGGGTACACCTAGCGGATGTTGCCCTTGCCCGCGTCATGGGACGCACGCAGAGGCAGCACCCGCCAGGGTGTAAGGACTATTTGAGAGTTGATGGAATCTAAAATGAACTGGGCTATTGGGTGAAAGCGATGGACTAAATACTGGGCTATGGGATAAAAAACCAAACGCCTGCCTAATAAAACGGTATTCAATTTTATTTCCGGCGGACGGTGACTCGCCCCCACAAGGTGGGCCCGCACAAAAAGCGACATCTAGGATGGCTCAAGGGCAACACCGGTGTGAGCGGCTCAGGGGTGTCGAGAGGTGTACGCCGCTTTCTACCCAGTGGCTGCGAGCAGCCACTGTGCAAACTCGCGACTTATGCAATTTTTCACTTCCACCCCTGGAGCTTATAGCTGTAACGACTCCACTTTGGCCGAACGGCTAAGGAAAGCCAGAGGCAGACAATCCTGTCCCACCCACCTTACTTGCGGGTAACAGAACTCCCCAGGAGCACTCGGGTACGTGAGGTCGCTACTCCCCAACAGCTCGCCACAATGTCAATGATGTCAATATTATTAACTGATTAAACCAAGCATGTGCACAACAAAAACAAAACATTATTTTAATATGATAGACATTGTAGAAACTTTGAATATTAATTGGTATCCCCAACTTGATGACATATTTTCGAGATATTTCCAAAATACATGAATGGTGGAGCTCAGCATTTAATTGCGAAATATTTAAAAAATGGATAAAAAATGTTGTGTGACAGGATGTAGAAGTGTAAGTTTTGCTGATTGTGGTATATATTTTCACAGGTGAACCACAATCATTCAATTTTACGATAAAAATACAAGACGATAATTGTCAAACTCATTAGGGTGACCATGATGTCGGCACTATGTGAATGAGTTTTACACAATTCTTATTAAGTACTTAAGTAAGTTTATCTAATTAGGTATGTCTATATTTCGGCATGATTAAAGTGGTGGAATGATAGCTATTACAGAATAATTAATTGCCAAAATTGAAATCCAAAGTCCGAAACGGTTTTACTAACTATTTATATCGATTCGATATAGGTTAGACACACATTTCCGTCAGTAGAAAAAGGCGGCAAATTTGAAAACTAGTTGCAATCACAGATCTACGATGTAGATGACGCTTAAAGAATTAAAGATAGTTAAAGTGTGCAAAACGTAAGCCACCACGCATATGAACATACCATGAGTGTGAAAGAGGCAGGCTACAAATGGAAATTCGTGACCATTTTTGAGTTCGACAGTAGCGGCTAACGGCCGCCATTTATTAATTTTCAAACACATGTCCGGCATCGTAACACCTTAAGTATTTTAATTAGAAAATATAAATCTCATCGACATGAAATCCAGGGCTATAACGGCGAAAATCGAAGTTCATCAATTGCGGGCGTTTTTCTCTGTCACTCTTATTACATCTTAGTGAGAGTAAAAGAGAAAGATGGACCACCTTCCTCACGATCGATCGACGGTCCGGTACGCCTATCAGCTATCAGTAACAGAGGGCCTACCGCGAACCACGTTCGACGTGTTGCCTCTCTGTCGCACTTGTAAATTTGTACATAAGTGTGACAGGGTGGCAACACGTCGAACGGGTGGTTCGCGTTAGGCCCACAGCTTTTAGGACGACTGAATTAAGTAAGATTTTGTGAAGCGCTTTACAGAAGAGAATAAACTATATCCATCCCTTTTCAGGGGCCATAATACTACCACAACAAAAAGACAGTAAGATTCTCTCTGACTATGCACAAATGAGAAAAGATCTTGGCCAAACTATATATTCCACGTTATCCTAATATCCCAGATACATATAACTCATGGTCACCCTAATTAGAAAGAGATGCAACGGCCAACCTTGACTTCTCATGTGGAAACACTTTTTGCCCATTGTACCCTATCCGGTTAATTTTAAGTCCGTGCAATAACCATACCATTACTTAAAATTTGAATTTTTTGTCCACAGAGGCATCCAACTCGGACCCAGGTGGTAGTGTAACCGCTGCTAGCCCTGGAAAGCAGAGAAGAGGTTTTAGCGGGTGAGACTATCGTCTATTCTTTCCATATTGCATGCAAACATAGAAACTTAACGTGCACACACATACGTCCTCTTCTTAGAAGGTACTGTGATTACTGCGAATGTAATACACTCCCAATGTAAGTGAAAGTTTAGGTACCCTAACTACCTTAGGTAGGTACCCTAGGTTTCCGCCGTGTGTTGTACTAGTATCTAATAACTATTATTTCTGAGGATTATGTATAGCGGTCGGTGGCGGTTAAAACTTAAATTTAAGGTTATGTTAAATGTATCCTAATATTCGGTAGCAATTTAACCTAACTTCACCCCAATGTCTGCAGTTTAATCATAAATTTCAAGTTCAGTTCAACATCGAAACTATTGATTTTGTAATATATTTTATGTTTCACTCTTTAAGTTTCACAAATTCACTTCAATGTTATAACGTGGCATACAAATGGCATAAATTCCAAAATAAAAAGTATACAGTATTTCGACAATGACTGTCCAAGGCACATCTATTATATATATATGTATTGTGTTGTAGAGTAGTAGTCGTTTCTGCATGTCTGTTATCGTAAGTCATCTTTTATCTTTGGCATTCGTTATCTAATTCCTTGAAAACGATAGTGTGATCAGTCGTTTGGTGGCGTGAAGGTGTTTGCACATCTCTCGTCGAGGAATGGACAAAAGATATTGTTGCTCAAGTTGCTGTCGAGACATTTTCAGGTGCTTATAATGTAGTAGCGTTCGCGGTGATAAACTATTCATGTTTTGGTTTCGTTAAGTCGGTATTGTAAAGTTGTTACCGTTCATAATAACACTAATAATTTTGTGTTGTAATTGCTCTTATTTATAAACATAGAAATAGGATACTATAGAACGACTGTCAAACTCAAAAGTGTGACCAAAAATGAAATGCAAGTGTGTGCGTAAATTGTCTATGTGCGAACAAAAATAGTGATGTCATGTTATAACATATTAGTAATCTATCGATGTTTAACTGCTTTATAGACTACTTTTTCAAATGTGTTAGTTTTTATTAAAAAAAAATATAGGTATGAGTATTATTAATACTATTAGACCCTATTAGCGCCTATAGTATTTTTAATTTTCTTTTATAGCAGACGCATAGTAAATAACAATACTGATAGTGATAGTGCGATAATAAGCACATTACCTAACTACGTCGAAAATTTAAAGGGCCATATGTATTGTAAAACGTTGTACGATACATTTGCGAATAGGTAATTCGCAACTCGCGTCGACTTAAAATCGTATCGCCACTCATTGCGATTTATTTTTTAATTTTCGCACCTTGTCTGGTGATCAGGGAAGTTTAGTAACTAAAATACTCGATACTTGACTAAATTAATAACATAGTAAGTCCGAACAAGCATTAAGGGACGCGGCGCTGTCGGTAAAGCAGGTGACTCGCGTTGATAAAGCAGGTTTCTGTTGTATGCGGGTGTGAGAGGTCTAACATGTGCACTGTCGTTAACACAAACACATGCTAAGTGTTAACAGTAGGCGCATTTTTCCTACTGACAAGTTGGGTTGGGTTAGCAATACGCTGTGTATACAAGTATACGCTGTCTTGTGTTTCCTTGTATTGGCGGCAAAGCCGTGAAAAAGTAGTTAAAATGTAAGTACTGTGTTGGAAAGTGAAAATAAAATTTATCGCTAAACATGTGCACCTTCAATAAAGGTATATTAACAATCGTTATTATTTTAACTCGGTTATAAAGGTTAATATCTTAATGATGTCTTGTGAACAACTAATTCCATACCTACTAATATACCGACGAGTTATCGATATAGTCATATGAACATTTTGTCAAGCCCTAGCGTAAAGTAACAGTTTGGGTTTTTACACAAAATATTCTAAATTATTTACTGATATGATGAAATATTAACACACAATTGAAGAAAAACTTCTAATGAACTGTATAAATTGGCTTTTTACACTTTTTATGCTGTTAATTTGATAAAATATCGTTACGATAATTTCGCTAGGAATATCATAATTACCTGTAAAATGAGTATTATCCTGGGTTTTTTGGCCCTGAAACACTACAACCCGGCACACAACATGACACCATCTTCACTAAATTACTTATTTTTCATTTTGATTCTCTTATATTTTTCACGTCAAAAAATATGGCAATATGATCTTGGCCGACTCGGGCGACTTCGAACTCAAAAATGAATACGTTTTCTCATATGTAGTCTGCTTCTTTCGCACTCAGGGCTTGTTCATATATGTGATGGCTTCCCTTTCTCACACTTCATCTGTCTGTCAAGCGAAGCGTTTGACTTGTCTCTGGTTATAAAGCGTCAAAATAGAAGTCATACATTGTTTCAAGTCCAAGTATATAGCCGAATACATGTTCCTACTTAGCATGCTATCTACATACAAAATTGTAATGCAGAAGAGTTATGTCATAACGTTTAAGAAAAAATCTTAGTTCGAATTTGACAGGTCATGTAGGCATACGACGCCACAAAGTTGACGTTTTCTTGATACGACTAGAAACATACTCGTACTACGTCGTACAGTTGTCATTACCACAGTTGTAAAATTCGAGAATAATTTTTATAGACCTTACGTCTTTTCTACAATGAAAAACTCATGGATTAGAAGTGTAGCTTACTTAGATGCATATAGAATGGCTTATATAACGTTTACATATTTGGGCTGTATTTCATACATATTTTTGTTAAGTGTCAAAATATCGCACTTGCCGTGCGACCCGAATTGGCAACAATGGTGATGTCCACATTATTTCCCATCTGTTTCCCTCACTCTTTGTGGCGCTTCCCGTAGCTTTCGCTTCTCTGTTCATTGCAATTACCCTAGACTCGCGCCATTCCAAATTCAAACAAAAATCTCGTTAATATACATTCTTGCTTGTTAACTTGGACTTGTAAATTAATATATTAGGTATAATGAAAAGTTAAGATGCACTGAATTAACATGCTTATAAGTACTGGGGGCATACAGATTCATCCACAGGTAATTTATTTTCATAATTTCTTTTTTTTTTTACATTCACTTAATTTATCTGCCATAAAATAAAATGTACATGATTCTCAAAATATGAACTTTTAAATACTTCCTTGATCTGTCTCCTCATACCTTAAAAAGCGGCCAAGTGCGAGTCGGACTCGCCCATGAAGGGTTCCGTACCATTTATGACGTATTAAAAAAAACTAGTTACTAGATCTGGTTCAAACTAATTTTCGGTGGAAGTTTGCATGGTAATGTATATCATATTTTTTTTTTTGATTTTTCATTTTGTTATTTTAGAAGTTACAGGGGGGGGGGACACATTTTTTCACTTTGGAAGTGTCTCTCGCGCAAACTATTCAGTTTAGAAAAAAATGATATTAGAAACCTAAATATCATTTTTGAAGACCTATCCATAGATACCCCACACGTATGGGTTTGATGAAAAAAGATTTTTTTAGTTTCAGTTCTAAGTATGGGGAACCCCCAAAATTTTTTGTTTTTTTTCTATTTTTGTGTAAACATCATAATGCGGTTCATAGAATACATCTACTTACCAAGTTTGAACAGTATAGCTTTTATAGTTTCGGAAAAAAGTGGCTGTGACAGAATCGGACAGACAGACGGACATGACGAATCTATAAGGGTTCCGTTTTTTGCCATTTGGCTACGGAAATTGCAATTATATACAGGCTTTGGAGACTTCATAGCATGGTAAGACTAAGTATATTAACATTAAAATTAAAGTCATACTTATCCTAATTCTCATAATTGATAAATAATAAAAACCGGCCAAGAGCATGTCGAGCCACGCTCAGTGTAGGGTTCCGTAGTTACTCTTCCGACACAATAAGCTAAACTGGAGCTTAAAGTATAGTAAATTGTTAACCAAGGGATGAAACGGTACCTTTCACTCGAGTTAAACAAATAGGCAAATTTGCATAATCAGAACCTAATTAAAGTAAGTCTTTTTACTATGAAGGGGAAACTTTTTGCGATAACTCAAAAACAGCTAAACTGATCATGCCCGCTATAGTTTTCATTTAATGTATTTCTTAAGCTCTACTTCCACGATTTTTTTCATATTTTTTGGACCTATGGTTCAAAAGTTAGAGGGGGGGGACACATTTTATTTTCTTTCGGAGCGATTATCTCCGAATCTATTCACTTTATCAAAAAATGTTTGTTGGAGACCCCTATTAGTTTTGAAAGACCTTTCCAACGATACCCCACACTGTAGGGTTGAAGCAAAAAAAAAATTTTCACCCCTAATTTACGTGTAGGGGAGGTACTCTAAAAAAAATTTAATTTTTAGATTTTATTGTACGACTTTGTCGGCTTTATTGATTTATATATCCATGCCAAATTTCAGCTTTCTAGCACTAACGACCACGGAGCAAAGCCTCGGACAGACAGACAGACAGACGGACAGACGGACATGGCGAAACTATAAGGGTTCCTAGTTGACTACGGAACCCTAAAAATCGAAAATTACTTATGATATTGATGATATTGTCTGTTGTGAAAAAATCATATTTTGGAACATCCCATATTGTCGTGAACTAGTTATTTGTGTCATTTTATTTTAAGTATAAAACTCAACTTGATATACCTACATAGTTATATCGCGAATATATAGTATATTATATGAAGTACTTCATTTAAAATATAGTATGAGCTATGAATATCTAATATAATAATAAATACGTTTTATTAATAATTTTAATATTTAATTACTAAGAAGAGAATGACAATAGGATGTATATAAAAGTATTTGAGGGCCAAATTATTGGGCCCAACTCTACCACCAACTCCAACTTACCAACTCAGTTTGGTTCGGTTTGGTAGTAACTACTGGGATCTTTTCTCAGTATTTACCACTGGTAAAAGGAGAGAAAAAACCTACTAGTTACCAATGGTAACTACTTGGTGGTAACTAGTGGGAATAACCCAAATTATTCAATGAGAATGGTAGTACCCAGTAGGTATGACTAATCCTAATGGTAATATTGACTCCGTCACTTACTTTAGTCTTACCATGCATTAAACTTCCGAAGCATGGTTATATATTTTAAACAGAATTATGAGAGTCAAAATACATCAAGTACTCGTATTCTATCCATGTAAGTTTATCACTACGTCATACCTTTATCTTATCGCCGACATCCTTACCTTGGCATCAAATTATTATAATTGTTTAAATAACTAAACTAAAGTAAATTAGCTAATAAGGTGATTTTTAAACGGGCTGTATTTAAATGATGCTAAATACTTGCAGGTATCGGGTAAACTTTAAATGATTAAGTAGATGTCAGTTGGTTTAGAGTGTACATTGAGAGCGGTTGTTTGATGTGGTCAATGGTCTGTTTGTTGGCAGTTCGTGTGCGTCCATGTTCCGCCAGTATTTAGATTTGCGCTTCCTGTCGCGTCCGCCGCGATACACTACAAACTTATCACGTAATCTACCTTTGATATGGATGATTCTTGTCGATCGTTCCCCCACTTGATTGCTCTTTTGGAAATCCATATAGTATACGATCAAGTTATTTGTGTAGTTCATAATCGATACGCGGTTCTTCCATTATTATGGTGTTTTCTGTTGTTGCGTAAATGTTTTTTTTTTTTTGTGATTGAGTTTGTTTTGTTTTCGACCCTGGAAATAGGGTTTTGTCAAGGTGATGCATTCTGTGTGTTATCATGTGGACTCAAGTTGCTTATGCTAAGTAAGTCTTAATATAATGTACGTACAGTCAGCATCAATAGTAGCGGATGACAATACGACTAAAGTATATGCCATCCTCGAATAGTGTTCTAAATAGAGACATATCTGCCACAGTCTAATCGTTCCACTTATAGAGCCTTTCTCTTTTTATTGAGTTATTATAGAATACTTTTGACGCATACTCTGATATGTTACTTTTGATGCTGACTGTACAGTCTAAGCTGTCTAAAGTACGATTCCCACCAACCGGCTGGAGTCAGGTCGCGCTGGAGCGCATGTTCAATGTGCCTATACATTATGTATGTTAGAAGCAATGGAGTCCGTACAGAGCCGTCCGCGTCCGTAAAGATCCGACCGGCTTGCGGTCATTCAAATGTGAAATGCGCTCCGACTCTGCCCGTTCAGTGGGAATCATACTTAAGAGAATAAAGTGCGTTTCGACCTAATGAACTAACGAATATTATTTAATTTTATGTTCTTATATTTTATGTTTTTTTTTATTCCAGATTAATTTAATTAATTTTTATTTTAATGCATGTTATTTATAAAATGTAATGTTTTGAAAAGATGTGTCCCGCCGAGTTTCTTGCCGGTCCCATATTGGGTTACCCTCATACAATTTAGGAGGGATTTAAATCTTCTCGGGTCAAAGGTGTAGGGCGTAGCTTTATTTAACGTTCATAAGCGCATTGTAAGGCATATTACACTTGGACAATAAAATATCTTTATCTTTATCGAAATTGTTATAAAAACGAATTTCGAAGTAGAAAATAGTTTCCAAAAGAGACTAATCATACTTTTTGATTTATTTAATTTCCAGTTGGTCAAAGGCTTTTTATAAGGTTTCTATTAGTTGATGAACTCCCGATTTACACAGTAGTAACGTTTATGTAATACGGCGACGGCAACAGAAAATTTGTGTAGATATAAAAATAAGTTTATATATTCGATTGAAGTTAAACCTGTCTTTAATTGCGTGGAATTCTGAGGTCTCCTGGTGATGTCAGGCAAAAAAATACTCCTTAAATTTATGGTGAGAATTACAAGCCAAAATATCAAATATCAAACATTTATTCAGCAAATAGGCCACAGGGGCACTTTTACATGTCCATTTTTACAAACAATAAATTAAAAAAAAAAACAATTACAAATATCGAATCTATGAAATAATAAATACTTTATTAGAGATGTATACTGTCTCTAAATGTCAAATTACACAAAAAAAACTATGATAAAAAAAAAAAACCATAAAATACTAAAATTCTTTAGAGATGTATAAGTCTCTAAGTGTCAGAGATAAAATATAAAAATATATATTAAATTATCCTTAGAGATGTAGAGGGTCGCCAAGGCTTGAATTCTTATATAAATAATTAAAAGATAATCGGAAATTAAATAAAATCGGAAATACATTGGGACATGATTATTTTTAATTTCAATCATCATAATACTTTATTCGTGAAAACAATGATAGTTTAATTTTAAAGTGCACTATTTCGAAGAGAAAAAATCAGGTATTATTCTGGAGTAAATAATAATAAAAAATAATAATATAATTTGTGTAATAATGTCCTATAATATTGATTTATTTTAATTGTTACTGGTATCATTCTAATGACTTTCATATATCGTAAACCTTTGGACTAAAATTATATTTTTTATACTTTGTACTATCTCATCTCGTTTTAAACAAAAAAATAATGTTCTAGTGAATTACTTTATACTGTGGCAGCTCCAGCTATCCTCCATACGAACCCTCTTTTTAGCATATCTGGCCACTGCGATACAATTACAATAAGTGTCTATGTCACGTGCTTAAAATTATTGTCATTCTTTGTATTTTCCTAAAATCAAAAAATATAATTGATTGAGTTTTATCAAGCGTTTTGACGTAATTCGCCGTTCGAGCGACGGAGACAGCGGCAAGCGGTGTCCATAGGTGGAAACAAAGGTCGGGTCGCTGTGTTCCACTCCAACCTATGGCCGCCGCTTGCCGCTGCTGCCGCCGTACAATGTGTGACCGAGCCGTGAGTGTGTTCTCCTTACGTCTATCTACCCTGCATTTCAATCAAATTTCATAATTGTTTACATCATGACTCATGTTATTCGGCTTTCAACAGTTTGAACGTGCGAATGTGTTTGAGATTACGTTCAAGGGAACTGCCCACTTTGAAAATTTTCAGTCGAATAAGAGTTCATGCATGAAATATTAACTTCATATAAAAATAATTGATAATAATATGTACAGTAAAAAAATAATCACTATCCCTGAAACGTCAAATTATGACAGCTGTCAGAATTCCACGCAATTAAAAACGAATGTTTACACTTCAATGACAAAATTGTAAATGAAATTTAATGGACGAAATTAGTAAAATTGCATTGCTTCCATTACCATCATATATATAGTCTCATTAAAAGTGGCCAATTACTATAGGGTGGTCAACACACAACAATATTGATAATATGTACAGCAAGTCGGCCTACTTACACAAAATTGCGTTAAATTGATATATGGTACGCCAAGGACCTCAAACAATTTTATTGCACAGAATGCTCGGAATTAATGTTGGCCATGGAATGACAGGCTTGAATGGGTGTTCTTAGATTAAAAAATTACAATTTATCTTGTTTAAAGAGATAATAATTGGCTCTTATTAATACAACTTGACATCGTTTTGGTTAAAATCCTTTTTGTCTCTCTCTTCTCTCACAAATCATTTAATGTCAAAGTGTCTCAGTGTTTTGCACAAGTTTGGTGATAATTTTTGCAATTAACGTTAGTAAAATCAAAAAAACAACTCAAAATGGGCATTGAATGAGACTTAGCCCGCGTATACCTAGTACAATTTGGATTTTTGTGTTTGCGCTGATTTCAAAGAATAAAGACAGTCTATTAACTAACACAACGGGACTTAACCGCGTATTAGGTTTAAAAATTTACCTCCGACGTTTCGAGGACGGCGTTGTTCCCGTGGTCTCGGAGAAGACTCAACGCCATCCTCGAAACGTCGGAGGTAAATTTTAAAACTTAATACGCTATTATGTCCCGTTTGTGTTAGTTAATAATGTGTAAAAATCGTGAAAGTTTAAATCAGTGTAAAGACAGTCTTTTCGAACCTGCGGTGAAAAAAAAAAATATATTTTGTTATTACTTTGTCGTAATTTAGCATTGAGAAAAACGACTGAGGTGCTGTGAGGTCGCTTGTAGCAACAAGTACAGCAGCCAATAAGGTTGTTGCTCGTTTAGCGCCACCCAGGGGACACGTGTAGGGCGTATGTGGCAGTCTCCTACGAACGTGAGCAACGTTCATTCCCCTATACAGGACATCGAGCACATCATCCGGTACTGCCCACTTTGCAAATACGACGGAAACCCTGCAGACTTGTTTACCTCGACAGTGACGTAATCCAATGGATAAAATACTTTGTCGTTAATAGCTTTATTCCTATGCAAATAGATTTTCAATACGTTCGTGATGTTTCGCTCTGTGCGACATATGTATGTGTGTGACTTGCGTGGTTAGGAGTATCCAATTACATACGACTGTAACTAAAGTCCACTATGGCTCGTGGTCGGCCGGCGGCGGCGCGGCGATTGGCGTGGCCGCGACTACGAGTACATACCGCCGCACATGTGCGTTAATTACTTACTCATGGTGTGAGCACGGTTAAGGTTTAGTGAATAAGACGTTTCATGTTACTGGGTGAATCAACTTTTTCTAGTCACTCCTTACCACGGTTACGGTATCCTGGACCACTCTTAAAATCCTAGTTGGTATTGGATAAAACATGCATTTTTATGGTAGTTATGAAAGCCTTTCCATAACGGGTCATTTACTGAGTATGTGATCCAACAGTTCTTCTAAAAAACTGTGCTAATCTCGTCTCCAGGCTTATGGGACAGAATAACAACAATAAATAGTTAATCCACCCACCTACGTAAAGATTGCGTGCAAATTCAAAGAAGAAATTAATATAATTTGGATTTTAGATATAAAATTAAGCTGTGAACATAATCTATAGGAATTTAATTGATATGTTAAAGAAGGCGATGGCTGGGAGGGCTGCGCAAACCGTCACAGGGAAAGACCGAGAAGGCCTCCAGCGGGGCGCAGTCCCCAGCAGATAAGCCGGCTCCACTGAAGAAAGTTCCTTCTGAGAAGAAACTGAAGGTGCGTGATCAATGTTTAGTATTTTCGGCTTTTTGAGTTTAACCGGCTTCAGGTCTTCATGTTTACGTGTAACCAACATCTAAGTTTTCAGATGTACAAACATATGAAAACTTAGAAAGTTCTGTTCGATCAAATTGAGGAACGGCTAAACGAGTTTATATTTAAACTAAAACAAGCTAACTAAGGATGTGTTCAACAGCCGACATAGAGCTAACTAGCCAGAGCTAACCAACCTGCGTCAAAACGTCGGAAATTAAGGTTACAAAAAAAAGTCGCGATAGACCCGGTTTTAAATATGTTTTACAGTTATGGTACTACTTTCCCGCACGCGTGCTGGAATGAGCACTTTCCGTGCATATGTCGGAACTTTAAAGAGCCATATGTACTGTATAACGTTGTACGATACGCATGCGAATAGGTAATTGGCAACTCGTGTCGATTTAAAACACTCCCTTTGGTCGTGTTTTTATTTATCACCGCTCGTTGCGAATTTCCTATTTTCTGCACTTGTATCGTAAATAACTATTAAAATAGAGCTAACTGTTTGATAGACTTTCCTTAGGTGCAAATTTTATCAGACTAGGATTATTAGTAAATGTGGTTTAGAACAATCGACTCTAAAAATGTTTCATTTTAACACTTTATTTAAATATTTTTTGTAAATGTTATATCAGCTACCGTACACGGGCGACAACGGCCGTCTGGAGGACGGCGAGGGCACGCACAGCGCCTCCAGCGCGCTCGACGAAGCCGAGGACGACGCGCCCGATGTGGAGCTGCCACCGCCCATGAAACCCATACAGGTGACCAACACCCACACATACGAGTACTCACTATCCATACACAACATCCACTCCGTTGTCCTAACCTATTACCGTGTTCATAAATATAATTCTGTAACATAGATTATCATCGTGCATCGTTTTACTCGCTATAACTTTCTCGAATGAAGGAATGGAAGGCGAAAGAATGCTGAAAACAGTATATTACAGTTGTGCTGTCGTAAAGAGTTGATAAAAATAGCAGATGTATTAGAAAAAGAAAAATGTTTTTCAGTTCGATGATGAGCGCAGTCAAAAGGGGAAAAAGTGCTTTTGTTGTTACTTTACATTTTAAAGAGACTTATGTTCAATTTACTCGAATTCAACTGCATGGGAAATGTATAAGTTAATTCATTGTTATAAATTAATATGCACCGTCGCGGTCCAGACGCATCGTTAGATTGGACTTTCATTAAAAGTTTTCCGTGTACAGGACCCGCAGGCGGTTCTGCAGCAGTCGCCCACCCCCACAGTGTCCACAGACGCACCAGCTCGCGTAAGTCGACTTTACTATTTGTCTTCACCCAATTTATATACATATATTTGTCTTTTAACCATATAATAACCTTCATTTCCAAATTTAACATCGTAACTAACTCTTAAGGGTCCGTGTAGGTTTTTAAGAGGTATCATGTTGGTAATATTTTCAGAATTCGTTGACCATGGAAGCTTTGGAAACTAACGGTGGTCCGGCAGATATTGCAGAAATTGAACAAATAGTCAAGGAAAAAATGGTTAGGTTACTTGATACATGTTGCATGTTGGTGTTTGTTTAGTTTGACTGTTTGCGAGTGTGCTTAAATAGTAGTTAGTGCGACTAGGAAGCAAATTATGTAGATATTTAAGGCTGGGGAGGTAAACATTTGAATGATAAGCGAAGGCACACTACACCGTAGATTAATGAGCCACCAGCCCATCACAGAGACTTTACTGACATGCTTATCTCTATCTGAGGGATACCCTACCAGATATCCACCAATTGATTGTGCTACTAATTATATACAGTTAATGGGTTTTCACTTCTTAGTTCTTGTTTTAAAATGTATTCGGGAAGTTCTGAATCACCCAAATGTCGACTGATTCCGAAAACAGACTCTGAAAATCATGGAATAGACGTTTTCTCAAACTTTCTATGAAATGATGAGATGACTTACGTCAAATTAGGTCCGGAAATACTACATATCAGGTGCGATGAGTGAAGATGATATGTAAAGGAATTTCATACTGCCTTACACACCTAGGACTGTAAAGCGACCTTCTTTTGTTTTTAAACGTCAAATTATGGCACGTCTTGGCATTCAACCATAAAAAAACCTATCAAAATTCTGTTTTATTTTCTTTTTTTGTCTTTTTGTGTTTTTGTTTTTTACTTTTTGTGTTTGTTAAATTTTATTTCTCGGATTCAAAGGGGAACAAAAATTTCATTATTTTTGCGGTACGACGCACGGTTTAGGAGATACAGCCCCATAAAGTTTTTTTTTTCAGTCATGCAGAAATCGTTATAGGGCTGTATCTCCTAAACCGTGCGTCGTAGCGTAAAAATCAAATTTTCGTTCCCCATGTAATAACCCCAAAGTAATAATAATAAAAAACACTAAAAAGTAATGGCGAGTGCCGTAGCGCCAAAATAATTACATTTACCTATAAGATTACGCATAAGTATTACATAATAGTGTTTTATGCAACAGTTGTATAAGAAGGGTCAAAAAAAAGGTGTCGCTGACCGTCAGCGACACCTCGTAACTTATGAGGCCCTGCTACTTGCTACTTGCTAAATTAAATTTTTGACAGTTTTTTATCTATTTTGGCCACCGTAGCCTACGGAGACTAACAAGCAATGCTAAGCGGTCTTCGTAGTCTATGGGTGTTGCTATATTACGGGTGTCACATGCGTGTTTCTGACTTATGAAGTGATTGTTTTTACTATGCAACCAAATGAATATTTTGTAAGTTGGCAGCAATGCACTTAGTTTAAAACTGTATTCGTTTTGATTTTGTCAGGTTGGTAGCCATTAATCGCAGTAACGTTATAGCGATTAATAGCACAAGAGCTGTTATGAGGAATAGACAATATAGACTTTTCTTGAAACCTTTTATGTATGTTCTTATATTCGTGTTAATCAATGCATAAATGACAGATAACAGGAGAGGAGTAGGAAAAACAGTGTAATGATAAAAGATGAACTTAGAGAATGCCAAAAAACAAACTTACAAGTTGTGTTAGCATGCATACCTAGCCATTCCGGAATTACGGGCAATGAAATAGTTGATGTTTGTGCAAAATCAGCTATACAACAGGGCTTGATTACAGATAATAATTATTTTATTCGTGATATAAGATCCTCTGTGAGACCTTTGTTATATGAAAAATGGAATAAAGTGTGGCAAGCGTCTTATAAAACTGGAAGTAGCATACATTATGGTAGCTTGCAACCATATATCCCAGTTAGACCATGGTTTTTCAAGAACAAGGGGTTTTCAAAATTAATCACGTCATGTATTATTAGGCTTCGCCTTGAATTCATTTGTTCCCCTGTGCGTTTGGCCAAAATGAGGATAAGTGACAGCTCTATCTGTGAGTGTGGACTGGACGAGGGTACTACAAATCATATTTTATTGGAGTGTCCCAAAATACGTTATCCTATTTATGATTTTCTTCCTCGTGAGATTAGCCGTCCAGTAAATATTAACTTTTTACTAACTTTAGTTTTTACTCCGTTTTGTGGTATTTTGAATAAATTCCTAGCTAAAAATAATCTTAAATTGTCGTATGTATCATATTATTGTACAATAAGTTTGTAGATTTATTACTTAACTGTAGTTTGTTCTGTACATAGTGTAGTGTTCATATTGTTTAATAGTTGTATGTAGTCTATTAGTTAGTGGTAATTTGTATTTCTTTGCAGATTTATCGGATACTCCACCGAACACTGTCTATGACCGTAATATGATATGATTCATATACTAGCCGTGTCTTATCCAACCTCGACATTGGCAGAATCATCAACACCTTGATGGAGCCATAACACGAAAAATTGATTGATTGATTGATTAAGACAGATAACGGTCTCCTTCCTTTATGGTTAAGGACAGTTTTACTTATGAAACTCCTGATGCCTACGCGTACCTTATGTTAACTCAAAGTACAGGTCGTTTCACGACAACTCGTACGAATGGAATGAACGAACTTTTATTGTACCAGTGTCACATATATCGGTAAAAAAAAAACGTTCCATGCGTACCAGCTATTGTGAATTGACCTGTAGGTGTTTATATAAACATTAACATCCTACCTAAATTTGATATTGAAAGAAAGATCTTAATTAATTGACAACTATGCCACTAAAATTTGACTGTTAATGAGCATTGCTAATTATTCAAGTCGTCACGCCCAAAGTATAATATTTTATTTGCTTCTGATAGAGAATAGTGGTTTTCCAAAGTCTGTTGGCAGAACATCCCCGAATATATTATGAGGTATTTTATGTGCTTGCTTTTGGTGTATTAAGTAGGTAGTTTGTTTTGTCTTACATTTGCTTAGTGGCGTTTATTAAATATAAATAATCGATATTCGCTTTATAACCACTCGCTTGCTTTTGGTAACTGTAGTTACCAGCTGTCACCCTTATTTTATTATAATAATAGAAGTCACTGAAAAATATGAAGCATGTGAGTGGACATGGGTGTTCGCAAATTATTCTTATTTCATACGTATTTACATATTGTTTCTGGAATATTGTCATAAGTATTTGGTGTTCATTTGTTGCTAATAACATTAATATTCCAGTACGTACGTTACACTTTCATTTGCTATTTTACCTTTGGATTTGTCTTATTTTTTATATTTCTACATGCTCGATCTAACATTCGTTTGACAATTCTTCAAACAAATAATTAACATTGTTGAGTTGTTATATTTTGTTTGGATTTTAATTATGTTGTATACGTAGGTAGTGTTAAAAATCGCGTTGCCTTTCAATAATGTGAAACACGCGATCGACAGTTACTGCTCCGTCTTCGGTGTGTGACACTAAGATATTAAGTGTATCTCTCGTAATTTTGAGTTTTTTTTAGTCTAATAAAAACTTACCTCAAAGGTACGGTTCTCCACTATTTGTGGTCCAGGAACAAAAAGTTAGAGATTGCAAGTAAAGTGTGCGGTTACGGTGCAGGAGCAGCACGGCGGCGCGGCATGCGGCGGCGCGCGCGCCGACGAGGGCTCGGCGGAGGACGAGGAGCCGCGCACGCCGGGGCCCGACTCCAGCGTGGCCGTGCTCAAGAAGCGCGAGTACGTGCTGCGCGAGCTCGTCGACACCGAGGAGATCTACGTGCAGGACCTGCGCCTCGTCTGCGAGGGCTACATCCGACACATGCAGGTCACACTCATTACATTCCCACTACTGTCACTATTTATTATACACGGTATTTTTATTTTAATAGTGCACTGGCGGCATTTACCAGATACCGAGTTGCTACGTAAAAAGGTCTCAGGAGACATACCCTAACTTCTGAAAAGGAAAAAATATTGTTATTTACAGATTTGGGGAATAATGTAGTCGGCGACAAAATCGACAATTTGGACATTTGTTTTTTGATGCTAATCGACTCCATTTCTATTCAGGGTGAAAAGACTAGAAAAGCCAGAAATTAAAGATAATATTTTTCAAACAATATTCATATATGTAGTATGTAAAATAAATAATGAAATCGCATGCTATTTTTCACGTCAATCCACCCTATTACGCTTAAGAAATAATATTGTATGGACACATCACTAGGGCTCGGAATTTTGAGTGAGGCTTTTGACAAGTCTTAGGGAGACAACACCAGTGTATAAACATCGATAACGATGGTGTCGATAAATCGAGTTTTTTTTTATTTGTGTCTTTAAGTTAACAGCATTAACACCAGTAATGGGACAATTAAGAAAAAAATTGGAGTATTATGATATTTTACCGATACCTGTGTAATTTCTACCACTTAATGCGTTAAAAGTTGAATGCCATATTCGTCCCTTATGTTTTTAATGTATTTAATCAAAGATACTGCAATTGGTTTCAGAATTATTATTATTAACAAATCAAAACTATGTCGTTCTGTTCCAGTTGTGGGTCTTATGGCTCGATTAATTTACAAAACAAAGGAAAATCTATGAAACGTCAAACTTAAGCAGCTCTATGGCTCTTGTTTATGATAAAATGTTGCCAGTGTTTAAAAACTGATGATAAATACATACCTATTTTACTGGATTTGTATATACAATCCCATTACTGGTGCCTGATCCATTATAGGGGTGTTTACAACTACTCTACTAAGGGTTACTACATTAAATACTACACTGTTACGGATTAACAACTAAAACCAACTTAAACAAATTAGAAAGTATGCAAATAAGATTCCTAAAAGTGTTAGTTAATAATAAAACTAAAGATTATTATAAAGATTATAGAAATCTGTTCAAGTTTTGTAATATTTAATAGTGTTTAATAATCATGGCAGTAGAGAGCATACCCAGTTACACCGTAATGATGTTTGTGGAACCAGGTCGGTGTCTGCGGGCAAGTTTGTCGTACCGAGGGTCGCTAATTATTACGGCGATAGGTGTCTCCATAAACGCCTGCCCTATATACTTAACAGCATGCCCTCTGACATCAGACAGGAAGCCAATAAAGTTAAGTTTGGTAAAAGCTGCGTAGTTACCTTGTTCACTGCATAAAGTAATTATTAAGCCTATATATGTAGATATTGTAGATACGAATTTTATTATAATATAAATATAAGAGAGAAGAGACTGCATTATCCCACAGTCAAACCGTGTAAACTGTTTTATGGGACTCCGTGTCTAGTATAATAGTAAATCATAAATACTAGGTACCTCAAACTTTCTGATGAATACGTTCTCTTTTCAACGGTCGATGATGAAAAAGTTCCAAATATCACAAAGTTAATCCGTTTCATTTGCTCTATTGAAATGAGTATAATTACGAAAACCTTTATATTTTATAACGAGTTGATAAACAAAGTAGGTATTTGCTTAGGTCGTCCGTTTAAAACGAATACTCACCCAGCGAGTAGCTATTTCCTAGCCTCGACAATAATGTGCTATTAAACTAGTAGGTTCACATAGGTAATCAAATCAAAAGTATACAGTTAAGATATGCGAACAGCCGCGATGCCTTCATTCTCGTACTTGCTCCTTGGTAAATTAAATTTTCTCAAACATACTCCGAAATGTATGCGTTAATGTCATGAAATAAAGTTGCTCATGTATGGCTCCTTACATTACTTCTTGACCTAGGCCTAGAAGTAATCTAGGGAGTTAGTATGAAACGTAAGTACGTTATTTTCCGCTGCTCTAACTTTTTAAATTTGTACACTAAGATTAGACTGACAAAGGAATTATTACATACAGCCAACAACCACTCTCTCTGTAAGCATAATTGCGACATTAAAAAAAATCTACGGTTCTATATTTATAAGCGGTTAAACATGGTGCTCGAATAGCTTTTTCAAATGTAAAGTTTAAAACTTAAAAAAGGCGGCAATTTCCATTACTTGATTACTTGTAGTTATTTTAATTATAATATTTTCTTAAATTGTTTGAGAAAAGCACTATACAATCCATGGCCAGAACAGGGATTGCAAGACTCGCTTTATCCGACCTCGTCTACGACTCGGCCGTCTACCGCGATCTCGTCCTGCATTCCCTTACTTCACGGCCTCTGCAGTAATGTACTATTTCGGACAGTTTTTTTCTCTATTTTGGCCACAGTAGCCTATGGAAACTAACAAGTAATGATAAGCGGTTTTCGTAGTCTATGTATGTTGTTATATTAAGGCTGTCCTATGCGCGTTTCTGCCTTATGAAGCAATTGTTTCTACTATGCAAAATAAATAATTAAAACTTTAGTTTTGTATCGTCCTCACGACCGCGGCGACACGTGATTGGTCAAATGTATTATATTTTTTATTTTTATTTTTATTTTATTTATTTAAGGTTTACCAACAGATACAACACTACAAAAAATACAGATAAAAACCCAAAAATACATGAGTAAGTGTCTATCCAATAATAGGTAAACACAACATGCGTTAATACTAATCAATCAATTAAGACCTAAAGTATAATGTAATATAACATACTTATCGTTAAATTTGGTACTTCGTTTACATGCAGCTAGCGTTTTTTATACTATAGCATTTTTATACAAATAATTCTTATAACTACTTTGACTTAAAGATAATATGTCGACTCGGGATGCTTTAAATAACTTGTTATGTTCCCTACATATTCTAGGTATGGTGCCTTGAGATCCGAGGTTCGTTCGGTAAGTTCTAAGAGCGAAAGGTCGGAAGTTAACTATACGAGAGTTTGGCCTTGGGACTGAAAATCTTATTTTGCCTATAAGTTCGGGAGATTCAATGATTCCATTTAATATTTTGTGTAGCAAAAGTTGATCTGCAATCCACCGGCGCTTCACTAGAGGAGACAATTTGAAAAAAATTAGTCGATCCTCGTATGTCGGAAGAGAACGGAGTTTCTTTTGATGTATGGATAAGAAAAATAGAAATTGTTTCTGAATTCTTTCTATTCTATCTTCATGGCATTTATACTGGGGGTTCCATACACTTGAACAGTATTGTATTGTATTCGGGCGATTTTTCCGCAACTCGACGACCTACCACCACTTGAACAGTATTCTAAAGTATTCCTTACTAAGGAAGTGTAGGCGGTAATAAGAGCCGCACTTCCTTTAAAAATTTTGCAATTGCGCCATACAAAACCTAATAGCTTATAACTTCTTTTTACAATATCGTCTATATGAGCCTTAAACGATAGCTGACTGTCCAATATGACACCCAAATCCTTTATTTCGGAGACTTCTTCAAGAGCGACACTGTTGATATAATATGACGTAGGTAAGATAAATTGTCTCCTTGTGAATTTAATATGCTTACACTTATTGATGATTAAAGGTAGTTGATTTATTTCGGACCATTTGACAATACGATTTAAGTCTTCCTGTAATAAAAGTGAATCAGATATTGAATTGATCACTTTGAAAATCTTTAAGTCGTCAGCAAAGAGTGAATAGTTGGAATGGAGTATTACTTTGGACATATCATTAATAAAGGCCAAGAATAATGTAGGCCCCAGGTGTGAACCTTGGGGCACGCCAGAAGGAGCCTCAAAACTACGTGACTCCCGCCCGCACACTACAACTTTTTGTGATCTTGACGTTAAATAACACAAAAACCATTTTAAAAGGTTGCCATGAACCCCGAAGTCGCAAAGTTTACGAATCAAGATACTATGATTGACTCTATCGAAAGCCTTACCTATATATGTAGTTTAAAGCGTTTCGGTAGGAATATATTAGCTGAGTTGGCATCCAATTGTGAAAAAAGTATGAGATTTCAAGACCTTTATTCAACCATTATAGTCGAAAAAATGAGTGTTGAGTATGAGTTGAAAAAATAGTGTTTTTTTTTACTATTTTGTGAAATTAAGATTATTGTCCTAAATTTATGGCTTTTTGCCCTAACCTATGTAGGTAGGTCTCTAAGAAGCTTTTTATTCCGGGTAGAAATGAAATCACTTTGTACAGTCAAGGTATTAAATATCGATAATGACAAAGTGCCAAAAATATGTATACACGACCTTATTGCCTCTTAATATATATTAAGATAGTGTGTACATATTTTTGTCACTTTGTCCGTATCGATATTTAATACTTTGACTGCATAAGAAAAGTGTAAATATTTGTCGCCGACTGTAGTCAGCCGCAGAGATATTTGACCCTAACAAATTTTCCTTGCTAACAAATTTCTATGCAGATAGGGGATCAGTTATCTCTGCAGCTGACTTAAGTTTTTTCCGAAATTTGTAAATGTTAATTTCCTTAATTAAAAAGTTAGACATGGTCTCCTAAGACCATTTTCGCGTATCAGTATTGGATCAGGTAGATGCCCGACCCCCAATGTCCCATTAAAAAATTCCACCCTGTGTACCATAACTTTTACTTGAATGCCTTTGAAAGGTTATTGTTTTCAAACGTTTATTTATATGTAGGAATGTCTATTCTTTGACAGATTTCATTTCAACAGTGGGAGGGCTTTAGGAGCATAAAATTGTGGCATTTCCATAGTCCATAGATGTTTATTTGATAAATAAATACTTATGTACATTATTGTTATATATTCCAAAAGTATGATCTGACTGACTCCTCGTAAAACATTAGTGTTTTACTGGTTTTAACTAATTTGAAGTGATGTCCATAAAGATAAAAAAAAAATATTGAGCGTTTTGTCAACCAGTTTTTTAATGAAAAATACCCATACACAAGTGTAATGAAACACTAAACCTCTCTTGCGGTTTAACCTACTTAAAGACTCATGTGTGTGTCTTAAATACCATCTCATATGTAGCAGTATTGTTTACTTAAGTTACATTACAGATCAAATCAATCTTCTTTAATACATGTATTTGCAAACAGAATTTAGATTATGGTTAGCCAATCGAACAATTTACATTAACATATCGTAATAAGTATTTAGTTTGGAAAATACGATAAATTTGAATCAAGAAAAGTACGCGAGCACACTACTGAGTGGCGGTCATGATGTGTAGGAACTGTATATACATACATGTTTTGAACAGGACCCCAACGCTGATCCGCCGCTGCCCGAGGGCCTCAGAGACCGCAGACTCCGAATGATATTTGGCAACATTGAGGCTATCTACGACTGGCATAGAGAGTAAGTAACATTACTTTTACCAGTAATACTAAGATGGTATAATACTGTGTCGTTATTACGTTGCTTGTTCATTTATTTACAATCTTATTATATTTAGCAAAAATCGAGCCGTTCCCGATCAGTAATGTGAAATGATGTTTGAAGAAGTAGCCACCCAAATGAACACACATCTGCAAAAGTGCATAGCTACTCCCATGAATTCCATGAAGTAGGTATGCACTTTTGCAGATTCCTGATATAACGGATATTTTAGTCGAGTAGTTTAGTTGATAATCGAGTCTTTTTTCGAACTAGTATTGTTAATTTACAACTGAACATGTTTACAGGTGTTTTACAGTCTATAGAGGTATTATGGTTAATAAGAAATGGCTCTGCTCATTACGTGGACGTTTTTGTATGCGTATGCGAATTTAGCATATATATACTGCGTGCTCGGCGATTACCAATTTAAAATATCTGCTTCTTTACATATAGATATGCAAATGTTTTTTGGTTCGATTTGTATTGGAATGTTACAATTTGTTATGTAAACTTACGTTTTATGTTGATTGCATTGCATTTATTTGCCGTAAAGATTTACCGCTTCAGCGAGCTACAGTTAGAGTGAGAGTGGCTTGTATTAGACATTGGAACGATTTGTGTACAGTAAGTTCCTGCGTGAGCTGCGCGAGTGCCTGGAGGAGCCCGAGCTGCTGGGCCCGCTGTTCCGCCGCTTCCTCGAGAAGCGCATGTTCCTCTACGAGACCTACTGCCGCAACAAGCCCGTCTCCGAGTACATCGTCTCCGAACATGACCACTACTTTCAAGAATTGAGGCAAAAATTGGGACACAAATTACAGGTGAATACTTGTTTCATTTAACAACATTGCCGTCGTGACGTGAAACATTATTAGATCATAGTATTAAGACTATGCCTGTCTAAAATTAAATCTTTTCTATACGAAACTCCGATTTGGACAGTGATACAGTCTCTTTAAGCTGGTTCAATATTGTTGTGCAAGTAAACGTTGATCTTGAAGAAGTGTGCTAAGTTGGTCATTACACACGAGGCGATATTGTTTCATATGCCGCCAATTATTTTTCACCCGATTTTGATGGTAAAAGGCTATCATCGTTCTCGGCTCTTGCCTCTATTAGTATTACTGGCAGCGTCAATTTGATGTGTTCTTCATTTTCAATGCTTGAAAATGACATTTTCGTCAATATATAAACTAAAATCATGCAAAACTATTCCAATTTTATGAAAAATACGGAAAATGGCTGGCGCGTTTTTTTTTTACTCACGATTCCAATGCGCGCGCCAGGCAAAGGCGCGAATGAAATCGACAAACAACCAATTGAAAAAATGTAAAAAAGCTAATATTTTCGTATTACTATTCGACCGATGGAGATCAAATTGATAAAATGTTATGTTTATTCATTAATGAAATTTACGAGATAATTTAATCTATAAATTATGTTTGGTGTGATAAAACCTCTTTGAATTAACATTTGAAAAACCTAATAGATGGTTAAAAAAAAAATACTCGAACAAATTAAGAAGGCTCCGTTTCCATGCATATAACTCAGTCGGATAGTATAATGAAAAAGCACGAGTGTTATAATATTCTGAAAAAGCACGCGTGTTTTAATATCTAGGATTATGAGCCAAAAATCGATGGAAAATATAATTTTCAACACACTTGCTCAAAACGGCGTTTTTATTTCACTGATTAAACACGCGTGCTTTTTGATTATATTATTCGACTGAGTTAAGAAGCTAACTGATTGCTAATAATATGTATGGAAACGGAGCCTTATTAAATTGGTCGAGTAGATTTTACAACGTGAACTGGCGGGAGTCAGCGCCCGCCCGCCGGCGGGGCCGGCGGCAGACAGTATGCCAGATGCAAGACTTTTACTAACCGATTTGACAAATAAAATTTTATGAATATGAAAGTTTCTTTTGTCCTTGAAGTGTGGTGAAAAACGTGGTATGAGACGCGTGTGCAATGGTCTTTACACTCATCGGCTTTCTTATTGCGCGGTCGCTTGCAGCTCGCGCGCACAATATCGCCTCGTGTCTAATGGCCAACTTAGCACACTTGTATCACAATGTTCTATTGGTGTCTTCCTAGCTGGGATAATAACGTTTAATGAAGTAGTTACTCATGATTGTTAGAGCATTAGCAATTAAACAGTGGCCATTTGGGTCCTACACATTTTATAGCAAACTCGTTTGCGTCTTTCCTCTACATAACAAAAACGGGATATCTATGTACCTGAGTCGTTAACTTTTATTATATTGTCCACTGACGTGATCTTCTACTAAAATGTTTGACCCATTTGTTAATTTAAAGAGATTAGTACTTTTGTGAACTTCATTTAAAACCCAATTTTAGCATATTGCCTTGTTATAATGCTATTTATTCAAATAAACTTAAATTGCAGAATATGACCACAGACAACCCTTTTTCTGCATGTCTACCCCTACAAGATACACATTCCTGAGGAGTAAAATTAGTTCATTACTTTAGGATACTTCTAAACTGGGATTATTATGCTTGGATAACTTGTAACAGGATTTAAAAAAACCCGGATAAGTGCGAGTCGGACTCGCTCACCGGGAGGTCCAAACAAATTTGTAGGTACATCTATATTATTTATGATTTAATTACAAATGTATAGTTTTCAGATTTTTCCCTGTACTTGTAGTATAAGACGGTATTACTTGCCAAATGTCATTGTTTTAGGTCAACAATAATACCCTAAGATATATTTTGATTCCCTATAGTGTCGAAATATACGTTTATCCTGGCATAAACGGCCGTATCTTTTGTTACGTCAACTTAGAAGTTTGATTTGTTCACAGTTTCAAGAGACTGTAGACCTGAGTATATTGTTTTAATTTCCACTCGATACCTCCACGCGTTCCGTTGTCAAGACCCTTTGTCTTGACAGACAGACGAACAACAAAGTGATCCTATAAGGATTCCATTTTTTTTTTCTTTTGAGGTACAGAACCCTAAAAATGGACTGGAAAACATTTCAGCTTGGAGACCTGCTGATCAAGCCGATCCAGCGTATCCAGAAGTACCACTTACTGGTGAAGAAGGTGCTGGCGTACTCTGAAACCGCAGGGGCCTCGTCCGCAGCCATCAAGTCACTGAGGGATGCCGTGCTTTGCACCTCCATCATTCCCAAGAACGCCAACGACATGATGGATGTCGGCCGCCTGCAGGGATTCACGGTAATCACACGTTTCCTCTCTCTGGTATACTGCTTAGCGAATAAGGTTACGCCCTGGGCAATATTATTGCATTTTTAAAAAGCTAAGCTTACGACCGTGAATGTTCACAGAATAGAACGATTGCTAAATCGGATAACTTTATTCTTCCACTAAATGCTGTGAAATCTTCTATACGTGGTTATTTCAGCCGACATTTATGTTTATTTGTTTTTGCCTAAATAGCATGGCGATTTTTATAAATCTTAAATCACCGCAACGCTAGCTGAGGCTAATTTCAAATGAAAAAATTGTCATTATCTTACGCTTAATACTAACTTAACACTTGTATTATTTACAGTAATTGCGAATATAGAGGGCAATCGAAGATAATGTAATCGGCTGATATCTATGATAGTAATTTTAATAATGGAAACGAGTGTTCTATATAATATTAAAATATACTCTAACAAACAATGTCCAGTACATAAAATAAAATAAGCGAGACAAGTCGGTAGCTGACGTTGTGCGTGCGTGTTCGGTGCAGGGCAACATCACCGCGCAGGGCAAGCTGCTGCTGCAGGAGGAGCTGCTGGTGTCGGAGGGCGGTGACAAGGCCAAGGAGCTGCACGTGTTCCTGTTCGAACAGTGCGTCATCTTTAGCGAGCCCGTCGGCAAGAAGACGCACTTTACCAGCCCCACCTACAACTACAAGGCTCATGTGCAGGTACCACTGCACACCGTTCACTCAAATTCCTAATGTAGCTTGCTTTTTCTTTAGGTCCTGGACATCACGTTTTACTATGTTTTCGAAGTGGATTGTCTTACAATTCAAGTTCTATATATCCCTTAAGATATTGCTCCTGAAAGCTAAAAGGCTGTTAATGACATGGCTATCTCTTTTAAGAAACAGTTGATGAAATATAATAGTACATTACTACAGAGGCCCGAAAGTAAGGGGTTGACGGCAGAGTACATATAGACACATACAAAGAGTACATATAGGGTAGTTATGAGGCTGGCAACCCCTTTTATGCCGAAGTATGCATAGTGCTTTTCTCAAATATGCAATTACATAATAGTAGTTTATGTGACTGCTTCATAATAAAAGGCATTCAAATACACGAGGGTAGGTTTAAGAAACGAACGAAGTGAGTACCACACGAGTATTTCTAATGCCTAATTATGTATAGTTACATACACTATTTTATCTACACACATATTATACATTTTCTATAATATAATCACTAACCTCATATTACAGTGGACATTAGAGCATAGTTCCCCTATAATAATTTCAAACGAACCTTTAGCTATAGGGAGCGTGCATGAACTATAGGAGGCAGCACAGGAGCCGTCAGATTTTTGGCGCGAGGCGTAAATGGGATGTTTATTGTTCCGGTGTAGCCCACAAGATGGCAGAACCTACTATGCACATTAAAACACGTGACGTGTAAATGGACATGTTTATGGTTTCAATCCAGGCCACAAGATGGCAGACCCTCCAACGCGCACGGTCCCTATAGGTAGTTTAAAAACAACAAAAATAATTAATTTTATATTTATAAACTGTACGTTAATGGCGGTAAATGAGAACTAATGTCACGCATCCGTAGTTTTTTTTAAGTCATAGACAAATAAGAGTCTGGGACCGATTGACATATTGTTCGATACCAACCAAAGAACACAATACTCACGGAGAAGAACGCCAACGCTATACAAAAAAAGGCCTTTTCAAAAGTTCGTTTATACTAAAGGCGCTCTCTTTGTATCTCAGTACTAAAATTGACAACTGGCTTAGCCTGGTGGGTTTTGGTAGGTAGTAATTCAGTTCTAGCTAGTGGTTCTGGGTTCGGGGCTAGTGGTTCTGGGGTAGGTTTTTAAATTAGAATTTCTAAAGTAGAAAAATATTATGGTACATATTAATCAAAATCACAGGCATCTTTTGTCCTAAGAGATAATGATTTCTATATTTATAATATTATAATATTATATTAATATTAATAATATTATGTCACTCTCTTATCAATCTTACACAAGCTATGACTGTTTATTGACTTATTTATTAGCCATTGAAGATCATTATCAACCCTGGACTTTAAACTGTGATATATATATATTTTTTATTACATACACACAACCATCGTTACAGGCTATCCTAATTTGACAGTATGGAGTTTGACACACAAAAGAAAAGAATTACATAGGTATATAGTAAATAGATTATTACAAACTACAGTAACACAATACATATAGCGTGGCCCTTGTGAATTCGCTCAAAGAACAAAGAAACAAATCTAACTCCATCCCTACTCGATTAAGTGTCCGAATTGCGCGCGTAAAGGGGGTCTGGCGAAGGAGTTTCGTTCGAGCGCGTGGCTTGGCCAGCAGGCTCGGCCGCCGCCGCCGCCACACATACCGATCTTTTACGTTCAAACGCACGTCTGCCAGGACTCCAGGGTTGCACAACTTGCCTCGTAACAACTTAAATATATATGAAGCTAGCCCCAGTTCCCTTCTAACTTCTAGTTTATTGTATCCTACCATTCCTAACACGATATATGCATTCAGAACTATATTTACCACATTGCACAATAACTATGTTTCTGCTGTCGGGAAAGTATTAACTATGCTAAATGGAAGTCTAGGGAACTCTGTGAAACAGGCTACAAAAAATGATGTGGTTTTATATGTAAAGTTATAGGTGCTATTAGGATTGTTTGGGTGTGTCCGTAATTTAGTTAATTCTTTCAATGTTAAGGTCATGTTAAGTAGTTTTAACTTGCAAGAGCCACAAAAGTTACTAGTCAAGTGATGTGTTTATGTTGACAATGAATCTTCTAAATTTATAAAACAGTTGCAATTTATTATTACTGACAGGTTGATTACGGAGACTGCTTACCATCAGGCCGTACGCTTGTTTGCGAACGAAAAAACCAAGGGGTTCAAAATTTTTATCATTACACCCCTTTTGTATACTGGGAGGAATAACTGCACCTCACTGAAAGTTCTGACTCGCCACTCTTGGGGGTGAACAGTACATTTCAAAGTTATGAAGTGCTTAATTGTGTGTTATTTCAATATAAAAAGTAACAAAACAGTTACTATCAAGTTATACATTTTTTTATTCCTTTACATTACGATCAAAAGATACAATTCGTTCGAAAAACATACAATAGGCAGAAAAAAGTCATTTTCTATATCGTACGAGGCTTGTTGAACTAACTGTGACACTTGTATATAATATCTATTTATAAATTTAATTACACTTAAACATTTCAAGAAAATAAATTGTAAGTTAATTATTTTATATGAAAACTTTGATAGTTTAGCGTCAATGACTCTATTGACAGCATTGACATAACAGACTTTAGTCTATGTTCTAACTGGCCAGACCCACGTGCAAGACAATTTTTTTTAAATATTATTATGGAGGGTAGACTTGCCTCTAACCTCCATAGATTTTATGAACATAGACAAACACAAACTGAAATAGGTAATAATTTATATATAATAATAATAATTTATTGGTAGTGTGACGGAAATCAAAATATTTGATAAAAATAATTGTATTTGTTCCCAAAGTTGTATAGACAAAGCCAAATCGGAGCAATGTTGCTGTAGCAAAATATTTTTATGTTAATTACTGGCAACTATTTCCCCAGTATCAGACCACACATGCGCAATAGAGTTGTTTCCAATTTTTTGAAATGCTTGTAATACTTTCTATATTAAACAAACTTTGTCCTAAAATTTAACTTTTACCCTAAAAACGGCTTTAAATATGTTAAATTAACAAAATATATTTTGACCCATGCTTTTGCGTCCAAAACGCTGTTTGAAAATTGTATGACGTCACAGTTTACGGTTTGACAGCAACCAAAGTAGCCAAATAGTTCGGTACACCATATATTTAGTATGGTGTACCGAACTATTTGGCCACTTTGACTGCTACAAAGTATTTGACGCTGACTGTACATACCAAAGAGTAAAGTAAGTGTATAGGTACATACACACGTTACACCAAGGCCCCCCGTTGTCTATTCTCAGTACAAAATTTGATACTCAAGCCGTAGCCATTTAGGTGGTTGCCCACCACCTAAATAGCTGTGTATGCGTGCGTGTGGGTTTTTAACCAACTATTACATTATGTTTTCTGTAATAATTGAGTTATTATATATCATACAGTATGAATTATCCATTAGCATTTCTATGATATTAATTTTTAGTGCAGATATCGAAGCTTCAATTAATTCCCCACCAGCAAAATGGCTACGGCTTGAGTATTAAATTTTGTACTGAGTGCTTCTTCTCGCATGGTTACTCTAAACTATTACTACTACAACAATCGGGGTACCCCTGTATTAATCGGGGTAACATAATAATGTTGTCACAGTATAATTATTATTTAACTGCTATCTTGAATGTAAACAAATAAATCATGACACTTTTATTTAAATACCTAAAGATACAGAGTGTTACAGATGTAGTGAATAATCCTTTCCCATCGTATTTTCTCGGGATCGTTTGTATTTGTCACGCTACTTTAGTCAACCTCAGTACATTTTGTACTGAGACTGACTGAAATAGCAAAACATGTTCGTACGTTTCCGTAAAAAACGACAGGAAAGGGTTATTCACTACATCTGTACTACATTTACACAGATAAGAAATTTGTAGTCAAAAAAGTCAGAAAGGAAGTTTATCGTAATGTTGGGTATTTTTTACGGATTGTCAAGGCATCTTAGACAGCTTATGATATCTGTGTAGATAAAATAAATTTAAATGTTTCTCAATCATTCAAAGTTTTATTTATAGAGAAACTGTAAGTAAAGTAGACAAAAAATATAACTAACATAACATCAATATTTTATTGCATGTTTGAGAAAAATGCCATTACAGGGAGGTATAGAGTTTAGATATAGAATTTGTTGGCAGGTGAATAAAATGGAACTAGAGGAAGCTGAAGGAAACAACGGCTTTGTAATCCTCTCCGTGGACCCGAACAAACCTCGACAATCATTCGTGTGCCGTGCGCCAGAAGCTCGCCGGCAGCAGTGGATGGCGACACTGTCGCGCATCCTGCACTCACAGCGCGAGTTCGGCGAGGCGCTGGAGAACCCCGGCGCGTACCTGCGCACGCGCGACTTGCACCGCGACGACGCGCGCGACCCCGCCGCGTAAGTACCGTACGACAGACAGACCTACCGCCGCATCACTTCCTCTTTTTGCCATCTGTCGCTAACAACCACTTCACGTGCAGACTTTGACGCCATTTCGGACAATATTGTGTAGCGACTTGAAAACGACGCATGTCACCGGCATGTAAACGATTGCTGTGGGCCATGCTGCCATGACAGGTGTCGTTCGTTGATTGCATTCATGTTGACTTTAGAGTCTGTCACTTTGATTGAAACTTATGCAGATGATTACTAAGAGTATTTTGTGCATACACTTAGTATACTTAGTTGGGTCATAAGTTCTGCCACAAAGGTTTTAGACTGATAAAATATAATACAAAGCTTTTAATAAAAAAAGTGGGCCATGAATTGAAAGGTTGTTTTATACTGATAAAAACGTAAAATAATTACCTTAAAATTTAGATCGTGTCTTAATATACTACTTGTTTACTTTGGGATTGTCGTTAGACGCAAATACGCGGCTGGATTGTGTAAAATATACTTTACAAAAGTGAGTGAAAATCAGTGTAACATTAATAAAATAGTTACAATTATTTATTTGTATGAACCTACTTTATTATAACGTTATTTTATCACCTGCCTTTTCCGACAAGTCTGTACTTCAGCTAATACCCTTCAAACTTAGGGTATTTTTCAGTGATACGCAAATTTTTGACTGCCACCCTAAAAAACACGTACAGTTGCAGGTTGGCAATACTAATTATATATTTTAAGAGAGATAAAAGACACATGAATTATATAATTTAAGAAAGATAAAAGATCCAGCTTTTATTTTATGTAAGATTCGATCATGTAAACAAGAAAAATAAATAACTGGGGATCAAAATCACCTCGAACAGGTATTTTTTGAATGTTTTTTTATAAAAAAAATCTAAATATTACATAGAATTGTGCAAAACTGAGACAGCCAATTGAGTTTAATTATATGTAAGTAATTCAGCATTAAACAACCCTTCAACTCATATATATGAATAATAAGTGATCTTAACCTATAGCTTTTTTATCAGTCAAAACCTTTTTGACAAAACTTATGACCTGACTAAGTAGACCATATTACAAGTAGTATCTAACACCTAGATGTTACGCCTTATATTATTATAGGCATCGCAAATAAGAGAGATGTGGCAAACGGCTATGTAGTGACTAATAGTTAAAAAAAGAAATTAGTTTCTATAATCCAATTGATTTCATGTGACACTTCCGTTTAAAATGAGGGTCCTTTCTACTAGCAGCAGAAAAAAAAAACTTAAAGTAATAATTTATTTGATCCATAGAGTTATTCTCGATATATTAATAATATTGCACAAAGAAAAAGGAAACATATTTTTGTTGCTATCGGGGCGAATATGATCATAAACTTCATCCCTTATTGCGATACTTATACTGATTAATGGCAGGTGGAATCTGCGAATCGAGGCTACTAGTCTTGAAAGAAAATAGAACGCACATATATCTTCTCACTTCGCTAATTACTAATCAGTTGCGGTCCAAAGGTTTTAGTACTAATGTATCACTAAGTACCTCTGCATTAATCACTCGCGCTAATTATTATGTAAAGTGTTAACAGGCATTTACACTTGCCTGTTTATTATTGGTGGTGACGGTAACTAAAATATGCCCGCATGAAATACCTATAAACATATTTGTGTGTACCTAGTTGGTTATTAAATTATGTTACTGCAATAATCTTTATCTACATAAAATATACGAACGAAAGTTGAATAAACAAATCATCACATAAGAGGGATGATGGCCTCGTTGCACTCTCGGAACAGCCGCAATCGCCTCTTGACTGTTTTTTGCATACACTCTGTCATTCTGGCGGTTACAACATTCTTTAATGGTAAAAAAATTTTCATCTGTTAATAGTATTTTTCGGTGGCCATTTTGTGCGTACCGCTTCAATAGCACGCGACTTCTGTCTAGCCTCTTAGTCTTTAATCGTCCATTAAGCAAATGACCTTTTTGTCTGCGGTAAGCGTGTAGTCCAAGGTCTTCATTGATAACTTTTTTTAGGGAGCTTCTCTTCACAGACATCTGTATTGCCAACAACTTTTGCTTCCGGACGGGGTTTCTTGCAATTCTCGCCTTCACTGCCTTTATTAGAGCTGGGGTCCGAACGGTGCGTGGTCTTCCAGACCTCTTGCGGTCATCGAAGCTCTGAGTACTATTGTATCAATTAATTGTGCGATAAACAAATTGTTTATTGATTTTTAGGTTTTCAAGCAACTTCAAAATCATGTTTGGCGGGTGCTCACATTTGTGCAACGCAATTACTGCGATACGATTCTCTTTTAGGCACCAATTCATTATAGATACGACGAGATAAGCGTTATGTGTGTAATCCAACACATTGTCATTTTTTACTTTTTAGGTAGTATTTGTTTTAACGGGAATAAAGAGGTTGCAAATCGAGTAAAAGAACTTAGTAACCAACTAGGTATACAACCGTAATTGAACTGAATATGCATTTCAATAAATAACCGCAGCTACTCATCCAGTGGTTTGGCGTTTTTAAGGGCCCCCTCCGAGCATTATATGAATTTGAAATGCCTCATAATACTGCCCTAAAAAGTTCACTGGCATGTTTGAGATTACGCCACTGTCGCTTATATATTTATATCAATTATATCTATGCCAGACGATGGTTGTAGCCTGCCAGCAGAAACATTTCATGTAAATATAATTATATATTATGTTAGCTAGCAGGTTTTAATATTTTTTATAATTCCTTGTGCATAAGTAAAACGAAAATACGCAAATATATGGTATTTCAGTATAAAATTAAAATAATGGGAACTTTTGGTCAAATCGATAACAGTAGTTTATCAATAGGTATCGGATGAACGGGTGCAAATGACATAAGGAACAGGACTAATGGAGTTGATACATTTCGTCTATAAAATGTGGGTACAAACTTCTATTGGAAATACAGGGTGGAAAAAAACAAGCGAGAGAAAAAAAATTGTTTTGTATCTTTAAAAAAAAAAAATATTTCCTTTAATTAAAATGAACGTACTTAAAGTTGTAAGGCACTTTCCCTCCAGGGCCCATTATTTTTTCCCATCCTGTTTATTGGGTTCTGGTAATTAAGGGCTCATTTCCACGGTGCGAGAACTCGCAAGTTTCATCACATTGCGGTATTTGATCGGTTGGCCGAATTGGTTGTAACCAAAGCCGCATCCCGAGGTCTCGTGCCGTCTAAATCAGCCCTAATTGTTTGCTGAACATACAGAACGATATTAATTGAATATTACACGCGCAACAAATATTTGTGGCTTTCCATCAGAGAAGGATCCTTATGCACATTGAGCATGGAACGGCACATATTTTTATTTTTTGATGATTCTAGCTTATTTCAGGGTAACTCTGAATCCAGGAGTTGAGTGGGCTATTTCTTAAATTACTAGAAAAATTAGTAAACTTTAGTATCTATATGTACCTTGATTATTATGAGCGACATTCTTATGACTGTGCTAATCTGACATGATCATTTTTTTATACAGGGAGAATATACTGTATATCTAATGAAATAAATATCTCAGTATTCTGAGATACTTATGTTACAAATAATTCGCATTAAGTGCGATACAAAATTAAGCCACCATAATAGCAATAAAGTTTGTACACCATTTTTATAGACAAACATCTTAATTAATACCATAAAATAATTACGTAGACATTCATCGACTACGGCATAGACCACAGGGGTCACCAAATGGCGGACTGCTTATTTAATAAACTCCAGTACTAACGGTCATTTTATTGAAAAAAATCGGACCACACACACAACTGTATACAAAACTGTAACACCGATTTCTTCGCCGTTAGCCCTGTTCCTTATGTTATTTGCATTCGTTCGTCCGATCACTCCGACCACTATTTATCAAGCATAAAATCTCATCATCATGATCCATATATCATTTTTGAATATAGCGTGTTACGCATACTTAGCACAATATCTTCCGAGTACGCAATTGACTAATAATTGTTAAAAGAAAATCGACACCATGGTCGCTTCAATAGTTAGTTACACCTCGTTAGAATAATATTAATTAATAATAAATAACTGTCCACATTAGGTTTAATATCACATTGGAATTGATATTTAGATGTGTATTATTTATAATTTTAAGGCTTGCATAAAATCTCTTGTTATATGATATGTGTATGTTATTTCTTTAAAAAAAAAAAAACATTTTAATATTGATTCCAAACATTATAATAGTATTTGATCAAATAATACCAAATATTTACAGGCGTATGGTAGACGCGTTTATTGACGTGATAACGTCGGGAAAACGCATCCGTCTATTCCTATCGAGTGGTCTCATAAAGTGACGTTTACTCTGTAATGTTAACATTTCGATAACAACGTCCATCATACGCCCGCTGGGTCCTATTTTTAATACTTACTGCCGTGTCATTATTAGTTGGCAATTGCCAGTTTGGTGAAGTAGGTGTATACTATTTGGTGTACACTACCGTTCATAATTTCTGTGAAAATGTTGAGCAATTTGAATTGTGACCTTGAATTAGGTTTGTAAACGTTTATCATGTTGCATTTAATTTTCTTAGACATTGATTGCAGACAACTGCTACATATAGTTATTGAGTAAAAAGGTCGATCCAGGAAACAATGGTGATATGTTTGATTGGGACAAATGTTGTAACATATAAACATAATGGATTGCATGCAGCCTCCACAGAAATGCATGTTTGGTGAATATAATCGTATAAAATCGTTGTTGTAAATGGCGATCCAGTAGATAGAGCCGCCTATCCTCAAAAGTTCATAAACCAAAGACGAAGACTGAAGTACTTACGAGCAAAAAGGTGCTCCAGCAAGTCAGTTACAAATATAAAACATTGTCTATCAAAGAATTCGTGCAATGATACTATGATGTTGAAACTGTTGTCCTTGTTATACAACGTTTTATAATTATGTAGTCATGTCTATAAAACACCGTTTGTGTCACCTTTCAGATTCTTCATCTTTACACTTAAGTTCATGTAATTTACAAAATTATTTGCAATACAATATTGGCTTGTTTTCATGTCGTAATGATAAATAAGTATTTGAAAGTAATTCGAAAATACTGCCATTGACAAACAACAAACACCAGGCATGAATGCCAATGTAATTTGAAATATTCGTTAACTTAGGAGTATATATTACATAAATCACGCCGTCACTTGTTGGCGAATTTTGGAATTGAATTTAAACATAAGTAATAATACAGACAGCTTTAGTTGAATATTATAATGCAAAATCGATAATTAAACGCTTAATTCGGCGTTTGCTTAGTCCAACTATACAATATTAACTAGTTAGTAGCGACGGTCTAGATGTTATTTAAATAAATATATGACGCGTCTGAACATTTGAGTTGATGATCATAACATAACATAAGGATATGCTCCTGCACATCGAAATATAACTTTTCCGAGATTTTTATATTAGTATTAGCATAATCAGATTAGGACCAACCTCGAAATCTCTGGAACAGTCATGAAATTTGATATGTTGCCTTTAACGATATTTTCGTAAAGAACGTAGATTTTGAGTAAAACGCGAATTTCTCGCTGATGGTACACATTTTCCAAGATGGCTGCTATTCCTCGAGGTCCCCAAATGTCAAATGGTGTGGGCATGAAAAAGGGGCCTTTCATTTTTATACATATAAAATTTAGTCTTAATCCGATTGTGCTATATACAGTACCCGGTGATAAATATTGCACAATTTTTGGCTTCGTAGAGCGTTGTCTTTGTCTCTCTCGTTGTCTCCCATATTCTTTTTCTAAAGACCGATGTGCAACATTTATCGCCGGGTACTGTAATTAGGATTTTTACAGAGAAATTTTAGGTAATTCGGCCACAGGCGTGTTATGATGTTCAGTTAATTGGGTGAAAAATGGGTCTCGATTTTTCTGATTTATTTATATTTTTATTCCTAAATACAGTATTTTACTTAATTATATAAATTTTGAAAGAGCCATGCTTTGGTGACTGTCCACCGGTAAAGGTACCTTCTGACGGTTGACTCTTACGACGCGTAGCACCTAATTATACCTTATATAATATATGCGCCAGCAAAACTGTAGTAAAAAGTAAGATGCCCGCAATTCACGAACTTTAGTGTTCGCGGTAGACCCTCTGGCGTGTTTGAAGTCGTATTCGTTTTATAACTGGCTGGTAACTTAAATCTACCTACGACGTGCATAGACAGGTAAAGGAATACATTTGAGTCAGTTGTGACTTGCGAATCAAATGTACTTACAAAAAAATATTATTTATGGCATATAAAAATGAATTCCGATCCAAGTACTTTAGGATTTATTGACAGCCTTTCGTTGTGTCCTCCATAGAAATGACCAATTATCGGAGACGGGAAAAAAACATCGTATTAACGCATATAAACACCATTACCATTTTTAGGGTTTTTTCTACTTCGCCATTTAGTCCATCGTGAATGTTACAAAAATGTAATCATTAATAAATCGTTTTTTTTTTGTTAATTCATTTCTTACATTTATTTTTAAGTTTTTCTGCGGGCCCTTACTGTGAGAACCCCTGACTTGTCTGCAAGTGTCACTTTGACAGTGACAATAGTTTACATTAATTCCGTGTGATTAGAATCTACGGTTTTGTATTGGAGCGTCGTTAATAACAGCGTAGGCGACGACCACCATAAGGTAACTTTACCCGTGGAATGGTACATTTATTTTACTTTTTATGCAACATTCACTTAGTGTATGTACAAACAAGATTTTGAGTCACTGTACAACCGAGACGTTTTGTTAACCAGATTAAATCAAAACTCAGTCCTCATGTATAGAACACAATATAAATCTTAAAAAGGTTTTACTTATGGCCTTTACAATTAATATTGATAACATCGCAGTTAGGCTAGTCTTACGAAACTAGGTATTAATTAATAAGCGTGTATCTAATCTAACTGTAAATCGAGCACAGACGATCCGTTAGTTGGTGTGTTATCTACATATTTTAGTAGACATACACTAACTACTGACAAAATACCCAACGTAACTGATTTTGTCGGTGTCTTAGATACGAGTACAAAATGGATAATTTGTGATATTGTGAATTAAATACTACATGATACAATTTACATAATAACAAAGGCAATAAGTAATTTAATGATCATCATGAAGCATTTTTACCAATATTGGCAGAATTACTAAATTTAACTATGGCAATCAACTTCAATTCTTTCGTCTCGAATATAAAGCGTTCAGGGGGGCTAGGAAATATTTTTTGAAATAATTGTTATACGTATTCATACATAAAAACCAGTTTTTTGCACAAAAAATAAAAATGATATGCATTTTTTGTGACATTTTTGTACTTTACAAACACAGTGTGGCTATTTGCTCTAAGTAAAACTTTGGTCAATTTAGCTGATTCATTCCTTATTCTGAAAAGTATCACTTCCAAGTAGGCACTCATAATATTTTGGTAAAAAAAAAAAATTAATTTAAATTGAATTACGGCCAATGTCAAATATTAAAAATGTTTAAAAAATACTGAAGCGTTTTAAAAATATGAAAACAAGTTTTATTCATTTCAACCGAAACACAACAAAACTGAATATACATACGCAATTTACAACTTCTATATATAATTTAACAACCCTTCGCCCTACGTTCAAATAAAACAAACTCGTCACTTCTTGTCACAAAAACGTAACGAAATTCCTATTGGCTAATGACGAAATCACCTAGCACTGTCGCCGCCGCTAAGACGTTTCTACACCGTGTTTTTATTGAATTCCGTTAACTCCGGGGTATGCGTACGTTAGTACGTTAAAGGAAACTAAATGGCATACTTAATTTTCAACGAAATATTTTTTTTTGTAATTAAATGTTGCCAAATTATAGCGTCGTTGTAACACGAGCATTATAGCATACAACTGTGACATATCAATGTTATTTCGAACATCAATCGCCCGAGATAGTACTTACATATGTTTAGTAGTAAATGTATAAACTCGTACTAAACACTAATCAATATGTAAACAGGCCCTAAGGCAAGTGTTTACACTCGTAAGGGCTTAATAATATAAAAATAAATTATTGATTATCTCCGAAATTGAGTTAATCAGGATACCGGTGTCTTTGAGAAAGTTACTTTTCTCCAATATGCTCGGAAATGTTCACCTTATTGTAGCAAATATTAGTACTGGAAGTTCATCGTTATGGTCAAAATCAAATGAAAAAAAAATCATCAAATCATTTTTGTCGTGTTTTAGCGGACGGGAATTTATTACTGTATTGTTTTTTACTTTTTAAAAACATGTATCCACTAAGAAAAACGCAAACAGCCAATTAATATAGCCGTGGGCCGCGTCTACACGACCCGGTCAGCATCATTTCAAGTTATAGGATAGAGTCGTGTAAGACCGTCGCGCGTCGTGTATGATCGTCCGAATACTGCTTAATAAAATCAAAGACTATATACCTTTTATATTTTTTTAAGGGTCTCATGCGTGCAAATACAGCTTATATTGCGCAATTATATTGAATCAGCGAATATTGAATGGTACTGAATGGCAGAATAGTTGAGCCTTTAACTTTTAAAAAATAATTAAGGAGGGAGATTGTTTTTGATGTGAAGGTTCGATTTGAGTGCTGGTTGATGTTTAAATTACGATTATTTTACCTGATTTCCTCGCATGTTTGGAGAAAAGCACTATATATGCCTCGGCAGGAACAGCAATTCGTGGATTCGTCTTGTTTTGATCGAAATTAATCCACGAATTGCCCTTTCCCGGCCTCTGCAATAATGTACTATAATTTAAGCTCAGGAATGCTCCCTTGAAATTATCGAAAAAAAAACACGGTATACCCACCTGTTCCACATCCGCATCGATTTTATACGGATGTGGATTTTAAAAATAATGCGGAAGATCCGCGGTTGTGGATGCGACTTATCGCAATATCCCTGGTGCCAAGCGGCCTGAGACAAAAGTACATACTCACTGCATTACTTACCCTACTAGAGCGGGGTACGAGTGACAACGGATTAGTGCTCAGATGTTTCGAGTGCTTCGATATCTAGTTGCATTGATTTCAACACATTCACTACCAGCGACCCGCTGGGCGGGTTCTTCGTAGGTACTTTTTGCTACAAACGGGAAATCCGTGTTATCGGCTTATCGGCTATGCCCGTAGCGCGTAGCTCGCGCTGTCGGTGAGTCTTCGTTTCGCAGCATGTATGTTTAAACGGAATCAAAGTTTTCAAAAGAACAAGCAATCCCGTGAATAATTTGTTATGTCAATTGCCCGGATAGTTTTTTTAACTCTATCGATTAGGTTATTTGTCTAATTTCAGAACTAGCAATTAATTTTATTCTTTATCATTGTATTATGATAAACAGTTCATATTGATTAAATTGAGTTCATGGCTTGTTTCGAAATTGCCTTATTGTATGTATTATAGGCATAGCTTCTTTACTAACCAAGAATTAAAACAAAAAAAAAAAACAATGTCAAAATCTGTGTATATTTATTTATGTACCTAAACTCCTTTATCATAAAAAAGTATATTATCACAAAATTGATATACTTTACAAAAACCAAGCTGTAGATATAAAATATATAAGTACTGCATAGTTAGATACAACAAATACGGTGGGTTTAGGCAGTTTTAAAGTAAATGGAGTTGTGATTTTGTGAAGTTACCTTGCGGTATCGCGTGTACTTAATGCAATAATAAATGATGTCCAAGTATCCAAAATGCAGTATGTATTATACTTGATTTTTAGCTTAAGTAGGAATTGAAGACTGGAAATAAGGACGTGGATGTACGGAATGATACATATAGAAATATATGAGAGAATGGGAAATATCGGTAATCTAGAATAACATTTTACTTAATATCCTATTTTACTCCCATAGTGCGTCTTAGGTCTAGTAGTAGCTAATTATTCATTGATAGGAGTTAATCACTATAACAGAAGGTAGCCATCGCATAACTGCATGATTGATGAAAATATTTATTTCGCTGGTTTAACAAAATACCGCGTTACTTGGTCATTGTAAAGGCCATTTATTCATTGGTCATTCGGCCAATGAGGTATATCATTTTGTATATATGGAACCATGTCATTGGAAAAAGTCAGTTACGTGGTTTTTTTTATTACTATGGTGGGTATTAAAATTAATTGTCTATCCGCTTTAGTGCGTAGAGTAAGTTCTGCGAGTTGGCCACGAGTTTCGCCGCCGCTGAGTGCAAGTTGCTTGCGCCGCGATATTCGTGGGCATAGCTTATAAATTAATGTTCAATTTATGAGTTACCCTTTTAACAAAGTGAATGGGGTCGAAAGAGCTACAGTTAACAGGTTATAAAATACGTGTGGGAACTTCCTACCAATACTCCACATCTTACGTACCTATTTGTAACAACATATCCATGATGTAGATTATGTATGTGAAATTTACATTTTGCCATTTATGTATACGAAAGAAAAGGTGACGTGCATTGTCACTATTCCTTGCTTTTATTACTAACACCAGTGGGCCCCATGTCGCTAAAGACTCTTGACCGTTATACTCTTTTAATATATTATTTCGATATGAACTTAGTCAAAGATGAAATAATTTATTGTATTTGCTGGATAAATTATACTTTTGTCCGGTTTAGGGGCCAAATTAGTTTGCGTTATCTCCTACAATAGATAGGTTTCATACGATTAATCTAAATTAATTACTACTGTGAGAGGGCTAGTCTTATCGAATGAGCTGCAGTTATTACTAGGTTATAATGTATATTGTTATCGTATAAGTACTCAATCAAATCATGAAATGCTATTGGACATCAGCTTTTGATGTTAATAGTTATTCAATTCAATAACAATATGTAACCAAAGAATTTGTAAACTAAACGATATTTAGTAGCAATTTAAGTAACAGTATGATACTTATGTTTTAACGTCAAAGATATTGTACTGTTGTGCTTTGCAATTGCTTTTAATTAGTTGGAATTTTAATTATTTGTTGGAATAAAATAATGCTTCGTACTAGCGAGTGAGTATAGTGGCTGTAGAGAAAGCGCGCGGGTGCGACCGCCGGAGACGGCCGCCGCCGCCGCCGCCGCTGCTCTCCGGCGGACGCTGCAGCTTTGAGTTCGCACGCCTGGCAGTATACATTGATAATGCGCAACAATTCGTTTATCTTCTACATAATGTTTAAGGAAGAGTCAGTACGATAATTAAATAACAATTTCCTAGAAATACTCTGAGATTAACGTGAAATTGTGCTAGCATTATACATATATTTTAATTACTTATCGATCGATGGAAGTGTATAGTTTAGTTATTTAAAGACATACATCACGACCAATATATATGGTTCTTCATAAAGTCGTCATGTGACACTTGTCTCATAATATAGTTTTGTAACAGTCGTATGTATATATTTGCCTATTACATCCTAGTGTATGTATATATCACTAACAACCGTCATTGTATTACCTACTGAAGTTTAAATGTTACTGGAGTAACCAATAAATGTGAATAAAAAGTGCTTGTGGTTTACTGCTTTTAGTCCTGCATGCTTCTTTCATTTTTGTTTTATTTTTAATTTGGGGGCCAGCTTACCGCTTCAAAGGGAACTCATCCATCACCGTATATTATTACTTGGCCACCAGAGAGAAAACATATTCTATTCAAAGCGTGATAGGCCGATTTGCAGTATTTTTGGTTTTAATAATTAGAATAGTTCAGAACTTCAAGTAGTGACTGTACCTACTAAAGTGTTAAGGGTTTTGATAAAGTATATTTGATAGGAAATGGAATCGAAAATACCACAAACTTAATGGTTTAATATTGTCTTTTGGTCAAAACATTGTCTTCATGTTTTAAATGGTTACGTGTATCATAAATAAATGCACTAATAATATTTAGATTGTTATACTTGACATTGGCCATTTATTTATATTCAATTTTTACTAACTAGTTGAGTGGGAATAGAGAGCCAAAGTCAAAGAATGTAATGTCAATTCATTGATCAGGAATTAAATTGAATGCCTCCTAGTGAATGGGCTATCCTTTCAGCATGATTTTTTGACTTTAGCACTTTAATTACACATAGGTAGTTTATATACCTTTGGTTGTTTATGGTTTCTCGATTATAGTTGTAGAGACAAAGCTGGTACGCCCGATTGATTTATTTGTTACTTTTAGTTTAATTGTACCTATTCCCGTCCCGATAGCGCGGGTGAAGGTCGGTGCGGCCTGCGTAAAACTGAGAGCGTGCCGCCGTCGATGGGGTCGCGGTTTGAGGTGCGCGGGCGCGCGCAGCGCGCGCACGCCAAGGCGAACACCATCAACTTGCCGCCCAGCGCCGCCTCCGCGCGCTCCTCGCCCGCCAGCCCCACCTCGCCCACGCAGCCCAACGTGAGTACCGCGACCCTGTGCTGGTGACCGTTACAAAGGGCCCCAGAAGCCTATACTAACACTTGTACAATTGATAAGAGCTCGACTTCATTTTATGAGACTGCGCTTAAAAGACCTGAGCTTCTTAAGTCGTGAGTATTACTTTTTCCTTTTTTGGGTCGTGAATGGAAATTAACTGGATGAAGGCCCTGTTATTAAGCCCCTGGTATAAAGCCCCCTTTTTAAATTATGAAAGGTCTATACAAGTGTTTGTACACGTATGGTGGAGCCGTTAACCACGTATGTGATTGTAGCTAGCGTAGCCGTTATTTAACTCGCAGGAGGGACATTGACCAAAGAAATATAGACGAAACATTTGTGAAACCGGCTTAAACCTATTTTTTAAGAAGTCACATCTCGCAGTTACTATTCGAGGTTCGCAGTTACCAACCGGTACTTTTCGAGGATAGTCTTAAATGAAGGCGGATGGCAAAGTAGATATAGACGGCCGAGCGTAGCGAGATCGGTAGGGATACGCGGCCGGCAACCCCGTTTCTCGCCGATATTTGTATAATGCTTTTCTCAAACTTGTAATGAAATAATAAAAAAAATGGGATGATGAAGATGATGATTGTTTTATGTCCTAAGGTTATTCAGTGCGTTTGGTATTGAATGGGAACAAAAATTTCATTATTTTGGCGCTACGACGCACACCATTACGCGTTTTTTTTCTTTTTTGTGTTTTTTTTTTATTATTACTTTGGGGTTATCGAAAAAAAAAAATTCCGCGACGACGCAGGGTTTAGGAGATACAGCCCTATAAAGATTTCTTTATTACTGAAAAAAAAAATCTTTATATGGCTGTATCTCCTAAACTGTGCGTCGTAGCGTAGCGTCAAATTTTCGTTCCCCCTTAAAAAAATAGAACAACGGATTTGCACTCCAGGAGTGCCGGCAGAAGTGAAAACTTGTATATTAACGTTGTGCATTTTTGATATTTTGGAATGGTTAGGGAATAATTTTGAACGGATTGCTTTAATTATCAGTATAAAAGGACTTTCATTTATGGGGTAAAAAACAATATTCATTTATTGCGCTATCATACACAAACAATGACAATTTATATTAGATTAAAAATGTAACACTTCAGAATAATTATTTAACATTAAAAAATGTATCTCCGAAAAAGTAACTTCCATCCATAATTTCAACGACTACTGGCTTCAATGACATTGTAACAGTTTTTCCAGCAGGTCACGTGTCCGTCTTACGAATTTTCAAAGTGTCGAATCTGTCGGTCATGTGATCTGTCGCGAGTTTAACATTTTTTTTCCATCACAAAAAGTGCACAGCGCCGCTAAAGAAGTTTTCACTTCAAAAAAACACAATAAAGAAAAACAGCATAATGGCAGTATTTTGCTTATAGGTATTTTTATGCCAAGTCATGTCACAATTTGACGTTTAAAAACAAAAGAATAATTTCTGTTTCTCAAAACTTGATGGCAAAGTCAACTTTGCCGGTTATCAATCAAATTAAAAAAAAATCTTTACCTGTGAGAAGCCAATATCCTATATCCTTAGTCCATATAATCTTAAAATATAAGATTAGTTCTAAGTAAATTGAAATGTAATTGTTTTCCTATCAATAAACAGTTTTTTTTAAGCCGGGCGAGTCGCTAGTTAAACTATAGAAATAACCGAAAACCACTTTATTTAATATTTAAAATGTATTCTTGGGAAGTTGTTAAATACTAAGATCCTTTTTGAGCATTTTTGTGTTACAAATAATTTTATTTTTATCATGACTTAGATTTGATTTACTCGTACTCTAACTACATTCACTAGTTCCGAGCAGCAAAATTTTAATCTTAGCAAACGTTGTGCTTGTTAACGAACACTTTTCATAAAAAAAAAAACGGGTTGCACTCCGGGAGTGCCGGCAGAAGTGAAAACTTGAATATTAACGTTGTGCATTTTTGATATTTTGGAGATATTGAGTAGCAATTTTATAAAATGAGATAATTCTCTATTATACCTACGTAAACAAATATGAGTGTGGAAGATATTTTGAAATGTGAATTTTAGTGTTAAGTAGTATATAACATATACAGAGTAATTCATGAGACGGGATCAGGACTACAGCCTACTCAATCAGTAAATGTTAATGAATCGTTCACCATCATATTAAGTAAAACGATCACGCTTCTTTTCTGTTATTTAACTTTATGGTAAGGAAAAATTTTAGTATCTACAATCATGGACATCAAACAACACAAAGATACAAAACAACACAATTAATAAAGATAAAGATTTAACCGTTATGACAGCACTTTGATTACGAAGAAAATAAAATGTCACACTTGAATGAGATACGATTTTTCAAAAGTAACTAGGCTTCGATGACATTTAATTTGCACGTCACCATGATGTCACGTGTCCGTCTTACGAATTTTCAATCTGACGGTCACGTGACACCTGACGCCCTGACGCGAGCTTAACATTTTTTCCCCATCACAAAAAGTGCACACCGCCGCTAAAGAAGTTTCCCTTCAAAAATGGATTTAAAATGTAGGCATGTTATGCCGAATATTCGGCGTTTCGGCCGAGAGAGGTGCCGACTATTCGGTATTCGGCCAAAATCACTAATCTCATCTCTAATTTTAATCTCTTTGTTCTATGGACCCATCATTAATTAATTACCCTTTTTAGGGTTCCATACCAATAAGTTACATAAGGAACCCTTATGGTTCGACTCTGTCAGTCCGTCTGTCTGTCACATGAGCCACATTGCTATATAGCTATTATAGCTCAATTACTACTTAAGCTATCGATTTGAAATTTGGCATAGTAATGAACAGCGCTATATAACATTAACATTATCATAAATAGGTATTACAGAAAAATTATAATGACAACTGTATCTTGATGACTTTTTTAAAATTATTAATAAACATTTCCAAATTTGGTTTGCAATTTAACCCCCTTTGTGGGTGTTAATTTTCCTTGAAATTTCTTTGAGATCACACTTAAGATACCTTCATTCAAATAAAAAAAATGAAATCGGTTCATATGATAAATAATTATCTCTAAAAACCCAACATACATACGGATTGCACAAATTTGTTAGCCAATTTGCCGATAGATGGCGCTGTACTCAAATATGCTTAGTATACTTCTGTACCCCTAGTGTAAATAAATTCGATTTCCAAACGTGACGTACGCGTTTGCGTTTAGTCTCATTTTGTATTGAATTTCGAAAGAGCGCGCCAAGCGGGACGTTTTGGAAACTCAAAATCCTATACAAAATGACACTTAACGCAAACGCGTTCGTCACGTTATGATGTCGATCACAGTTACACTAGGGGTACGAATCAAAATTATTTCGTGTTTATAGTTACATGAGATAATTGAAAGTTTGTACGGAACTCTAGACGCGTCAGTTAAAAGTACTCGCACTTGTTTTATATAGTTTATAGTAGTTATATTTCATACCCTGTTTATAGACTTGACAATTGGCTTGTGTTTTTTTAACTCCTCATTATGTCTTTTTAAATTCCAGGTTTTTTATAATAGATGGCTCATTTCTTATTAATTTAGCTAAATTTTGTTATAATATTCAACATGTGTCAAGTACCCAATTGTGGGGGATAATAAACGAGGTTTGACACGTTTGATAAGCATTCGCCCCCAAAGTGTTACGTTTGTCTTAGCATATGTGCTGATTAAAAAAAGCCTCGGATGCTTCTTAGTCTTATTACTTGTACAGATGTAATAAATAATCGTTGCACAATGCAACATCTTGAAACTCAGAATCCACAGTTCAGAATGCAATTAAATGTCTCAGTTATTTAGTAAGCGTTGACAACTTGCAACGACACTTGCAGTAACACGGTCCTATTGGGGCTTACTTACGAGTTACATAAATTGCCGCAGCGGAGGTGTTTTAATGAAATGAATCATATTATGATACTAGAGTGGCTTATGGGGCTTATTATCTGTATATACAAGAAACATTGAAAGGCGACTACCTTTTTCCTAGCTTTTTTGACCTATTTCGGGTCTGTGTATCTATATTCCAATCTTGTGTTTTCAATTTGTCCTACTTCACGTTTTCCGATTGAGGTGGAATTTTATGGCAAAATGGTATGAATATTGCGACTCCTGTAATAAACGAATAAACTTACAACCTCATTAAGTTTTGCGCTCTATATAATTCTTCAGGAATAGTAGATGACTAAAGAAAAGTAAAAGTAAGTTATTTATAAAGTTATATTGGATTTATTGAATAAACATTTGAGGGCTAAAATGTTAAGTTTTTCCAGAAACACGACTAGTTTCTGCGAATATTTTCTTAATTTCTTATACTTCCAAGGCCAAGTGCAACTTAAAAATATGTTATGAAATAAAACTATTTAGACGGTATATCGCGTATTATGATATTTAAAATACATCCTGACGTTTCGAACCATCCACAGCGTCTAAATAGTTTTATTGCATGAATAACTAGAATATGTTACTTTAATAGTGCATAAGGTCAATATGGCCAACTCTGTCATAGGGCGGCAGTTCCGTACACAAGCGTTTTTTTTTTTTCATCGACAAAACAGCGATTGCTTTTAGTTTCAGTAATCAAAAACAGATGGGCTTTTTTGCCTACGGTTGACAAAAAAAAAGAAATATAGGCTCGTGTACGGAATAGGCCGCATTGACCTTAGTCGTTTTTTTTGCGCTGACAGACATGCCATTTCCAAAGGCCTAAAGCGTTTACAAAAATATATATTAACTAAATTATATACAAGTAGAGTTATAGTACGGTTAGGGTATAATCAGTGAACGGAAATAACATAGAATCCGCCTTTGAGAACATGACCGTTCAAATTCTCGGGACAATTAGCACACATACACAATTACTCTGACATTTAAATAAGACGATACGTTTACAGAGTCTGTAATCAAAACTGGTAAACGAAATAATAGTCATCTCTATTACACTAATGTACACAGCTATGGAAGGTAGAGGCAAGGAACAGAATCTCCATGGGCAGAACTGTTGTAAAAGTGTCCAGCTGTCAGCTATAAATAATAGTTTCAAATCTCTCCAGAGTAGCGCTAGAGTAGCTAAGAACCTAGGCCTTATTGTCGGAGTGAAGTGCGCTGTCTATGATTAGATTTTTTTCTCAAGTTTTCTAGGTATTGTAGCGCCACCTACTTATAGTTTTTTGTCGGACACTTTTTGGTATATGGAGATTCTGTTCTTTGCCTCTACCTTCCATATACACAGCTAAGTGGCGATGAAATGCATATAATGTCAATAACTACCAATTTATTATACCAGCGACATTAATTCGCTAATAACCTTCTTGCTGTACGTACTGGCAGCTGAGAGTTCGCGGTTCATATTTTGATTAGAATATGACCTGGACAGGGATAGGTTTATGCCATAATAGTTGGAAGAACCGGTTAAATAATCCATGTACAATAATTTTATGCAGATTAAAAGATAACTAGTTAAAATGTTGCTATGAAATCACAGAGTAAGCCAATGTTAGTAAATATTCATTGTCGTGTTAACACATTCCGCTATAATAAGTATTTTATTATCAATCTGTATGGCAGTGCGTAGTCACGTTCAGGTATAGCCAGCAAAATTTACATGGGTACACGAATCTGGTCAAAAATATTTGAACAGGGGGAGTGACAAAGGCCGATCTCTACTTTCAGTTCCAACGGAAATATTTTTGCGCTGTGTAAATGCAAGACGGATTAAGGATTTCTGGGCAACTGCATGTGAAAATTCACAACGGAAGAAAGATTCGACAAAAAATCTTAGCCATACAGGAATATACGAGTATATGTAGTAGTGACTTTAAAGGTTATACTGAGCTGAGAAAAAAATTGTCTGTTTCATAGATTCCGGCTGATTCTGATGCCGCTGATTTCTATGGGACGGGCAAATTTTTTTTTCGCGCTTTCGGCATTGGTCGTATAATACAAGTTGTTCAGCATGACCTACAAAGTCACTATGCAGAGTATGGTTGGTGGTTAAAATTTCACCTTGTATGTGACAATACAGGGTTTACAATTCAAACGAACAATTTTTTAAGATAATGTCTGTATTTGTTAAACTAATTCATTGAAAGAGTGACAGAAAAAACATATCTACATATAGGAGCATGATTATTTCACGGGTTGGTTGTCACAGAGCGGCCGTAATAAATAATTGAACGAACTGATAAATTTATAAAAGTGTCGAAAGATAAAGGTATTGGTATGAACGTAAAACATAGTATTGGGACCGTGCGTGACACAAGTTGCCATCTAGGGTTGGCAAGTTTTCAAGGCTAGCACTCCTTTTATAAATTTTACCTTTGACATAATTTATATATCGATATCAAAATGTATTAAAGTATATTCAGTCAATTGAATGAATATTCAATGAACATGTGCTACCTAAATCAGTTTTGATACTTTATAAGCATTACAGACCGAAAACTGTTTATTATTGACAATATTATCTATTGGTTTAAAATTTACAACAAGCAAAACCACAGCAATAACCCATTCCAATATAGAAAATATCGAAATCAAACATAAGTTAATAAAATGGTCTACTTCATTTGGCATAACATCATCGCTATTAACCTCGTAATCTAAAAAGTCGTATGTTGCTATGAAAGTCTTATGCAGTTACGTTTTATCTTCGCATGGTAGTACTGAACAAATGTCTTCTTATTTATTCCAAAATTTTACTGAAGTTATCTGATTAGTTACTCGTAAAAAGTGATTGCACTGTCCTTGGAATGACCAGAATAACTTCGGCACCACTTCAAGACACATTAAGTTTGAGATGTTTAATTATAAAAAATCGGCCAAGAGCATTTCGGGCCATGCTCAGAGAAGGATTCCGTAGTTACTCTTCCGTCACAATGAGCTAAACTGGAACTTAAAGTATAGTAGATTATTAACCAAGGGATGAACTGTGGATAGTACGTCTTTTTACTATGAAGGGCAAACTTTTTGCGATAACTCAAAGACAGCTAAACTGATCATGTCCGCTATAGTTTTCATTTAATGTCTTTCTTAAGCTCTACTTCCACGATTATTTTCATATTTTTTTGACTTAAGGTTCAAAAGTTACAGGAGGGGGACACATTCTTTTTTTCTTTCGCAGCGATTATCTCCGAATATATTCACTTTATCAAAAAATGTTTGTTGAAGACCCCTATTAGTTTTGAAAGACCTTTCAAACGATATCCCACACTGTAGGGTTGAAGCAAAAAAAAATGTTCATCCCCACTTTACGTGTAGGGGAGGTACCCTAAAAAAATATTTTTGGATTATATTCTACGACCTTGTCGGCTTTATTGATTGATATATCCATGCCAAATTTCAGCTTTCTAGCACTAACGATCATGGAGCAAAGCCTCGGACAGACAGACAGATAGACGGACATGGCGAAACTATAAGGGTTCCTAGTTGACTACGGAACCCTAAAAAAACGTTGTTTTTATAAGCCGATTTAGCCATCCGTCACTGACTGTCAATTCGGTCGAACTGAACATGCCAATCGATAGTTTGTAAGCGCCGCCCACCTCAGGGTAGTTTACGTTGGGCTATAATTGAGCGGACAGTACCCCTAGTGTCCATTTATTCGATAGCGAAACGTGACGTAAGCGTTTGCTTTAAGTCTCATTTAGTATGGGATTTAGAAACAGCGCGCCAAGCGGAACGTTTTGGAAACTCAATATTCCATACAAAATGAAAGTTAACGCAAACGCGTTTCGCGGTCGCGAGACGTTTCGCCATCTAATAAATTTACAATAGGGGTACAGAATGCTTCCATGTTTTATTTCCGTTCACTTGTTATAATTGACAATATTTCATTTTTATAAAACCTGAAATTTTACATATGTTGGATTTTTTTTCTTCCTGAACTCAGCAATATATTAATATAAATTTAATGTTGCTTATTACAAAAAATATAAAAGAATAAAAAATGGCATTTTACCAATTCTACGATATGATTACGAGAAAAAATCTGCTGTCATAATATTGCATTCGACAATGTTAATTAAATACGACTGAAATTGACTGAAATCCGAAACAAAGAGAAATATATTTACATGGTTAAGTTACTATCTACTATGTTCGTTTTTAAAATGAACTATTAATATTATTAATTGTACGAATTGTAACAATTAATATTATTAATTGTCTATGTAAAAAAATTAATATATACCGAATATAATATAATGTATTCTGAACACTTTAGAAAATCTATGACCGTTAAAAAAATACTTAAAGATAATTTTCAACAAGTTAGGAAATTGTTTAGTATCATTAACATTAGTTTCTCGAACTTCCTTCCTCACTGTTAACAAAAATAAAAACGTGTAAACACAATTATCTTAAAATCTTCTCGCTTCGTGGAGCCCTTGTTATACATAGTACCTGGGCGACCGAGCGTTGCTTGGTTATAACTATTTATTGTAATATGGTGGTGTATAGGTGATAATCTTAACTACATTTTTTTACTAAATTAAACTTGTCTAAAACAATAAAAATTAAAAAATTATATATAAACTTGAACATATAAAAAACAAAAGTTAGTCACCGGGCGAGATTCGAACCCGTAACACTCGTTTAGCGGTCCGCGTCTTAACCCGCCGGACCAGACGGACAGTGGCAGGCAACACGAAATTAGCGACCATATTCTGCGTCGAAAGAAAAACGCATGAAAACTCGAAAACACGCGTTTTCCCAAATATAAGACTAATCTAGATAGTTTGTATACCCCCCAAAAACTCCCATATACCAAATTTCAGCGAAATCGTTAGAGCCGTTTCCGAGCTAAACAAGATCACGTTATAAAAGTTTTGAAATAATTAATAGTTCGATCATAATATAGTTTTATATTTTACAATTTTACCTTGATTTTTAATTATTTGTTATTTTTCACCATTATTGTATAAAGACAAAAGTTCGGGAAAAATGTGTTACTTAATAATTGCATAATTTGTTGAAAAAATAACTTTAATATAAATTTATAACAGTATTACATTCTTTAACATGTTTAAAATACACCATATTTTTTCCAAATGATAAATGTAATTTTTATATAATAATACCTTTAAAATAATATTTCATACGTACTCACTTTTTCACGCCGCGGACGTATCCCGAAAATGAGAAGCGGAGGGCTATGATCAGCGTTGAATAAAAAGTATAAATAATGGAGATACAGTTCCGCAAGTGAAGACTTTTTGATTGAAAGTTTCCTCCTTTATAATAATATTTTATTCAGATTTCTTAAATGTTCATACTTTTTGAGATATTGGCGAAAAATTAAATATCTTCTTTTTCCGCCTTTATTGTCTACCAACTATTTTTTTTTTGTGTGCTAATGAATACTCCGAATATGTTTATCTATACAATATTCCAAATCCAAGGAGGTATTACACGTATTTTTAGTAGTATCTCTAGTTTTCACCATTTTGAACTTGTCGAGTAGACTATTACTTACTGCAAAAATTATTCGTCGAAGACATCGGACAAACATTTGATTACATAACATTATATTCGTTAGTATTTGTTCGTCGGTTCGTCGTATTCGTATGAAAGCCTGGTATCGTATTCATATTAATTTTATTGTTAGTATTCAATTTAAAATAATTAATGTATCACTATTCGTTTTTATATCCAAATAGTCTTAGAAATCTGATATTTTATCAGTATATTGTTTTAAAACAACAACGGACGGACCATTTTAAAACATTGACAATGACAGTGTCTAAATAATTACGTCATGATATTTATTTTCGTTCGAGACAAGACTAACTTCTAGCGTGGAACTGGTCACGCCATTTTAGAATAAGTAAACATTAATTAAATACGAGCTCTAGTGAAAAAAATAAACTATCAGCGTATTCCTTGTTTCAATCAAAATGTAGAGATCCAGGAAAATTATAGGGTTAGAAATATGAAATGCAGTCAATTATGTAATACTTGCAATACAAATCGCCTCTTCTTCGTTCTGCATGATTTCCTTTTAACGCTTTTATGTATTTTTTTTTGTTATAGGTATGATATACCAGGGAATGCATTTTATATATAGACTGTGATAGCGGGCCAATTGATCAACATGAAAGACTGCATTAAAAGTGATTTAAAAATTATAAACCCGCCAAAGACTATTTATAAGTTATATATTGATTGTAAATAAAAAGCGTAGAAATCATAAATGTACAGTGATTAAGAATCGACGCTTAAACCGGTGTTGGAGAACAGGGTGAGCATGCATGTGTCGCTTGTGATGTAGAATTTCGCATGCTCGAATAAATAAAATGACCGTGTGCGTCACAACAGGGCCTGTCGAAAAGGGCGTGGGGCCTGAAGCTGCGACGCGGCGGCGGCGGTAGCGCAAGCACCGAGCCAGGCGGCGAGGGCGTCGTCACAGAGCTGCGCGCGCCCGAGCTCGCCGAGCCCGCCGCTGACGTGACCGTGCCGCCCGGCGCGTCCGCCACCATTTCTTGTCGCGCGACGGCCACGCGCGCCCAGGCTTCCTGGCGCAAGACCGCGCCGGAGACTCGCGCGCTGCGACACGGCGGCCGGTTTGCCATTACTTTCGCTCCCGATGGCTTGGCCACTCTGACTATTCACGCGTGTCGGGCGTCCGATGCTGGCGTTTACTGCTGTTTGGTCAGTAACGAATTGGGCGGTGTTCAGAGCTCGGCGAGGCTGACCGTGGGTTCGGGTGGCGCGCCCGGCGTGCCCGCCGTGCGAGCGCTTCCCGGCGGCGGCCTAGTTGTTCAGTGGGACGAGTCTGCGCCCGCACATCTCGAGTACTGCAGAGTGGGTGAAGGGGAATGGCGACGCGCAACCGAAACGCCCGCGGCGGTACATACACTGGCTCTAGAAGAGCTACCAGCGGGGCAATATAGTTTCCGGTTGGTGTGCGCGCGAAGCGGCGCGCCGGGCGGTGTATCGCCACCGGCGGCCTGCGGAGGCGGCAGCACGTGGCAGCGTGAACAGTTTGCGCGCCGGTTCTCAGTCGAAGAAGAAATCGGCCGCGGTCGCACGGCGCGCGTTCTGGCGGCGAGAGATACTGGGACGGGACAACGAGTTGCTCTTAAACAGGTAATTCCTCCTCTTATCTTAACACCATGTTTGATTCTATTCCTACTGGTGGATAACCATCTTCCTAACATCGCCTTAGCGTTGTCCCTAATATGTATAACCCCAAGGAGCTCAGCTCACTTGCAAACTTAATTCAATATGCTGTTCATAAAACAAGAATTGAAAAATTCAAGGTATTAGAGTGTCTCAACTCCTGCCACAGTCTGAATATGTCAGGACGTCGTGGTCTAGTTCCACTAGATACGCATATTACCTATAAACTTTTAACCTTTTCGCCGCGACGTCAATGAAGTAATAAAATGTCATCAACGCCACGTCAAAAATTGCACGTATACAAACCTGACCGACTTGATATGAAGTCGTGGCGTGTGGGGCACGAAATGTACTGACTTTATATCAAGTTAATGACGGCGAAAAGGTTAAATAGCCTCGTGGTATTCTCTCTCGCCAACCCCTAACATTCCATATCAACCTTTGTGGTTCTAATTTCGCCAGAAATACTTTCTTAGGACAAGCTTGTCACGATTATAATATCAACTTCAAAACCTGAAATCTTCCCATTGCCTTTTGGGAAATATAGTAATGCTTTGCGAAGCTTAATTTGCCCACAGCAGTCTAATTGTTACTGTTATTGTTTTCCTATGCAACGTTTGTATTTTTGTAGGCATATCTAATTGTTAACGATTAATATAAACTTTATCATTTATGTACTTCTCAATTTGCTTATTTACCTATTTATGGGCAGTGCCTCATAGGCCCTATTTGGACTTGCTCTTAATATTATAATGGTTCTATATGTCCACTAGGGATGTTGACATAAATCGCGAATATATAAAATGTTGTGTTTTTATCATAGCAGAGAATACATTGTTAAACTTATATTGATAGTCATGTTATGAACGGTCCGGTTGTAGGTGGTGGTAGGGCGCGGATGCGACGCGCGGCGCGAGTATCGGCTGCTATCGCGCGGCGCACACGGCGCGGTGGTGCGCGCGCTGGCGCTATTCGCGGACGTGCCGGCGCCGGGTGCGCACACGCTGGTGCTGGAGCTGGTGGGCGGCGGCGCGCTGCTGGACTGGGCGGCGGCCGCGCCCGCGCTCTACACGCAGCGTCTCGTCGCCGACCACACACGCCAGCTTCTCTCGGCTCTCGATTGGCTGCACACCAACAACGTCGCGCATCTCGACATCAGGGTTAGTGCTCTTTGATCAATCTAATATCAAGGAAAATAATTGATATTTATAAAAAATTATATGGATAGCCTAGTACATAAATACTTTTCCCTTTTTTATTTATTCTTTGTGTGGACTTGAGGGTGGTGTTGCCCATAGCCAACGTAAAGTAAAAACGCTTTTTCTCAAACTTGCAATGCAATGTAACGTATCCGGTGCGATGTGAAGATGATATTTATAGGAATTTAATACAGCCTTACACACCTAGTCCTGTAAAGCAACCTTCTTTTCTTTTTATACGTCAAATTGTGACCCAACGTCTTGGCATTCAACTTTCAAATAGTAGCAGATTCGCAATTAGTTTTTAGCTGTCTAAACATACAAATTGACTACTTTTTATTTCATTGCAAGTTTAAGAAAAGTACTATACAAATATCGGTGAGAAACGGGGTTGTTGGCTGCGTATCCCTATCTCTCCTCAGCCTCTATAGTAATGTACTGTTCCCTTTGGCGTGTGCTAGACTGCCTATATACTATGTAAGGACAGAGACTATTTAATATTAAAGACGGATAAACTCCATACAACACCGCGTTTGTTTCGTGCCTCTTTTCTTTTTTTCCCGTTTTAGCTATACGTATAAAATCTGTCCTACTGCCTTTATGACTTTTTAATGCTAAATCCTTTTTTCCTGGTCGCTGTCATATGCACAAAAGTACAATTAAAGCATAATAAAAGCATTTTAGGCATAAGTATTGTTAGTTATTAGCACCAGCTAGTTTTAATTGTTGAAATATTTTTTAAGGGCTCAAAATGCTTTAAATCTCATTTTCTGACTATTGGCACTGTGCGAAGTGCATGGTGGGGGTAAGTAAAGCAATTGCAGCGCATAAGGTGGTAAAATTTAGAAGTAAACAGATGTTAGCGTTTTTCACATTTCTTACAAGTTATATGGCTCGAAACAGAACTTTAATTTAAGATTACTCCTGAAATATTTATTTGAATTGTATGGTGTGTAAGGACCCATTGTAATCTATATGAAATGCTTAATATAACTAACGGAATTCATTTTATATGTTTTAAATAAATGAAACTTTAGGTGTATATTAAGAAAAGAAAATGTAACAATATTTTTTGTATGACTGTTTAATTCATTAAATATGAATACATACATATGTCTTAAAGCTAAAAACACACATTATGAATAAATTTGTAATGTGTGTGTAGCCGGAGAACATCCTGGTGGAGTTATCAGGCGCGCACCCGCAGCTGAAGCTGGTGGACCTGGGCTCGGCGGTGGAGCTGATGGACGGCGAAGCGAGCGCCCCGGCGGGGCGCGAGGTGCTGCCGCCCGCGCCCGCGCAACTGGAGTTCGCACCGCCCGAATGCGTGCTAGGCCGTCCGCCCGCGCCCGCCTGGGACGCCTGGGCGGCCGGAGTGTTCCTATACGTTTTTCTGACTGGAGTACGTGGCTTTTACATTACATTTTACGGGTTGTTTTCAATTACGACATTTTCGCTACATGATATTCATTACATGTATGTTGTTACAATTTACAATCCAAATAATTTCATTGTGTACAAAACACACTGGTTAGTACGTACAAAATCCAGTTTTATACTCGTACACTTGCATAATAAGACTAACTTGTCAATCATCATATATTATAAAACAAGTTGATCCCGTCGTAAAGCAGTTTGTGCCAAAAAGTAATTAATACCTAATAATAAGAAAATTAGTAACCATCCTGGTAATTTCTTAGTTTTTGAAGTCGGTGCCAAACCAAAATTTAAGCCAATGAAGAACTCTACACCGACTTGCATAAAAAGACATAAGTTTACTCATTAATTTAGTTCTTGCACTACTACCTATAACTATACTCGTATTATTGTTGTATGGAAGCAAAGAACGTTTTTTTTTGTTTGGCACCGCCTTCAAAAATTAAGTATTTACTAGGATGGTTATTAATTTCATTATTATTAGGTATTAATTACTGTTTGGCAGAAAATTGCTTTACGACGGGATAGGGGCTAGACAAGGATAGCGGTGAGGTATATAAAAATTATTTTGAGCTTTTCAGTGGGTCGGTTTTCTGAAGGCGGTTCCCTTTTTAAAACAGATTTTTTGTAATCAAGTTATTTTAGTTTTGTTTTTCTTAATTTTTTTAGTATCTTGTTATCTATTTTTTTTTAAATACTTTTTAGTGATAGGTACTTCATTTATTTTACGTTTTTTATTTTATTTTATACTTTTTAGTGATAGGTACTTTATTTACTTTACGTTTTGAGTTTGTTCGTTGCCCGCGACTTTGTCTCCGTGGAATTTGTAAACTGAGTAGCTTATTTTTTCTGCAATCTGCTTTTAACTGATTCCCCATTCACACTTCAACCCCCTAAAGGGATGACTACCTAATTGGTCAAAAATGCTTAATATTATTTATTTCTTACAAAAAGTTAAATGATAAAAGTCGTAAGAAATTTCACACCCATACGGGATTAACTCAACCTATATCAATATCAAATTTCATATAAATCGTTTATTGATTCCCCATATCAAACTTACACCAAAAATTTTCACCCCCTTAATGGATTATTTCTGGGATAAAAACTGTCCTACGTCCTACCCCGGGACTCAAATTACATATCTCTATATTCATTTCAGCTAAAATGGTTTAGCTTCAGCGGTTAAGCGCGAAGAGGCAAACTTTGGAATTTATAATATTCGTATAGTACAGTACGAATATGTATAGATTTACGGATTATATTTTAATTTTGTTTCTTAGGAAAACATATATACAGCCTAGAGTAACAAAATAGGTTGCGAAATAGAAACAGTAAGTCAATTACAAGTTTTCACATATCGATATGGATTTGGGTGGGGACTTAGTACATATTTCACATACAATGTGGTTGTCCACGTATAGTGGAGCCGCTAACCACGAATAATACGATGAATTTAATCGACAAAGCACCCCCCATACCTATGATTTTTCTCAACAATTTTAAAAATGCACCCTTTCAAAGTTTTATGGTGCCAAACACTACTGCTATTGGTTAATGTAAGTACCATTATCTATCCATTTACCTAACGCACATTTAAAATATAAAAATCATTCGATAGCTTATGAATTAGGGCATAAATTTGAAGCATAAATGTCACAGAATTTTCCACAATTACTCAGGAACAAAGTACACTTTTGAAGACAATTTTTATCTTTGTTATTAATACTCGAGTAATTGTGGAATATTCTCTGTAACATTTATGCTTGAAATTTATGCCCTAATTCATAAGCTCTTCTTTCAGCACGCAAAAAAAAAGGCCTTATATTTTTTCAAAAATAAATTAAAACAACGCGGTCAAAGTTATATTAAGAATGGGGTTACTTTGGAACCACTACTTTTTACTGGCAGTAAACCCGCTGAAAAACCCGTAAAACATAAATTACACGCGCACCTGGTCTCTATGCATTGGAGCAACTATCAATGTTGCTAAAAAAGAAAAAATAACTGCTAACTGCTACTTACTTGCTATTGCAACTCGTTAAAACGAGCATAGTATATATATAGATGGAAGTTGTTATCAAAGTCGACCCTTAAATCAAAGTAACCCCGGTTTACGGTATGTGTCTTAAGTTGTCCAATATTATAGACACATTACTTATAACAATTTAGAGCCCAAAGCCAAACGAATTTAACTACATAAGCAGGAAATAACAACTCGTGATGCAACTTGTACTTTTCTCATATGCAGCAATTTGAAAAAGTTTACAGTACAGGCGTCAAGGTTTTTTTTGTTAAAAATACTCATTTTCGTGAAAAGTACGTATTTATTAAACTTTATTTAAAAAAAACACGTTTCTTACATATCTCGGTTCAAATATTTGGGGGAGCTCCACACGCACATTATTTTGGAATGACAAAGCGTAAATTTTCAAAAGTATTCCCTTAATCACAAAAACTTGTTTTTAAATATCCAACAAGTCTCCCCATATATTTCGTAACCGTAACGATTGCGTTTATTTCAGTTGTCGCCTTTCCTGGATGAATCTATAGAAGAGACAACAGCGAACATAATAAAATGCGACTACTGTTTCCCGCCTGAGCACTGGGCCGGCGTGGCGGAGGGCGCGCAGCGGCTAATCCGCGGCCTGCTCGACGCCACGCCCACGCGCCGCCTGCAGCCGCGCGCGGCTCTTGCCGATCCCTGGTTTGATGAGGTATATACATACAGTATCTATTCATTTATTTCCGACCTATAGTTTAGATGCTATTTTAAATTAGACAAACCGTCAGTCAGTTGTATCGCGGTGGAAAGACCGTCAGTTGTAAAATGAACATGTAAAAAATATGCGCCTTACCACTTTATGTCCGCAAATTTTGCGTAATATGTAAATTGCGTAATCCTTTTATGGCGTTTCAGATGTTTCACCTGATGAAATGATACATGCAAAGTTTCATGATTGCTATCATAAAAAGATAAAGCGCTTATTGGTTACATGTTCATGCGACTAGCTGACGTTCTTACCAAAGTATCAAACGGGAGGCGATGACAATTTTTTACGTGTTTCGGTGGCTGCCACAACCCACCAACGGAGCGGCAGCTGACGTCCACGAGGGTTCATCGTACATAGCCGTTAACCACTATACGAGTTTTCGCCCGGGTGGCGATTGTTCATGGAAATCTGTTCCTGGCTCTCGATCTAACAGGTCTATTTCGGTCTTGTCACCTATCAGTCTGTGCCTTGTCCTATTGGAATAATTATTTCTCGTTTGAAGTATAGGCAGCAAAACTATTAATTTAGTACCTCTGCATACTAATATGAAGGGGTGCTAAGCTGATATCTTTTTATTGACTATTCATAAAGGTTTGATCGTTCCCGTGTGACAGGATGTAGGAGCAATCGAAGTAACGCACATTTTAGGCCTTGTGTTTTATTAGTATTTGCTCTCCATAAGATTTAATGCATTTAATTGGAGAAGTGGATCTGATAATGAAGACTACCATTATGTCACATGGAACTGATATTAGAATGTGGATAGTGTATGAAGTGCATACCTGCACGGAGCGGTTAATTTGTTGCGTGGTAATGATATGCAAGCGAAGTGTAATATTGCATAATTGTGTAACAGGCGCCTGGTCTGGCGCTGTCGGCCAGCCAGCTGAAGACGTTCCTGGAGCGGCGGCGGCCGGCGGGGCTGGCGCCCGCGCTGCACGCGTTGCGTTCGCCCGACACCTGACACGCCCGCCGACACTCGCCCACGGGAAACGACTACGAAACTAACATTGTTTGTTAGGTTTCGACATTATCATTATATTCGCGGAAGATCAGCATAGCTTTAATCCGAAAAATTATCGTTACACAAATGCGCCAATGTTAGTCATTTGACGATTATCTTAAACAGTAAGAGGTTACTGCTAGAGATGTATTACAAGGCAAAACGAAAAATGCGCGCGACTTGTTTTTCGGAAGTAAATGTTTGTGAGTTTTAAAAGATAAATTGTCGGCTTAAGAGTAGTATGCAGGCTGTAACCAAATGACCTGCCCTCGGCGCAGGCTGTGTGCTCGAGAAGACTGTAATCGTTCTGTAGTCAATGTGCCCACCTGTCGTCTTTGTTACTTTAATTACTTGACTCATATGCAACGAGATTTCTCTCATTATCACTAATTAAATTAACGAGTTATAAATTCATCTATAACGAGATTATGGTTTGAAATTCCTCATGTAATTAATATTATACAACAATATATAATGTTTAGTTTATAGTATTATTTTCGGAACTATTTAGTTTGTGTGGTTTACGTAAGTGGCCGATTGTAAGGAAGTGACTGTGATTTATGCTTAATATAAATGATGCTTATTTCTAACACGTACTTTTAAACTTTTTTCCAATTGTATATAGACATTAAAATTTAGACTTATGATATTAAAATTGTCCTGTTGATGTGACCAAATGCAATTTTTATTATGTATGTATAAAGTATATAAATAAAGTGATTATAATGTAGCGCGAAACCTTTTAAGAACCGAATGGATATGATTGGTAAGTGCATTGTGAATACACATAACTGGTCCTAAAACTGAGCCTACATTCTTTTACTACTGTACTGCAATTTGTGCAAGATCATAAATATGTATACGTGTCTTGTATTAAAATGACGTAATTAATGTACCAGTTATGGCCACTGTGTGCTTGTAAAGTTCATTTTATTTTTTCCTATTTGCTTTGAAACTTATAAATCTTATAATATTGGAAAGAACATAATATCTATACAACTAATGTAATAAATTCAAATATAGTCGAAGAAATTATATTATTATTATTATATTTACTGTTCTAGGACTGAAAACTCCGCCTTAGCATGTTTAATAGTGTGGCAATAGCGTACCGAAGCAATAGTATTCACCCGCCATCGCCGTTCTCGGACTGAAACTACTATATTCTCAAATACATTTTCATCTAAAAGTATTTGCAAGATAATTCGCAATGAAATGTTCCGTAAAGTTCTGAAATATATTTTGATGAGGACTTGAAAAAACATTTGTAAAGAGCCTCAATTTGTATAGGCTTAAGTTATATTACGCGAATAGTTGTTGTTGGCCGCCCGCTGGTAGGTACTCGGTGACTCTGCGTTGTTAATGGCTGATTTCCTGCATAGCAGTGCCGCAATAGGTTATTTTTTTTACCGCGCTAATAGGATAACTTTGTCAAAGTATGAGTAGGTAACCAAGATAAATTACTCTTTTTACTGAGAATACCTATGTAGGTACCTACAATGATACCATTAAATACATATGTTTAAAGCTTCATCAAAATTCAAGATCACCTTTAGGTATCAAGTTGTATTTGTACCTATTGTAAATTTTATAAAGCTCATAATACAATAATATGAAAATAGTAAAATGTTTTATTGACCATATATATTAATCCCGCTCCTAAGGCATAAGGCGCTTAGCACAATGGATCCGATTCGCAATGTCATGCTCTCCAGCAACCCCACATTGCATTTTTTTCATTTTTTACTATATGAGGACTTAGTACACAATAGGTACTCAATTTGTACTTACTTAAAAAAAATTGTACCGCAACAGATTAGAAGTACAAGCGAAAAGTATTTGGGGTTGCTGTTGAGCATCCTCCCGGCAACCCCCTCGAGTTTTCCCATAAATACTATGTTTTCTACTAAACGAGAGGCCAGAAAATGTTGTACTCACGATTTTACCCTCAAATAAACTGACTGTCTAGTTTAATTACCTAACAGCGGCTAAAAAGCTCGACAAATATGCCCACTCTATGTAGGAACTTACTTTGGTTATATCGCGGAACCGCGATACGAAATGCACACGAATTTTATACAGAAATGAAGCTTAAGAAACGTACAAAATCTTAAGCACATAAAAATATAATATTTTGCTGTGTTCATTTAAAAAAATGCATGTCAATATGTTACCGCCAGGGAATGTTCTCATAGTATTTATGGGAAAACTCGAGAGGGGGTTGCCGGGAGGATGCTCAACATCAACCCCAAATACTTTTGGCTTGTTCTCCTAATCTGTTGAGGTACATTTTTTTTAAGTACAAATTGAGTACCTATTGTGTACTAAATCCTCATATAATGTAAAATGCAAAAATGCAATGTGGGGTCGCTGGAGAGCATGACATGATTCGCACGTCGCTCCGATGTTTAAGCGACACAGCGCTGTGCGCGTATTATAGCGACATCCCGCTCGCACGTTGTAACACTATCGGATCCAGTGTGCTAAGCGCCTAAAAACGTTCTGCGTCTTTTCTAAGTATTATTATGTTATTAAATGCCCTAAATGAATACCGAAGCAGTCGTTTACAGTATAATCTAAGTATTATCACTATTATAGACCGGTCACTGATCTTACGAGGTGACAAGGGGGGAGATGACCGAACGAAATGGTGTTTTAAAATTTTCACTAGGAGGAATTAGCAGAGAAAGCGCTATTAATGTAGGACCTTGTCAGTTTTACTTTTAATATATGTTTATTTCTAAAAACGTAGGCTAGTAATTAGTACTAACAAACGTTACCATCTTTAACATTTCTTTTAAATAATATACACGAAATGGAATTTTTAATTTATGATATATTTGTTTAAATTGTACGGTGTAATGTATCATTGTAATCTGCATGCATTGTTTAATATAATTAACGTTTTTAATTTGATAATGATTAATACGCTTGTATCCTTGTAAATAGCTTTGCAAATACCACATATTATGTGATCTTTTTATAGATGTTAAGAATGGGTATATTAAGTTTTCCTTAAAAAATAGGCATACACCATGGCGGACTTTTTTATAGACCAATGAAAGAGAGACAACTCTACCATATTGGGACCGTGCGAAGTGCATCGTGAGGGTAAGTAAAGTGATCCCAGCGCATAAGGTGGTAAAAATTAGAACTAACTGCGGGTAGCGTCTTTAACATTTCGTACAAGTTATATGGCTGAAATGAAACTTTCATTTACGATTACTTCTAAAATATCCATTTAAATTGTATGGTGTAAGGGACCATTGTAATCTGTATGAAATGCTGAATATAACTAACGTAATTATTAATACTGTATCCGTGTATAATTGTATATAGCTTTGCAAATGCCACATACTATGTGATTTTTTTTGTAGAAGTTAAGAATGGATATAGTAAGTTATCCTTAAAAGATAGACACTTAACATCGTGGACTTTTTTGTAGACCCATGAAAGAGGGACAACCCCACCATACATCGTGTTGTTATAGCTCAAACGGATTAAGCAGCGTACAAAAATATGGTATGCATTCTGACTCTCACCCTAGCCAGCGTGATTATTTCCGACAAAATCGTTATATTTCAACCAATTTACACAAAACCTTAACAAGTTATATACTTAAACCTTCCTGAAGAATCACTCTATTGATACGAGTAGATAAAAGTCATACGAAAATCTGTTCAGTAGTTTTTAGATTTGGAGTAGTTTTACAAGATGTAGTGCATTGACGTTTTCCCCTAGACTTGCGGACGCTAGGTTGCGTGACAGTCGTGCACATAGCGAATACTGTGTCGTTAAAACGCAAACGGATTAGGCACCGTTTTCGATTAATGCTCCTAGACAGCGTGATTTTTTCCGTCAATTTTACAAAAAATGTTAACAAATCATACACTTAGACTTTCCTCAAGTTCTATCGATAGGTGAAAACCCTATGAAAATCTGTTCAGTAGTTTTTGAGTTTGGGGGACGTTTTATGAGATGTAGTGATTTGACGTTTTCCGCTAGATTTCCGGATGCTGGGTGGCGTGACAGTCGTGCACGTGGCGAATAGTACACTCGCTTTGAGTTTGCGAGGTACAGTCAAAGAATTTAATATGGGTGCTTCCTATAATATATACGCACTTTTGGAATAATTTCAGTTTACAAACGTTAAAAATGTATACTAATCTTATGTATAATAAAGTAAACGTATACTTTCAATTAGTATAACATAAAAATAATATAACATACGACATACATTTTATTATTATTATTACATACACACAACCATCGTTACAGGATATCCTAATTCGACAGTATGGAATTTGACACACAAAATAAAATAATTACATAGGTATACAGTACATAGATTAAGTATTACAAACTACAGTAACACAATACATACAGCGTGGCCCTTGTGAATTTGCTCAAAGAACAAAGAAACAAATCTAACTCGATCGCTACTCGATTAAGTGTCCGAATTGCGCGCGTAAAGGGGGCCTGGCGAAGGAGTTGCGTTCGAGCGCGCGGCTCGGCCAGCAGGCTCGGCCGCCGCCGTCGCCACACATACCGATCTGGTACGTTCAAACGCACCTCTGCCAGGACTCCAGGGTTGCACAACTTGCCTCGTAACAACTTAAATATATATGAAGCTAGCCCCAGTTCCCTTCTAACTTCTAGTTTATTGTATCCTACCATTCCTAACACGAACAATGTAGGATACATTAAAGGATAAAAAGGGTATACTCCGTATAATTTTAGATATATAAACCTAATAAATTTATTTTGTATACGTTCCAACATTAGCCTATATTTGGCCTCGTGTGGACTCCAGATGGCCGCATTACCTTCTAAATGACTCCTGACTATTGCCTCGTACAATACACGTATCGCATTAATGTTCGTAAACGCATGAGACTGTCTCATTACAAACCCCAGATTTCGGAAAGCTTTCTTACATACTGAAACAATATGGTCTCGAAAGGTGAGGTCGGATTTCAGCAACACCCCTAAGTCTTTCACTTCGTACACGCGCTGTATCGGTGTCTCTTCTAACACATATTGGTAGTGAAGTGGATTCCGAGATCTGGTGAATGAAAGTATGGCACACTTTGCCGCGTTGAAATGTAACTTATACGTTTGACTCCATTTAACCACCCGATGTATGTCCTCCTGTAATTTAATACAATCAGAGCTGTCATTAATTCTGCGGACAAGCTTGAGGTCATCAGCAAAGAGTAGACAAACGGAATCTTTAACAACGTCAGGAAGGTCATTTATCATTAAAATGAACTCTACGGGACCCAAATTGCTCCCCTGACTTACGCCAGACCTCGTGAAATATGGCTCTGACACGTGACCAGTACAGTCCACATACTGGCGCCTGTTACTCATATAGCTGGCAAAGAATGTAAGAGTATGTGGAGTGAAACCCGCGTCTGCCAATTTCACGAGCAAGACGTCATGGTCGACGGTATCGAATGCCTTCCGAAAGTCGAAGTACGCCACATCCACCTGGTCTCCTGCATCTACTGCCGGCACTATATTGACCATGAGATGCAGTAGGTTACCTGTGGTACTGCGCGCCTTCCGGAAGCCATATTGCGCGTCAGACATTTGGGCGCTAGCTTGGGCCTGAACCGATTGGTAAATCGCAGTTTATGCATATGGCTGTTTGGTATAATATACATATAAGTTAAGCTCATTTCATATAACTGTCATAATATATACATATTAAAATATAAATATCATCTTATATAATTAAGTAGTAAAATTAGTAGGATGACCTAGAATTTCAAACCTCATAGAACACACTACTAGAAAAAAAACTGCTAAAAGTGGGTTAGGTTAGGTTAGAACTGTGACCCCCTAGATAAATAAATTGTTTCCAGAATAGGTAGCAGGTTAGGTTAGAACTCTGAGGCTTCGGAAAAAGAAACTGTTAACAGAAAAGTGGGTTAGGTTAGGTTAGAACTGTGACCCTCTAGATAAAGAAATTAGCACCAGAATTACCACAGAAAAAAGCTGCAATCTGTAATAGATAAATACGGAGCAAACTACGTTGAAATATAAATTCGCATAGTATAGATGTTTCAAATACATTGCTCATTTCATAATAATTTAAAAACTGTATCTGTTCATTAACTAACACACAAAAATATATTTAAATAATGTAATTTCGGTAGTGGTTCGGTATTTTTAATGTATGATATTTGTTTTGTATGTTATATTATTTCAACGTTTTACCTTTCTAATGTTAGGTATCGTAAACAATGATATATGTAGTGTTTATTATACAATTTACAATTATAGAATTCGTTGTTATACATATTGCAAGTTATTGCAATTGAATGTTATTCCGATCAAAATTATACAAATTGAATTTATACATTCATAGTGATATATTATAGGTTTGTATACGTTCTATTACTTACCCATTTAATTTCCTACCCATTTCGTACCTTGTCACAGTGACAATAGTATGAGGTCTCTAGCGAGTTTCATGTTGTTTGTCACTGTGACAAGGTACGAAATGGGTAGGAAATTAAATTCCTTCACCGTACTTGAATCGTAAATATGTAAGTGCGATTTGAGTAATTTTTTGAGTTACACGTACCTACATCATTCATTCTTACACATCTAAGTGGTACAGTCAGCATCAAAAGTAGCGGATCAAATAACGTTTCATAAGTATCTACCATTCTGTAACAGCTTAACAAAAACTGATGTCTTAGTACTGTCATTATATCCCAAAAACCGACCCTACCCGTGAATAATCAGAGGGCCTACCGCGAACCACGTTCGACGTGTTGCCTCTCTATCGCACTTGTAAATGATATATAACTTGTAGTACAGTCATTATATCCAAAAAACCGACCCTACCCGTGAATAATCAGTTCTTGGATTTTTTTTTCGTAGGTGACATTGAAGTGTGGTTTCTTTGTTTCTTTTAAAAATCGTATTTCATTCAAGTGTAACAAGTTGTTTTCTTCATAATCACAAATCAGTGCAATCGGTTAAAAAACAAACAGGAAAACGTTTGGTTGTTTGACTGACTTAAGAGCCCCCAGCAAGCTAAGCCTAATTTCACCTTCCCATACAAACGGCGTTTAGTTCTCATTTTAAAACAGTGTTGTATTATAATCAGAGATCGGACAAATTTGCGTCATTGCTCGCAAAAATGTGGACATGACTCCAAAATTAATCAAATATGTAATCATTTAATTAATTTCTTACTTGACTTAAATTTTAATTCCTAGTCAATAAATACAAAAGTTTGTTAAAGTATAGATTTATTAAGAAAATGATCAGTATTTTTTCCAAATTTTCTGCAGTCAGTCTATTTCTTTTTACATCAAAAATATACTTAAGTGCTGAAAAACTCCGCTCGCACTCCACTGATGTTAATGGGGCAAACTTAAGTAGTTTTATAGGAATATTATTATTCCAGTATAATTCAGAGTTTATTTTCTGTTCTAAGTTGTGGGCGATAACCTCAAAATCGGGATAAACTAAACAAAGAACAGAAAATATATATAAAACTACTTAAGTTTGCCTCATTAACATCAGTGGAGTGCGAGCGAAGTTTTTCAGCACTTAAGTATATTTTTGATGTAAAAAGAAATAGACTGACTGCAGAAATTTTGGAAAAAATACTGATTATTTTCGTTAATAAATCTATACTTTAACAAACTTTTATATTTATTGACTAGGAATTAAATTTTATGTCAAGTAAGAAATTAGTTAAATGATTACATATTTGATTAATTTTGGAGTCATGTCCACATTATTGCGAGCAATGACGCAAATTTGTCCGATCTCTGCTTATAATGAATCTTATCACATACATTGACATGATGTATATCTAGACCTGTAATTAGTTTATATAGCTCCAGTTTATAAAACAAACGAAATAGAGCAAAACTTAAATTCGCTTGTTTTTTTTTTACTATGGTATCTGAAGCTACATAAACTAATTACAGGACTAGATATACGTTATCCTACTGTAAGTACAAAGTTTCAGCGAAGCGAAGTCAGCTCCGGAGCTCCGGAGCGACAATAGCCTATCGTCCGAAATACCGTCCAGGATAGGTAATGCAGCCGCAGCATTTGGAAAACTAAACAACCGTGTTTGGCGATCACATGACCTTAAATTAACAACCAAAATTATGGTATATAAGGCCATAGTCATACCCACTCTTCTGTATGCCGCAGAAACCTGGTGCTGCTACAAAGCAGATATTAAAAGGCTAGACTCATTCCATCTACGCTGTCTTCGCTCAATTCTGCGCATAAAGTGGCAAGACAAGATACCGAACACGGAAGTCCTCCGTCGCGTCAAGATGCCTGGTATCGAAGCGCTTATTATCAAGCACCAGCTGAGGTGGGGTGGCCACGTTGTGCGTATGGGTAATAACAGATTACCCAAAGCAGTATTCTATTCAGAACTCTCCAGCGGAAAGAGGAAACAGGGGGGTCAGTACTTCCGCCATAAAGACGTCCTCAAGCGTCACCTGACCACTTGCGGTATACCGAGTGATTCCTGGGAGAAACTGGCGATGCGTAGAACGGAATGGCGCGAAACTGTGCATAAAAAGGTAGAGCAATACGAGCAGCGGCGCTTGGAAGACCTGGATGCCAAGCGCCATCTCCGTAAGACGCGACCGAGGCCCTCGTATACCTATACCGACAACCCAGCTGGTCAGCTTCATTGCGCACCATGTGATCGCATTTTCAAAACCAAATTTGGCTTTGCAAGCCATATTAGAGCTTTCCATGTTTCCGAATAAAAACAGTTGAGGAGTCGCCGTCGTCGGATACGGCGAGGAGGACTATAGATATGAATGATTAAGTAACATTACTGAGTGTGTGGATTTGCCCTGTTCACGTCTCTAAATCACTCTGTATTGATTTTACCGGATCCGTGAAATCTGAAATGAAAGTTCAATATCAAGAATGTGTCGTTACTGACTCGCCGACAAAAGAATTGAGATCTATATGGGTGCCAAGTTCTGTGCTGTGTACAAAATCCTGAAATTATAAAGGTTTCTAGTTGTGAAGGGGTCAAAAGTAGCTTGAAATGGTTCGTGTAATATTAGACTCGCCGGTTCCTTTTTCTTTGAACTTGGCTGGACACGCTGCCGCGTGTCTAGACATGCACGTGCACAGGTTAAATAAAATGTTGATTAAGATTTACATTTATTAAAATGCCATGGACAAACTCTGAACTTAAAATTATAATACAAGCTTAATGATATAAATACTGCGATGAAGGCCTAAAAGTGAATAACAATGGCCGCACATAAGGATACACATTTTTCACACTTATCTTGTTAGTTGGCAAGTCATGTAGTTTTTATACATTTTGACTAAAAACAGAGACGCTTTTCAGATAGATTTTGGTACGTTGACTCGCCCGTTGCTATCTCTATATCTGCCCCGCCAATGATCACTGGTGGTGGTCACTGTCACTGTGCGAGTTTGACAGCAATATAATTATGCGCGTGCAATAGAGATAGCAACAGGCGGGTCAATGTACTAAAATCTATATGGAAAACGTCTCTTCCCAAACTTACCACGATTTTATAAAAACGTACAAAAATACTGATAGTAAAATAATAGATCAAGCTAATCGTATTAGTTAGCATTAGCAGCTAGTTTTAATTAAACTGGACATCAACTTGTGGCAAAAATTTACTATAAATACATCGTTACACAAGAAGAGGATCTATGATAAATATCAGATGAAAGAATTCATGTACCTATTGCCCTGTGCCCTGCTTATCGTAAATGCAGTCTTGTGAAAAATATAAGTATGTGACGTTCCACGGGTGCCTTTGCACGGGGGTTGGCGCTAACGCTATTATTAACGACGCTCCAATACTAATGTGGTGCTACGCGAAGTAAGCGCCAACCGCCATAAGGCACCTTTATCCGTGAAACGTCACATATAGGTACTTATTATGTAAATTATTGTAATTCAAAGGATTAGGTATTATAACTGTTTCATACCAAAATACCGATTTCTGTTTACTTACAGCGTAAGCATTGTGACGATCGATTTATTATGGGTAACATATTGACTATAGGTAATATTTCATATTTTCTTCACTTGTTCTTACATCAGGACTAATAATAGGGTTATTCTCACTAGTTACCACCAAGTTGTTACTAGTGGTAACTACGGGGATTTTTTTTCACCCTTTTACCACTGATAACTACTAGAAACTACTTTAATAATTATAAATTGAATGAAATGTGACGTTATCTATGAACCCTGGACCACTGGTAAAAGGTGGGAAAAAACCCAGTAGTTACCACTAGTAACAACTTGGCAGTAACTAGTTGGAATAACCAACTAATTTAGAGAGCCAAATCATTATCAATTTATAAATCGGGCTGCAAGTTATCAAGCCTTGCCAATGAAAAATTCTAAGTATAAACATTATTATTATTATTATTAGGTTGTCTGGAAGAGATCGCTGTTTAGCGATAAGTCCGCCTGTTGTTACCTACATATTTATACCTTTACATACTTTGAACCTTTTTTTTTTGTAGTGTGCAATAAAGCATTTTATTATTATTTATTAAATTATTATTATGTACGGATGTAAAAATATTTCATCTTGACGGCTATGACTAATATCTTGTATTACACACAATAGTTAACTTTATTATAATGTGTTAAGGTTCATTTTATACCTACTTACCTTTGTTGGCCGACTGTGGCGGTCAGAGAAATAAAATACAAATGTCCAACAATGACGCGACAATAGAAGCTCTACCCTAGCAGCAATTTGTATCTTAGTAATCTGACATGTTGAATAGAATACCTACTAATTATGCCACTATTTTATAATACTGATCAAATTAAAAAGTTCCATATATATATACCTATGGTAATTTAACGTCATCACTCTCATCGCCCTTTAAGATTTCTAATGCTGTCAATAACACATTACTACATTAGTTACGGCAGTTAGTTGTCCCCGCGATAACAACTGGCTAAGAATGTTTCCTTCCTAGTTGTCCCCATTTCCCGGGTGGGACTTTCATTTTGTAACATTTGTTCCTAATGGGCTCAAGGATCCATCCACCTCAACTACCTGCGCCTGGTATTTAATACTGAATGTACCAAAAAAAAAATCCAATAGGTATGTAATTAATTAGAAAACCTAATAAGTTTGAAAATATCTTTGGTTTCGATTTTTAGACTCCCTGCCCCCTTATAAGAGTGGTCCATAAAATATATCGGTAGAAAACTTGTTATGCTGCCACATTATGTTTATTATATTCTATATAACTACACATTTATTTCGCGTGCAGCATTATGCCTAAGGAAATGCGTTAGTATTAGGCAGGTGTTTTGCTCCTACTAATCTATCTAGAACCTAAGCATCTCAGCTAGCAGTGCAATAAAATCTAACTAGATATACACTCATAATGCATTACTAAGACAAGTAAGAATACGTAAAAAGTAGTAGGTAGGGCATTGATCTAGTTTATAACGTGCGTTTCTGCGCACAGACGGTTGTTGGCTGCAAGTTTAGAAGTTGATGCCGGCCTGCACTTTGCCCATGAGCGCGGCGGACTTGCGCAGCTCGGCCGCCTCCTCGTCGGTGAGCGGCTGGCGGACCACGTCGCACACGCCGCCGCTGCCCAGCACGCACGGCAGCGACAGGAACACCTCGTCCTCCACGCCGTGCTCGCCCTGAATCCAACATACAATTTGGCTTGTTGAAAATAAAAACTATGTCAATCTGTATTGTATATTGCGTGCTTCAAAGATGTGACCCACACTAACATACATACATATTAACAGGGCAAGTTAAATAAAAGCTTAAAACATTAATTTACATTGAAATGTAATGTAATAGTACCAACCATTGGACGGAATATACCTAATGGTAGACCCACCAAATTTTTTGAGGCCTTGTTTTTTATTATTTTCAATATGTATACCTATTTTACTTATTTATTGTGAGACTCGTCTTTTTCTTTCCATAAAATGTAACACTGTCAACATCCCAATTTGCTAGCATACTTAAAGCAAATTGATCATAAACGATGTAGAGACAATGTAGAAGGACCTATAATAACTTCCCGAGCTAGAATTCTAAGAATCGCATTTTAGACGGTTGTTTTAGTTGAATCGCGAATCGTAGTATATGCTAGTAGTCGAAGCGCGTAGTGTGTGCGTAGGTATATTCAACTTTGATCGCAGAATAAGATTAGCTGCGTCAATGTCAACAGTTTTATTGCTCTTTTCACAAAAATACTTGCCAAGATTATATTAATAGAAATAAGGTTATTGTACTCGTGCTTTGAAATTGGTGCTGCGAGTGGATCAGATATGATATGTACCTATTGACGCTGATTATGTTTGGTTAAGTGATCCTTATTGCTTACCTTTTATTATTCTTCATTAATATTACATTACTACAGAGGCCGGGAAACGAATGGTAGCAGACCAAGTAGATATAAATATAAATAGGATAGGTATACGCGACCGGCAACCCCATTTCTCGCCGAGATTCGTATAGTGCTTTTCTCAAACTTGCAATGAAATAATAATAAAAATATGATGATGTTGATTGTTTCATGTCCTAATGCGTGTTCATTCAATGCGTCAATTCATTGCGTAGGGTATTAAAGAGGAACAATAATTGGGTTATTTTTGCGCTACGACGCACGTTTTAGGAGATACAGCCCTATTGGGACCGTGCGAAGTGCATGGTGGGGGTAAGTAAAGCGATCCCAGCGCATAAGGTGGTAAAAATTTGAACTAACTGCGGATAGCGTCTTTAACATTTCGTGCAATTATATGGCTCGAAATGAAACTTTGATTTACGATTACTCCTGAAATATTCATTTAAATTGTATGGGTGTAAGGGACCATTGTAAGCTGTATGAAATGCTTAATATAACTAACGTATTTATTTTGATAATTGTTAATACCTACCTAATGTATCCATGTAAATAGCTTTGCAAATGCCACATATTACGTGATCTTTTTTTAGAAGTTACGAATTTGTATAGTAAGTTATCCTTAAAAGATAGACATTTAGCATCGCGGACTTTTTTGTAGACCTATGAATGAGAAACAACCCCACTATATATTGTGTTGTTATAGCTCAAACGGATTAGGCAGCGTTTTCGATTAAAGCTCCTAGCCAGCGTGATTTTTTCCGACAACATCGTTATATTACAAACAATTTACACAAAACCTTAACAAGTTATATACTTAAGCCTTCCTCAAGAATCACTCTATTGATAGATGGAAGTCGTATGAAAATCCGTTCAGTAGTTTTTAGTTTTGGAGTAGTTTTATAAGATGTAGTGAATTGACGTTTTCCCCTAGACTTGCGGACACTAGGTTGCGTGACAGTCGTGCACGCTCCCAATAAGATTTATTTTTCTATCACCAGTAAAAGTTATTTAGTCATGCAGAAATCATTATAGGGCCGTATCTCCTAAATCGTGCATCGTAGCGCAAAAATTATCCCCCAAGTAATAATAATAATAAAAAACCGGCCAAGAGCATGTCGGGCCACGCTCAGTGTAGGGTTCCGTAGTTACTCTTCCGTCACAATAAGCTAAACTGGAGATTAAAGTATAGTAAATTGTTAACCAAGGGATGAAACGGTACCTTACACGCGAGTTAAACAAATAGGCAAATTTGCATAATCAGTACCTAATTAAAGTAAGCCTTTTTACTATGAAGGGGAAACTTTTTGCGACAACTCAAAAACAGCTAAACTGATCATGTCCGCTATAGTTTTCATTTCATGTCTTTCTTAAGGTCTACTGGTGGAAGTTTTTCGGACCTATGGTTCAAAAGTTAGAGGGGGGGGGGGGGACACATTTTTTTTTTCGGAGCGATTATCTCCGAATATATTCACTTTATCAAAAAATGTTTGTTACAGACCCCTATTAGTTTTGAAAGACCTTTCCAACGATACCCCACACTGTAGGGTTGAAGCAAAAAAAAAAAATCACCCCCACTTTACGTGTAGGGGAGGTACCCTCAAAAAAATTAAATTTTTAATTTTTATTGTACGACTTTGTCGGCTTTATTGATTTATATATCCATGCCGAATTTCAGCTTTCTAGCACTAAGGACCACGGAGCAAAGCCTCGGACAGACAGACAGACAGACAGACAGACGGACATGGCGAAACTATAAGGGTTCCTAGTTGACTACGGAACCCTAAAAACACAAAAAAGAAAAAAATGCGTAGGTAATGGCAGAATGTCATAACGAACCAAAAATATTGCTTATAGGTTTTTTTATGGTTGAATGCCAAGACGTGGCACAATTTGAGGTTTAAAAATAAAAGAAAATTTATTTACAGGTGTGTAAGGCTGTATGAAATTCCTTACATATCATCTTTACTCATCGCGCCGGAATTCCGGACCTAATTTGAAGTAGATAATCCATGTCAACATTTCATTGCAAGTTTGAGAAAAAATTGTATATTTTAACAACACTTGCAAATATTTTCCTTAATCCAGTCAAGAACGGGCAAAATCGAAATAATTAACGATCAAAGAAATTACCTTGATGTAAGTAGAGACGGCGTGGATGCTCATGGCGTTGGTGAGGATAGCGCGCGCCAGCTGTGAGAGCGACAGGCCGATGGCCCACGACGTGTAGCCCTTCAGCTTGATGACCTCGTAGGCACTCTTCACCACCGCGCCGTGCGTGTCCTTCCAGTGCTCGGGGTCGGCGTCGGTGCCAATCTTCGGGTTCAGGTCGCTGAGCCGGACGCCGGCGATGTTCACGCCGGACCATACCGGAACTATAAATAAGTCCGGTTCACAGCTTGATAAATTGCTTGGGTTGTATGTTGTATAAAAAAACATGCCACAGCTTTTTTAGTTCTGCGTTCAGATCCATTCCTCACCAGCACAACGGGTCAAGAAAATGATAAAAAATACTAACAGTTTTGAAGTTTTAGTCTAGTGATAAAAAAAAACAGTTTTATTTATATGTACCTACCCATAAAAACGTGAGTGTAATTTCAGCACACCTTAAACACTCACTAATTCCACATAATATTTCAAATATAGCAAATATTTTAAAATTCTAACCGCTAGAATCCCCGTGTTCGCCGATGATGTACCCGTGGCAGGAGGTAGTGGCGACGCCGAGTTTCTCGGAGAGCAGGTAGCGGAAGCGCGCCGAGTCCAGGTTGGTGCCGGAACCGATGACGCGGTGCTTGGGCAGCCCGCTCAGCTTCCAAGTCACGTATGTCAGTATGTCCACGGGGTTACTGGCGATCAGGAAAACCGCGTCCGGGCTGTACTTCACTAGCTGCATCATAAGTAAATAGGTCAATGTATATTATTTATACCTAAACATAATTTAAAATAACTGATGAGGAAGTGCAAGTTTGAACGTTATTATAGGTCTAGTAATGTGGATCGAACCGGAGGAATGATGTGTTTGAGTACATCGGTGTTGCGCTGCACCAGGTCGAGGCGTGTCTCTCCCTCGCGCTGCCGCACGCCCGCCGTCACGATGCAGATCTTCGATCCCGCCGATATCGAATAATCTGTATGATAATCATTACAACATATTAATAACTAGGTACCTACTTTAAATTTGCCTGTTTCAAAATGATATTAAGTAAATTTTAGGCCTCATAAAACCTACCTATTCTAAAAATGTATTTCAAAGATTTAAGACGAAGATGGCCTTTGATGAAATTATTACCTCTATATTGTTACGGGTAAAATACTTAAAGTTACTGAATTCAGTTAGTTGTGTAAAGATGACATGATGGTCGTCCACGTCAGCAATAAACTGACCTAGTTGCCCATATCATCACAAGTCTGAACTCAGTTTTGTGGTTCAGGCCAATTGCCAACATAACACAAAACATATTAAATTCGAACCAACCCAAATTGGATGAAATCAGAAGCATGCTGTTAATGTGAAACGTTAGCAAGTGTTTGATCTCACCCTTGCTGGCTTGTATCTTGGCGTTCCTCATGAAGGCGGAGCCGTGCTGCAAGTCCATCATCTCCCCCTTCAGTTTGTCTTCCATGACGTCCACGAGCGCAACATTGTTGGTCACGCCCTGTACATTCATGAATAAATTCACTATTTATTTTAAAAACAAATTCAAAGTAAAAACATGGAAACTTTTCAGGATACAGGTAACTAAAAAAAGTACCAGACTGTTGTTCAATATAATAAATAGGATATAAATATTAAAAAAATGGGCAAGCCGCAGTCACGACCGCGGTGAAGTGTTCCGTACTTGCCTGGCTAGAGGTAGCCGCCTGTCAATCAAAACTCTCATTGATAATAAAACAAAGACAATGGAATGGAAGACCCTATGACAGACCTCCGGTCTATATGTAGAAGCTACAAGTATACGAGTAAAGCTTTTTTCAATGCTGAAAAGTATTTCGAACAGGTTTAAGATCATCACTTCTCCATACAAATGTAGTACTCATTTTCCTCCCTGGATATTGACTGTAGTTAATATACTTTCAATAGTTTCAATTACTGAAAAATATTTTCTATAATGTTAATATCCTGCAAGCATCTTCTGTCAGAAGAACTTAAATAAGGTTCACCATCATGTATATGTACATAATTATAGGTATTAGTCTATCTTTTATACATTATATATAAGTAGTTTATTTATTTGACTTCACGTTTAATTTTTTCCTTATTATTTATTATTTTTTCCTGCACTAACATACACAAATGTCTCTGTTTGACCCAATGGTTGGCTGGTAGAGAATGCCTTTTGGCATTAAGTTCGCCATTTGTACATTTTTCTTTATGTGTGCAATAATGTTTAAATAAATAAATATCCTAATAGGAAAATGGAACCTACGTTTATATGGAGAAGAACATATGTGACCTCATCCCCTTTACTCTTAAGAAAAGCAGGCTAATGTACGGTACAAAACAATGCAAAGTCTATTGGTAATCCAGTAACTTTAAACATTAGCGTTTGAATTGCCCAAATTTAAAAAAACGCGATTTTCTCGATTTTTGACAAAGTTGCGTCCGGCGTTCGTGGTCTCAAACTTTTACAACAACTCACATTGATAAAGATTTGGCATTTTGGTTTATGCAAGCATAATATGAAACTCCCTCTTTATTTATTTGTTACCGAATACGGAAATAACAACAATGTAATATACGTCAAAGTTGACAACCAACATGACAACTTCGTACGTGAAAAACTAAATCCGTCAAAAACAGTAGTATAAAACCCATAAAACTTTATGATAACCTATGACAATTATTTACATAGTTGCAGTTGTTGTAATTTAAACTTGTAGACAAGACGCGACTCAAAATGGAAAATCGATAGTTGTCAGATAACTAAACGATTAGATAAACTATTTTAACATAAAGTTTTAACAAATGTTTTACCGAAGTTCTTAATAAGAGAAATTAATGTAGCAAAAAGAAAAAATAATTTTTATCTAATTTAGTATTAGCTAAATTAGATAAAATTTATTAGAATTTATTATGTATGGTAAATTTATTAGAATCTGCCTGTAGCCACAAACAGAATATCACGTTCAAAACGTTAGGACGAATAATAAAAGTAAGTGCATATGATTAAATCCCGTCCCGTTTCAGTTTTACATATTGGGACAAATGCAGTTGCGACGCAAGTTCAAAATTTAATGTGGGCAAAGTACATTTTTAGAGGCTATCAAAATGTAAGAGTGCGTCCCAATGGACTCGGGGCCAGTCATACCGCGTGGCCATAGGCGGTGGCCCACGTCACCTACGCCTAACGCCGCCTCTGGGCAAGATTCTGAGAAATTAAATAATTCTCTCTCGAATTCGCGCGCCTTTTTGCCACGGTTAGCCTAACACAACACAATACTCCTCGCTTTGCTCGTCGTAACACATATCTTTTAACTCTGGTAGAATACCGTAAAAACTAAATTCACCTAGTGAAAAATGCGTTTTCCCGTTCAAAACTAGTTTTAACTGAAATCTAGTTGGAATAATTAGTTAAAACTACCGTATTCACCAATATACTTTGCGTCAACTAGTTTTGACTGAAACATTCGAGTTACAACTATAACTAAAATGCGTTTCAGAAAACTAGTTTTACTAGTGAAAACGGGTTTTCATTGAGGCGTTCCATAATTCTTCAAGTGGCATATGTCGTTTATGAGTTATTGGTACTTTGATTTACATCAAATTTGAATTTAAATGACATAATGGGTCGGAAATCGACGGCCTACCAGCCTACCACTCCATGGGTCAAGAGGCATAATTATGTCGTTTTTGAGTTATTAGAATTTTGATTTTTTTCATATTTGAAATTTAAATGACATAATCGATCGGAAGTCGACGGTCGAGTTGGAGTGGTATCCGAGGGATAAATTAAGTTTTAACTAGGAAAAACGCGTTTTCACTAAAAACTGGTTTGCTTAACTCAACAGTAATTTGACTAAATCAGATACTGAACTGATATGTCAGTCATAATCAAAATTTGAAATTATCAACAACATTAAATAAATATTAAATTAATTTATCTAGCTGTCTACGATTTAGTAACTCTATGCACATATTAATGTCAATAACCAATTTACCAAATGACTTAAACTAGTGCAAAATCCCGTTCCAATTTGAAACTTATTCCTGTTAAAATAAGGTTGTATTTAAAAGTAATAGGACAACCATTTTAAAGTAGAGTCTTACTAAGTATTGATTCCCTAAGCAACCTAAGATCAGGCTGCAATCAAAAAACTATTAAAGATATGGTTACCCTGATAATTTTCCCGCCGTCTCCATGCTCGTTTTAGTTGGTTATTTTAAAATCGCCAGGACAGAGGAGAAATTTATTGTATACTGCACGTAAAATGAACTCAAAACTAGTCTATCGGCTCAAATTTTTGCAAGCTATCTAATGGTATCCCACACGATTCTTACAAATAAAAAATAAATTCAGCTTACCCCTCTGAACACCCTAAATTTCCCCCAAAATTAAGAAATAAGCAGTTTTGACTTATTTACAATATTAGTGGCGATAATTACTATGACTGTTCCAAATTTTAACAGTCTCCGCCAAATCGCATATTACCGATTTGCAAAACTAAAGTAATTCCATAAGTGTTCCGTGAACAAAGTTTTGTACGAAACACTAAAAAGTAGGTGAGTTGACCGTGACGTTATTGGGTATTGTTTCATATCAGCATATGAATTTGTTCATATGCTTAATTTGATGATGAAAATACTAAGATCACTATAAACATGCCTTTAACATTTGAGGAGTTACCTCGATTCTTCATGAACCCCATCGTCAGAACTCGAACTTGACAAAAATTTGTCTTGAAAATCTAATTTGCTTAACAAAAACAACGAAGAGGACAAATCGTCAAACGTGAACCATGCGTCGTTGAAGAGTTCCATTCTGATCATCATCAGCAAATCCACTGCATAAAATGTCCCTTGTTTAAATGTAAATGCTTGATTTGTCAAAGAAAATACAAAAATCTCTGTATGTATGCCTTTAACATTTGAGGAGTACCCTCGATTCCTTATAGATTCTACCATCAAATCTCGAGCTTGGCAAAAAAAATCTTGTAAACCTAGTGCCTAACAAACATAACCAAGACGACAAATCGCCAAGCGGGGACCGTGCGTTGTTGAAAAGTTCCATTTTGATCAGCATCAGCTGTTCCATTTCATCAAATGTCATTTTTTTAATGTAAATGCTTGATTTGTTGATGAAAATACAAAAATCACTATATGTATGCCTATCACATTTTAAGAGTTCCCTCGATTCCTCATGGATCCCATCATCAGAACTGAGTTTTGACAAAAACGGGACCAATCTGTATATATATTATATATAAAAATTCATTTTTTTTTTTTTAAATACGGTTCAGAAATGACGGAGTTATGAAATATAATCCAATCGATAATCTCCTCCTTTTGAAATCTTGAAGTCGGTTAAAAAGTAGGGTTGAGAGACTGTTATTCTTTCAACTTAAATTTACAGTTTTGCATGTTGTATTGACTTCTAAATGTCGTCTCAACGTAAAAAGAAAGTGAAGGAATAAAAGAAGCGTTTGCACGAGATTCCCAGACGGTGCAATAAAATAGACAGCCTACAGGGAGCTGGCACGCAAGCTTGCGATACTTTTGAGAGCTATGATGATTAAAACAATTATTGTGTCAATCTATGGCTATAACTTTTTTCTTCCATAAATTCGGTTATAGTATAATATGCTTTTTTTTAAATGCTGCTTTAATTTTCTTTCAAATATATTGTTGTTTTCTTCTGATTTGATAAAACTGGGGACATGGTTGTAGATTTGTATCGACGTGTAGTATGGTCCTTTTTTGAAAATGTCAATACACCGAAACCGCGAAAAAAAAAACTCTCCCATAGAAGATGTCAAGGTCAGACAAATGTATGAAACATCCAATTTCTTTTTCGTCAAACAGGTGACTTAATAAATAGCCTGTATTTCTGTATTATAAATGCGAAAGTAATTCTATCTCTGTCTGTTACCTCTTCCCACTCAAACCGCTGAATCGATCAATTTCGTATGAAAAAAGTTTGAGGCCCGAGGAAGGACATAGGAATCATAGGACAGTTTTATTAATCATCATCATCATCCTAACTAGTTACAAATGACTGAGAAACAGAAGGCACCGTGTATGTACCTACCTATGCGGTAGAATGAAATGGATAAGAACATTTCACTTTATGTATTACTGGGTTTTTTTGTACTCTACATATCAACTATATTTTTTTACCATAAAAAACTAAATTATATCTGTTGCACATATTTTTGCACATCGCGAAGTTTCTGTTTAGGGAAACTCCTAGTATAAAATGTATATTCCTCATTGAATAAATATTGATTATAAGTACACGTAAATAAAATACAAGCAAACATGCACAATTCTCGGAACGGACGAGTGAGCAGGTAGCTGGTTATTAGGTAAGCCGATAGGATTCCATTGTACGCAGCCCCCCAAGAGCTCTACCTTATACCTAATTACCAGTGATCGGAACTATGGGAGTAAAACTTTAACAAAACTTATCAAGCGGACGTAAAAAGAGTGCTTATAGCCTTAAACATATTCGAAAATCTATGAATGTAAATATTTTTATGGCTGTAAGTACTATACTATTCCTATCCCTATGGACATGAATATTTTTAGGGCTGTATGCACTATTTTATGTCCGCTTAACAAGTTTTGTTAAAGTTTTACTCCCATAGTTCCGATCACTGCTAATTACGTTAATCTACCTTGTGTTAATCTCCAATTCTTATAATCCATTTTACATTATTAATTCTTGGACATTTGGAGACTAAAATTAAAAAAATATAGGTGTATTCATAAAACTATTTAGTTTTGGATTATTTCTGTGTAGAATCAAGAGGACTGTCGATTTAAAAAAGAAAGTGTCATATAACAATTAACCGTTTTGCGTCGCATTTTTTGGGTTATTCCCACTAGTTATCATCAAGTTGTTATCACCTGATCCCAGTGGTAACAATTTAGAAAACAATTCCCAGTTGTTAATATCTCAAAATATTTGAATGTTCAATTCTGACATAATTAGTTACATCTTCTTCTGGTGCCATGCCCAGTCTAATGGGCGTCGGCTGTCAGCATGGCATTCAGCTCTCTGGTCTTTGCTAATCTCTTGAGGGTGGCTGCGTCTTTTGTATGCGTCCAGTCTTTAATGTTAATTAGTTCCATAACTGTAGATAAATATAGATTGGCTTCTTTTTTCCATCGACACCCGATTCAGTTAACTGCTCTAAAACTGAACAAACGTTTTTTAATAAGTTTATCTGTATAAGTAGGAAACAGATCTACATGTTTAATAATATAGCCACGAACAGCAAAATAATTAAGAGCTTTATATTTACGTATACATCTTATACACACAGTTTACTAAATCAACTGTCGACGCAACAAATCCCACTTCATATTTAGCCATGTATTTTTGTCAGTATTATTGAACAATAAAATAATATTTTGGTGGTGACAACTGGAAAAACAATTCCCACTAGTTACCACCATAGTGAGTTGGAGGTAACTAGTGAGAATAACCCCATGTTCTCATACATTTTCAAATGAAGTATGAAAAAACGAGGACACTTTTTTTTATCACACTACATACCTAGTAAAAGGTGTTATTTTATTACACGTAGACGATGCGGTCCGTAAAATTAAATTCCTTAAATTCTGACATAGGGCTGTTGTAATGTACGTCCGAAAACAGGCAAGAGTTTATATTTAATTCCTCTTTTTAGGGTTCCGTAGCCAAATGGCATAAAACGGAACCCTTATAGTTTCGCCATGTCCGTCTGTCTGTCTGTCTGTCTGTCTGTCCGAGGCTTTGCTCCGTGGTCGTTAGTGCTAGAAAGCTGAAATTTGGCATGGATATATAAATCAATAAAGCCGACAAAGTCGTACAATAAAATCTAAATTTTTTTTTTTATGGTACCTCCCCTACACGTAAAGTGGGGGTGAAATTTTTTTTCGCTTCAACCCTAGAGTGTGGGGTATCGTTGGAAAGGTTTTTCAAAACTAATAGGGGTTTTTAAGAAACATTTTTTGATAAAGTGAATATATTCGGAGATAATTGCTCCGCAAGAAAAAAAAATGTGTCCCCCCCCCCCTCTAACTTTGGAAGCATAGGTCCAAAAAATATGAAAAAAATCGTGAAAGTAGAGCTTAAGAAAGACATTAAATGAAAACTATAGCGGACATGATCAGTTTAGCTGTTTTTGAGTTATCGCAAAAAGTTTTCCCTTCATAGTAAAAAGACTTATTTTAATTAGGTACTGATTATGCAAATTTGCCTATTTGTTAAACTCAGGTGAAAGGTACCGTTTCATCCCTTGGTTAACAATTTACTATACTTTAAGCTCCAGTTTAGCTTATTGTGACGGAAGAGTAACTACGGAACCCTACACTGAGCGTGGCCCGACATGCTCTTGGCCGGTTATTCCTCCTAAGTTTAATGCAATGATTGTGTGTGCCGTAGGCGGTACAGGAATTATGAACTCGTGTTAATTCACACTCGTTCGTAAATTCTTGTTTACAACCCTTAATACTCGTACACTATTAATTGTCTTAAGTCCTCGTGATTCTGACCAGAAGTTACACAAAAGTAATGATTTTTGGAAAAAAGTAAAAGGACACTTTTTTCTGAAAACCCATATACCTAAACACTTAATATGAAAGCCTTCTAATGTATCAAGATGTTGTCATCATATAGGTAGCCATTTTCCGTGCATTGTACACCAGATACCGGCACCGTCCACATGGACGAGAGGATTTAAATGGGCACAGTATGTATTGTTAAATATTCGATAAGGCTAATAGATTGTAGAAAATAAAAATATAATATTTAAATGAAAGGTAGTTAATATTAGTATTATTCTAACTTTATATTCTCAAAGTCACCTGCGGGATTACCTACTCATATTAAGTCGTTCACCTTTGGCCTTGAAGCTTAAAGGTCATGCACGTAAACATTGTTCTCACTGGGGAGTGTACAGTACGCCAAGTTAGGGTAGCAACACAACTTGACCTCTACGCATTTTAGGGGTCATTTACTGAACTTGCTGCTGAAACCTTGCTCAATTCGGTTATTTTGCAATGAAAATACAAGGTGCATGTGCCCGTGAGCATTGCGAGAGATTTTAACGGTGCATTCCTGATGGCAACAGAAGCAAAAAATGTTATATGACTTTTTGTGAAATTCGACAAAAAAAAAATTTTGTTTTTTTTTTTCCCTTTTGAAACTAGGCCTCATCCAGAAAATTTTATATGACATTTTAGTTTCTAAATATTACCAGGAATGATTAGTTAAAATGTCTCACAATGCTAATGGCCACCTTGTATAATAAAAGATAAATAAATATACTATATATAGATACCAAAATCACCTTTGAACTGCTCGCGTATTTTCATATACTCCATTAAAACGTTTTCATTTAGGTTAGGCAATTGTCTACAATAGTTTACAGAGAAAAAATGAACTATATTTTTTATTATTGTATAATGTTACTCGTATGTGATATCTGTACCCCTAGTGTAACTAAATTCGATTTTGAAACTTAACGTACGCGTTTGCGTTTAGTCTCATTTTGTATTGGATTTAGGAAGAGCGCGCCAAGCGGGACGTTTTGGAACCTCAAAATCCTATACAAAATGAGACTTAACGCAAACGCGTTCGTCACGTTATGATGTCGATCAAAGTTACACTAGGGGTACTGTACCCCTAGTGTAAATATTTTCGACAGCGAAACGTGACGTACGCGTTTGCGTTAAGTGTCATTTTGTATGAGATTTTTGACTTTCCAAAACGTCCCGCTTGGCGCGCTGTTCAAACACCCATACAAAATGAGACTTAACGCAAACGCGTACCTCACGTTTCGCTATTGACTAAATTTACACTAGGGGTACTGGTCTGGTAGGTACGAGTAGAAGTTGACATAAATATACTGGTACCAGGTAGAAAATACCTGCGTAAGCATGGAGAAGACGGCAGCCATGCCGACCTGGCCCACGCCCACCACCGTCACCTTGTTGCCGGTGTCGTCGCTCTTCGGCTGCACCGTCGTGAACAGCTTGTCGATCGTACCCATCTTACCTGGACATACAACACACAACTCTCTCAACCATTAAACAATCAACTAAGTATCAAACTTTCCATACCAAAATAATTAAGAGAACGATTTAACGGTGACAAACTGATGCAACCCACCCTTACTATAGCTCTATATATAGAATAGCACATAATATTAAAACCAGTTGTCATCACTTAGGGTAATACCCCTTGACACGTCATAAGCTATTTGACAAAGTCCGGTCAAATATCGCCCTTAGTGATTAAGCATAAGAGTTTAATTGTAATACCAGTTTCTAGAGATCACCTTCAATACCTAATATTAACAATAGTTTTAACGATTTTCCTATTCGCCGGACCTTAACCCATCGCTATTATAGGTCTAACTATAAAAACACTTTTTCTCACAGCATGAAATTGGAAAGAGAAAGTGCTGCGTTTTAACATTAAATATTTTAACGCCGCTTGATTTTAGACAAAAATAACTTGGACGGAAGTAGGTAAGAAATATAACTCTCAGCACACTTGGGAGGGAGTTACATAGATATTACATGTAGGGGTACAGGGAATAGGTAATTAGCTGATTTCATTCCCATGGCAGTTATACAATTTAAAGAGGTATAAAGTCGTATACATTCTGTACCATTTTTGAAGTGAAAACTTCTTTAGCGGCGCTGTGCACATTTTGTGATGGGGAAAAAATGTTAAACTCGCGACACGTCACGTGACCGACAGATTCGTCAGATTGAAAATTCGTAAGACGGACACGTGACCTGATCGAAAAACTCCATGATGGTTCTAGTAATGATGATGGTGCAAGAGTCGTTGAAATTATGGATGGAAGTTGATTTTTCTGAGAGATAAACTTTTTATTGTTAAATAATTGTAATAGTTGTGAGGTGTTAAATTTTTAATGTAATATAAATTGTCATGTTTGTGTACGATAACGCAATAAATGAATATTGTATTTTACCACATAAATGATAGTACTTTTATACTGATAATTAAAGCAATTCGTGCAAAATTATTCCCTAACCATTCCAAAATATCAAAAATGCACAACGTTAATATTCAACTTTTCACTTCTGCCGGCACTCCCGGAGTGCAACCCGTTGTTTTTTTTTACCATTTCTTTAATTAATTATTTTACGGTATAAGGTAACAAATTGGACAGTTATTTGGTATTGTAATTACTTTCTGCCAATTGCAATATGTATTTAAAGTAGAAAAGCATCGTAGTTATCACAAATAAATTTAAAATACGAACCGAAACGATTTATTGCATCAAACAGTTTTATTTTTTTTAACTTTTCGAGCTTTTAAAATAATACATAGATTACCTATGAAAAGTTGTATAAAGACTCAACAATATTAAACAAGACTCTACTTACATCTTCCTGTGCCGTTGGTTGTATGATTATTGTGTGACATTTTCGACGCGATTACTCCGAAAGCGACGCGATCGCGATATGTACACGTGAGGAGTGCCACCAACGACGTGTACACAGACCGACCGAATGACTGAGAATGAACGGATACCTCGACGAACCGCGTCCCGGCTAGCGGTGCTCGTGCTTTAATACACGGAGGCGTGCCTCGTCTGCGCGGTTAACGGTGACACGGTGACGACGCCGGAGGATGACGTGCGACCGCTCATACATGGTGTAATGTAAATGTAACATACGCATTTTCCTGAAAGGTTGCAACACCCGAGGACGCCGCATCCTTTAAACAAAGCGGGTCTAGGTACGCCTTTGCTAAAGATACACCATCCACAATTTGCCTAATTATCCAGGCATATTTATTTTAAAATAATAAGGCGATATTCTTATTCTTACTTATATTATATATGCGAAAGTGACTCTGTCTGTCTGTCTGTCTGTCTGTTACCTCTTTATGCTCAAACCGCCGAACGGATTTACTCGTAGATGAAATTTGGCATGGAGATAGTTTGAGGACCGGGAAAGGACATAGGACATTTCTTTAATGATCATCACAAAAATAGAAGCATACGAGAAAAAAAGAAGTGACTGAATTTATAAAGACTAGATGAAGAGTCGCTATGAATAAAACAGTTAATACTATCAAATTCTGAATAGACGTGGCAAATAAATTTGACTGCGAATTGTACTTATTTAATAAGTATGTCTCTATAGGCTCTATTTATAAAACTTTTATAGGATGGCAGACACTTTTGGCGTTTTGTTTTATCCGCTGCTATTGATTACTTGTAACCCAGTAAAGATACATTCAAGTATAATAGCCGATTTTATTTTTATTTCATTGTTTTCTATTTGCTATTTTTAGGTAATATGTGCAAGAACCTACGAACTAATTATAAGCCAGAACATTTGTCCGGGTCTTAAACCTTGACGGGGGGTTCTAGAAAGTAACGTATGGCACTTACTCGCACGCAAAATTAAGTTTGTCTACTATACAAATTGTATGCATAACAAAGTCATTTTTTCATGCAGTAAATTAAAGGTTTCATAATTCATAAGCTTAAATAATTTAAAAATAAAATATGTAGTAGGTTTTCTACTCGTCGACTGTAATGGTTGAATTAAGATTTCGTATACCAAACTACAATTGATAAACCACAAATACAAACAATAATACCAATAATACCAATTTACTATAAAACCTAAACAATTAATGAAAATTGGTAACTATGTTTGTAGACAATTTTTTTTTACAAAAGACATAAACGCGCGATACCGCCGCCCGCCCGTCCCCCGTTTAGTCTTTGCTATGGGAGCGCGGTGGCTCGTGATTGGTATTTTTTTTAATAGTTGACTAAAGCGTATCGAAATGAATATTATAGTTGAGTTGGGAGCCCATACATGAAAAATACCCAATTACAGTTTGGTATACGAAATCTTAATTCAACAATTACAGTCCACGAGTAGAAAAAATTCTATTTCTTCACACTTGCTCGTAAACGGTGTTATTGTATGCCATTGGCAGCATACCGATATGAAATAAGCTATATTATGCTCACGGGCGTAATAGATTTTTTTTGAATTTCATTTTGGCCACGGGAACATTGGGCATAATGATTTTTCAAGTAGGTATAAATGAGTTTTATTTTAAAATACTGACGCTTATAAAAAAAAAATCACTGTGGCTACTAGTTCTAATTGATACAATTGTGCAATACTAAAATGTATGAAATGAACTTAACCAAAGACGCAATCTTACCTTGAAGAGTTTTAATGGTGTTATAAAAAACTCCTATTTAGGATCAACTAAAAAGAAACATAAATCAGCATTCTTTATATTTTTGTATAAGTTAAAGCTAAATTAAAAATATTCTATATAATCCTAACATTGCAATAAATTTAACAAAAAATAATTTCACTATGTTAGTTTAAGCTAAATTGAAAATATACTTTGTAGTCCTAACATAGGTAGCACTAAATTCAACAAAAAATAATTTCACTGTGCTAGTTAAGCCTAAATTAAAAACAAAACTATAAAATTCTTTCATCATAGTACTAAAATCTTGTATTAATTTGCGGTTGTATTAAAAATGCACGCTTAACACGCTGTAGTATGTCCTGGCGGAGATTGTATGAAAATTAATTTTAATAGAATTCGAAAATCTCAGAAGAAAAAACTTTATCTTCCGTTCACTTTGCTGATTTTAGAACACAATTAATTAGGTAGGTACCTGTGGTATGAAAGACTTCACTAACATTCAGATTGTATTTTATTCTATTTGCGAGTTTAAACATGTTGGATGGTCGCCTGATTCAAATACGAGCAGGACTAACGAGCTGGCGCCCTAGTAGCATTTAGTGTTGGGGTATCGTTGCCACGGAATGCCAACGGTTGGCATTCCGTAGGGAGATGGTAGTGGCAACCCCAACAAAGCCCCAATGTTGAGCCAACCGCGTAGAGTTTGGGTTATTTGCCAACAAACTCACAACGTTGGGCATACTATCTCTTCGGTTGGTTATCCAACCCATAATTTGCGTGACGTGACATTGCCTACAAAACTCCATCATTGGGCTAACGGCACAAATTTTGGTTAATTTTTTCCCACAAACTTATGACGTTGGGCCGACTGTCTCTGCGGTTGGCTAACCAACCAGGAAGCTTGTTTTTTTGTCAACAAACTTATAACACTGGGCCGACTCTTTATACGGCTTCGAAGAAACGTTCCCAAGATCCGTTCCTCAGATACGTATCTCCGTTTACACGGGTACTTAAGACCGGCCCGAACGGGTCCGAAACTGAAACCGATTGAGCCAATGCTAACAAGATCTACCTTTACTATAATGATTCTGTTACAAAAATTAAAAATTCGTAAAAAAATATATTAATAGTGCCAAAATATTTTACGTCACGTTAAAATGATACAGAAAATCATTGTTTAATTCATGACCTTCGTAAATCTATCACAACATCGTGTGTAGTGTATGTACCTCGTGTTTTGTACCAGCATGCAAGCCCAGTGCACCTTCCCGAACGGCAAAGAGGGTGAAACGCCGGAGTGGGTAGGGCCAAATTATTATCATCGGGATCATAGGTAGTAAACCTATGAAATAAAACTTTTAAAACGGATTATACGTATTAGGTACTGAGTGACTACTGAGCCAACTATGTTTAAAATATGTTAAATAAAAACGGTATACAATAAATAAACCGAAATAGATGTCCTAATTCTATATATAAAACTTAATGACTGCTATTTTTTAATTTCAAACCTACTCGTCCCTAGTCTAGAAACTTCTTTTTATTGAATAGTGTATTTTCTAAACGTATTACAAACCCGGATGTTCTCCTCTACAGGTCGCAATTCTTAGCCGGTCAAACGTAAATTTTGATTAAATTACACTTTTTATAAAGTTCATGTAAGTTTTATTAAATAAAAGCTAAGTATTCGACTTATTCGTTTTATCCGGATAGTAAAATAATAAATATACGAATACGAAAAATGGGCGGATATTGCAAGCCCTAATAATGACATCACTCGGATGAAAGTCCGGCCCCTATTTCACAAGTTGACAGATGCGACAATTGGCAAGGAAAGGTGACAGTTGTCAAGTTGTCAATTCAAGAAATTCTATATGGGACTTCCCATATAGCCATCATAATCACTGGAACTGTCACTATCGTCCCTATACTACATTCATGGAGAGCGATTTTGAAAAGCACACCTACGAAACACTACAATTGTAGCGCAAACCGGACACAGCTTTACCGACAAGATTTACCGACATATCTCCAATAGGTATGTCGAGTTGGAAAAATGATTGTTGTTTCACAACATAATTGTCATTTGATTAAGATTAGGACAATTGTAATAAAATGCTTGTCATGTTGATAAGCATTTATATACGAAATAATTTACAAACTTGTCAGTTTTCAACTGTCACTTGACAATTAATTGTCAGCGGCATATGTCGAATTGTCAGCCGACATATGTCGCTGATAATTTGTCAAGTTGGTGAAATAAGGCCCGCCCGCCCTTTGCACCCCAACCGGTAATTGTTTTTTAAAAGCTTGCTTTTTGTTATTTTAACACATTTTAACTGTTTTGTATTGTACCTATAGGGAGCGTGCATGAACTATAGGAGGCAGCACAGGAGCCATCAGATTTTTGGCGCTAAGCGTAAATATGATGTTTATTGTTCCAATGTAGCCCACAAGATGGCACGACCTACCATGCACAACAAAACACGTGACGTGTAAATTTACATGTTTATTGTTCCGATTCAGGCCACAAGATGGCAGACCCTCCAACGCGCACGGTCCCTATTCCATTTACTGTTGTTACGTCCAAGAAGGTACGGAACCCTCGGTGCGCGAGTCCGACCCGCTCTTGACCACTTTTTTTGCTTACCTATTTAATATACTATCGTGATGGTCATGACGTGATCTTAAAATAAAGGAGTTAGGCCTAGCACACACTGCATGGAGCGGCCTGCGGTGACGGCCCGTAGCAAATTCTCATCAACTATCACAGATGTGATTTTCAAATTGCGATATATGTTTGAGGGACTTTTAATGCTAACAAAGTAATTATTTTACGGATGGATCTACTTATATTTGAGAAGTCCAAAATAGAAAACTCAACATGCCTGTTTTTATACAAAAAATGTTTTGTATAAGTAGATACTAGGCGGCCCCTAGTAATCTGTGACAGTTGATGAGAATTGCTACGGGCCGCCACCGCAGACCGCTCTAGTGTGTGATAGGCTTAACTCCTTTATTTTAAGATCACGTCATCATCATCACGATAGTATATTAAGTAGATAAGCAAAAAAAGCAGTCAAGAGGGTTCCGTATCTTCTTGGACGTAACATGTCATCATTATTTTATCTGTGGCTAGGTTCTGTATTTTCTCGGTAAATAAAACTACATATGAAATAAATAAGAAACACAAGAACCTACCTACTAAATTACAGGAAAAGTTAATAGTTATTTATTATATAAAGTATATCGTTTGATTTGATTTTCCTCAAAAAAAAGATGTGAGTATTGGGAGTAGAAAGGTGATTTTTTGTAAGTATACTGAACCACACCTTAAGGTGAATTTAATTAATAAAGATATAAAATAATCGTTTCTAAATCCTTACTAAATAATGTATGTGATGTTGCACTCTAAGAAACCTGATGGTAGCTTCTATGCTAAGAGTGAAACCTTGATCTATAATAGTACATTATGATACAAGTGTGCTAAGTTGGTCATTACACACGAGGCGATATTGTGCGCGCGAGCTGTAAGCGAGCGCGCAATAAGAAAGCCGATGTGTGTAATGACCAATGCACACGCGTTTCATACGACGTTTTTCAACACACTTGCGAGGAAAAAACAAAACTTATAAATTAAATTTTTTCTTGTCAAAACAATTACTTACAATTTTCAAAATCGTGGCTCACAGTTTTAAGGCACTTATTCGCCAGTTCAGTGAAGTAAGCTACCAACACGTTTTCCAAGAAAAACTGGGCGTGTTTGCTGATTTTCCATTGAATAAAAGTTTCATATGCCGCCGATAATTTTTCACCCGATTTTGATGGTAAAAGGCTATCGTTCTCGGCTCTTGCCTCTATTAGTATTACTGGCAGCGTCAATTTTATGTTTTACATTTTCAATGCTTGAAAATGTCATTTTCGTCAATGTATAAACTAAAAACATCCAAAACTATTAAAATTTTATGACAAATACGGAAAATGGCTGGCGCGTTATTTTTTTTTCAAGCACGATTCCAATGCGCTCGCAAGGCAAAGGCGCGAACGAAATCGACAAACAGCCAATTAAAAAAATGTAAAAAAGCTAATATTTTCGTATTTCTATTCGACGGATGGAATTCAAATCGATAAAATATTATGTTTATTCATTAATGTAATTTACGAGACAATTTAATCGATAAATTATGTTTGGTGTGATAAAACCTCTTTGAACTAACATTTGAAACCTAATATTGGTTTTAAAAAAAATGTATTAGTCGACCAAATTAAGAAGGTTCCGTTTCCATGCATATTATTAAGAATCAGTTACCTTCTTAACTCAGTCGGATAATATAATGAAAAAGCCCAAGTGTTATAATATACTGAAAAAGCACGCGTGTTTAATATCTAGGATTATGAGCCAAAAATTGGTGGAATAAAAACGTCGTTTTGAGCAAGTGTGTTGAAAAAGGTCTTTACAGTACATATGGGGCTACTTTATAGCACTAGTGCGAGAAGTAGCATATTATGTTACTGTGTCGAACATTTAAAGGGCCATATGTACTGTAAAACGTTGTACGATACATGTGCGAATAGGTAATTCGCAACTCGTGTCGATTTAAAAAACTCCCTTCGGTCGTGTTTTAATTTATCGCCACTCGTTTCGAATTTCCTATTTTTCGCACTTGTATCGTAATGTACTTACAGTACATATGGTGCTACTTTTTCGCACTAGTGCGGTAAAGTAGCACCATATGTGCTGTAAATAACTTTAAATATGTTTACGAGACTGTACCAGACCTGTGGTTACGATTCCAACTTTGTTTTAATAGTGCTTTATTTAAGAACATATATAAATTTGTAGTAAAAAGTGACAGGCATAGTGACAGATGATAAAAATGCGTGACCGCCGGGGACAGATGGGAATACACCGATAAATTAATACGGAGGTAGTAGATTGTGTAACAAGGGAGCAAAATGATATATTTATGGCGTTGGTGTACATTGAATCTTGAACGAAGCGAAGGATTCTATATTATAATTCTGAGCGTAGCGAGGGATTCTAACTTTACGTGTTAACGCCCAAGTGTAAATAATTTGGCTACCATGCGACACAATTCTTTTACGTTTTTTGTAATCGTATTACGCTTATTAATTAATGAGTTTACTTAAAATACGCTATTTATTAATTAAAAATACTCTTATTTTTAACAATTATTACAATATATTATTAATCGATTATAAAGAAATTGAAATCGATTATGTGCATACTGATTTCATATTTCATTGGGTAATATTTATATTGGCAATAGAATCCTTGAACAGAAAAGTGCCGCGTTGATCTCTCCTGGCAGGGAAGACAGAATCACACATAATCATAAGTCATCACACTTGCTCGAAAAGGACAAAGGCCTATATTTTCCCGCGGGAATTACGGATTGTTAAAAAAACTATGACTCCTAAGGGAGTTATAGCTTTTTACTATTTTGTCACTTATTCATACAAACCAAGTAGCATAAATGAGTTTTACTTTTGGAATACTGACGTTTATAATTTAGTATTTTTGTTCATGTTTACAATTATTTAATTTGATTAATTTACCAGCCGTTTAAAATATTCTTACATAAATTTTAATCGTGACTGAATGCCGAATAGGTCTGTGCCATCGATGCCTAACCTGTCTAGAAATTACAAAATGACGGACGAATGTTTGATAAATCACCGATTTAAGAATTATTGCGCTTAAAATTTTATTTTTTTCTTCGCTAGTGTGATGAAAAACATTGTGTGTAACTCTGGGGGTAAGAATATTGCAAACTCGGGTCTTTAATTACCACCCTCGTATCCAAATTTCCACTTACCCCCCTCGTTGCACAATGTACTATTTTAAAACAGTGAAATACTAATTGTTTTAACAGACAATATTGGATCTTTTCTATCACCTTTCTTTCTTTTTCTATCACCGAGAGACACTTGATCTTGCTCTTTGCTCCGGATTCAACACGTCTCTCTTACTTACTGTGTCTCTAATACTATTTTCATAATCTTAAAACGGTATGTTTATTTAGTAATAGGGTTGAAAACGACATACTTCTTCCAAATGTCGTTGTCAGAACAAAATGATGTACCTAGTCCATTTATATTACATATTAACTTTTTTGACATGAAATGTATCCATAAACGGCAATGTTATGCCATGTTGTTCGTTGATCGCGATGTGCTGCGTAAAGTGAAATTGAAACGCTGTTATCTTCCCATGCATACGACACTGTCCGCATGGTGCGGCGTTAACGGAAAACCAACACCTATACTAAATGTAATCACTTGCAAAACCAAGTACCGAAATGTTGTATTGCGATTGCTTATAATATGTATAAGTACACATCTTAAAATAATATTTCTGCTGTTCTTGTATTAATTAATTAATCTAACCAGCATTAATCTGATAAGGTCGTAAAGGGGGAAGAAGCTACTAAAATTTGTGTTTTGTGTGTACTAAAGTGCTGTGTTTATTCAATGATATATCAGGGTTTTTGGTGCGGGAATTAGATTTCGTGTATTTATAACTTTGTTTATTGTAAAATAATACTATTTACCAAACTATGAATTAAAAATAGGTAGTAAGTGGCTTACTTATTGGAAGAGAGGCCTATGCTCAGCAGTGGGCGATAAAGGGCTAATATGATGATGATGTGGTTAAATATTATGGACAATACTAGTAGACTAAGTAAACTTAAGTTTACCCAAGCCTTTTGGGCAAATCCCGAAAATTAAATGAACTTTAATTTGTATTCGGCATTTACCCGTATCTAAGTCTAACCAACACTGAGAGGGTAATGTCAAAACTGATGACGCAACACCTAACATTACGTAGTCTTGACATAAATTCTGTCCTACATGAAATGACATTTATTTTAAAAATAAAAGAAAGCTTATAAATAAATCAGGGTTATTTTTATTAATTAAATTATACAGATTCTATAAAATAAAATATTTATTCAAAATGTCCACCAATCCACCATTTACTTTAATACACTTCTATAAACCGTCCGGCCTCTCGTCTATGACGGCACGGACGGTATCGATAGGTATTGAAGCCGCAGCCCGCACTAAATCCAACTTGAGAGTCTCAACATTACAATGAGGTTTAGAGCAGGCTTTCTCTTCCAAAATATTCCACAGACCATAGTCCAAGGGGTTGGGATCGGGGCTTCCTGAGGGCCAATCTTCAGCCGCAATAAACTCGGGTAAATGCGTCGCTAACCACCGTTGTGTTGTTTTCGCTTTATGTGCAGGGGCGAAGACGCTTTCATGAAGCTCTGAAGCTCTGTGACGCCTTCATAGGGCCCACCAAACCATGCAGGATGGTGGCAGAGGCCCTAGATCTACCCTTGGAACTTTTTTGAGAAGCTTCTTGGGAACTATGAGCATATATTTTATCATTTTGGGGGTTGAATTTTGCGCCACGGTAAAGATTTTTTCATCCGTCAACAGAATATAACGATACCCGCCTTTTGCATATCGCTGCCAAAACACTTAAGCTCTCATTGCTCTTATTTTCCGTAGGGCCGCTGTCAATCGCTGTCCTGTGCTCCGACGATAAGCCCCAAGATTAAGGTCTTGTTTTATGATACGCGACATACTCGTAGTTCTAAGGGGAATTTTCATTTCCCTAACCATGATTTTCTGCTTGCGTAGCGGATTTCTCCGAATTCGTTCAGCTACCGCTTTAATCACTGCCGGTGTCCTTATTGGACGTGGTCGACCGCTCCTGGGTCGGTTGTCGACTAAACCCATGTCGTTGTATCGCTTGATAGTACGACAGATAAATTTCTTATTTATATTCAAAGGTTTCAGTAGATTGAAAATGTCATTCACGTGCTTGTTACATTTGTGTAACGCTATCACTGCGACATGATTATCTTTATTCATGCCCCACTCTATCTTCAAGGAAACGATACCTGGATCTAAAATTTTCCGATTCTACCCAAAAGGCTTGGGTTATATCTGTTATATCAGGGTAAACTGGAGTTTAATTAAATTTCTAACATCGCCCGTATATTCGACATATCCTCTTTATTTTAGCCTGTATACTCGTATGGTTCCAGTCAGCTAGTATCATTATAAATTTGTAAATCGCTGCACTCCGCAAAATGCAACTAGGTCGTTCCCGAGACGATTAATCGCGATTATCCACTGATAATTACACTGGATGTACGTCGCTCGGATGTTTGAGCGAGACAAGGCTATGCGCGTAGTACTTATAGCGACATCCATCAGTGGTTTCAAATTAATAATAAATTTGGTATTTGATTTTTGATTAACAAATACACACATTATCTGAAAATGTGCATCATTTGAATCCACCCTCTACTGTCATATAATAGCCCTGTATAGCTAAGACTTTTTGTCGAATCTTTCTTCCGTTATGCATTTTCACTTGCAGTTGCCCAGAAATCTTTCCTCCGTCTTGCATTTAGACAACACACGCTAAGATCACCATTTCCAACAAAAATACTTCCGTTGGATCTGAAAGCGGGGATGAGCTTTTATTGTCACTCTGCCTTTTCAAATATTTTAGAACCCATTGGTGTACCCATGTAAATTTTGCTGGCTGTACCTGAATTTATCTAGCCATAAAAATACTTATTATAGTGGAATATATTAACATAACAATGAATATTTACTTATGTGGAGTTAGTCTCTCATTTCGTAACAACATTTTAACTAGTTATCATTTAATCTGCACAAAATTATTATACGTGGATTATTTGACTGGTTCTTCAAACTATTATGGCATAAACCTATCCCTGTCTACTTCATATTCTAATCAAAATATGAAGCGCGAACTCTCAGCTGCCAGTACGTACTTACAGCAAGAATGCGGATTAATGTCGCTGATTGGCAGTTATTGACATTATATGCATTTCATCTTCACTTAGCTGTGTACATTAGTATAATAGAGATGACTACCTATTATTTCGTTCATTAGTTTTGATTAAAGGCTCTGTAAACGTATCGTCTTATTGTAATGTTCTCAAACGCGGATTCCATGTTTTATTTCCGTTCACTGAAGGTAGTACTATTATTTATTTTGTGATCCCGTTCCACATCGGAGCGACGTGCGAACCGCACCGAGTGATAACCGCCTCATGCAGGTATATATGTATTCAAGACAAGTGTAATGATAGTGTAATTCTATGTATGTATGTGTATGTACGTGCTGTGTGTGTAAGCAGGTATATACTTACTAACTATATACGTATGGCCATATTTTTAATAGAGAGGAACTTCTACTCGATAGAGTCGGATAGTTAGCACGGTGCAGAGTTAGCACGGCCTTTGCAATAACAAAATGTGGATAGTCATAAAAATTTCCAAAAAAAGTATCTATCAAAATATGATGTTTATAATGACACGTTCACACATATGTACTGCCAAAGTCAGACCAGAGTCAGAGCCCATTTGTGTTGGGCCTTGAACACGTTGAAATACAAAAATTGTGGGTTTTGTTTCCGAATATTAAGGATAGTGGTGCCTAATTTTTAATTGAGTTAATTCGCTCAAAATTGTCACAATGTACCTAGCCTGTATCAAAACTGTTTCGCCAAAGTTTTAAACCTTCCAGAGCAGAATATATAAATAAGAACCTAAATCAGTCTATGGAATACATTCTTCAGAACAAGTGAACTTTGTGTCCGATAGTAGATCGGTACTTTTGGAAGTTTGAAAGTTGTCGAAGTTGCAACACAATGTAGGAAAGTGCATCAAAATATGCGTTAAGGTAAACTTACTGGTCGGCAGATTTGTTGTGGTTCGTGGAAAAAGTCACGTAGCGTGTTGTGTTGGCGGCGGTCTGGGAGCCCCGTCCGTGCCGGCCGGCTCGCGTCTCGAAACTCAAGGTGACCTTCATCATTCAGTTTGGAAGCCCCGCCATTGCGCATGCCCAAATTAAAACCTGACAATTTTCGAAAATAACCCGTATCTCCAACGCATGCAGTATATAATAGAATGTATTGTTAATCTGATACAGGACTCATTCAATTTACTAACAGCTCCACTACGCACTCGACGCGCCTATGCGGAACGGAGTGTCATTGCGCCAATACTTATTTTGTCACGAGGACTCAACATATCGGCCTTAGGGCGCTAATGACGACGGTAGATAACATCACTGCTTTAGTTGGATGTACCATAGAGTAAACGCATTATACTGATGATTACTGACGACTAGGTACCTACTACCTACATATTTATAGTACAAAAGTAAAACTTCGGTATAATATAGGGTTGCCATACGTCCCCGTACGCCGGGACATGTCTCCGCTTGAAGCTTGGTGTCATGGTGTTCCAATAAGAAAATTGTCCTGTGTGAAAGTCATGGAACATTATTTTAATGTATGACTTTTATGTTTTTCAGATCATTTGTGTCCCGACGACGTCGTCCCTATAGTTATAGTGTAATATTAAATAAATAGCGTACAAACAGACGGACAAGTCATATGTGCTGTTGTATGTATAATATTTTATGAATCAGTATTCAAACACATTGATGGTATTATCGTAAAACGAATGCATTTTATAGTTATGTTATCTGATTTGATAAAATGTTTGATCCCCGATAAGGCGCAATGCACTCATAATCATAAACCGAATAGCGGGTTAGGTGTGTAGTCTTATATTTGACATAGGCCTGAAGCATTTGTCCCATACCAGTGGGTAGGTGTCAGCGCGTGAGAGATTATGCGCTATGTCAAACATAAGTAATTCAAATAAGAAGACCGGCTAAAAGTATGTCGGTCCACACTTAGTATAGGGTTCCGTAGTTGCCCTTCCGCTACAACTGAAGCTATTAGTATCTAGAAGATTGTTAACAAAGGGATGAAATGATGCTTGATGCCTTTCACTACTTAAGCACTCTACTTTTCATATCAAATACGAGGAAACCAAAAGACAAAAGTGAGAAACATAAAATTAGTTGATTGTGTAAGAAATATTTATTTATTTATTTATTAAATTGCAATATTCAAGAAAAAGTAATCCATATTTTAGGAATCTGCAGTAATTTTATAGTATTTTATGCAACAGTTGTATAAGAAGGGTAAAAAAAGGCGAGTGGCGTGAGTTACAATGTGAGCCGGAGCCGAAGGCGTAGGCGAACATTGTAAAGGAATACGCCACGAGCATTTTTTGACCTACTTATACAACGTTGCATACAATATTTTTCCTACGAGTCAACAAAAATAAATCTTAATTTAGGTAAACAAAGCAAAAGTATATAGCCAAGACGCGCGTGCATACCTTGTTACGCGCCCAGCCCGCCCCGGGCCGCGGCCGGCCGGTCAGCGACACCTCGTAACTCATGAGGCCCTGGTACTTGCTACTTGCTAAATTAAATTTATGGACAGTTTTTTCTCAATTTTGGCCACCGTAGCCTACGGAGACAAACAAGCAACGCTAAGCGGTCTTCGTAGTCTATGGGTGTTGCTATTTTACGGGTGTCACATGCGTGTTTCTGACTTATGAAGTAATTATTTTTACTATGTAAGTTAAGCAATAAGTTGGCAGCAATGCACTTAGTTTAAAACTGTATTCGTTTTGGTTTTGTTAGGTTGGTAGCCATTAATCGCAGTAACGTTATAGCGATTAAAAGCACAAGAGCTTTTATGAGGAATAGACAATATAGACTTTTCTTGAAACCTTTTATGTATGTTCTTATATTCGTGTTAATGAAAGCATAAATGACAGATAACAGTAGAGGAGTAGGAAAAAATTTTTGACAATTAAAGTATGAAACTACTTTTTAATTTTTTGCTTTTCCGTTCTAACTGACAATAGTCAACGGCATTGCTCATACAGCCAATGAAACTGTTTAATAACAACTATAAGCCAAGGGAAGTACCCAAATTTTTTTTATTTTTTTTTATTGTACAACTAAGTCGGATTTATTGATTTCTATATCTATGCCGAATTGCAGCTCTCTAGCACTAACGATCACAAAGCAAAGCCTCGGACAGACAGACCGACGGACATGACGAAAGTATAAGGGTACCTAGTTGACTACGGAACCCTAAAAATCATGTGCATTTTATGTAAGTAGGTACACACATAGCTAGAATCATAATTATGGTAATCCAAAGTACAGACGCACTAGACATCACGTACATATGGGTAAGTCTACACATGGAAACCGGTTCGGCGGTGAGTCATGCTCGTCGGGCGATGCCACCTTATTGCATCATGTCTTGCACTCGTGGTCCTCTCCAACTGGAACCACGTAATGCAACAGTCAACAGTCGAGTTCAATAGGATACATATAATTTATTTTATTACCGAGGTCGAGTTAATAAATTATAAATTACGATTAAGTAAGACTGCATGGATACGCTTGCGCTTGTAGTTAACTTTTAGTAGGTATTTCTTGCTTGCTCTAACTTATAAGTTATAAGCACTCGCGGCACTCAAGAACTCTACACCCTTGCATTTAACTAATCAAAATCTAAATGACTAAAACTGCTCACAGTTTAAAACTGGAGGTGACCGCGATGACAAGGTGTATCGAAATAAAAGCTTGACGAAAACTTTGTAGTATTATAGATATGACCTTGGTTTGGTGTATCCAGGCTTTTGGTAAGGGGGGCGGGGGATTGATCTTAAAACTTTTCGATTTTCCATTACGTAAGTTCTATCAGAGCCTAGTAATATCCACTAGCCCTTGTTTCCATGCAAGCATCAATAGAATGTAGAATTACTGAATTCCGAAAAGTTGGGACACTCTTTTTCTTCTAAGTAGGTACTTAGTATCAATAGAGCTCGTAATTCTGAGTAGGAATAATAAATAACGCCCATTAGGCTAGAAATGCGTTTAATATAATAATATGCCTATCTACATTAATCATTTTCATGTGTCATAATAGGTACTCATAATGGAAGTACTTAATGCAACAAGATGACGTACCTATAAAGGACATCACTGACATCACTTGTTTCATCTGTATTCTGTATAAAGCGCTTTCGTGGTACTTATGTAGATACCGGTAGAATTTTTAAGGTGACCTTTAAGTGGTCTGAAGGACAACGCCACACCAGCGTGTCACAGCGCATGCTCCGCTGCCTCTCGCGCCAGCGAACCTTAGGATAAACTACATCCCTAAATCTTAATCAATGGTAATGTAGAAAGAATTATGTATTGTAGGCCAATGAATGTACACTGCCGTCAGAATGATATTTGAAGTACCTATGTTACTTATTTAGTTAACGTGCGTCTCACCCGCGTCAATACATGTACGGACAAGTACGTACGAAATGCACGATAACTGATTGACATCAGTTATATTGTTATTCTGATATCAGGTTACGTTCGAATTTACCTGTATGTAGGTATTTTCTTCTTTCGTTATCCGTTATCTCAATAATAGAGATATAGGTACCAGAGACCAAGAGATATAGGTGATTTTTTTTCCATCTTATAAACCAGGTACCTAGTCAAAATAATGAAAAATAGAATTACTTATTCCTAAAAACACGTGTGGATAGGTCATTGGATTCGTAATGATGTCTAGAAAAATATATTCAAAGCGTTTGGTCCCACACAAAAAAAAAGTTATTAAAAAAAAAGGGGGGGGGGGAGGGGGTAAAGGAGATATTTCTTATCACCCCAATATATGAAAGAGTACTACTATTTCAATAAATGAATATGAATATTGGGGGACCTCTTACACAGATCAACCTAGCCCCAAACTAAGCAGAGCTTGTACTATGGGTACTAGGCGATATATATGTCAATAATAATTATATATGCTTAATAATTCAATTTCTTCACGTTGTTTTCCTAATTCCTGGAAAGACGCTAATATTACTCCCATTCCAAAAAAGTCTAACCCGTCTTCCTTCTCTGATTTCAGGCCTATTTCAATTCTTCCTTTCCTCTCCAAAGTTTTAGAGCGGCTTGTGCAGTTGCAATTAACTTCATTTCTTAATAAAAACTCTCTTTGCAATCCTCTCCAGTCAGGGTTCCGTTCCGGTCACAGCACGGTCACCGCACTAGTTAAGATTTCTGACGATATCCGATCTGGCATGGATAACCGGAAGTTAACGGTATTGACGTTGCTAGATTTCAGTAACGCTTTCAATACCGTTGATTTTGACATCTTACTGGGTATTTTACGCTCTCTCAATATTTCTTCTGCAGCAATTGAGTGGTTCCGCAGCTACTTGGATGGTCGTCGGCAACGAGTTAAAGTTGATAACTCTTCTTCTTCATCTTGGTGCAGTACTCTGGCCGGCGTCCCGCAGGGTGGTGTGCTGTCCCCCTTACTATTTTCTATCTTCATTAATTCTATTACTTCCAATCTCCTCTCTTCTTATCATCTCTATGCCGACGACCTCCAAATCTACTCACAAGGCCTGCTAGATGATTTACCACATCTTGTACATTCCATTAACACCGACCTAGAACGCATTTCTGAATGGGGCTCTTGCTATGGTTTAAAGGTTAATCCATCTAAAACTCAAGTAATTATCATTGGCAGCCCAAGAAGTATAGCAAGAGTCGATTTCGATGATTTGCCTGGGGTTCTGTTCGATGGGGTACTGATTCCTTTCTCTAACCAGGTCAAAAATCTGGGTGTAATCATTGATCGTACTCTTTCTTGGATTCCGCAGATCAGTGAGGTGAGCAGAAAGATCTTTGCTACGATTGGTTCCCTACGTCGACTTCATAACTTCCTGCCTCTCGCCACTAAAATTGCGCTTGCTCAGTCTCTCCTTCTGCCTATTTTGGACTATGCTGATATCTGCTATTTAGACCTTACTGAAGAGCAATTGAACAAACTCGAACGACTTCAAAACGTGTGCATTAGGTTCATTTTCGGGTTGCGCAAATTCGATCATATTTCAAGCTTTCGTTCGCAGCTCAAATGGTTACCTATCCGATTCCGTCGCAACACGCATATTCTTTCCCTCTTGTATGCCACTCTGTTCCACCCCAATACTCCGTGTTATCTTAAAGACCGGTTTAAATTTCTTTCATCTCTTAGATGCTCTCAAAATCTGCTACTTGTTCCCCCTCCTTCCTCTTCAAAATTCTACAACAACTCTTTCAGTTTCCGTGCTGTCCGGCTGTGGAATAATCTACCCATTGATATTAGACGTGCTAAATCACTTCCGATTTTTAAAAACCTATTAAAAGAACATTATTTGTCTATTTCATGAAGGTCCTATACTCGTATTCTTTTAAACTCGTTGTCGTTGTTATGGCTTCCTTTGTCATTTATATATGTATATATTTTTTGTATATAGTAATAAATGTAGTCTATCTTAACTTTATATGTGTAGTATATGTATTATATTGTATTTTTACTACTTTTTTCTTAATTTTATTTTTTTTGCACCACCCGTTAACTTCGTTTCGTTCGCCATCTCACTATCTGAAGGTTGTCTGGAAGAGATCGCTGTTTAGCGATAAGTCCGCCTGTTGTTACCTACCAATGTGTATATTTTATCAATTTCTGTATCTGTTTTTTATGTAGTGTGCAATACCGAATTTTATTATTATTATTTGTCTGTCTTACCATATCTCGGGACCATGGGGTCTCGGACCTTTGGGAGGCATGCGTGGGGCCGAAGCCAACAGCGCAGAGGTCCTTTAAGACAAATTAATCTAAAAGCAAGGGATACACGTGGCGGATACCATCCCCGAGCGCACAACATGATACATCCGGAGATGGTCCCCGCCAGGTGCAAAGACTATTGCAGTGCAGCACTTTTGTGCTGCGATGGGATCTAAGGTCATAAGGCTATTGATTTGAAAGTTGGATGGACTGGATAATGGGCTATGGGAGGAGACTAACGGACACCTGCCGTGACAATCAGTCTCGGAATTGTTTAAGACAGGTGGTGACTCGCCAACTCATTGAGTGGGCCCCACAACGGCCGCACGCACAGTGCGACAATAGGGCAACACTTTGGAGCGGCTGTGAGGTTGTCGAGAGGTGAGTCTGCGGCAGCCAGATCCCGGTAATCCGTTCAGCAGGCCGCCGGCGTTATGACATTTTACACTTCCAACCTGGAGCATAGGTCCCGCTCTTGCGACTCCACTCTGGCCAGCCAGTGAAGGCAAGCGCAGAGGCGAGGGCCAAATAAAAGGACCCTCTGGAATAGGGGTCCGCGGTGTCGCCACTCACCGTCAGCTCGCCACAAGCTGCCCCCGCGGGATTATTATTATTATTATTGACCAAGTGATTAATTTGGGCATTATATATAATGCCCGGGCATTATGAATAATGGCCAGCTATATCGAGCCAAGTAATTAATTATTATCTAATCTTCATTAGTTATCACATTGTCTGGTCATTATGAATATTGCTACGTGGCTGTTGGGCAATTTGATTTGATGAATGGGGAGGAAAACAAACGCCTGACACGCGTTGACCAACCAGAGTCCTCGATGGCAGTGTGCGGACGTCAAACGATTGACTGTTTAATAAATGACTTTACTTTTAGCATTTTGTAAATTTCGTAATTCAGTTTCGAATTATAGTAAGGTTACTACCCTTTTTGACAGAGCTCTAACAATCGCTTGGAGACTCAGCATCTCCTCTGGCAGAAGAGGCATATCGACGTAAGTCTTATGATTCCCAGCTTTGTGCGGGGCTGCTGTGGAGCAGTAGACGAAGCAGGGTGCGCGCAGTTACTTGTCTCACTCCGCTGTGTGTGCCGTATGATGCGTATCTATGGTGACCCCTAGGTATTTTGCCATGTGCCTCGCCTAGAAGTTGCTTGCATGGGCTGGATGCACTCGTGAGGAGTGGCTGCGTCTTGGTCACGTTCTCCGAGACCCTCCGTTTGGTCAGCTACTTAAGTAGGACATCAAGCTAGCGCTGGATCTTCAAGACGGCGGGGGTTGGTGTGATGGATGACGCGTAGTACGCTGCCATTGATATAAGTAACGTACATCAATGTACGCTGCGTCGTCCGCGAACAGACCCAGCTTAACGCGGCCAACCACCGAGATATCATCGGTGTACCCAGCGTAACAAGCTGGTGATATATAGCTTTCTTGTGGGACTCCCGTGAGGTCAACTGCCACTTGAAAGCGTCTTGGTGAGGAAGGCGCTGACAACGTGTACGACTCGACGTGGAGTCGATGACGTTGACAGCTTGATTTGTAGGCTCTCATGCCAGACCTTGTCGAACGCCTTTTCTATGTCGAGGAACACTGCGACGACATGCTTCTTCAGGTTCATCCTCTCATGTTGAGAGGTGAGAGTCTCAACCATGTAGGAGGAGAGGACTCTGGTTAGCTACAGAGTGGTCGAGTGCTCCAACCGAAAGTCGAATTGTTCCGGCCTCGGCACTCTGTGCGGCTAGAGTCTTTCGAGCAGAAGTGTCTCGAAATATAGACAGGGTATTGAACAGGGTGATAGGCCGGTAGCTCACCGGTCTTCTTCGGTTTTTCTCCGGGTCTGCTGCGGCAGGTAATGAAGCACCATTTTGAGATAGAATCGCCGCCTGGAAGGCTAATCAGGTTAGTCCTTCTGGTTGTGTGTCTAACTTGGCCGGGTGAAAAGAAGACCGGGCCCTCCTTTGTATTCGGAGCTCTACCTTTATCCTCTCTACCAGGTTATTGAGCTTTAGGTGTAACGTCCAGCTCAACCGTATTATGCACATGATAACGGGTTGCCTATTACCAACGCCTGTACAGTGGCTTCCTGTTCTAGCCCATATATACACGACGACGCCAGATACACGCAGAACACACGCCGCCTCAAGGGAATGGAAGAAATCTAGGACAGGAATGCTTCCCATAAACAAAACACTGGGTAGCCTCCCTAACGCGCGCCTCAAATCTCGTAGACCTATCTGGTCAGACTCCTAAATTTAGCGATGTGACAGACAGACAGACAGACAGATAGACGGACGGACGGACAGAGTCGCACCATAAGAGTTCTTTCTGTAACTTTTTGGTACGGAGCCCTAATAAATGAAATACTTAATTGTTTTTTTTTTTTCTACTTATTTATTATGAATATAGTATGATCTAAAACATTTTCTTTATATTTTCTTTCCGGTTTTCTCGTATACTCGATAACTCAAAAACAGCTAAACTGATCATATCCGCTATAGTTTTCATTTAATGTCTTTATTAAGCTCTACTTCCAAGATTTTTTTTAATATTTTTTGGACCTATGGTTCAATAGTTAGAGGGGGGGGGGGGCACATTTTTTTTTCTTTCGGAGCAAATATCTCCGAATATATTCACTTTATGAAGAAATGTTTGTTGAAGACCCCTATTAGTTTTGAAAGACCTTTCAAACGATATCCCACACTGTAGGGTTGAAGCAAAAAAAATCACCCCCACTTTACGTGTAGTGGTACGGTACCCTAAAAAAATTAAATTTTTAGATTTTATTGTACGACTTTGTCGGTTTTATTGATTTATATATCCATACCAAATTTCAGCTTTCTAGCACTAACGACCACGGAGCAAAGCCTCGGACAGACAGACAGACAGACAGACAGACAGGCAGACGGACATGGCGAAACTATAAGGGTTCCTAGTTGACTACGGAACCCTAAAAATGGAACCGCGGAGTCCCTCAAGCATAATATTGCTATTTTTTTTTAAATATAATTTCCATATTTAACGATAATTTTCATGTTTGATTTTGTGGAAAATTTATTATAATTTTTTAAAGTGCATTTTAGACCTATATCCGTGTTGTTTTTTCTATCAAGTGAAAGTCAAAAACTCAGGATCTATGGAGTGTGGAATTAAGAGGAGTGACATCTCTTATGGTAGAACTGTTGCAAAAGTGTCCAGCTGTCAGCTATAAATAATAGTTCCAAATCTCTCCAGAGTAGCGCTAGAGTAGCTAAGAACCTAGGCGCTATTGACGGAGTGAAGTGCGCTGTCTATGATTTGATTTTTTTGTTCAAGTATTCTAGGTATTGTAGCGCTACCTATTTAAGGTTTTTTGATGACACTTTTTGGTACATGGAGATTTATTTCCTTACCTACACCTTCCGTACCATTCCGTACTGAGTCTACCGCGAAACAAGAAAATCGAAATTACGTTATCTAACCTCGCTAAATTTCGATTTTAGCGTTTCCCGATAGGTCCTTTGTAAACAAACCGCTTTGATGCATCAATGTCATATTAAATTTTATTATCTGTGAAAACTTGTCAAAAAACAGTTTAAGACACAGTATGCAGTATGCTCTATGGTTCACGAAAGGTGCTAGTGATGCACTCTGGCGGCAGAACATTACAGTTATGGAAGGTAGAGTTAAGGAACGCAATCTCCAAAGACAGAATTTATGCAAAAGTGTCCAGTGGTCAGCTATAAATAATAGTTCCAAATCTCTCCAGAGTAGCGCTAGAGTAGCTAAGAACCGAGGCGTTATTGACGGAGTGAAGTGCGCTGTCTATGATTAGATTTTTTTCTCAAGTATTCTAGGTATTGTAGCGCCACCTATTTAAGGTTTTTTGATAACACTTTTTGGTATATGGAGATTCCATTCCTTATCTCCACCTTCCGTAATTACAGTAATACTCCCTATTGTCAATAATGACACCTGATGTTTGAAAGCAGCAACAAATTGAAATTACACGTATTTTTTAAGTTGAAAGGACTAGGACTTGGAAAATGAGCACATGGAGGATGGCAGGCCTAAAGTAATCATTATCTTCGTTATTTACTTTTCTTCTTAAGTTAGATCATTTGTAATATGAATTGTAAGGTATAAAAGGAAAATACAAACTTATAAAAAATCAAACCTAGGAAGCCGCCGGCAGCGGGCAGGGCCCAAGCTGCCGGTGGTCAAAGCCGCAGAGAGAGGAATCGGCTGACTACCCGCGCCGTGTCGAAGACTACCGCTTTCTGCACATGATCCTCGATCCAGCCACCTAGCGAGAGTCTCTCTCTAATAATTTAATTTTTAAATATATATATTTTTTGTTTTCATAAGTAATATCTAAAAAATAATATTAGCGTTTTTCAATAAAAACACACGCCAAGATTGTTTACCCTATCGTTTAATAAAACGAAGTATAAGGAATTGCTGGATTTGGCCTTTTCGGCTTTCGGGAGATTCTCATCACAATCAGGCTTATTGGCTAATAGAGCATTGTACGACCATCTTCGAGAACTCGTGCAGGTAAGTACTTTATAGTACGGCACTTCGCGGCCCACAAGGCCGTATAGGAGGACAAGTTGCTGGTGAATAATCTCGTAAGATTATGCCTGTGCAAAGAGTTCCTGTTTGCCAAGGATATCTTCGTGAGGTTCTTGTCTACTGCCACTACATCACGACGCATCCTACACTCGTTCTTAAGGAAATAATTCCTGAGATTTTACTGTACATCTCGCGGTTGTGGAGATTTTTGGCGTTTAGGAAGCCTCGATCTCCGCACTTCCGTGGGATGTACAATCTCATAACTGGCGAACGTAGTATACGGTGTGTGTGGTGAACAGTAGAGAGACCCTCTGATCTTGGGCATCTAACTCGGTCTTAGTATGCCAAAAGACTTACCAAAGGAGTATGTGAGTAGATGCATTATCCAGGCGTTAAAAGCGCGTACCTTAATGCTACCTGACAAAAGACTGTTAGTACCTACTTTTATCAGCCGGCAAAAAAATCGTATTTCACCGCCTGTCTAATACCCCTCGTCCTCGATACTCAACAACTGTAACATAATAATAATAAGCCCGCAGGGCAGGGCAGCTTGCGGCGAGCTGTTGGAGAGTAACGACCCCAAGGACCCGCAGGACTCTCAGTTCTGGCTTGCCTTCATTGGCCGTCCAGAGAGGAATCGTCAGTGCTAAATGCTCCAGGGGTGGAAGTATTAAAGAGCATAACGCCGCGAGTAAATACGGATTACACCTCTCGACACCCCTGAACCGCTCACGTCAGTGTTGCGCCTGCCCATCTTTACTTCAACTTCAAATTCATCATTTATTTAGCAAATAGGCCACAGGGGCACTTTTACACAACATGGAATTTACATACAAGCAAAAACAATACAATACAAATACTCTTTATTGCACACCTCAATACAGAAACAGTACAAATAATACAACACATAAAGAAGAGGTAAACAACAGACAGTTATCGCTAAAAAGCGGTCTCTTCCAGACAACCTTTAGCGGAATTTTAAAAATATATGTCATGTCAGTAGGTGTTCCAGATGCAATAAATAAAAGAAGTCTAGCACAAAATAAACACAAAACAAAACAAAATATCATATACAGATATAAATAAAAAAGATATGTAAATACATATACATACCTACATATATTAAAATACATATTATATATATTATATATATAATAAATGCCAGCCATAAGTATGGAAAAGGAAGCAGATAAAAGTATTACGGAGCAGATAAAAAGTGAAGTTTAAAAGTCTCTTGAAAGAATTAGGCCATTGAGCGCGCCTTATGTCTATAGACGGATTCCATAGTCGGATAGCTTGAAACGTGAAAGAATTATTATAAAATTTAGAAGAGGATGATGGTACAGAAAGAAGCAAGTTCTGGGAGCACCTAACAGAACGGAGGTAGCTGAAACGATTCTTGAGATAGCGGGGAGTTGCGGGGTTCAAAAGAATGGAATACAGAAGGGACAAAACGTGAGAGTTACGACGTAAGCGAATAGGGAGCCACTTCAGCTACGAACGGAAGTGAGAGACATGGTCATATTTGCGTAACCTAAATATAAACCGTATGCAAACATTTTGGATACGCTCAAGCTTATTAAGTTGCTCCTCAGTGAGATCGAGATAAGCAACGTCAGCGTAATCCAGAATAGGGAGGAGAAGAGTTTGTGCGAGAGCAATTTTGGTAGGAATGGGAAGAAAGTTCCGTAATCTCCAGAGTAAGCTAACTCCCACGAACATGTTCCTGCTGACTTCAACAAGCACAACAACAGTTATAAAATACAATTCGATGAAAATATTAATGCAAACTATAGTATTATTGTTTAAAGAAAAAGTAAGTAAAATATTATTATTACTTAGAGATGTATAAAGTCTCTAAATGTCGAATTACAAAAAAATATAATAATTATAAAAAAAACACAAACAGATACATAAAAAAAAACTAAAATTAGTTAGAGGTGTAAATATCTCTAAATTTTAGAACTAAATGATTTTTATCAAATTATCCTTAGAGATGTATAGAGTCTCTAAGAATCAAAATTCCGTATAATTAAAACATTCATTAGGATAAAAGAAAGATACGAGAACCGAATGAGGTGTCTCATTGTAATTATACTCAAAAATAAAGTTAGCTTAAACAGACCAGTCTCCACAAACAGCAACCGTTCACGAGTATGACGCGTATCTCAGCCATCGCCTCCCTCAACCTTCGTTCGGGAAAGTGGCGACCCGATCAACGACGCCACCGTAAGCAAAGGCTTTTAAGCGAGCATGACATGTTCAAGATAACGGGGTATATTAATATTTAAATAGTAATTATCAGGGGTCGGACAAAAAGTGCGAATGACGTCAAACCACTTATAGGATGATTTCAAATAGTATTTTTGATTTTCATAAACAATTATCACGTATCATTTATCAATCTCTTTATTGACCTCTTTATTAAACGATATCGCCACTTGAAATGAGTAAGTATGTTTTTGACTGACACATTGTCAATCAGATGAACAGTCAGCGTCAAATACTTCGTAGCAGTCAAAGTGGCCAAATAGTTCGGTACACCATACTAAATATATGGTGTACCGAACTATTTGGCTACTTTGACTGCTACGAAGTATTTGACGCTGACTGAACAATAAATTGACTTCGTTATTGTTTAGCTATTGTATCCTCACGATTATATTTAGCTAAAATTTATATTTACTAATATATAAGAAAACGCTCTAAAATGTCATCTTTACTCGAATATTGTGGCAATTTTCCGTTTTTGGAGGTACGTGACAAACACGTATACTGCTAATCTTACCTACTGTTCCCACTTTTGACTATTAAACCTATTTATCTGAGGATCCCACAGACTTGTTCTAACAAATTTCAAATAATTATACCTTATGGTAACAAGTTTCGTGAAATTTATTTTATTCACTACATCACCCTACCACCTGTATTATTAATTCCATGGATTTATTTACGATTATTTTGTTACTTCATTAATACTACTTTGTTACTACATGTCACACGGAAGTTTAAATACAAACTCAAACATCATCCTGTGTGCAAGATTAAGTACGTCATTTTTACGTCATCCGCACTTTTTGTCCGACCCCTGGTAATTATTATTTATCATTTATTTCAAATATCAACGATAATACATGATTAGTAACATAATAGCTCATTAACTTATTATCTACGTTAATGTTCATATATCTAAGGCTCTTACATTGCTATGACTATGACTATGTACACAAATAAATACTCCATTGCAACAGTGCGCACATCACCCGATTACTTGAGCATTGTTAGAGATGTGCACACTGCAGCAATGTCATATTTAAAGTACAATCAATCCTATCCGCTATCATGGCCAGGATGCTGTTGCGCCTATCGTGCACCCGCCGCACCAGGGACGCGCATTTTTTCTAATTGTTGCATAGAAACAGTCAACTCTCGCTTCCGCAAACAAACATGAGACACAACATTTTGTGCTTGTATGTTATATAAAAGACGGTATAGCTACACAAAATTACTAGCTTAAATTTACTTAGAGATGTAAAGGTCTCTAAGTATCAGAATCATTAAAAATATAGGTATGTACAATCAAATTAAACACAATATTAAAACTTAGAGATGTATAAGGTCTCCAAGTGTCCCAAACTAAAACGAATTTTAATAATATAATAAAGCGAGAACATTATCTATTTTTGTTTTAGCTGTGAGAGAATGGTAGATGCTTTTGATGCGCTACTTTTGATGCTGACTGTATTGCATGATGTGCGTTTAATACGTTGCAAAGCCTGTTTTCAGATAGTTTGGCAATCCCTGTTGTTATCAAGCCAAGGTGTTAAGAAACCTCAGCCTAACTAGAGTTTGAAACGTTACAGCTACGTGAACTACTCCAACATAGCTGCAAGAACCTTAAGGAAGTCCCTTAAGTCCAACCTAAAGGAAGATGCAGCTAAGCGCGATGCGTCGATAATAAGAATCTTCTTCTGGGAGGACGGGAATATATTGAGTAAGTTCGATGTTTGTAGGTGCTTCGTAATAATAAAAAATACGTGTAAAACTAGTGAATAAAATTAACCTACACCTACTTACTTCAATGAATGAATGAATAAATGTTTTCCATAAACTCCATAAAAAAAAAAAAATGTTGCCAACGCGACTCTTACCGTCCGTACATTTGTGTGTCAGCCGCAAGACCCCCCCCCCCCTCCTCCCGTTGTCTGTCCTCAATAAAAAATTTGATACTCAAGCCGTAGCCATTTAGGTGGTGGGCAAGTTGTGTTAGGGATGTGGACTTGTCGATTTTAATCATGTTATCTATCGATAATAGCGTATAGGGTAGTAGCACCAAAAGATGAACATTTGACCTTAAAATCGATATAATTAAATCGTGAATTATTTTACGCAGTTTTTCCTAACGCGGCAATACTTTGCCGAGGCTGTCATTTAAACTCCCAGGAAATTGTGCTGTGCGTGTGGCTGAGAGCGGTCGTCAAATGCGCGGTGCACGCCAAAATCGCCATTTGTATGGAGATCTTAATAAGATTAACGCTTCAAAGTTTAAGCTTATAATTGCGTATAAAATTGAATTATGCATTTACTTACATGATTTTACACAGAAAAGATTCTAGACTAATTCCTCTAACGTTTTCGTTATCAAGTATTGCATATTTTATCTTATTTTATTAAAATATTTGCAGTTCAAGTTATGGTTCCAATATCTTATACCTTTAAACGAGCAATTCTTGCATATTTATATATATATTTCGGGGATCTCGGAAACGGCTCTAACGATTTCGATGAAATTTTCTATATGGAGGTTTTCGGGGGCGAAAAATCGATCTAACTAGGTCTTATCTCAGGGAAAAGACGCATTTCTGAGTTCTGACATTATAAAATAACTCAATGATTGCGAAAAACATATTTTAGTTCGTTTTGGCCGGTGTACCATGGATTTTTTGCCGTTGATTATTAAAATATCGAACTCACAAAATCATACTAGTTGATAGTAATATATAAAGTTGTGTTATAAAGGTTATCTGTTCATTTTAGGTAATTTAAATCCTTTCAAGTAAAATTAAAATTGAACAAAAATTGCCGAGAGTTTATCGATATGATTTTATCGACAAGGCCACAGCATCTTGTGAATCGTACATAAAAATGCGGCTGTGTGTATGAGGCTACGGTGACAGCTGGCTTAGACTCCATCTTTAGGAATATTATATCTATGGTCAGCAGGCTTCCTGATGATTCCTGAGGCCACTTGGATACATTAGTAGAATCAGATTTTTTTTGTTTTAGCTGAAGGAGAGAAACCGAAGACTGCCGCAGAAAAACCGAAAACTTAGAGTTTACAAGGACTAACACAATTGCCCCAGACTCTTGGTTGCACCCATATGGTAAGCCGGTAAGCCCTTGCAACAGTTAGCGGTTCTATTAAAGCGTACGCAGGCGAACTTTGAGAGGTGGACATCAAGATGCCATCAAGATGATCTTCGTCAAGTTGCGATTGCTCACCTTTGCTCGTTATAGTCTCTGCTCCTGACCTGACCTGATCCACTATAAGCCATTAAAAGCACCAACACAATAAGCCATTTAAATTGAAATAGTTTTATGTTTAACTGGACTGTACAAGACAAAACTGGCTTTGCTTATATATATTTTAAAAGATTGGGTTCAGTGAATTGCCTCTGAGCTATAACCGCGAAAATCTAAGTTCTTCAATTGCGGGCATTTTTTTCTGTCACTCTAATTACGTATTAGTGAGAGTAAAAAGGAAAGATCCCCGTAATTTGCGAATTTTGGTTTTCACGGCCTCGTGCAAATACTGTATTAGTGTCAGTGAACAGCAACATTTCTTTTTTTGCCCAGTGCGAAGCAACCTTGGGCAATTGTGCTAGTCTTTCTGTATGACATTAAAATAATATAATATTTGAGGAGTAATTGTTAATGAATTTATTTACCCTTATGGTGCGACTGCGTCCATCCGTCTGTCTGTCTGTCACATCGCTGAACATCTCGAGAACCTCTTAAGCTATTGATTTGAAATTAAAAGTATTATTTTTTCATTTTGCTTTTTATAACTATGGAAAATGCCCAATATGAAGAGGGGACAAAATTTCATGTCCAGTGAATAGGCCAAGTGGTGTATTACTTGAAAGAGCTCATATTGTACATGCTTAAACATTATTTTCTTTTTTTCATAGAAAATAATATATTAAGTATTTATGGAGGAAAAGGTAAAAAAATACCACCCCCCTTATCTCCAAAGCTTGCCGAAAAAAAATATGATATTTTTACACAATATTAACATTACAATAAATTTTACAGGAAAAATATAATCAGACCTCTATCATAATAAAATCACTTTTTTTTAATTGACAAAAACATTTCCTAATTCAGTTTTCAATTAAACCAACTTTACGTGTGTTCATTACACTTGAAATTTCTATGAGATTACAATAAAGGCATCTTTTTTCAAATAAAATAACAATTTTTGAAATCGCTCCACATGATAGAGAATTATCCTCGAAAGCATCATACGTGCATTACATCGCGCATTTTAGTTAGACAATTTGCCGATAGATAGCGCTGTAAACAATTATACTTACCTAGTTGGTTACTAAATTCTGTTACTGCAATAATCTTTATCTACATAAAATATACGAACGAAAGTTGAATAAACTATATATTACAATGAAGTACACAAAATCAGGAATTACATATGACAATATCATTCAAAATTGCCTCCTCTGGCCTTCAAACGACGAGGCCAGTCATCAATAGCGGCACGCACGATTGTCATGTCTAATTCCGTCACTGTCTTAACTATGGCCCGCTTGAGGGAGTCAAGATTTCAGGCTTTCTCCTCAATAACCTGCCATATGGCATAATCCAGGGGGTTAAGGTCCAGGGTGGCGGACGGCCAGTCTTCGTGGGAAATAAAGTCAATTTTGTTCCTTCGAAACCAGGCTTGAGTTGTTTTTGCCTTGCCTAAATAGTATTTTTCGGTGGCCATTTTGTGCGTACCGCTTCAATAGCACGCGACTTCTCTCTACCCTCATAGTCTTTAATCGTCCATTAAGCAAATGACCTATTTGTCTGCGGTAAGCATGTAGTCCAAGGTCTTCATTGATAACTTTTTTTTAGGGAGCTTCTCTTCACAGACATCTTATTGCCAACAACTTTTGCTTCCGGACGGGGTTTCTTGCAATTCTCGCCTTCACTCCCTTTATTAGAGCTGGGGTCCGAACGGTGCGTGGTCATCGAAGCTGTGAGTACTATTGTATCTATTAATTGTGCAATTGCTTGCAATTGCGATTTTTAAGCAACTTCAAAATCATGTTTGGCGGGTGCCCACATTTGTGCAACGCAATTACTGTGATAACGATTCTCTTTTAGGCCCCAATTCAATATAGATACGACGAGATAAGCGTTATTTGTGGTATATAATTATAGCTCTCAAATCCACCACATTATGTCATTTTTTCGGCAACATTTGTTTTAACGGAAATAAAGAGGTTGCAAATCGAGTAACAGAACTTAGTAACTAACTAGGTATGTAGGGTAGATTTTTGTCCCTAGAACATATATGATACGTATATGATGTAGGTATATCTTCATTTTACAGCACCATACTATTAAAAATAACGCATGGACAACCTAAGTGGGTCGGTATTTGTTACTTGAAACCAATTAACCGCAAAATAAAGGCCTAAAATTATGTCATATAGCTTTAAAAAATCCCAAGAATGTGAACTGTTGGTTATGTACATTTAAAAAAGCCTTAACCTACCATGAACCAAAATCTGAATAGAAGTAGGAAGAGTTACTTACAATTGCACTGATTTTCCAACAATGCACGCAAAATGTTTTTTTAAATACTTGTGTGAATCCCTCGGCGACCTCGGCGTCATTGTGGCCATTAACCATTATTACATTAGATTGACTATTGTCAGACGAAGATCTACGTTTCTACAACTGCCATAATAAGAAATATATGCAAATAGCCCCGTGGTTCTCAATAAGCCCCACTTTACGGTACCTATTTTCACACAATGATAGATTCCAACATTAATTTAGGCTCTTATTTTTTTTTATGGAGGATAGGCAGGCGTTTGACCACGATCACACCTGATGGTAAGTGATGATGCGGTCTACGGTGGAGCACGCTTACCTATGAGATACCTATTTACTCTAGCCTTGAAGAGATTCAGACTGTACTCATACGGAAACACAGACTTGGGCAGGGCATTCCACTCCTATGTTATGACAAAGAGGCTATATGTGATAACGGCGGGTTACGAGTGTTAGCGCCTTGGTTTTTGTGTTCTTCGAGGCCATCTACTCTATAAAAACATATTATAACAACCTAAATGGTTAAAAATTGACACTTCCCGTGGCTAGTAATAATGTGGAATATAATATGGGGGAGGTTCGCGAATTTCAATACCGCACTAGGAATGTCACTGTTAGTCATGTCATTCCAAGTGATAGTGGTCTGGTCTGCATCAAATTAATGCGTTGATAATACATAATTAGCAATGAGGGGTGTGCGAAATTAAGCAAAAAAAAATGATTAGAATCATTAGCTAATAAAATTTATTTAAAAAAAATAACATTTACAATTTATGTCGATTAATATCATACAATTCGTAGATTTTAGGGTTCTGTAGCCAAAACGGTAAATAACGCTTATCCGGTTTAATTGCGTGACTATATGTTCTTTTATGAGTAACAAAATATTATTTATTAGGTACCGTAATTATGTGAATTATCTTGAGAATCTCAGCCGTTGTATACATAACTAAATAGTATTTTAACTTAATAAGAAGAACTCACATTTAAACCGCAATTGATTACTTATTTTACAAAATAGTCATCTGAGATGAAATAATAAGTTTTAAAACCCTGGTTAACGACTATTCATGTCGTGACCAAACTGAGAGATCAAACGTGATTTCATACAGCTTAAGTTACATGTATAGCTGGACGTGACAACTAAAAAACAATGAAAACCATAATATAAACTTGATTAAATACATAATAGCAGTGCCCTTAAAAATATTCTCAAATACCAATTCTAAGTAAATAGTACCTAATAAATGTGACGATAATAAAATAGGTAAACATACAGGGTGAAACCTAAATAGTGAATGAAAATAATTGTTTATATCTCTGTTATGGACTATGTATAACAATTACGTATCCATCAATAATTATCTTAATGTTCATACATAGGGATCAAATTTGTTTTGCAATTGATAAATAGTAAATTGTGTTTGTTCTGTGTTAAGCAGCTTTAGCTGAAAAATGTTTTTTTTAATTCGCGATTAAAAAATCACCCTGTATACGTTTACACTTGGCGAACATGTATAAATAAGAATCGAGAGGCTCGATTTTAGGTAAGAAATGAACCTACATCCACTTAGCGCTCGGTTGTTTTGTGGTATCGCAACGTTAGTCACATGCGATGAACGAAATGCGTTTGCCGTGTCTACGTCCCGTACCCCTAGTGTAACTTTGATCGACATCATAACGTGACGAACGCGTTTGCGTTAAGTCTCATTTTGTATAGGATTTTGAGTTTCCAAAACGTCCCGCTTGGCGCGCTCTTTCGAAATCCAATACAAAATGAGACTAAACGCAAACGCGTACGTCACGTTTGGAAATCGAATTTATTTACACTAGGGGTACTGAAAACATGTTAATTTTTCCCACATTAAAACAACATAGAGTAACTTCTTTTGATTTTATATTTTGGATTAATTATTTGGGCGGTGGTGGCCGAGTGGATTTGACGTTCGACTTTCAATCCGGAGGTCGCAGGTTCAAATCCTGACTCGTACTAATGAGGTTTTCGGAACTTATGTATGAAATATGATTTCATAGTTACCACTAACTTTTCGGCGAAGGAAAACATCGTGAGGAAACGTGCATACATTTGCAAAGAAATTCAAAGGTGTACGTGAAGTCCCCAATCCGCATTGGGCTGGCGTGGGGACTATAGCCTGAGCCCTCTCGCGCTAAATAATGCAAAAAAAAATGATTCTAAAAAAAGTTAAGAGGTAGAACTTTAATAGAATTGCCTAACTACGCGGAATCGCGGAATATTATTTGTGCTGACGCTGCGGTTACCGCGTACAACAATATTGGATAATTATCTGATTTAAAATGAAATGCTTGAAACGCAGCGCGTTATTGCATAAAATAACAGCGCGCTTATATATTATTATACAAACAGGATGCTCATAAAGAGCCCCAAAGATTGTACCGGTGATTTATCAACCATATTTAGACTAGAAAGTCACTATAGTTTTCACTGGCTTATTCACTTTCAGATTATTTTTCTTTAGTATTATTTCATTATGACTCAATGTATGGTACGAGTAATATCGATAGTGTTCCTCCCAAGCACCCTGTATATAAGTGATATTTGCAATCACATTAACAAGCCTTTTACACAAGAAAGATTATGAACCGGAAAGTAGTACAACTAGTGTTGGTTAGGACTCCAGTCCTTTGACTCTTCTGCTTTGAGATTAGAGTCCGTTTTAAGATTCTTATTATTAAATCGAAGCTCAAGTGCTTCTTAACTTGTTAGAGACCCTTGTAGAGACTTGAGCCCTTTTCAGATAACTCAATTAATTTACAAAATAAATTAATATTGCAACTGTCTTCATATAAACTTGATGTATAAGATACACAAATCATCATATTTAGACATAAAAGACTGGAGTCTACCAACTCTAATCATAACCCCAACTAAACTACAATGGAGATCTGCGATCTCGCACTCACACATGTCACTGTCAAGAGATGGGCAAAATTTATCCGAATGACGGAAAACGACTGGGAATAACCAAATTATCTTAGAATGACAAATAAATTTATTGAATGATTATTCTTATTCTAAATATGGCAAACACGAATAAATTATTCGAGAATAAAATAGTCTACGAATAAATTCTTCGCGAATAAAATAGTCCACGAATAAATTATTTGCGAATAATATTGGTTTAATAGTTAGCTTACAAAATAACTATTTAGCTCGTTTCTATACCAATTATTGTAAGAAGATCAATGAAGATCGCGAACGATGAAAGAATGAAAGACGAAGGGGGAATACTTTCAATGCCTAATAGAAATTGTGTACTAATTTTGTTTCGAGAGACATTCATTCATTCAGAATATATATAATGTTTGCTACAATAGTCTATCATCGGACTTTTTAGGCATTAAAAAGTATTTTGACCCATTGAAATTCATTATGTTTTTTTTACATAATTTGACCATAGCTATCCCTTCATTTTACTTTTTTCGAGTTTATGATGAATAAAAGTATTTATTAGGCGCGAAAAACAAATTGCATATAAATTCTTAAATGCTCCTTATAATAATAATTAAAAAGAAACTTATAAAGGGGCATTGCTGTGGTTGATATACATCAAATTGCGTCAAAATATTTTCAATAATATTAATATCTAGAGAGGAAAATGAGGAAGTTTGTATAAAAAGGCATATGTCGCGCGGGTTTCCCCTTTCGTCTTAATATTTAGATAATATTTTATTCCTGCTATTGTTGACCCTGTTAGGTAGTTCTTATCCTTGGTTCCTGGGCGACCAGGCTTTGCTCGGAAACATGTATTCCAATTTATCGGTTTATCTGGTCTATTTTATTTAGTTCACCCAGGTCTTTTATAATATGTAAGTATTATAAACACAACAAATAATAATGTATATAGCTAAACTCTCAAGTAGAAGTAGTAGGTACACGACTGATAAGAAAGTTGAGTTAAATACGTGGTTTTCTCGTTCTTTTATATATCCGTCTCTTTCCAGTTTACCTGCGATTTAATACCTTGGCCCTAAAATACGCTGGTCTTGCTTATTTATTGCAAATTTTAGCGTGTACTAAAATAGCATTCGTGTTATTTGAATAAAATAACAAATAAATAATGCATTTATTATTTCAAAATGTTAATAAGCTATTGTTTCGCGAATAATCCCGTGACGAATGATTATTTATTCGTATAATTATTTAGATGATAAAAATATTCGAATAATGTCCAACTCTGGACACTGAAAGCCGATTTTCTTAGCCTAACTTTTTTTAATAATTCCTGTTACTAGTTATTGCATTGTATTTCTTTAAGAACACACTATTACACAATATGAACTGCTGGTTTGGTTGCGTCGCCAAGAACTCTGTAGAACATGCGTCTTTGGTCCCATTATTTAAAATTAAAATGTCCCGTTCCGTGTTCCCGAAGATGAGTGCGCCGTGTGAGACGATTGGGAACACACTAAAAAAGCAAACGACTAATATTACAACGCCTTTGTTAAATCAGGGCTTTTACGTTACACCTATGAAAACTATACATATAATATGTTTGCGTTAGTATGTTATGTTCGGTGGAGCGGGGCTAGGCCTCCTCATGGTGCTCCTCATGATCTTCGGCGGCGCTGGAGGGCACGGGCGCGTCGGCGGGCGCACGCCGGCAGCGTGGCACCAGCGCGTTGTACTCCGCCATGCCGTAGATGAGCACGGCGAACCCGAGCAGGTGCGGCCAGTGGAACACCTGCCAGCGCACCGCCAGCGACACCATCCAGATCACCAGCGTCCTGCAACACGACACAACTGCACTAACACTCCGAACATGTGGATGCCTTTTTTAAGTTCACTAAATATATGCTAGCGTTTTAATGGCTGATAAGATGACTCGCGATGACCAAGCGTAGAGGCAAGGAACATAATCTCCTTAGGCAGAACTGTTGCAAAAGTGTCCAGCTGTCAGCTATAAATAATAGTTCCAAATCTCTGCAGAGTAGCGCTAGAGTAGCTTAGAACCTAGGCGCTATGGACGGAGTGAAGTGCGCTGTCTATGATTAGATTTTTTTCTCAAGTATTCTAGGTATTGTTGCGCCACCTATTTATGGTTTTTTGTCGGACACTTTTTGGTATATGGAGATTCTGTTCCTTGCCTCTATCTTCCATAAATTTTAGTATGGGAGCGCAACCGTTTATTTATTTCTATTTACACATAAGATCATAAACCCTCTGTAATGCGTTCAAAACAAATTACGAAAAAAGTATTTTGACAATAGTTTTCATTCCATTGCAATTGCGGACGGACCACCATAGGATACCTATTTCATAAATAAATAAGTTAAATTTTTGATTCATAATTATGAATTCAACATTTTGAACCCTGCGCACCCTGCGCGGCAATACCGTCAGTACGCCAGTACGCCCGTGACCACTGTCAGCGTCGGACCTGTGCTAGTTTAGCGGACGTTACATAAAATGGATAATCACACTATAAATACACAAATATGTTATACAGACAATGTTTTCAACACTCTTACGAAAAAAAAAACTAAATTTTAAGCTACTTAATTCTTAAATACGGTGACATTTCAGACATCCGTCCGTCATATTATCTTTTTTGACAAGTTTTACACACGCGCCCGTCCGGCATACAGCCACGATTAACCAAATGATGAAATGGTGCCTTGCACCCGAGTTAAACACTCTATTTTTCATTTTTAATACGAGGAAAATAAAATACATGTTCATTTTTAAAAACACATCTACTTAAGTATAAAATTCAGTAGTACTTATTTCGTGAGGGGTACTTTTAATTATACATTTAGGTACTCGTAAAACAATTATTTATGGAAAAGGGAGTTAATTATCAGAATGGAAATGCTAAGTACATCAAATCCATTTAAAACCAAAATTTGAAATGCTTATCGTAAAAAAAGAAACAAACGTACTAAGAACGTACAGTGCTCTAGACTCTCTCTAGAGCAGTAACTTTTTTGCACTCTTTTGAGAACAACAAAGACCTACTTTCAGAGCATGAGAAATAAAAAATATATTTTAAATGGCTATTATAGTAATAATCAAATGGAATACCTATTTTTAAACGTAAACAAATAAAATGAATCCGCTTGTTTAATTTATATTATTCATTATATTAGAACAGCTTCAATTTTAACACATACAGGATGCATGAGATATACTGGATTTAAATATGTGGGATTGAAATAGTGCTTAGTGAAAGGTACCATTTCACGAATTTAAAAAGAAATATTGAGATTATAAAAAAATTCTAGGCTCCAAAGTCTCAATTTTTTTAAATTTCAAAATGAAAAAAGAAAATGGTTCCATTTGATCCCATACATTTTATTGAAAAATAAATTATAGGTCAACTATATACATAATTGCAATATTTCAGAGTCAAAATAGCAATTTTCTTGATCTTCCATACATTTAGGACAGCCTAATGTAATGTGACGTCACATTACAATATCATTTTTTTTAGAGGCAATCGTCGAGTGCGAGCGTCAGACTGTAATTCTCATTTCTGATCTTTGTGTTGCTTAAATGCCATTACTCCTATATAGACATTTGATCCTCAGGAAAATCAAGATCGATTGACATTATTTACAAAAAACCAATTAACGTGGAGTGAAAGTAGATAAGACTATGATGGACCTTATACCTAGGTATTGAGATACAGCTGCTTAAAATTGATTGATTTTTTTCAATGCTAACAGTATATGATACCAGATTAAATATAGTTCAGACCTGGTAACCAGAACCGCCTTTTAACATTTTGTTAGTAATGGTACTAGGCCTCTAAAACCATTAGTAAATAGTCATGAAAGAGGCAACTTTCTGAGTAATGACGTCAACAAATGCCAACACACCAATACTAACGGCCTATTACAAACTTGTTGAAGCAAAATGACTGGTTTCTAAGACTTATAATACCTAATATGTACTTAGCCAGGTACCTGCATACCTTACGGAATCCAGCACCATCCTGGTGGTGGCAGACATTTCTTTCGTCACGCTGATGCCGGCGAAGTTGAAGAAAGCAATCGAAACGATCGTTCCTAGAATCGCCACTAGCAGTACTGGATTATTCCCTGAAATATGGAATTACAAGTATATAAGAAAATCTTTTGAAATTTGACAAATTGAACTAATTTAAAATGAAATTTCCTGTCGAAAAATATAATAAGTGGTTATTTATATTTTAAGGGAGCAAAGTTGAAGTTTTAACCCTCGTAAGCGAATGATTCTAAAATTGAACCATGAGAGCGTAGATAGTGGTGTGAAAAGTGGAATCTTGAGCTTTGTGAGGGTTTCAATGTACGAAGGTTAAATTAACTTTTATCCCGAGTGAAATAACATTTTTCACCACACTGGTGGTGTGGTGAAAATACTAGCTGTAATTGATTACAGATCAAATCCAAATAAACGTCATTAAATACACATTACATGATGCATGTATCATTCAAAATCATCACTTACAAGATAATTCTACCAGCCAACAAGAGGAAGTAACCAAATTTCTCATCAGTTTTTGAAGAATAAAGAGAGCCGTTACAAGCTGGTGTGGTAATAAGATTTTGCGCTTATTATTCGATTTAATAATACCTAAAAAAACTATAGACAACTTTGTTGCCTTTGGTGTCCAGAATCTATACTAAAATATTTTTTTATTAATAAAATAAACCTTGTAAAATCAAAGTGTACACGTTATACTGCCATGAAATGATTATGCAATTTATTTGAAACACTTTTTGTACGATCGGAGATAATTTCAATTAAGTACCCTAATGAAACATGCCGATTTACAGGGAGCTAAAATGATTGGATAGTTTTATTAATTACTAGTAGTACCTAACACAAATCTAGATCAGTGTTTTCAATGAGATATATAACAACTTATGATTTAGTTTGGATAAGCCATCGTTAAAGATCTCTGTCACTAGCTACCGATAGAACACTTGTAGGGATATATATGTGTGTGTGTGTGTAGTGGTAAAGGTAGGCCACCTATCTGCACCAGGCCGTCGATGGCGTCCTCGACGGTGCCGCGTGCGTTGTGGCCGAAGTGCGGGGGCGCTGGCGTCCAGTAGAACACCACCAGGAGCGCCGACAGCGTCGAGAACCCGAACACCCCCTCCCAGCCCACCGCCTGCAGCGGCGGGATGTTCAACCCTGATACAATATTATTTTGTTACTAAGCTTCCACTAAACACTATTGACTACAGAAAAGATAATTGCGTTAGAAATACAGTTTGGCAATAGCCGCTTGTCAATGGAGCATAGCCAGAAAGAATGAGTTATTCTCACTAGTTACCACCAAGTTGTTACCAGTGGTAACAACTGGGATTTTATTCCCCAGTGGCTACCAGTGGTAACAACTGGGATTTATTCCCCAGTAAGAAAAATCTCATCTTTTACCAGTAGTTACTACTGGTAAAAGATGAGATTTTTCTTCCAGTTTTTTTAACACAGGATTATAATTATTTATTAAAGCACTCTATACGAGTATTATTATACTAATGAATGCAATAAATGATATGATTATTATGATTATGATTACTATTTCTACTGTTTTTTATTAATATTGAACTCTTAGAGCTAAAGGAGGGGAGGCGGGTTTAGGGTCGGCAACGTGCATGTAACTCATCTGGAGTTGCAGGCGTACATAGGCTACGGACACTGCTTACCATCAGGCGGGCCGTATGCTTGATTGCCACCGACGTAGTATAAAAAAAACTCTAACAACATTTAGGTAATAACTACTGGGAAAATCGGTTTGATGGTAACTACTGGGAGTTTTTTTTCCAGTTATTACCTAAATGTTGTTAGGTGTCAAACAGAAAATAATTCTCAGTAGTTACCACTGGCGACAACTTGGTGGTAAGCAGTGGGAATAACCCGAAAGAATCATACATTATTCTACTGTTTTTTTTATGTGATAGCAAACAAGCAGACAAGCCGCCTAATGGGAAACGGTCATCGTCACCCATGGACATAAACAACATTACAGGAGCCACTTAAGCGTTGCCGACCCTTGATAACCCTTAATTCCCGCTTCTTGAAGAATACCATGTCTTAGCGCAAAGGAACGACTTCAGGAGGCAACTCATTCTACATTCTGCACGTTGTAGGAAGAAACGAGCGAGATATTATTGACCAAATGATACTTTACCAGACTATATGATGAATATGAACGTAAGCCATAGCATAGAAAACTTAAGCATTCATCGCATAGACTGACAGCAGGATGTTACCACGTTACGCCTTTAGATATTGAAACAGCATTTGTGAGTATAAGTTCGCTAAGGGCCGCAGCAAACGGGCAGCAGTCAAGCTGCTGAACCAGAATACCGAGTGCGCGTTTAATGTGCACTAGCCATACAATTCACATTTTTATTACATTCTGTCTAACTAAGCAACAGGGATTTTTGGGTAGGTAGGTTTATTGGGTTCTAAAGTTAGTGTTGTACACGGCAACCTAACGATATGTGGATATGGTTACGGCTGAATAACATGTAATAATGAATACGTCAGGCTAAGTGTATGTGCAGAAACTATGTTAGAGATAAGTGAGTTATCAAATATAGTTACTTCATAATAGCATAGAGCAGCCATATTTTCTTTAGTACAGGATGGTCCAAAAATACGTTGAAAAATAATTTAAGGAATATATTTTTTTAGTTCCACGTCTTATACAAAGCGTCATTAAAAATAGAACCACAATCATTTACCTAAGTACAACAAAACGTATTATTTTCAAAATAATTTATTTTATCCTTAATACGCAAACGTTTGTTACACTATCAATAATAGGTACGCCGCCGTAAAAAAATGTCAACGTATATTTGGCCCACCCTGCAAGTTAGTATATAGTGTACGGTACCTAAATTAAATTAGAATATCATATGTAACTCTTAAAAATTGTTTACTGTATATATGTATGGTGCTACTATCCCGCACGCGTGCGGAAACGAGCAATTTCCGTGTGTATGTACCCGACCAGTGTTTGACGACCGGTTTGGCCTAGTGGGTAGTGACCCTGCCTACGAAGCTGATGGTCCAGGGTTCAAATCCTGGTAAGGGCATTTATTCGTGTGATGAGCATGGATATTTGTTCCTGAGTCATGGGTGTTTTCTATGTATTTAAGTATTTATAAATATTTATATATTATATATATCGTTGTCTAAGTACCCTCAACACAAGCCTTATTGAGCTTACTGTGGGACTTAGTCAATTTGTGTAATAATATCCTATAATATTTATTTATTATTTATATATTAAAACGTTGTACGATACACGTGCGAATAGGTAATTCGCAACTCGTGTCGATTTCATACACTCCCTTCGCACGTGTTTTAATTAATCATCGCTCGTTGCGTTTAACTATTTTTGAATACATTGACTTCCTCATATTTGCATTACACAATATCAGTCCCAAAACGTCCATGGCATTATACGTACGAGTATATTATATGTTCGCACTATTAACTAGCAATTCGCAAATCTGATTGGGTCAGTTACAACTTACCTATCCACAATTAATTTCAACGGAAATGAGATGGTTAGCAAAAATTGTCTGCTCGTGAAGGGCGTCTTTGAATATAAATTTAAGAAAAGGGTATATAAATTTTACATTATTGACAGCATACCTCTAACGTATTTTTCTTCGTAAACCATCTGGCAGGAAGTGATGACCTGCGCCACGATGATGAGCAGGTCGCCGGTGATGAGGCTGTTGGGCCCTTTGGTCTCGCCGGGCTCGCGAAAGATGGCGTCCGTGGACCCCACGATCACCAGCCCCAGGATCACGCCAGCTAGCAAGTAGATAATACCACATTTACTGACAATTTAAGTTGTAGGTACTATAAAGCTCGAATAAAGATGAGCAATCATCGGTGATGAAAAAGAAAACCGAGCAGTGTGTGATAAAAATATCAACCAGTAGAAAAGACAATAAAAATACGTGGCACCAATGTGAATGCATTCCCGCACAGTTCAGCAACATCGCTTATTCCTGGTAAATGTTTATGTACACCCAAGGCCAAATGTATGGAAACAAGGTTGTTCCCTTTAATATCTCATGTTTCTATCTTTATTGTTTATTGATAACCTAAAACTTACATCAGGCAACCCCAAAACATTGAAAATACTCGCTAAATATAAAAACATCCTAAAATATTGTTAAAAAGATGAAAAAAAAAAGTTACATAATTATACAATTTTAAATGCCTTAAGTATAAAATGTTTAACTGGCAACTATCGTAGCCAGAATTTGAATTATTAACTTTTAAAATGTTCTATTATTATTTTTACCTGTTCCTGTTGTATTATTTGTTTGTTAATTGTCAATGAGTAGTCGCCTAAAAATGCATCATTTTCTATTGTAATATACGTACAAGCTTGTTTCCATACGTTTGGCCGGGAGTGGGAGATTTTTTTCGCTAAAGGGACGTTTAAGGTATTACATTGGGACATCACATAGGTACTTTGAATAAAATTGCCACCATGACTAAGTTTTTTTCAGACCATTTCAACTACGTTAGCATAATTCATTACTTCTGTTTGTACTTAAAGATTACTTTTAGTCAAAAATGATACTAAATGATAATTATTTCATGGTTTTACATTCTACTAATATTGCTAGATATAAAAGTATCTGGAGCTGCCTGCGTATTAGCAATTTATGTGCTTACATGGGGAACGAATTACACATTGTCTCAACACAATAGGTGCCGATTACGAGAATTTGCAAGGTAAGTGATTTATATACATATTATGCTTTAGCATTAATCTACTGCACAGCGGATATTATTACTGATAATACTCACAAACAAATATCAAAATAGAGGAAGCAGATTAAGAAATTATCTTAAATACATAAATGACAATTGTTATTTTCCTAAAATACTGATAAAAGGAGCAAGTAAGGTGTTGACACAGTATTTAATATCCATTGAAGTTTATTCTTCCAATTGAAAAATATTGACGTAGGTGATTCACTATTTATTCATTAGGCCAGTAGAAATATATACTTGTTTATATGATTATATGTCATTAAACACTTCTGCAATGTTGACGTGTGACTATATTTTGACACAAATATATTTCCGGTTACACTTTTTACATGTATATTTAAATGGAGTAGGTACAGCTATCGTCAGCATCAATTGTAGCGGATGAAACAGCGCGCCTAAAGTATCTGTCACCCACTGACACTTCTTAAAATTGAGATAAATCTCTACAGTTCTCGTCCAAAATTATTCTCTACAGTTTAACCATTCTCTCTATAGAGATATGTCGCTTTTTGTTAAGCTATTAGAGACTATTTACTTTTGACATATGTATGACATATATATCTGCAAACGTTTGCTGCTGACTGTATATTAATCATTATCATTCCATAAATATCAAAATTATACTTGTTATACTAATAGCGTCTCATAACCAACACAGTATTTTTTTATACAAATACAAATTATTAATTGTTTGAATGTGAGTGGTTATAAATGGTGGTAGGGTTAGTATTTTGTTACATCACAATCAGCCAGAATTTGGCGTACAATACTTGGACTCTCAATATGCATGTCATTAAAACCAATTAAGAATAAAAGTATAACAATGTCAGAATAAAAAAAAAGTATTATTATAAAAAAAAAACAATAATAATTATAAAAAAGAATAATAATAATAGGTAAATGTCATGCATATAGAAAAGTATCAAACACATTTTTTTCGTAATAATTCATAATATTTAAATGTCAATAGCACTCAATAGTAATAAAATGGAATAACATTATTTTTAAGCATTGGATACAAAGTGTTCATTGACTGTGTAGAACATTTTTTGTAAACACCACTTAAATAATTTGCTTTTAAATCCTTGACAATCCAGGGATTTTAGGTCATTTGGCAAGTGGTTAAAGATTTTGACAGACATGAAAAGAACAGATTTTTCAAAATGAGCAGAGTTATGACATGGGTAACTAATATTGAGTCCATGGAATTTAGAAGTTGACCTAGGGTTAGATTTCATAATTTTGTACTGACTAATATGAGTTTTCACAAAGAGACATGTTTCGTAAATGTACAACGTTGGCAACGGAAGGACTTTTAATTTTTTGAACAACGGTCTAGATGAATCCATCGATTTGGCGCCACAGATTGCTCTAACGCATTTTTTTGTAATACGAACGCTTGTTGGGCAAATGGGGAGTTCTCCCATAGTTATAGCGATATTGTTTTTTTTTTTGATAAATAATATATTTCTTATCTTATTAATATTGCGTATGAGACTAAGTACAAGACTTCCATCATACCTATATTTGTTTTGAAAACGGACCGTTGTCGTGCCGTTCAAAGTATCGATGCTTGTTTTGATTGTTGCCGGCAGCGTTGCCTTGTCAAGTCTAAACATTCCCAGAGTGCTCACATTTATAAAGTATTTCACATATGGACCATCAATGTAGTTTTCAATACAGATAACATAAGCAAACACAGGCTTTGCATACAATGACTGACATTACTGGCATCATACAATTCTGCATTTCTTCTGATTTGGGAGAAATCGTTCGTTTTCGTCATTTATCTTTCACCTGGGCGTCTCTAATGAGATATCTGTTACACATGAATTTAAAACATAAGACGAGGGCAGAAATACCTTAGTTTAGACTATACGCGACTGATTTTTCATTATTATGATTTAGGTCATAGACATTAAGAGAGGACATATGATATCACACACCCTGACATATTTATAATATAATTTTATACAAATATATTAATCACTACATTACGTAAGTATATTATCTGTGCCATGTGTGACGAGTTTGAGAGAAACATTACCATATGTATGCCTTTATGATTACTATTACGAAAGCAACTCGGGTTTCTAGAAATGACTCATGTAACTAGAATTCAAACATAGACAAATATGAACACTGAGTACCTATAATAATGACTTTACACAGAAGGGTGGTTATGTCTGATACATAGGCGTTTTATTTTGAATTACAAGGACGGACATAGAAAAGCAAATATGCATTTTCTGTTCTCCATTGATGAAAATCTGGCAATACGAGTTGACCGCGGGCCGCGCGCCCCTGTCGGGGCAACCGGAGACTGTCAACACAGGCGGAATGTAACGTAAAATCTATCTACTCCAAAAATAGGGAAGGGCTTTAAGTTTAAAATACCAAATGTTTATTTGAAGTGTTTTGTATTCTATTCTACGTACTCTATGAAATTATGTAACTATTTCGTAATTAAACCAAGTATAAACTAGTATTAAATAGTACATTTATTTTACTTTACTTAAATAGTAAAATGTTTTTCATTACACAAATAAATAACTAAATTTTAAGCTCAATAATTCTTAAATAAGGTGACTTTTCAAAGGATCGTCCACCATATTGTCATTCTTTGACAGGTTAGGAATAAAGGCACAGACCTATCCGGCATTCATCCACAATTAAAAATTGTATAAAAGTATTTTAAACGGCTATTACATTAAAAAAACAATCAAAATAAATTTTAAACATCAGTATTTTAAAAGTAAAACTCATTTATACCTACTAGGTTTGTATGAATTAGTGACATAAACAAAAAAAGCAATAGCTCCTGAGGGAGTTATTGCATTTTTTTTTCACAATCACTAATTCCGTTGGGAACAATACATGCCTTTGTGCTTCAGTATACCTGCATGAAATAATATATTTTTCGAGCAAGTGTGATGAAAATATACATATATTAAAATAAAGCAAACCATCCTAACTAAACTCATATATTCTAATTCTTGGAACTTAAGAATTACAATTTAGCAGCAGGGCTTAGGCTTATATTGTGATTGTAAATCAACTGTGTAATATTTTAAATACTGATACCTTAGACAGAAATCCAATTTGAGTAAAACAGACCTAATTGGCGTTACCTACTTCCATCTTCAAAACAAAAGACTGCTAGTCTTCAAGTCAAAAAGACTAGCTGCTATTTAGTTGAGTTTGACAGTGTACATGTTTAAACATACCTATGCCAGCCCATTCTCTCTTGATGATTTGTTTGTCAAGGAAGATAGTGGAGAATGCTGCCACAAATATTATAACCGACCCTCGGAACATTTGAAAACTGCTAGCATATGTAAGTGTCAAGCCCACATACATGATAGATGTCCCCACCTGGAAAATATAAAGATTCTCAGTTTTATAAACAGTATATGAATAAGACAATGAAAAAATTGAGATTTTATGCTAAATTTACTAGGTTCTTTTACAGTTGCACTCAAAGCTTATTTTACCAATTTCAATATAAGATAATACATATGTTGATGTTTTGTTGCAATACATATTTTATTACAAAATGCTTCAATCCTTTGAATCACAACAACCTTCAATTAAATTGAACTTTAACTACTGTCATGTAACTAATAAGTTTCGATAGAAGTATTGATAAATCTGGTAACATGCACAAAGACAGTCTTGGAGCACTTTGTAAATATGGAGAGGGCCTTTCAAGTGACATTCAATGATAAAATTACAATAAAATAAAATAACTACTTTAAATTATTATGGAACTAAAAGCAAAACTCACTAGATCAAACATTGCAGCTGGCATCAATATGAAGGGATTAAAACTCTGGTTGCCCTGTGTCAGTTGGTGGCCTCCTGTATTCCGGGTCTTTAAATATATCAGTTTGAATACAAGTAAGCACAGCATTTCACCTAGAAACATAGCTGCAGCCTGAAAACACAAGCCATTTACTTTTGTATGATTTATTATGATAGGAACAATATTTAATAGTTATCTTGCAACTGAAAATTTTTAAAATTTTAGAATTATTTCTTACCTGCAAGAAAGGATGCTCAAAAACTCTAACTACACCATCTGATCCCTTTGATTCAACTTTGTCAGCCCACTTGGTGCTCAAAGTGTTGATGGACCCCGTGACTACCATCATCAGGGCAAGGAACTTCTGGTATCCTGTCCAAGCCATGCTGTAAACCAACTGTCACATTATGCACATACCCTGACAGTCCAACATTATATTCAATATATTCAGCTCGGCAATCAAATAGAATAGAAATCATTTATTCAGACAACACATGAATAGAAATAACACAGATATTTAGTCCTTACTTGTTACAATACCTAGTTACAATCATAAATAAGTATATTAAGCCTTCATTTAATAAAATAACAACATCCAAGTAACTAACTATACCTATTGATAAAAAAAAACAAAGGAATAAGAGTTAATTAACTTTTGTTTTGTTTGTGGCTACATTGCAGAATTTAGAATTTCGGCACTGTGTGTGTGTTTATTATGAACAAAATTTGAACGAACAATATACTTACTTTTAAATTAATGAACACTCTCTTCGCTGTAGAAAACCGCAAATAGTAACAAAATTAGATAACTTTACTCAGCATTTCTATACAAAAGAAAGCATTTGTATACGATAACATGAACTCACAGACTTGCACTGTTCTTCCGACATAAAATTAGTGTAATGCAACAAAGAGCATATAATCACTTGTAATGCAATGCAAATTATGACGTTGAAGAAGTTGACAGATAAAGGGCCTACCGCGAACCAGGTTATCGTGTTGTCTCCCTGTACTTACGTACGAATTTATTAGGGCGACAGAGAAGCAGCACGTAGAACGTGGTTCGCGGTAGGCCCATATGTCATGAACGGTAGGAGACCCAATCAAGATTTTTATACACAACGAACCATGGACAAGTACTGTCAAAAGATACGATAAATAGAATGCACTCTATGTACAACAAGTTAAAGCTTAATTTCGCTTGGTAAGGAGCTAAGGAGGAAGGAGGAAAATGTGTCGAGTTCGAGCGCATAGTAAATTCGTAAAGATGGAGTCTAAGCCAGCTGTTACCGTAGCCTCACATAAACAGCCACATTTTTTATGTACGACCAGAGGGCCTACCTCGAACCACGTTCGACGTGTTGCCTCTCAGTCGCACTTGTAAATTCGTACCTAAGTGTGACAGGGAGGCAACACGTCGAACGTGGTTCGCGGTAGGCCCTCAGAGTAACCAGACGTTGTTGCCATATCGATAAACTATCGGCAATTTTACAATTGGCTACTTAACTGTTTTTTGTAAATAAGGCCGCATTTACACCTGTAAGTTACTTTCGTAATTGTTATGTAACTTACTTACGGTTGCATTTACACTTAAAATAAACTTACAGTAAAAAATGCTTACGTAAATTTTGTGAGTTTAAATTTGCATAAATTATTACACGCCCATTTACATATGCTTACTAAATTAGTATTAAAAATGTCTACTCATAGTCGACACGTACAAGCGGTTGCTGTATATATAATTTTATACAACAAAAGGCGAAAGCATAATAATGCTGAAAGAAAATGCTGGGTAAATCATTGGCTAGAAAAGAGAATGGCACGAGGTGCGTTTGAAAATATTTTGAAGGAGTTGAGAATGGAAGACCGAGCCCAATTTTTCAATTTTATAGGAATGAATGCTACAAGTTATGAATATACACCGTGTTTTTATTGAATTGCGTTAACTCCGGGGTTTCGGTAAGTACGTTTAAGGAAACTAAATGGCATAGTTAATTTTCAAAAAAAATATTTTTTTTTGTTTTTTTTTTTACTATTTTTATTTTTATAAAAAGTAACTAAATGTTGCATATAGCGTTGTTGTAACACGGGCATTACATTTAACTCAACCAAACAATTGAAAACTGTGACATATCAATGTCATTTCTAACATCGATCGTCCGAGATAGTACGTACGTTTAGTAGCAAATGTATGAACTCGCACTAAACACTAACTAATAAGTAAACAGGTCCTAAAGCAAGTGTACACGCTCGTAAGGGCCTTATAATATAAAAATTTATGATTGATTATCTCCGAAATGGAGTTAGTTAGAATATCGGTATCTTTGAGAAAGTTACTTAATTTAAGCTCAGGAATGCACCCTCGAAATTAACGCAAATCAAAAAAAACACGGTGTATAGTGGAAAAATTTGCATCAATCATTAAAAAAAACGATACACATTTTCGACAGGCAATTTCACCACCTGAGAGACCTGTAAGTTCTCAACTTAGGTATCAATTTAGTTCGATAAGCTGTGAGTCGCTTCCGTAAACAAACACGAACGTGTTTAGACTTGTAATTTCCCAATTTACGAAAGTAGTAGAAAATTACAGTAAGCTACTAACAACAAGCATTTACACTTGAAAATTTATCGTAAGTCGCTTACGTAAGTGACTTAAGTAAGTAAAACTTACAGGTGTAAAGGCGGCCTAATGTCAAACGATCTTGATTTTCCTGAGGATCAAATGTCTATCTATACTCATGGCATTTAAGCAACACAAAGGTCAGAAATGAGAGTTAAAGTCGGACGCTCGCACTCGACGATTGAAACGCCTCTAACAAAATGATAAGGTGATGTGACGTCACATCATATAAGTCTGTCCTAAATGTATGGAAGATCAAGGAAATTGCCATTTTGACCCTGAAATATTGCATTTATGTGTATAGTTGTCATACAATCTATTTTCAATATAATTTAAGGAATCGAATGGTACCATTTTTTTTTCTATTTTTGAATGAAAAAAAAAATTTTATTTGAGACTTCGGAGCCTTGTATTTTTTTATAATCTCAATATATATTTTTAAATTCCAATTATAATGGATGGCTCATTTTCTATCCATTTAACAATATTTTGTTATAATATTCAACATGTGTCAAGTACCCAATTTTAATTTTACTTGAAAGGATTTATTTATACTTACCTAAAATGAACAGATAACCATTATAAGTATTATAACACAACATTACTTATACATATATTATTATCAACCAGTATGATTTTATGAGTTCGATATTACAATAATCAACGGCGGAAATCTATGGCACCACTTTGGAAGTGTCTCTCGCGTAAACTATTCAGTTTAGAAAAAAATGATATTAGAAACCTAAATATCATTTTTGAAGACCTATCCATAGATACCCCACACGTATGGGTTTGATATATTTTTTTTTAATTTTATGACGTATTAATAAAAAACTACTTACTAGATCTCGTTCAAACCAATTTTCGGTGGAAGTTTGTATGGTTTTTAATTATGTAATGAAAAATTTTTATGTTTGTATGTAATGTATCTCATATATTTTTTTTAGATTTTTCATTCTGTTATTTTAGAAGTTACGGGGGGGGGGGGGGGGTGACACACATTTTACCACTTTGGAAGTGTCTCTCGCGCAAACTATTCTGTTTAGAAAAAAATGATATTAGTATTTGAAGACCTATCCATAGATACCCCACACGTATGGGTTTGATGAAAAAATATTTTTTGAGTTTCAGTTCTAAGTATTCAATGCGCGGGCTGGGTGCGTAGATTAGCAGCCTGTATCGCAAACGCTACGTGCTAAGCGCTAATTATATCCTACTCTTACGCGTAAGGATTTGCGCGGTAGAGAGGGAAGAGGGGTATAATAGAACGCGTAGTGTACCTATGCGCTAGTAGGCGTCTAGTCTAGGGCCATGGCCAATAAGTTAGTACTGTCGTTTTTGGACAGACTACTCCCACCTATCCTACCTAAGTACATACGCCTACAGGGAGCATATTGCTGTGCTTATGTTATCAGCAGTAGGTGTTCTTGAAGCTTTTATTAAAATTTGTATAATACCTGCTTTAATAAAGGTGAAAATCGGTTGCTTCTACAAAATACACTTACTGTTGATATCGTGAGCATGGCAAAATAATGCAGCCCCTGTAGGTCCTGACATGTACGACCCAGTAACTTGAGTATGAATCCTGTGTATCCTGCCGCAGTGCAGTAACGTCCCTATGAATTCAGTATATTACGTCACTCCAACGTCAGTGACTGCCGATTGATACGGCCCAGTAACGTCCCTATGAATTCAGTATATGACTTCACTCCCAATTCAGTGGTTATCCTAATATGTACGGCCCAGTAACATCCCTATGAATTCAGTATATGACGTCACTCCAACGTCAGTGGCTGCAGATTGATACGGCCCAGTAACGTCCCTATGAATTCAGTATATGACTTCACTCCCAATTCAGTGGTTACCCTAATATGTACGGCCCAGTAACATCCCTATGAGTTCAGTATATGACGTCACTCCAACATCAGTGGCTGCCGATTGATACGGCCCAGTAACGTCCCTATGAATTCAGTATATGACTTTACTCCCAATTCAGTGGTTACCCTAATATGTACGATCCAGTAACGTTCAAAATACACTTACTGTTGATATCGTGAGCATGGCAAAATAATGCAGCCCCTGTAGGTCCTGACATGTACGACCCAGTAACTTGAGTATGAATCCTGTGTATCCTGCCGCAGTGCAGTAACGTCCCTATAAATTCAGTATATCACGTCACTCTAACGTCAGTGGCTGCCCTAATATGTACGGCCCAGTAACATCCCTATGAATTCAGTATATGACGTCACTCCAAAGTCAGTGGCTACCCTAATATGTACGGCCCAGTATATTCCTATAAATTCAGTATGTGATGTCACTCCAACGTCAGTGGCTGCCGTAATATGTACTGCCCAGTAATATGTCTCTATGGATTCAGTATATGACGTCACTTTAACATCACTGTCTGCCCTAATATCCCAGTAACGTCCCTATGAATTCAGTATATGATGTATCTCTAACGTCTGTACACTGATGTCTTGAGGCTGAGACAAATTGACGTCATCTGCTAGGACATCAGGACGTCTTAGCGCTTTTGTTACCAATTGAAATATTTGAGGAAAAAATATTTTTATGTAGTAATTTTTTATTAATATAATTATAATTAACCAGTTAAAAAACGAATTTGAAAACTAAAATAGTAAATTAAGCTGAGGTTACCGGTGAAAATGTATTACTGACAGTTAGTTTGTTATTTATTGTTTAAATTCATAATTATAGATCTGTGTCAACCTAACTAGTTATAGGTAAAAAACTTAAGTAAGTCACCTGTTGTATGTAGTTGTGACGTGTTCGAATAGACATTTGTTTTGTTTGTGTGTGTCTTTTAAACATGTATTGTCTATTCGAACACGTCACAACTACATACAACAGGTGACTTACTTAAGTTTTTTACCTATAACAACCTTATTAGTAGTACCTGGACTATAACCGCGAAAATCAAAGTAGGTAGGTAAGTAAATATTCTTTATCGCACCAACAATTGTACATTTTACATACATGTAAAACAATAAATGAAGTTTAAAGAAAAATAGAACCAGGTAACAACAGGCGGTCTTAAAAATAACGTCGGAGTAGGTCTTAATATTAAATCAAAATTCGTCAATTGCGGGTATTTTTCTCTGTCACTCTAATTACGCCTTTTTATTGTTCCGTAGTCAACTAGGAACCCTTATAGTTTCGCCATGTCCGTCTGTCTGTCTGTCTGTCTGTCTGTCTGTCTGTCCGAGGCTTTGCTCCGTGGTCGTTAATGTTAGAAAGCTGAAATTTGGCATGGATATATAAATCAATAAAGCCGACAAAGTCGTACAATAAGATCTAAAAATTTAATTTTTTTAGGTTACCTCCCCTACACGTAAATTGGGGGTGTATTTTTTTTTTTGCTTCAACCCTACAGTGTGGGGTATCGTTGGAAAGGTCTTTCAAAACTAATAGGGGTCTTCAACAAACATTTTTTGATAAAGTGAATATATTCGGAGATAATCGCTCCGAAAGAAAAAAAAAACGTGTCCCCCCCTCTAACTTTTTTACCATAGGTCCAAAAAATATGAAAAAAATCGTGGAAGTAGAGCTTAAGATATACATTAAATGAAAACTATAGCGGACATGATCAGTTTAGCTGTTTTTGAGTTATCGCAAAAAGTTTCCCCTTCATAGTAAAAATACTTACTTCTTTAATTAGGTACTGATTATGCAAATTTGCCTATTTGTTTAACTCGGGTGAAAGGTACCGTTTCATCCCTTGGTTAACAATTAACTATACTTTAAGCTCCAGTTTAGCTTATTGTGACGGAAGAGTAACTACGGAACCCTACACTGAGCGTGGCCCGACATTCTCTTGGCCGGTTTTTATTATTATTAAAGCCTTTATAGCCCATTGATTGGTACATTTTACCTAACATCAAATGAGGTAGTTCTGTTTTTTCTGGGCGCTCGAGGTGGAAAACTTGGATTTGTCATTACTATTTCATCACTACCAATATATGTATGTATACTTGTATAAATAACAGAAGTACCTCATATACTTTTAAGAGAGGTATGGGCATTGTGAATGTCATCTCGCTTTGTGTGGTAGGGCACAGCCAGTGGATGTCATTCCAGATCTAGAGCAGAGCCCAACTGGGGAAGTACCTCCACCTTACAGAAAACAGCAGCCAAATAACACTAGACCCTAACATAGTGTTGTGTTCCTGCCGGTGAGTAAGGTTGCCAGAGCTCAACGAGGGGGGGCGGGTTTAGGGTCGGCAACGCGCATGTAACTCCTCTGGAGTTGCAGGCGTACATAGGCTACGGAGACTGCTTACCATCAGGCGGGCCGTATGCTTGGTTGCCACCGACGTAGTATAAAAAAAAAAAACCTCATTTGATGTAAGGCAACACCCCTTCTTTGGTGTGATTTCTATGTATTATTATTATACGAACTGTTGCCATTCTCTTTAACAATTACTTAGTATATTTAAATTTCTATTAAGCATGTTCGTAAGGTCTTTTAACCCAGGCCTCTTCCGAATCGTCTTTTTCTATCAAATTTAAGTATATGTCCAACATTTTCTTCCATTTTTGTCTAACTATTGCCATTTCTTTCCAGTTTTTTCTTTTTGTTTTTATGAGGTCTTTCTCCGATCTTGTTTTTGGTTTGCCTTTTTAGGGTTCCGTAGTCAACTAGGAACCCTTATAGTTTCGCCATGTCCGTCTGTCTGTCTGTCTGTCCGAGGCTTTGCTCCTTGCTCGTTAGTGCTACAAAGCTGAAATTTGGCATGGATATATAAATCAATAAAGCTGACAAATTCGTACAATAAAATCTAAAAAAATAATCTTTTTTAGGGTACCTCCCCTACACGTAAAGTGGGGGTGAATTTTTTTTTCGCTTCAACCCTAAAGTGTGGGGTATCGTTGGAAAGGTCTTTCAAAACTAATAGGGGTCTTCAACAAACATTTTTTGATAAAGTGAATAGGTATATTCGGAGATAATCGCTCCGAAAGAAAAAAATAAATGTGTCCCCCCCTCTAACTTTTGAACCATAGGTCCAAAAAATATGAAAAAAATCGTGAAAGTAGAGCTTAAGAAAGACATTAAATGAAAACTATAGCGGACATGATCAGTTTAGCTGTTTTTGAGTTATCGCAAAAAGTTTCCCCTTCATAGTAAAAAGACTTACTTTAATTAGGTACTGATTATGCAAATTTGCCTATTTGTTTAACTCGCGTGGAAGGTACCGTTTCATCCCTTGGTTAACAATTTACTATACTTTAAGTTCCAGTTTAGCTTATTGTGACGGAAGAGTAACTACGGAACCCTACACTGAGCGTGGCCCGACATGCTCTTGCCCGTTTATTTTTTTCTTTTGCTAACTTTTGGATTCCAATTCGTAGCTATTTTTGTCCTTCTGTTATTTTTTATCCGGACTATGTGCCGCCCAATTGTATTTTTGCTTCAATGTATGTACTGCCGCGTCTGTAAATTTACTTCTTCTTATATCTGTGTTTCTAACTCTGTTGGATAACTTTATGTTAAGGACTCTTCTCTTTATTGACCGTTGACATACTTGATTTGTTTAATGAGATCTCCTGTGAGTGACCATGTTTGATTACCATATGTAAGACAGGGTAGAGTGCATGAGTCAAAGGCTAGTTTTTTGAGTTGCATTGGTATTTTCTTCTTGAATATATCCTTCATAGACCAATATTTCTTCCATGTCTGTCCAATTCTTCTTGCTATTTCCTTATTTGTGTAGTCTGTGAAAGATACTTGTTTCCGAAGGTATATATACTCTGTGACATATTCCAATTATGCTCTATTTGCATAATCAGTTTTTTTGAGTTAGTCATAACTTTAGTTTTTTATTCGTTAATTTATAAACCTACTTGTTGGCTTTGTGCATTTAGTTCTTGCAATAGTGTCCTGAGCTCAGTTGCACTGTAGGCTAATATTACCAGGTCATCAGCAAATCGGAGATTCGATAAATATTTGTTGTTGATCTTGATGCCTTTTCGTCTTTCTTCCCAGTTAAGATTTTTAAGATTTCTTCTAGGACGTTCATAGGTGTCCTAGAAGAAATCTTAGTTTTAAGCTCCATCTTTTGTAATAATTTTTTGTTTCTAAAAATCTCCAAACATAATTTTTTGAATTTGTATTTTTTTTTCTTATAATAATTAAGTAATAAATAAATGTTTTATGGTGTCCCAGAGAGATAAGAGGCTAAAGATAACGCCTGATTTTATTCAGATTTTTGGAACAGTATATTCCACTATTTTTTGCCCCGACACGTAAAAATGCCCCGCCGCCGGAGAAATGACCCCGGGAGTTCCAATGCAACACTGCTCATCTTATAAAAAAACGATTCCATCTTACCCTAACGTACCTTTTATATTATTAATTTTAACTGCTATACTTATTAGAGGTGACAAATTACACCTACGTTCAAAATTTCATTCAAATAGCCTGGTATTTCAATTTAACATCCATAATTGAGGTAATTGACTTGAATTGAATTCAGGATGACGTGATGATGATTGGTCTAATCCTGTGGCCCTAGTGAAAAAGGGTACAAGTCTCTGGCAGTTTAGGTGTATAAGGGCATAAGTGTTACGTGGAACTTACACCCCTTTACACCTGCGCTGCCAGAGACTTGTACCCCTTTTCACTAGGGCCACAGTCTAACCTTTAATAACATGACATTACGAGACAAGGCTCGCGTCTTCGTGAATGACACGATCTATATGTCCATTATAAAAAAGTAGCGTAGGTTACCAAACTTTTGAAATTTATTTATTTTAAGTACTACACTATAAATACATAGAATTTAATGTGTGAGCTTGGTTTATATGACGACGCACTCGTGGGGGAAGACTTGTCCGTAATGCAGACGCGCAGTGGGGCAAGCTGGAACAAAATGCAATTAGATTTATTAGTGCAGGATTTCTCTAAATGGAGTACCCCAGAGGTTCGCTAGTGTTTGTAAATTGTAAAGTATTTGCGAAAGACACCTTTACACTTATCATGAGTTTTTACGCGGCCTTAAATACTATTAGCGCCTGCGTCAACTCAAATGCAGTGCATCTCGTTGCCATCAATGTCAGTACGAGGGAGAAGCACTGTGAGTTAGTTTACGCAGTCGCTAGCGAATATGTCATAAGACAACACACGTAACTGGTAAGGCGGTCTTTAAATTGGACGCGGATACGCATCAGTGTGATAACCACGTAACTGGCTCACTTTTACCTTTGCATGGGAGACCCCTCATTTTTTAATGTTATTTTGTTTTTATAGCAATAAATATAAATAATACTCTGCTATTACTACCTCTACCACAGTATAAATAATAATATTCGTCCTAAACATAGTCTATGCACAGAAAATATAGAAAATATCTTTTTGAAATGTGGTAGGCACATACGGTAAAAGGCTAGAAACCTGTTTATTGTTATAAAAATATTTGCTAGAAAAGAGACGCAAAGAACGATTCCAATACGAGTAGGTAGGTACGTTATAAGCCGGTACGTTAGGTACGTTAAAAGCGATCATTAGTTTTCTGATTTTTAGGGTAGTAGGGAGCAAGGGGTTAAGTTGGGTAATCAAAACATCTCCAAAACTAAACATGCGGCGCGGGAACTTAGTAAAGTTACTTGTCTATTGTGTTTGAATACCTATGTTAACGTAAGTATTACTCATTTTATTATAGGGATCCCTTTCTTTCCCATATTCTTATTGTTCCGAATTTCGATAGTCAGAAATTGATATCCATATAATTAAAGAACATAAAGATCAATAGTCATATTTTTTGCTAAGCATAACGTTTAATAGTTCGAACATTATCATTCTATAATATTAAATACTATAATCGCAAAAGTTATAAAATTGATTAGTATAACATTCTAAGGCCTATTCATTATTATTCAGAAATATTTTAAGGCATACATTTTAACGGACTAATGGTTATTATTCATAAAGTTTTAATTACTAAAGTGAATTACGTCTAAGAAATCATATCTATACCACTTTATACACATACATATATTTACTCAGAAAAGTTTAAAGACATACTTTTGAAGGTGCTTCTTTTTATAATTATGCCTTTCGATAATGTCTCGTTAAAATTATGCTGTAAAATAAGAATAAAAGAAACTTATGTATCTAGATAGGTTCGTTAGTTACTTTGTTTTCCTCAGAGTGAAAATAGGAGTCCCGTGAAGCGAGGTTTCCTCGACTCGTTAGCGGCACAAAATGCATTAGTAAGCTACATTACATGAAATTTAGGAAACGGCATGGTAGTCAGTAAGCCAAACAAAAAAAACCTTTTCCCCAGGTAGGTTCATTAGTTAGGTACTGTACCTTACCCCATCTACTACTAAACTTAATTAACTAAAATTCAACCAGGATTAAATAAAAATAGGATAATAAATAAATTTGGCCATGTGATCGTCTAGTGTATTTACGTTGTGAACCTTAGTACCCTTCGTCTTTTATGTGAAAACTGATACGATTTGGATTTTTCAAAACTATCCCTAAATATCCTATGAATTTGTAAATATTCCTACTGTATATTTTTATTAACACTATTGTTAGACAAATAAAAAAAATAGTAAATAATATATATTTTTTAGAATTTATCTCCTACCGGGCCCTACCGTGACCAGTTACCGTGAACAGTAGTAAGCCCTTTTTGTTTGTAATTTAAAAACTTATATTTTCCTTTTAATATATCTCTTCGCTAACCTAGCTAGCTAAAGGAAAATATGTATATGTAATCATTGTAACCATAAGTAAATATATTGCAAAGAATAGTAAGTACAAACATACTTTATCTACTGTCACGCCCGGATGAAGACGGGTCTCTAAGCTAATTAATACCCATTTTATTTTATTTTATTTTTAATAGGTATTTCTAAGCACTATGTAATATTACTCTACCAACGTTTCGTAACCTAATTTCAGACGAGAAGAAACGCCAAGAAACTCATCTGAATGTACTATTAATGTATGGAATACTGAAAACAATCGTCTATTAAATATGACTTTATTTACCCTTTAATTCCCCAGTTATAGAAAAGCTCAATTGTCACTAGTGAACTGCTCCGCCTGTCACTAGCTCCCTATAACAAAATTATTTAGTATGTCCTCAAATAACTTTGTTCCCCTATCTCACCCAATGTAATAATATATAAACCTTCAATCATATTTAATGTACGAGCCTCAGTAACCCATTCATATGCTACTGAAGATAGATTTTAATTTATTTTGTAATTAAAAACAGTTAAAACTCTAATGATTTTAGTTTTGTATACAATCAAACTAAATGTGAAAGAAAATAAATAAACCTAACACCCAAATAATGACTCTACCCTAACTCTACCCCAAATTCACCTATTCTAATGTGTGTAAAACTAGAGGCGAACCTCTATTTTTACGAGGAGGAGTGTGTGTGAGGGACCCTAATTTAAGCTCTAAACGTTCGGCCGACAAAACCGAGGTATAGCAAACCCTAGTGTCTGTGTGATTGCCTCCCTCCATCTGTGTTAGCCGAAGCCTGGGTACAGATGAATAAGGCGCCCTAACCATGTATATAATGTGTATAAATAAATATATTTAACAAGACAACGCTTCTTCAATTACCAACAGATTTCAATGAGTAAGGATTACTCCTAATGGTCCACACGTGAGACCCTCATATCCCTCTGTCAGACCTTGAAGAGAACGTAAGAGGTATAATCGTCACCTGTGTTGGTAAAAAGGCTGACGCCAGGCCCCTCTCGCGACCTGGACCTAACTCTCTACTGGATTCCCGAGTAAACCTGCTTGTCACCGTCAGGTTAGGTGTACTCGGTAGGTTGACCATGCAACCTGACACTGAACTGGCTCTAAAATACAAAAAATCCACAAAAATAAGTAAGTATTGACACTAAAATAACAATTGAACAGATTGACAAAGAACAGCATAGTAGCTACGCAATGTCAAACATTCAATCGTCAAAATAACAACCTTTGTTTTTACGTCTACGAATAAGCCAGAGAAAGTGACAATCCGACGGTCAAAAATATAATGGCGGTCCTGGCTTAAAACTGAGCTATTTATAACCTTCGGCAAACGCTCCAGACGTGTTAGACGCGTCTCTCGTACTTATCGCAGGGTAAAGGCACCAATAGTCAACCCCTCCACGAAATTTCTATATTCAAGAACGTCTCATTTGCCCACTAATTGACCAATAAGAATTATGAATGTTTTTACTCATCAATAATTTATTAAAGTTTAATTTTTATAAAGAATAAAACGTAATTTAATTTAGCTTATGGAAATATTTCATTAAATATAATGCAAGGGCCCTTTCCGCCAGCAATCAGCCTCCTGTCTACCAAGACACAGCCTTTAAGTACCTAGTCTACAGCCATCCCATTTTAACGCCTGGCTATTGGGTTCCAAGTTCCGTGATCTCAGTGTCCAGTGGTCAGCCACAGGATGACTACTGAGTACTTGATGTATTTCAATGAAATAAAGTCATAATAATGTAGATATTTAAAGGTGCTTGATTTAACGACTTACATTGCATTTGAAAATAAAAATAAAATCTTGAAACCTATGCTCAGCCTCTATCGGCTGTCCTCTGGGTCCACGATCCCATTAAAATTACTGCCTCAAACCCAGTAATCGGCCAGGGCTTACTTTAATATGGATTTATATAATTTTTTTACTTTTTCCAGATAAATTAGGTATTAATTACGTGAAGCAATGTGTGCACTGCTTTTAAAGAAATATCACAATTCGGCTGCTAACGTCTGATCAAAATACCATGTGACGCTCCAAAAAAATGGCGCATATGGCATATCCCTTAATGTCAGAAGACAGCACTTCTTTGAAGTAGTGTTGTGGTTTATGCTAAACAATTATTTTAAAAATTAAGTTACTTTTCAATTCATACTTTATTAATCTATAATAACACCTACTTTTGGCACACTGATGCATGTATGAGCACTGATGCCTTTACCTTATACGTTTGACTAATTTATTACCTTTTAAACTCGAGTACCAATCACTTTTTCTGAGTAACGACCCACTACGAAATATGATTTAGTTAAAGTCTTTGTTGTTTAGAATTTCTCGTGAGAATATTTTGCTTCCATTCCATTAAACTTACGGAATTAATTTATTAGATATATACATACTATTTACTAGTATTTTGATTAATATTGGAACATAATAATTGAGGTTTTTAGTTTATGAAAATGATATGGACCGATTATTTGTGCCAATTATTTTTATATGTTAACTAGAACTGCTAGTGCGTCTAGTTACAGTACCTTGTGTCCCTCAGAGCGAAAACAGGAGTCCCGCGACAACTCGTTGGCGGCACGAAATGGATTAATAATCTACACGAAAAATAGGAAACGGCGCAAAAGTCAGTAAGCCAAACAAAACAAAAACCTGTTTCGTCAGGTAGGTTCGTTAGTTACCTTGTGTCCCTCAGAGCGAAAACAGGAGTCCCGCGAAGGGGGCTTCGTCAACTCGTTGGCGGCACGAAATGGATTATTAAGTTACATGAAATATAGGAAACGGAGGTAAAGTCAGTAAGCCAAACAAAAAATCATGTTTCCTCAGGTAGGTTCGTTAGTTACCTTGTGTCCCTCAGAGCGAAAATAGGAGTCCCGCGAAGCGGGGCTCCGTCGACTCGTTGGCGGCATGAAATGTATTAATAAGTTACATGAAATATAGGAAATGGAGGTAAAGTCAGTAAGCCAAACAAAAAATCATGTTTCCCCAGGTAGGTTCGTTAGTTACCTTGTGTCCCTCAGAGCGAAAACAGGAGTCCCGCGAAGCGGGGCTCCATCGACTCGTTGGCGGCACGAAATGGATTAATAAGTTACATGAAATATAGGAAACGGAGGTAAAGTCAGTAAGCCAAACAAAAAATCATGTTTCCCCAGGTAGGTTCGTTAGTTACCTTGTGTCCCTCAGAGCGAAAATAGGAGTCGACTCCATGCTACATAAAAAATAGCATGTAATAGGCTACATGAAAAATAGCATTTCGTGTCCTCGATCGCAGTTCATCTCGCTTGTACTGATGCATTAGTGCGATAAAGAGAATGCGATGGAGTTCACGTGGACGCTAATATCAAAAGCCAACTCGTGGTACGGGTACTTAACTGGTAAAAAATCTTATAAATTATAATTATTAGGTACGAGTGTTTTTTAGTGAATGCGACATTATGAAGTCTGGCAACACCAAAACATTGAATTGTATTAGTAACTAATCAAGTGAATATCGATCATTATACCTTGCGAAAATAGACCTTACGACAATTATTATAAACAAGTTTATTACCTTCTACATTATGTAATGATATAGAATCTGAGCTTTGAATATTATGACCGACAAATATTATGACTAACAATAATGATGACCTGCAAAAATCGGATCTACAATTTATGTCGTTTAATTTTATGACTATTAACAATATGACTAATAAAAATTATGGTAGAAAACGTTATGGATTGAGAAAATCGGAACTAAAAATTTATGGGAACCAATAGAGACCCTTTATTATAACTTAACATACTAAAAACGTGGTAGGCGGCTAGTTGTTCAATTTGTGATCTATCAATGGAATTTATTAATGATTATTATATTTATTGTTATTTATGGAACAGATAGCCCCAGAAATTGTTTTTACGAGTAGCAGCAATCAATATTGTTTATTAATAATCTGGCAGAAATTCATTACTTAAACATTTTTTTTCCAAAATATATTTTTTCCTTGGTCATCTTACCCCATACCCATCCTCAACTTACCTCACTGACAAGGCAATAAGCGGCTATTTTGTTACGTACTTTTGCTGCGAACATTTTGCTGTTTTTGAATAGGTATTATGTAAAACTAGAATTTTGTCTTATGATGTAAAAATACCTATTCCAAATAAATGTTCTAACGACTTCAGTAGATTTGAGATTTATAAGTGCAAATTTATTGGCAGTAGGTACAATTAGTTTTGTGCCGGCTTGAACATTCTCGCTCTTGAGAATTCCTTCTCTTGAGAATATCCGCACTTTCTCGAGGACGTTTTCTGGGTTGAGAATTTGCATTAATCTTGAAATTTTAATATTTTTTAATATTCGTTAATTTTAGTAATTTATAGACATTCGCAATCGATTAACAGATTCTAGAACCTCTTTTACCTTACACTTAATTTCATCAAATCATCAAATTATCTTATATAAGCGAAATTCTCTTCATTCTCGGGAAATTTTCGAGCGTATTCGCGGACATGTTCTCGATGAGAACTTGCTCCGGCACAATTCCTTACAAGGCGTCCATAGTCTTTTAAATACAAACTACTTACTTACTCCAAAGCAAGTTGCTTCATATCAATAAAACACACACGAATTTTATTTGAAATAACTTTCAAGTTTTTAAAACCAGATTTTTATAAGATTAATACTAACGTAACCCGAGCCCGGTTACACACTTGTGCAGTTTTATTAGGGGTTGGGTTATGAACTCAGACCGTTCGTACATCAGTGCCTCAGTGGCACATAACGAAATACTTGTAGGTAGTAATTAATTATCAATCCTGAAACTCCTGCCGCGAGCAAAGCAGTGATAGGCTAAAAACGATGGTCTAGTTACTGTTGACGTTTTCAGTACTGAACTGAAGTCAACATACGTTTTTCGCAGTAGTTTCCGTAGAAGCCGGTGCCCTCGCACTTGCAGGCGAAGCCCGGCGCCAGCACAGTCTGCGTGCAGATGCCGCGGCGGCATGGCCGGCGGTTGCACGCGTTCGAGCTCCGCTCTGTTTACACAAACACCACATTAAAGAAAGGGGACGGACGTTTCTCCATACAAATGTCGTCCCCATTATTGTTATTTTACTATGAAAAATATTTTTACATTTTGTACCTAGCCAAAAGGGCTCTGTTACTATCTGCCGGAACTGCTATCAGCGAGTAAAAATGGTCTCTTACCATTGAGGTCCTTATTACAGTCGGTCAGTGAGTCGTACGGGAGCTCCCTCTTGCAGCCGTAGTAGCACCGGCACTTGTTCTCCACGCTGATTGTACATCCATACTTTCTCTGACTCGGATCACATGTCATTGCGTATGCTGAAACTAGTTGAACAAAAATGACTGTATTTCTGTTATTTTAAAGCAAAAACGCAAATTCGAAGCAATATCGTACACCGTACGCCTGAAAATTGATAATATTGAATAAGTAATATAATAGGTTTCCACTTTCATAATATAAAAGCTTCAATCTGAATGCGGTATGGAATGGTTCCGAGTATTTTAAGTGTTTTCTTTTGGCCGGATTTTTATCTAAAGTTGTAAATTCAGGATAACCAGAATGTATCTGATTACGAGCTGCCTGTCATTTACTCATGATTAATTGGGCTATTAATGCATACATGGCTATTAATTCGATCTTAACGACGGATATTGACAAATTTATTTATTAAATAGATCCTGCGGGGAGGGAAGAGAGACTTAGATGGAGTGAAATATATGTATGTACAATACCTATCAACAGAAGTTATTAAATGCATATTGAGCGGTGGCATATAAATGTAAACAAAATTATTAGTATGGCTGTTATTACCCACACTGAAAACGTAGGACTATAATAATTAAATATGGAGTAGCCCAGTAAGATCATAGATTTCACTCAATGGCCTAGTTCATTTTAGATTCCATCAACTCAATCAACGGGTTCATCCCGACGGGTGCTGCCTAAGTGCGCGCCCCATGACACGGGCAAGGGTAGCATCTGCTCGGTGTTAGGTACCCCTAGCTTTTATTTATTAAAATGTCAAAAGCGTCTCTAAGTGCTGGCTTCAGCTCCACGCACGTCTCCGTAATCTCCGGAACACCATTGTTCCGTGATAGGTAAAGACGTACAAAGATGGAATATTAATGTCCTCTTATTACGGGGAATATTATAATATAATATTACGGGGACAAATGATTGTAACTAAGTAGATTTTTTCTGTGGAAAATATTTACTTCAGAGTGTCTACCGCGAGCCACTTCAACATGTTGCGTCCCTGTCACACGTACGAATTTACAATTGCGATAGAGAGGCAAGGCAACACGTCGAACGTGGTTTGCGGTAGGCCAAATGCAGCTCGCTGAGAACTGAGCAGACGGCCGTGCGTGCCCAGGATCGCAGATATCATTGTTAATTTTATAAAAAAAGGTTATTAATAAGTTCGCTCAAAAAAACTGGTGCGTTTTAGACCAATTTATTATTTTAGGCCGTAGTCTTTTCTATAGAGTGAAAGTTATTTAATCAGGTTCATTGATTAAGTGACTAGTAAAGAAAGGCCTCAAGATTCATATTCAATCAATTTTATTACAGCCCGCGACGTTAAAATGGCCTTAAATAAACTTAAAGCTCAAAGCTCCATAGGACCGGACAATATTCCACCTTATATACTAAAGGGATGTAAAAATCACTTTCTTCAGCCAATATTGTACATTTTTAATTTGTCAATTGCGACTGGTGTGTATCCTAAACGGTGGAAGCTCTCTCGAGTAACTCCAATTCCCAAATCTAGTTACACTTCAAGTGTAGAGAACTACCGGCCCATAGCCATACTTTCTTCGTTAGCGAAGCTATTTGAATCTGTACTGAAGGCATTACATTGATTTCTCCCCAACTAGAACCATTCCTTTGTAAGCTGTGCGGGCTCTAAGGCTGTTGAACTCCCTTCTGTCATAGGCACCAGATTGTGATATGTTTGCAAGTCGATGGATGACTGTGTATCAGATGTGTCTTCGGTATTGCGAGGTGATGGACGAAAATTGATTGTGATACCTATTTGTGATCTGCTTTTCCTATTGTGTAATCCTATTTTATAATCTGAATTGTACAGTGCTTTGGTCTTGACTGTAATGCTGTATATTATTATGTTTCAACATAAATAAATTATTTTGGCAACCTTATTATTAAATTATGATCTAAAACATAAAATAGATAATTGCTCGGAAACTGAAAACGAAAAAATGATATAAAAAAGTTTTTTAATCTCTATTTAAAGCTAAACGGTTACACAGACAGCTGGTGTCCAGCACTTTAAGCTATCCAACGTTGCAGTTTCAATTATAAGCTACTCGTACTTGGAGTTCATTTACATTAGAATGAAAGTGGGACGTAATATTATCAGAAATGCCAAGGGCGGATGATAAGAACTTGTAAAGAGATCATATGGCTAGTGTTTTATATTGTAGGTAAATGAACTCTACCGGACTATCAATTCGTTGAATTTCGATATAAGTTTAATCACATTATTCATGATTGAGTTATAGGCCCCTTATAAAGAAATAATAATAATTTTTTATTAATTCTAAAGGTACTTATCATCTGGATACATTTTTTTTTATTACGAAAAGGTAAGCATTTGACCACAATCTCGCCTGATGGTAAGTGCCGATGCAGTCTAGGATGGAACATGCTTACCTAAAAGATGTCTATTCACTCTCGATTTAAAAAGATCCAAGTTATAGTGGACTGGGAATAGATTTGCATATTTACACATATACGCAAATTAATGTCGAAGCCCTAAAAGACCTGTCCGCCATCGGAATACCCAACTGGCGTGAAGTAGCGCAGGATAGGGCAGAGTGGTGCTCTCTTGTGTCAGGGGCCAGGATCCTGTTTGGGTCACTGAGCCAGTGAATCTTTATTCATCATCAACCATCATAGAATCCATAAATAAAACCTCCAAATCAAATAAAATTATGAGTTTAATCTCAGTTATCTGAGTTTCTTGTAGGGTTAAATTTTGTTGGTGGATAAGTCCAATATTATATATTATAATGCCAATTTAATAAACAGAAATGTGCATTATATGAAGTAACCGATAGAACTACATATAATCTATCTTATGAAACAGAAACATTCCTTATCGGAATAGGTAAAATCGTCGGGATCAGAGTGAACAAGATCACCTTGTTTGTGATGAGAGGTTAGAAACAATGACCCGTGGGATACGGTCCGTTATAAGGAATTGTTATCCTCATCTGTTATTTAATTCAGACAACAATATTATGTTATACACCGTGTTTTTATTGAATTGCGTTAACTCCGGGGTTTCGGTAAGTACGTTTAAGGAAACTAAATGGCATAGTTAATTTTCAAAAAAAATATTTTTTTTTGTTTTTTTTTTTTACTATTTTTATTTTTATAAAAAGTAACTAAATGTTGCATATAGCGTTGTTGTAACACGGGCATTACATTTAACTCAACCAAACAATTGAAAACTGTGACATATCAATGTCATTTCTAACATCGATCGTCCGAGATAGTACGTACGTTTAGTAGCAAATGTATGAACTCGCACTAAACACTAACTAATAAGTAAACAGGTCCTAAAGCAAGTGTACACGCTCGTAAGGGCCTTATAATATAAAAATTTATGATTGATTATCTCCGAAATGGAGTTAGTTAGAATATCGGTATCTTTGAGAAAGTTACTTAATTTAAGCTCAGGAATGCACCCTCGAAATTAACGCAAATCAAAAAAACACGGTGTATAATGTCACCGTCCTCACTGTTAACTGGCTAATCGTAATCCTCATTATAATAATGCAGAAGTAGTAAAGAGTTAGTACTTGCATATATTCGTACCTACGAGTATATTTTGATAAATTGCCTTCCGAGCGATTGCTAAGCCCGGGGTGTACTGTGTATTTATGGCCTAATTAAATAATTTCACTTTGAAAACATTATCTACGTCTGTGTCCTATTTTTTTTTACTTAAAATCGAAGGATGCACTTACCTACCTATACTTGGCGTAAAAGAAAAAAGCGGCCAAGTGCGAGTCGGACTCGCCCATAAAGGGTTCCGTACCATTTATGACGTATTAAAAAAACTACTAACTAGATCTCGTTCAAACCAATTTTCGGTGGCAGTTTGCATGGTAATGTATATCATATAATTTTTTTAGTTTTATCATTCTGTTATTTTAGAAATTACAGGGGTGGGACACATTTTACCACTTTGGAAGTGTCTCTCGCGCAAACTATTCAGTTTAGAAAAAAATAATATTAGAAACCTCAATATCATTTTTAAGGGCCTATCCATAGATACCCCACACGTATGGGTTTCATAAAAAACATTTTTTGAGTTTCAGTTCTAAGTATGGGGAACCCCCAAAATTAATTTTTATTTTTCTATTTTTGTGTGAAAATCTTAATGCGGTTCGTAGAATAGGTACATCTACTTACCATGTTTGAACAGTATAGTTCTTATAGTTTCGGAAAAAAGTGGCTGTGACATAAACGCACAGACAGACGGACATGACGAATCTATAAGGGTTCCGTTTTTTGCCATTTGGCTACGGAATCCTAAAAATTAAAAGAAAATTGGACTTGGATGAACAGTTTATTAATTGAAAAAGCAATCTCGCTTGAGACAGGCAATCAGATCAAATCTTAATTGCCAGGTCAAGAAAATATCATTCACTTCGATCTCAGTATTTAAAAGTCGTAATTGGTCTTGGTATCTTAAGAATGTAGGTTAAAACCAACAACAATTTAAAAAAGAATACTAATAATATAGTTTTTATTAGTGTGGGAAGTGAATTGGGGTAACTTCGACAATGAAATAATTTTGAAAATTACTGATGTTTACAAAAATAGAAGCACTAAATACTTCGGCAATACTTCGGGCAATGGCTAAATGCTTCTAGTTTAGTAGATAAGTATGCAGCGATTTTCAAAATTACCCCGCTTTCGAAGTTATTCCAAAGCGGCTAGGTATAGTAGGTATCTATTAATAGATAAACTTACCTAATGTGTCGAATTTATCAGATAATAACCCAGATAAGCAAAACAATTTAATAAAATCGCGTTGCATTAAGGTATTAGTAAATAAAAATTTAGGACAGTCGCATTAATAGAGCGTTAGGACGCGGTTAGATATTTGTCAGTCGGTAGTTCCTTCGTTATAGACCTTGCCAACTACAACCACTGTTGACGTACTTATGGCCTGTTTTTGTGGGCTTTTGTTAATCAATGAAAATGAAAGACATTAAATTAGAACCATAATATTTGTATGATCCATAAATGATAGACACACACAAAGAATAGGGACGAAAATGATTACTTTTATGTTACTTTTATGCTAATGGAAGAAAACTGGTGAGTAAAACATATAAGGCTTAAATGAAAAAAAAAAAGATATTAACTACTAATATTTCAGACAAATAGCAATTTTGTCTTGTATATTTGTAAGAATAAGTTAGCGTGGCCACAGTGTTATTTAGTAAATATTGTCTACGAGGTACTTACGGCAAAAGCAGGCCAGAAGGATCCCAAAAAGGGCGGTGATGGTCAGGCGCATGTTCGCTGGAGTACGCGGGCCGCGACTGCCGCCGCCGGCGATACGCCACTTCCTCCCCAATGTGAACGGCCCCCTATCAGCATATCTGGGGGCCCGCGTAAACTACGACCTCTTTATGTGACGTGCGACTCTTCTTTTGCTTGTTATATTCCATTTATCCAATCTTTATTTTATGAATAATGTTTGTAGTTCAAATTAACGATTGGATACCATAGCAATGGAAACGAAAATGTGACTTCCAATTTCAGATTGTCTTTTGCACAGTCAGCAATACTATTCGCTTAGAACTTTTGTCTGCAGTTGCCCTTATAGGTTAAACATGTCAAAATTGATTTCCACGGCAGCAGCACCACTATTTGATTGACTATTTTTAAGCATGAATACAATAGCTAACTTAAATTGTAATTATTAGAAACCAGCTTCTGCCTGCGAGTTCGTCTGCGTGGGATGATGATAATGATTGATAGAAACAATCCTATGTCCTTTCCCGGGCCTCAAACTATCTCCATACTAAATTTCATCTCCAATAGGTTTAGCAGTTTAAGCTTGAATAGGTAACTGACAGACGGACAGTGATACTTTCCGGTAAACGGGGGCTATTAGGAGGTATCATGTACAGTCAGACCCTGCCCCCAGCATAGACTGATCGTAAGCAGTCGCCTCTCTCTGCAGCTGACTGTATATTACGAGCATAAGGGAGTACTTATTAAGTTATTGTATTACGATTTTTTTATATTTTTGGGTCCGTGGTTCAAAGTTTAAAACATGTTTCTTTTGTGATTTATTATATCATTTATTTCATCTCAAATATTTATTTTATAAAAAATGGTTGCTCGAGACCTAGCTCAACTTGCACGATCCTGTCCTAAACCTTAGTTTTTAATTGCGTGGAATTCTGACGTCTCCTGGTGATGTCAGGCAAAAAAATCTCCTTAAAGTTATGGTGAGTATTACAAGCCAAAATAAAACATCGGAAATAAATTGGGACATGATTATTTTTAATTTCAATCATCACAATCGTGAAAACAATGATACATAGTTTAATTTTAAAGTGCACTATTTCGACAAAAGAAAATATCAGGTATTTTTCTGGGGTAAAAAATAATTGTTACTGGTATCATTCTAATGACTTTCATATATCGTAAACCTTTGGACTAAAATTATATTTTTTATACTTTGTACTATCTCGTCTCGTTTTAACCTCTTAAGGCCCAGCCAGCCAGGCTATAGGTAGGACCTTGGGCCTTACGAGGTTAAACAAAAAATAATGTTCAAGTGAATTGGTTTACACCGTGGCAGCTCCAGCTATCCTCCATACGAACCCTCTTTTTAGCATATCTGGCCACTGCGATATAATTATAATAAATAAGTATCTATGTCACGTGCTTAAAATTATTGTCATTCTTTGTATTTTCCTGAAATCAAATATAATTGATTGAGTTTTATCAAGCGTTTTAACGTAATTCGCCGTTCGTGCGACGGAGGCAGCGGCAAGCGGCGTCCATAGGTGGGAACAAAGGTCGGGTCGCTGTGTTCCACTCCAACCTATGGTCGCCGCTCACCACCGCTGTCGCCGTACGATGTCGTGTCCGAGCCATGAGTATGTTCTCCTTACATCTATCTACCCTCCATTTCAAACAAATTGCATAATTGTTTACGCCATGACTGACTCATGCCAATCGGCTTTCAACATTTTAAAGTGTTTGAACGTGCAAATATGTTTGAAATCACGTTCACGGAAACTGCCCACTTTGAAAATTTTCAGTTAAATAAGAGTTCATGCAAGAAATATTAACTTCATATAAAAATAATTGATGATAATATGTACAGGTACAGTAAAAAAAAATTCACTATTCCTGAAACGTCAAATTATGACAGTTGTCAGAATTCCACGCATTATTAAAAACGAAGGTTTACTAACCCCGAGTTAACCAATTAAACGGCTAGCCCAGTGTCAAATTGTACAGGTAACAATGGTTACTCCAGATATAACCGGTTAACGTCGGATTAGTGGGATGGTGCAAGTGGCCCCTAGAATTTGTATGTGAGGTACCCTAAAAATATTTTTATACTTTTTATTTTATTTTTCACTTTTGTTATTTTTAAAGTTACGTAATCATCTAGATTAGATACCCTTAAAGTGTCGCCATATCCGTCTGTCCGTCCGTCCGCGGCTTTGCTCCGTGATCGTTAGTGCTAGAAAGCCGCAATTTGGCATGGATACATAAATCATGCATGGCGATAGAACGGTAAAATAAAAACTAGTTAGGCAAAAATATTTTTTAGGATACCTTCCAAACAAAAGGTTTTATTTTCGTTTAACCCTATGGTGTGGGGTATTGTTAGATAGATCTTTTAAAACGTATACTGGTTTTAAACCACCATTTTTTGATAAAGTAATAATTTTGGTAAATAATCGGTGAGAAAGAATAAAAATTAAATATTATTCATTAATTTAAAAGATATCGTTAGAGTTGTCTCCTCCTTAGATGTATTGTTTCAACATTACCTACACTAGGATTGGAACGGCTAATGCTTCCTCAACTAATATATAATCCCTAATAGTAAATTGTTAACTAAGGGATGAAAGGCATTCATTTCAGTCGATATAGTCATACCTCGACTGAAGTGAGTGCCTTTCACCTGAGTTAAACACTGTACTTTTCATTTCGAATACGAGGAAAGCAAAATACATGATGTGTTTAAAAATAAAATGACTTTTAATATAAACTTTTATAGTATTTCTTGAGGAACCTTTTAGTTTACAGTTTAGGTAGAAGTGTCGTTATTTATGGAATGGGGAGTTAAATATCAGAATGACAACTGTAAAATAAAATAAAAAAAACATTTACAAAACATTACTTATCGTAAAAAGAGTACTTGGAAAGTAAAATGCACTAGAGCAGAAACGTATCACTTTCTACACACTTTATAGAAGAACAATCACCCAGTTTCAGAGCATGAGAATAGAAAATAATATTGTTGTGTAACCGAACAGACAGTTCGTATCTCCATTAAAAGGAATAAAAGGATAATTAAAAACAGAGCTTTGTTATTAGATGTTTATTATCTAGATTATCACAATGACATCACCATGTATTATTACTTATTACTCGATGTAATAATGATAAAGTTTTGGTACATGAACCATGGAACTAAAAATCTGTTAGCGCCACTTGCACCAATCCTGGATTGGCCACTAACTCGGAGTTAACCCAGGGATCAATTGTACTGGCTAACTCTGGATGGCGCAAGTGGCCTTAACTATAATAAAGTATATCATTGATAAAGCAAAGATGAATAAAATTTTGCATTATAGATAATTTTTAAATATAATGAGACATTTATATCTTCAGGGATAAAAAAGTAATGCTTTATGCATCCATTCGTTATTGACATGCAGTCAGCCCCTCTCTTTAGGAATTCGTAGGCGTAGGCTGCTATTACAGCACAAATTAGGACAATGGATAGCTTATATTAATTTCGTATCTTATTTTAATATGTTCGGTTTTAATCTTGTTTCAACTAAAGCAGGTATGAAACATCAGAATACAGAGGTAGGCATGCTAATTAATTGGTAATGAATACACAGATCTTATCTAGAGTAAAGTTAAAGAAAGAATATATATCTACGGCACAAAGTCGTATTTTCTTTTATGGGAAATCGGTCTTACAATACCTATCCCGAAGTTCACTTAATATTAGTCCTTACCTACAGAAGACATGGACTTGTAGGTAATCGATTTCCTTAAATGGCTGGATCAACTACTTATTTCTTTTTGTTTTCTGTCCCGTTTTCCAGGGGATAATAGTGGAACAAGTTTATGTTATCCTAGACCTGGTCAAGCATTTTTAAAGATCTTCCGATTTCTGCTCAATGTTTACACTTTTGTTCCGTTTTGGAATTCCTGGGGTAGAATCTTGAGCATTGCGAGAGTTTCAAGGGTTACGAGGGTTAAACAAACTTTGCCTCCGAGTGAAACACAAAATTTTTGACCACACCAACGCGAGGATAATATTAACTATGAAATATCAAAAAAATCAAACCAAATTAAATTCAAATAAACAAAATAAAAATGTATCATTAATGATTAAAATCATCAGTTACAAGTCAATTCTACCAGCTACCATAAGGAAACAACTCAAAATTTTCACATGATTACTTTACCCCACATGTGAATAAAATACAACACTCATTGGTTTTTGAACAATTAAGCACCTTTACCAGTTGGTGTGGTGAAAAAATTAATGCTCTTGAGTAAATTGACCAGGCCTAGGATTGTTGTTGTTTGTATTGTAATGGCTTATAACGACCGCCAAAATTCATGGTTTCAGGAGTGGCCCAGGGCTACGTTACCATGGCAACGAGTGACAGTAGATTCACCTTAAGTAAAGTATTATACAGGTAACATTGAAATCTTTCACGTTTTGAACACATTTAAAAGCGGGTCTATCGCGAATTTATTTTTCATCACACTTGCTCGAAAAAGATCTTATTTCATGCAGGTGTACTGAAGGACAAAGGGCTATATTGTTCCCGCGGGAGTTATGGATTGTAAAAAAAAGCTATAACTCCCTAGGGAGTTATAGCTTTTTCTTTTAATTCTGTCACTAATTCATACGAACCATGTAAGTTTACTTTTAAAATAATGACGTTTATTATTTAATATATTTGTTTATGTTTAAAATTATTTTAATCGATTAATTTAACAGCCATTTAAATTATTTTTACATAATTTCCAATCGTGTTTCAATTTCCAATTTCCATACCTAACCTGTCAAGAAAATACAAAATGGCGGATGAATGTTTGATATGTTCGTATTTAAGAATTATTTCGCTTAAAATTTAGTTTTTTCTTCACAAGTGTGATGAAAAACATTACGTGTAACTCCGGGGGTAAGAATATTGCAAACTCGGGTCTTTAATTCCCTCCAGCCTGCAGCTGTCGGGAATTACCATCCTCGTATCCAAAATTTCACTTACCCCCCTCGGTGCACAATGTACTATTGTTACCTTTATTTTGAACGTGTCCACGCACGGCAGGTTTCACTGGGCGTGGTCGCGGATAACCCAGCAGAGTTGATGTCCCAGCAAAATGTCAAAACAGAGATTTGTGTAACCCGACGAAAACCACCCACCACACATGTGTTTATTATTATTATCTCCTTGGATATCATGGGCCTATAAATCCCGGCCGTTTGATAGGCTTGCGTGGGGATATAGATCCAACACGTAGAGGCCCCTTGGAGAGCTTTCACAGGCACAACAATAGACACCCATGAACCGTTCGCAGTAGGCATTGGGACTATTGTAGTAAAAGTGAACAGTATAAAGGTCTATGGATTGAACTTGGGAGGAAAATGAGACTGGGTTATTGCAAAGACGTCCGGACACCTGCCATAACAATTTTTCACTAGTTTTCGAGGTAGGCGGTGACTGAAACTGCTGTGTCGTAGACGACCAGGAGCAACACCGGTGGGAGCGGCTCAGGGGTGTCGAGAGGTGTACGCCGCTTTCTACCCAGTGGCTGATAGCAGCCATTGTGCCAACTCGCGTCTTATGCAAGTTTTCACTTCCACCCCTGGAGCATTTAGCTCTAACGACTCCTCTCTGGACGACCAATGAAGGCAAGCCAGAGCTGAGATTCCTGCAGGTCCCCTTGAGGTCCATTCCGACCGACGAAGATACGCCGGAGACGGAGACCCTGACCGACTCTCGGGAGTACTCGGGTCCGTGGGGTCGTTACTCCCCAACAGCTCGCCACAAGCTGCCCTGCGGGCTATTATTATTATTATGTGTTGACCACGACCGGTGAATCCTGCGTGGAAACGTCGGAAATAAAGGTAACAAATTACCGTCGCGATAGGCCCGGTTTTAAATATGTTATAAAAAGTAAAGTATTGTGTCTTTAAGAGGAAAGCGGACAGCCGCTTCTCCATACAAACGTAGTCCCCATTTTCCTCCCTGGATATCGACATTACATTTTTACAATATTTGTTTGTATTTTAACCATAGCTATAAAACGAAGGGATTTGAATATTTTAGATATTTTGATAATTATGAGTCAAGAGCGAAAAACAAATTCCATAAAAAAGTTGATAATTAAAAAATCTATAAACACAAGGGCATCGCTGTAGTTAATAAGCATCCAATTTACTATAATATCACTGGACAGCCAGGGAGGAAAATGGTGACTACGTTGAATGGAGAAGCGATCACGTGACGTCGTTCCCTTTCGTCTCAGCGGTCATAGCCATACATATAGCATTATTGCATCTGAGATGTCGTGTAAATATTTAAAAAGGGGGCATTCTCTCCTTCTTGTAGCCAATTGTCCTCGGAGTAGTTGTTGCCCTTCCTCTCGACGACGTGGAAGGTGTAGGCGGGCCGGCTCGCCGCGCTGCGGTTCGGCGCGCTGCGGTGTACCACGTTCCCGTGGATTAATATGCACGTCCCTGCCAATTTATATCCAGTTTAGAATAATACTAATCATCATCAGCATCCCACTTTCGAATTATCGTTTGTCGGACAACAAGCAACTTTTTGCTATAGCTAAGCGTGACATTGTAACGTTACCTTTGGATATTAGGTATATTACAATGATATTAAAGGTTTCCATTTTCCGACCTATACACGGTGTTTAATAGGGTTCCGCACGCAAAGGGTAAAACGGGACCCTATTACTAAGACGCCGCTGTCTGTCCGTCCGTCTGTCTATCCGTCTGTCACCAGGCTGTATCTTATGAACCGAAATAGACTAGACACTTGAAATTTTCACATATCATGTATTTCTGTTGCCGTTATAACAACAAATACTAAAAAAGTACGGAACCCTCGGTTTTAAACTCCGTTAACTTCGGCTTGTGGCTAATTTATTTGATTTACCTACCTACCTTTTTCGTAAAAAGTTATTAATGGCGTGATTGTAACACGGAAATTATGTTTAAATCCACCAAACAATTGAAACCTGACATATCAATGATATTTAGAATATCGGTCGTCCGAGATAGTACTTGCGTTTAGTACTTGGCAAATGTATAAACACATACTTAACACTAATTAATATGTAAACATGCCCTAAGACAAGTGTCCAGGCTCGTAGGGGTCTTATCAGATAAAAATAAATAAATGATTATATCCTAAATGGAGTTCATTATTTATAGAATACCGAGTTCTTTGAGAAAGTTACTTAAGTAAAGCTCAGGAATGCCCCCTTGAAATAAACGGACTTTTAAAAAAAACACCGTTACGTGTATTACGAAATAGAACGATATTTTAAATCAATAAACCATGGTGATTGAGTAAATATATTAAATTATTAATCAACTTACAATCATAAATCATAAACCATCTATGATACGTTATAAACCTAATATTACGGCCAGTTTAAAGATAAACTGGTTTTGTAACATCGAATTAGATTTAATAATGCATTCAAGTTTCGAACATATTTGAAAAACTAAGTAATTTGTGTTGACCTCGATTTGATTCGAAATGAAATGTCAACTACAAACATATTTGGCAAATGTCGCAAGTTACTTGATATAGGGAGCGTGCATGAACTGTAGGAGGCAGCACAGGAGCCGTCAGATTTTTGGCGCGAGGCGTAAATGTGATGTTTTTTGTTCCGATGTAGCCCACAAGATGGCAGAACCTACTATGCACAAGAAAACACGTGACGTGTAAATGTGAATGTTTATGGTTCCGATTCAGGCCACAAGATGGCAGACCCTCCAACGCGCACGGTCCCTATCGAACGATATGGTAGTTAGGGCTGATTCTAAATTGACTCTAGATAACGTCAAAACTATTCGTATGCACATTTTGATGGGTAAGTAAATTAATACATAATATATACCAATAAAAAAATACAAGATATACGATCACTTTATATAATTTTCAATAATATAAGATTTGTATTATATATAACCAGAGTTGTTTAATTTGTATAGTAAGTAAGTATTGGATAGCATGCTTAACGCTCAACTTGACCACTACTTACAATTTCAGGACGGACAATTTGGATTTAGACCTGGCCTCTCAACTGAAACTGCCATTTTGAGTCTTAAGCATGCTGTCCGGTATTACACTGAACGTAGCACTACTGTCTACGCATGTTTCCTAGACCTCTCTAAAGCCTTTGACTTAGTTTCATACGACGTCTTATGGCAGAAGATGAGGGATAGGAATATACCTACGGAATTGACTAGCATATTTCAGTATTGGTACGCTAATCAGCGCAATAGTGTACGATGGGCTGGTGCTCGTTCAGACTCGTACGGTTTAGAGTGCGGCGTAAGACAGGGAGGGTTGTCTTCGCCAAAGCTCTTTAATTTGTATGTGGACGGGCTTATATCTGAGCTCAGCAACACGCATGTGGGGTGTCACGTGGACGGTGTCTGTGTAAACAACATCAGCTACGCAGACGACATGGTGTTGTTGAGCCCATCGGTGAAGGCACTGAGAAGGCTCCTGAGTATTTGCGAATCCTATGCGAGCAGTCACGGATTACGATATAATGTAAAAAAAAGTGAATACATGATCTTTAAGGCCGCCGGTAAGAGACCGGAAATGCCGCCTCTTGATGTGCCGGTCATTTGTCTCAACGGTGCACCATTACAGAGAGTTTTTAGTTTTAAATATCTTGGGCATTATCTAACCGACGACCTTAAAGATCATTTAGATATTGAAAGAGAACGCAGGGCGCTGGCGGTGAGGAGTAATATGTTGGCCCGCAGGTTTGCTCGTTGCTCGAATCAAGTCAAAATCACGCTATTCAAAGCGTTCTGTCAGAGCTTCTATACGAGCAGCCTGTGGTTCAACTGCACTCAGAAGTCGCTCAGTGCCCTGAGAGTTCAATATAATAACGGCTTTCGGGCGTTGTTGAAGCTGCCCCGCTTCTGTAGTGCTTCAAAAATGTTTGCGGAGGCGCGCACAGACGGTTTTCACGCCATCATACGCAAAAGAACTGCCTCGCTAGTGAATAGGATGCGGAGCAGCTCTAACGGCATCCTGAAAATGTTTGTAGGAAAGCCTGATTCTCCCATGCACAAACATATTAATAAATTAATGATCATGGGTAGTTTAATTGCGTGAATTTTAATTTTGAATTTTAATTTAATGTAGTTATTTTATTGTGAATTTTAAGTTAATTTATTTATAATATTTGAATTTCAATTTAATTAATTAATTTATTTTTAAATTTTAACAATATATTTTAAGTCACTATGTACCTAACCCCAATGGATCCTAGTTATCTAAATAAAGAAATTTTATTATTATTATTAATGATAAAATGACAAAATTGATTTAAAATAGGGTGAAGTCACCAAAAATGAACAGCAGAGCGACTAACCCAACTTTAGATTTTTTTACGTATGTTGTAACCTATTTTTAACAACTTTTATATGATTAAGCATATAATCCAAATTAGAATTAATTATTCCAAATGCTCATATTGTAATTCAGTACATTTATTAAAAATATTATATGCCGAAATAGGGCAATTTGCCCAGAAGATGAACACGATGCCCTATCTCTGAACGTTTTGACCCCAAAAATAAACCAGTATAAAACCAAAATCAAGTACCCTAATATTGAACGACATGATGCCAATAGATGAACTAGTATATTTAGAGTGTACCTTTGCCCCTTTCGTTAAATTCTGCCCACTGAGCAATTATAATCGGCAGCGAAAAAGTGGTCTATAAAATCTCAGTTTAAATTCTTTGTGCCAGAGAAAGGATTATTTGTGCCACAGGAAAAAAGGTCTCATACCTGATGGATATTTAGCCACTTACCATAGACTCTTGATCATCCGAGCTCAATTAATATTTATTCACAATATTTTAAAATTTCGAAATTAGCAACGTTGCTTTTTAGAAAAAAAAATGCCCTAGGTGGAATTTTGCTCCAAGAAGAAAATATGGTCCTCAAATAAATTTAAACGATTTTCTATGCTTTTTAATTCTGTATTTGTAAATAATATATAAAAAAAAGTAATTAAGCTACCGATAAAACATATAAAATTTACACATTGGGACATAGACTTTAATTACAAAATTTACAAATTTTCTGTCGGTGCAGACGTAGAAATGTACAACTGCCGTATCTGGTTTCCTGTTGTAAGCTATCTTGAATGTACTATCTTGCCCGTGTTTTTCTTAGCAAGACTTTCACTACAAGATCCCAAACAGATAGCTTCGCAAATGTCAAACAAATAAAGCTGATCCGTGCTCAAATCACTTTTATTTGTAATTACAGGCAGATTACACTCTATTGCCTGAAAAAGCTTCAGTGGAAGTGTCTCACAATCTTTTAACTCTTTCGCTATCCCTATGATCTCCTGAAAAGCTGCGAGGTCCAGTCATAGTGCCATCAAGCGTCTCAAATAAATGACGCAAATTAAGCGTGTAGGTGGCAAATAAATCATTGCAACGGCCTTTCCAGTTTTAACTCAAGACATCTTACAATAAGTTTACCGCAGTTAATTTATTTCTGGACCAAGAACTCATGCAGTTTCTTGCTCACGCGTAGAGCTTTTCCGCTTTGCAAAGCTAGGTGACCCATGTATTCAGAACCGGGTTCTTTCAGCAAACTTATGTGTCCCTCTAACACGACCTTCCTTCTTGAGTCTTCGTATATTAAGGTTTTGTCTTTGCGTCCATCGAAATAGAGGCCGAACTCGTTATGCTAAGGGCCTACGCTAGCTGACGCGGACGCCCGCCGCGTGTGCACGCACGCGGGTGCTATTTTGTAGGTGAAATCCGTCGCACGCGTCTGCTTCAGTTAGCGTGGCTCATACTATTTTTCGTTAACCCGCTCGTCCGCTCCGTGCACTCGCGCCAGCTAGCGGAGGCCCTCAAACGTAAAGACCAAATCGAGCACTCAGAACAATAATTACTATACTCTGTATGTTTAGGTATTTAAATAAAAGTAAACACACAATTTGTACATTTTCGGGTAGTTATAACATTTATTGGTTAACCAGCCAAATACAAAAAACCGCCTGGATTCTGTCACTGAACGACTTGACTTTAACCTACATTACTTGATCATGTAATGTTTTCATCTACCCTCAACTGGCTCAAGGAGCCGTTTACTACGCAACCCCGCGTAGGTGTTTGGAGGGAGATTAGTAGTGATGCACCACGGTATAGTTGACCGATTTATCAACATTCGATGGTAAAATAATCGAATCGTATTAAATAGTGGGCAACAGTAATCACGCCAAATAAGATTATTTTGTAAAAGTTCCGTTAGCTTGGGGCAGTACTAAATATGAATGTAACTCTTTTATATTTTATATTATAAGCAACACACAGGTAGGTGTAACAACTTTTGCATAGCAGTCAAAAGCGACTGAAGCAAAAAAAAATTGTTTTCATACATTGTTTGATCCACCCTATTGTGTAACGGTCACATAATAACATACAATTACAATGCATGGATTTACCTTTACTGACTGGGACGGGTGTAAAGCTCGACTCCGGGTACACGGGCGCGGGTCTGTCGTAGATACATTTGTTTCTATCTTCAGGACTGCGGAGCATCCGTCTGTGGACAGCCGACTTGTGGGACCCGCGAGCTATCCAAAGGCAACCGTTTTGAATTGTTGCGTCTTGGAGAGCTATCCAAAACCCTATTGGTGGAATTGGCTCTGTGTATAAATATGATATATCTTGATGCGGAACCACTGAAATTCAGATAAAGTACCCATATAAAACATGTTGAACATAGAACATTGCAATTAAAAATATATCACGTGAAGTCAAATATATCTCAAAGTAGGTACTACTGCACTATTACGTGTTTGGAACTATATTTAGGTTTCTCTGTAGATATTGAGAACATTGAACGTTAGGTATGTGAACCAGACTGGAGGATATTGAGTACCGTATATACATCTAATGTTTTGTTGACAGGAGATAAATTGTTTAATTTAAATTATGTTAGGACATTTGGCTGGGTCCAATTTATATTCTAATCTAACTATATACTTAGTAAGATAATGTGACTATAACAAATATACAGTTATTGAAATCAATAGGGAAATATCCTATGTAGTTTTTAAGGGGAGAGTATGTTTTGGTTTGAAAAAACTTTATGTAATCGTGTAACCATTGCCTAGTTCTGTCACTTCTGTCGCTAGTTCGAAATTTAACAATGGCAAAATATAAATTGTATGTAAGAAAGTTCGCGGTACAAAGTATGAGAAATAGTTGTTTGCCGCAGATATGCTATAAAATAAGTTTTTGGTACAAGCTTTTATCGCTTATAGTACTTTTATCGAGACTATTCTACCAACCCCAAACACAATTACATACAATCGTTATCTTAGTTCCGATGGCCACCTCCTGTCTCCATCATCAGATCTTATCATATGTTATTATAATATTGCATTTCCATCCGATTTACGTATGTATGCAACATTTCAGCACAATCGAAATCGATAAGGGGGTCAAATTTAGCTTCCTAGATTTGACTCACACTGATTGACATACATACTAATAGGGTAAATTAAACAAAAGCTTCTAAAAAAAGTAAAATAACACGCTACCTTCGCCGCCGATTCCCGGGTTCTTGTAGATGTACATGCTTTGCACGACGGCCGGCTCCAGCAGGCGCAGCTCGCGGCACAGCGCCTTCACGCGCTCGCTGTACGTGTAGCAGCGGAAGATGGGGTGTAGCAGGTGCAGAGCGTGCCCCACCTGCAACCACCCATACCATCAAATTAGGCAAAGGGCTACTACTTACTGCTACAGAAACAAGTGATTCTGTGTTGCCCTATAGACGCGGAACATAGGCTAGCTCCTAGTCCAAGGATCTTTACAATTATCAATGTTTTGCCCCTATTCAAAATTATGTATTTTACCAGATAATTCATCACTTTTAGTTGCGACCCAGCAAGTTACGTACTCGTTAGATAAGTACCTTAGCTTAGCTTGTCTGATGCTCATTCCTGAATTAATTAATTATACTAGCTTGTTCCCGCGCCGTCGTCTAATACGTGGCATGATAATGATGATTGACAGAAACTATCGTATGAAGGACATAGGATACACCTACCTTATTTAATGAAATGCTTGGGTCTAGTTGAAGCTTTCCATCGGCATCGAGCGCATCTTTTTCGTAGAAATAGCTGATTTTATCGTTGCTTTCCATAAAGTATTTGTCCTTTAATTGCTGTAAACATAAATAAATACATTAGGTCATAACGCAACGCCATTGCGTTATATACCTAATATGTTCCTGATAAGGAATTTGTAGATACCAGCCTACCAGCGGTGGCGGCATGGTTCCATTTTTATCATTTGTCACTATGCCCGTCACGTGCGCGCTTCCATACTTGTTAGAACGTGACAGGCATGGTGACAAATGATAAAGAGCTGACCATCTTATTCCTACTGTAAGGAATATGGACATAGTGAAAAGTGATAAAAATGAAACCATGCTGCCACTGCAGACCTATTTAAAACTTAACATGTTTTAACCCAAAACGTCAACTGACGCGCGCTACAGCCCATATCAACCTTCGTGCCTTCCGACGAGGTGACTTACAAAGAGCTAAAAATAAGGGGGTAAGTATTTAGTCAGGTTTTTAACTTTCGTTTAGGCAATAAATAAACTTCGTATTTTCTTTAAGTATCCGAAAGTTAAATAACTCATAATTTTTTTCCCTGTGTGTTCGACCCATTTATTTACAGTTTAAATTTTACATGAAAACAATCTATCGGTAAAGTAATTAAGAATATTCGGTTGAGTACCTGTTGCTCGGGCTCAGTGGTGGAGAAGACCGTGGGTGGCGCATCGGGCAGGTGGCGCGTGAGCTCCAGGCCGGCGGCGACCAGCTCCTCGCACTCGGCGTCGCGCAGGAACTCCTCCACCACCGCGAACCCGTCGCGCTCCAGCTGCAAACATAAGTACAATCTCAGTACCGTCGCGTCATCGGCTCACTTTTGAACGAAAGATGTTTGTTTCAACTTCCACTTCCCCTGTCTACCAATACACAGCCTTTAAGTACCCAGTCTCCAGCCATCCCATTTTAACATCTGACTATTGGGTTCTGAGTTCCGTGATCTCAGTGTCCAGTGGTCAGCCACAGGATGACTACTGGGTATTTGATGTATTTTAATCAAACAAAGTCATAATAATGTATATATTTAAAGGTGCTTGATTTAACGACTAACATTGCATTTGAAAATAAAACAAATCTTGAAACCTATGCTCAGCCTCCGTCGGCTGACTTCTGGGTTAACGACCTTTTTAAAATTATTGCCTCAAACCCAGTAGTCGGCCAGGGGAGGCTGACTATTGGATTTTGTACAAAAAAAGTAGTTCCCAATAGGCAGCCCCCTTAAAATTGTTACTTTAATATGGATTTATATTATTTTTTTACTTTTTCCAAATAAACTAAGTATTAATTATGTTCATTCTTTTAAAAAAATGTCACAATTCGGCTGCTAACGTCTGATTAAAATACCATGTGACGCTCCAAAAAAAAATGGCGCATATCACATATCCTGCGATAAGTCCGCCTGTTGTTACCTACCAATGTGTATATTTTATCAATTTCTGTATCTGTTTTTTATGTAGTGTGCAATAAAGAATTTTATTATTATTATTATTATCCCTTCATGTCAGGAGACAGGACTTCTTTGAAGTAGTGTTGTGGTTTATGCTAGACAATTCTTTTTAAGATTAAGTTACTTTTCAATTTATACTTATCAATCTATAATATCACCTACTTTTGGCATGAAAATCTGAAAAACTTTGATATTTACAAGCAAAAATAAGCAAGAAAGGCTGACCACTGGTGCATGGCTGAGCACTGGTGCCTTTACCCTTGTTAGTTGATCATTTGTAACACGCCTTTCAACAAGGATAAGGTTTATTTAAGGTTGGTGTTTGCTTGTAGTTTGCTTGCAAATATTTGACAGATTGAAAAAAGATGAATGCGTTTCGTTGTATAAAAGGAGTAGAATATAATCATTATTCTGATTACATTTACTTCTCCAAATTTTAAACCAAAATGCAAAGTAAATATTTTTCTAAACTACGTATTTTAGGTATTATGATAGTCGTTTGTAATTTATCAAATGGCACTGTGATATTTTTAACAGTATCGAAACGCATATATGTCAGCTATGAGGCTATGACAGAAAGTGCCAGTTAGTGACAAATTAAAATACAGAATACGGACTTGTCTACCCACCACAACGATTAGTGAAAATAAAATATACCGGGTGAAAAGTTGTTAATCAAAAGTTATATCGTTTTAGGAGTACAATATATGGTTTAATTATTTGCTCGTGTTACAGGAAACACCCGGTATGACTCATTAGAGAAAAAATCTCGCGATTTGTGTGAAGTTGAGCGGCACTGACCTATCACACATAGACAGTTAGTCCTCATAAGGCTAACTGCCAAAAGTGAAGCCGATCACGATCGATGTGTGCGTGCAATGCTCGTGTCTTACGCTCAGCGACACACATATATACAAAAATGGGTTGCCAGTGTTAATTTATTCCCCTCAAAGTAGAGGGGTTTTAACCACATCCTTATACTTGGCTATCAATCATTTGGAAGTGTGTATGTAGATATTAAATTTGTAGCAAAAGCGTTCAAGGTTTCTTTTAGGGACTTTGAATTTCTGTACTTTGTGAAATAAGGTTTAAATAAATAAATGTTTATTTTTTATTTTACAAATGTGCACAAAATAATAACAATAATATTATGAGCCTATTTACAAAGAGCGACGTTAAAATTCTGTTAGCAACATATCAATAGCCCTGAAACTGTAGCTGAAACTTTCCGTCCATCTCGCAGATAGAAGCGAATCAGTCGGAAATCTAAAACGAATATTACACAAAATAAAAATATGAATTTAAACTGTAATTTTATAAAAGACTAAACATAATATGAAATAAAAGAATGAAAAACTATAAATGAATATAATTTTCTATAGTCATACAAGGAACTGAAAGTAAGCATATTAATTTTATCAATGTAATCGTCTTGCCTCATTTGGAGGAAAAAAGATTCATATCACCTGGCAACATTTATAAGTAGGTAATGGCGGCCGACGAAAATTTGTATTTTTTATTTTCAATTACGTAATTTACGCGTGAAATGCCCTCCGTCCACTAAAATCCGTTTGGTAGGATCCATTACGGATCCAAGTGGATCTATGTTGAGCGTTATGTTATTGCTAATAAAGCTGTAAACGACGGCAAAGCTTTTTTTTTGATAAATATATTGAATTACGAAAATGAATAGTATAATGTTTTTTATTATATACCTACTTCTAATTCCCTTTTCATTTACACCCAATATTATATTTTTCTCCGTAATAAAATGCGTATACAATTACTCACATCCCTGATGTAGCGAGAATGCATGCTAAACTCGACCAATACTTAGTCAACACGAAAAAGCGAGATAAGACGCCTATAACTTGGACGAGCGAGACCAAAGAGGCGTTCGAACAGTGTAAAGTGGGCCTAAAAAAAGCCGTTACGCTGTCCCACCCTCGGTCTGATGCAGTTTTAGCTTTGATGTCTGACGCGTCAACCACGTCAGTAGGTTCGGCTTTGAATCAGTTAGTTGACGGCAAGTGGAAACCCTTAGTTTACTTTACAAAAAAATTAACCAAAGCTCAAAAAAGTTTCTCGGCGTACGATCTTGAACTTCTTGCCATTTACATGTCATTGAAACATTTCCTTAAATCATTCGAAGGTAGGCCGCTGATAATTTATACGGACCATAAACCCTTATGTCGCGCATTTAAAAACATAGGTAGAAATAATAACAAAACGCCACGACGTACAAGGCAGCTATTGTTTGTTAGTGAATTCACTACCGACATAAGGCATATAAGTGGGAAAGTGAACACCCTATCCCGCATAGAAACAATTGTTTGCCATACAGCGCGAACAAAACAAATTACAATACCTACATGTAACAAATCCGTTTATTGTAAAATTTAATTAAAAGAGGCAAGACCATATTTACCGGAGAAGTTTAGGCGTACAGCGTTCGAGAGCGTACACAGTTTGAGTCATCCCGGATCGCATACTACTCGTATATCAGCGAAATGCGCACCTGAGCGATACCCGAGGAGCCACAACATTATAAGGCTAGGGACATACAGGATATACCTGTATGTCCCTAGCCTTATAATGTCACCTGCGCGGTGACCAGAATATTGACTGGACACTGTAAGTTGAACAAACACATGTTTCAAATTGGGAAGAAACAAGACGCGACATGCAGGTTCTGCCATGAGTCAGAGGAGACTGCAATGCACATTCTCTGCTCCTGTGGACCACTAATGTCAAAAAGAAGTACCCACTTAGGGCGGCACGTATTGCAACCCTATGAGGTACAGAACATTACGGCCCAAAGAATCTGGAATTTCCTGGATTCAACGGGCATCAGTAATGAACTTTAAAGGGCTGTCACAATAGATCACTCAAAGGCCCGAAACCCCAATAATAATAATAATACAGGATATAGCAAATATCAGATCCCAAAATAGAGATCATTGTAGTATTTAATATAATGATTTTTTTTCCTTTAAGGGGGAAGTAATATAGGAACAGTTTAGCTATGTCAGCTCATATTTAAGTGCGCGTGTACCGCGATATGAGCTGACTAGCCAAAAGCTTTATTAGCTTTACGTAGCAACGGGACGCCAGTCCCGCTCGAACCTTTGTACACCTAACTAGTATTATTAAATATACGGACTCAGATATAAAAGTGATTATTATTACAACACCAAATAGGTCACTTAGCCACTTATATATAGAAGCCCGATATACTTCTAAAAGTCTGCAGTGGCAGCATGGTTCCATTTTTATCACTTGTCACTATGCCCGTCATTTCCGTACTTACATACGTGTCAGCGGTGGCATCATGGTTCCATTTTTATCACTTGTCACTATGCCCGTCACTTTCGCACTTACATACTTGTTAGAACGTGACAGGCATGGTGACAAATGATAAAGAGACGACCATCTTAGCCCTACAGAACGTGACAGACATGGTGACAAATGATAAAGAGCCGACCATCTTAGCCCTACTGTACCATATACGGGATGTTTTTTCCTCCGGGCCCAAGATAGATGATCTCCTTTAAAACAAAGTGTATCACTCTTATTTGCCCATCCTGTAATAAGGCAATTAGTTACGCGTATTGAAATCCTACCGGCTTCTTTTATCCTGTGACACAGAATCAAATATCTCTGTATGTGGAGTTATGTTTACATGTATTTTTTTCTCTTGTTTGTGTTGCGAGAAATTCCATCACAAAGCGTAAGCGATGTGCAACACATTTTCGTTATGGAATTTTAACTCAGGCATGTTTTGTGGCAACCACCGGCTGTGCTGCAATTTTAAATATGAAGCATGAGCGCAGAGTTATTAATAAACATTAAGCATATTATATTGTGATTCCAGTCCATTGTCAATTGTCATTCACTATCATTAAGTTATTTGGGCTTCATTAAGATTGATGATTTTCGGGGGCAAAATGTAGTTTTACGTAAGTACAGTTGGCAGCAGTATAACTTCTCGGCAGTATATGTATTGTATAATCTTCTATTTAGAATTAACAGAGTAATCCTTAACATCTAAGAGAGAAAGAGAGGATGTTTAATGACCAATACTCGTACTGCCATGTAAGCACGTAAGCAATCCGATGTCTTAGATCCTATGACTATTGTAGATATTTGAAATAAAATAATGTCAACATGAATAGGTACCGTAATGACAATTAAATAATTAGTGCAAACCAATAAAACAACACATATATAGCAAGTTGGCCTTTGGTGTTGGAAGGGGGCTACCACTTGTTTCACAAATTACAAACGGAAGCTTATTTTTTTGCCGACTTCAAAAAAAGGAGGAGGTTCTCAATTCGTCGGAATATATTTTTTTTAACTGATATTACGTAGGTATTTGGTATTAAAAAAAGATTTACATGCTTTCTTGAAAAGGCTCCTTGATGCCTTCCAAGGAACGGGTAATCCCTTCGTTTATTTTAGAAAATTTCGTTTTTAAAAAGCTTCTTTGCACAGTTGGTAGTGTTGCATAGACACTATTAGACACACTGTAAACAGCGGGACGGTGGCGGGTGCGCGCTGCGCGAGCGCGCCCCTCGGCGTCTCTCCCGCCCCCACGTGGCGAGACTATTTTGGCATTCGTTAGCTATTTCTGGAGCTTATTTCAATGTTACGCTATGTGGAGGGCTTTACAAACACATATTTTCAATAGTTTCAAATCTGGTTATTAAATTCATTTTAACGTCGCAGCCTGTGTTATATGTGTGTAGGAAGTGAAGTTTCCGCTTAAACTATTCCGAACTATTCTCATTAAGTTTTTAGGGTGCCTATTATCACACTATTGCACTCATAATTAAGTAGGTATACCAACTTGATCTCAATAATTTTTTGATGGTATTGATTTAAGCTTAGTTAAGCGTTCTGTATTACATATATTTTGTATAGTTATAGAGATGGTAAACATTTTAAGTAAAGGGGACCGATATAATAATATAATATATATCAATATCATTACGTAGAAAGATAAACGTCTGACCTTTAACATAAAATATGTTTATAGCTAAATTCGCAGAGCAGAGTTTACAAATGTGTGGGTATACCTACGTTGAAATATTGAAATAAAATTTCTCACTGGATTTTATTGCGTATGCACTCACCCTAATTAATATTATTTATATGTAGGCGGCTAATGTATCGGATGTACCGGGTTCTAAATTAATACGATCTAATCGACAGTCAAAATCAACTTTTGATCTACAAAGGACGTCATCGAGTTTCGGCCCACTTGGTTCTATCGGGTTTAAAGTTCATACTATTATAATAATTGAATACGCATTTTATAACGCAAAATAGTCAATTAGCCTCATGCAGGAAATTTAAATTTGAACCAAATAATTTTTATTCGGATGTTTGTTATCATTATAGGCTGTTACAAATGTATGTCCGTTATTAGTATTACAATACAAAATATTGCGCGCGAAATGCTAATCAGCGAAACGCAATGCCATTAGTCAAAACGTTACGTGACGTCACAGTTCAGACAGATTTGTTGTTTTGTTCTACGTCGCACTGATTTTGAAGGAAATCTGCTACAAAAATGTATTTTAGTCGCGTTTTATCAATTAAAAATGGTGATATCTCAAACATCGGTTATTGTCGACTACCTCTATATAAACACTTGGTTGAGTTTCACTACTGTTATTATTTAAATTTGCACGTATAATACGTTATACTTACATACAACACGTCCATCAAAAGTTTTATCGCTACACACTAGTTTGCAGTAAGTAACTCGAAATTACGGATGTTTTTGCATTATTGTAGGTTTGTTTATGCATGTATTATTGTAGATGTCTATCACCAGTAAAACTTCAGTTAACTTATTCTCAATAATTATAATTCCGAATTAATACATCCAAGTATTTTCCTCTCCTCCCAATATCATACGTTTAGCTTTTTTTTTTTCGCATTCCCGCCAGGCAATGACTCTCCAACAGTGCCAACTTCAGAGCTAATCAGCCAAACACATTGTCATTTTGAAAGATCTTTTAAATTTCAATTAAACAAAATATATTGGAGCACACCAAACTTGTCAGTAGAAAAATGCAAGAAATTCAAATTTTCTAAATTCTATACTAATTCTATAAATATCTAAGTAACTATCACTACTTAGGAATTAAATATACTTAGTGTAATAAAAATAAAATTGTAATTGTAAATAGAATCAGATTGTCGTTCACGGGCGCAAAATAACTAATTAATATAGAATTAATTAATGCACGTATGTATCTCATTAAGTGAAATGTATATTTCTTTTGAGATCAATAAAAAATCTTTAACTACAAGTCAACTCCTGCCTACAATTTTTAAATTTTGGTTGTATCATATTGATTTCGACATTTAGGTTTCCTAGAACGCATTAGTATGCGTGTATGGGGAGATTTTTTTTTTAATTTGAGCGCTTGAATGTTATCGTAAATCTAAAATTGATGATTAAAATTGTGTATTGCGAACGTCAATAGACGAGAATGATGCCAAATAATTTTCTGATTAAATTGATCAATTTGATTATCCCGTCTGGATGAGCCTTTAGAACTGGCAAATTGTCTATGCTATATAATTTAAAAAGTGTTGTGCAAAGGTTGCACTAAAGAATATGCAGTTCAATATTATGTAAAAAATCATAAATACTGTAAAATAAAAAACTTTACATTAAATTAATGAATATAGTTAAGTGATGTACAGGCTTCATACCTACTACTTACTTCCGAAGCTTATGGTCCAGCCCAAAAGGTAAGAAGTAATTTGTTACCAGATCGATTGATATCTACAAACAAAATTGGTTTACTCTTGTTTACTTCGATTTAATTTTTATTGGAAAAAATATTGAGTGCTGTTGTACATTGTGAGCCGCACTTTTATTTTTTTGTATGCTTTGGCAATAGATAATGCCTATAGAATGGTTTTCTGGTTCATCCATGGTATTTAAAAATAATAAAACGAATTATTAGTGTCGAGTAGCTGAAATACACGAACAATATTAGTAACAAACGTCAGTTGTGTCCGAACTGTGACGTAATCGGCTCTGTAGAATTCGCGCCAAAAATGATGAACGTCTCAACCGCTTAAAATTTTTCAACATTTTAAATACATAATGTGAAGATTTATAAAAGTATTTTTATTTGTTCCGGTGGTTGACCGATATACCTATAAATAATGATTTAATTGGAGTGAAAAAATTCATGCATGAGCCTAATTGGGGGTAATTGAAACGGGAATTAGCAATACATAATAAAAAGTTTTTTTCCGTAATTCAATACCATCAAAAACATTATCATTAAAAATGTTGCCAAGACGAAAACCATATGGCTCGCAATGTCAAAAAACTCAAAAAGTTATCAGATCTCATGTAGAGCCAAGCTTTTATCTCTACAAGCCCAAACATTAGAAACTCTACACCTTAGTCAAAAAATGTGGCTTGGCTGTTTGTTACTAAACAAAAAAGCAGTGACTAGTGAATTAATTTTTCACCTTACGCTCATGTGACACCAAGGCAACAAAAAGGTATACTTAGGGTGAAATGCGTGGAACACAATTTTTTACTTCGTAACTTTGTTCATACTAGTTAGGGAGTGAATATATCAAAAGTGCCCAGCCGTAGACCTTGAGCCGGGAGGGGGCCCTCCCCCTGGGTTTGAAGGTCCCATTATTTGTGTATTCACTTATATCTCAGAAACTGGCGGCCCAGTCACATGATCATAGTGCAAAATGACTAAAATAGATATTATAAACTAAAGAAGAAGTGACCAAGTCCACCGGTGGCCGAGGCGGGAACTTGCGTCTTCAGCTTACGCAGCTAACGTTCTGACCACTAGACTAAAATGACATTTCATGTGGTACTAAGAAATGTCATGTCTTACATATGAAACGTCATTTTAGTCTACGGAATAAAAAAACAGACCTTTCAGCCGTTATGTCAGCACGTCAATGCTATAAAGATGTTGACAACAGCACAGCTTTTGTAAATAAGTAGGTACTTACTTATAAATATATTGAATTACGGAAATTAACAACATAATTTCTTTTTATTGTGTATTTCTAATTCCCGTTTCATTTACACCCAATATTACGTCTGTGTTCGTAATATAATACGTATGTGTTATACAGACTGTTTATTTAGTCTCCTACAATAATTTACGGGGAGAATATACAGTGTGTCCCTAGCCATTGGACAAAGCCGAAAGGTATATATTTACATATGCATTATGGTATTTAGAACCAGTGTACAAAGTATCATAACAGCCGGTGTAGCGGTTTCGAAGAAATTAACAAACTACCAATTTTTACTTTGGAGCAGCCTGTATGTGTTAGTAGCTCCTAAGGTAGTATCCTCAAAAAATAGTATGGAACCTTCAACCTTTTTGATTATCTTTTTTTATTTATGACACAACAAATTGTCAAAAACACTGCCAAAGATTAACACAGTGTGTTTCTTTTCGTTGTCGATTATTGCAAATAACTTTACTAGATTTTTTTTTCTATTATTCTAATTTAAAAAATATTAACCTCAGAGCATTCCTGAGAAGTAACCCTACGTGGGATTTCAGGGTTTGTCCAATGGCTAAGGTCACCCTGTATAGGTCTTACTGAGAAACGACCGACCCCTAAATCGCGAAAAAAATTTACTCTCCCATAGAAAATGTCAAGGTCAGACAGACAAAATGTATGAAACAGCCAATTTATTTTCGCGAATTCGTGGTTGGTCCCATATTGAAAGTTGCTCATATATTCACCCGTAAATTATTGTAGGTGACTAAATAAACATCCTGTATATGAGTCTGTACGACATATGCAATGGGCCCAAAATCGACGATCTCCTTTAAGCTTATACTCGTAGATACTCGTAAGATATAAAATTGTTGCTACAGATATTTTCTTTTGGATGCTTATTTTAAATTTAGAATAATATTGACAGTATTTTTATAAAGGATTACGTTAAATTTAAAACATACGTTGTGGTTGGTTTGCAGCGAATAACACCTATGAGTTGTAGCAGTGAGTCAAGTTGTGCGTCACGAACGAATCTAGAACAGCCACATCACATCGGTACCTATTCTGAACTCTTCGGAAAGTCTCTCAATTTTGTAATCTTTATGTATATACAGATCGTGTCTTTATTACGACGTGTGCCTTGACCAGGGGGGCGACACTTAGAAATGTAGTTAACATTAGTAAAGATGGCGGCGATTTCTATTAATGGGATCCGATAACCTACTTTTGCGTAAAGTTGACTATCGATTGTGCACACTACATCACCAGATGTCACTATAAAATTGGTACAATTTAAAGGCAAGAATACAACGTTAAGAAGGTTGCATATACCTCGCATCAGGGATCGGAACCGGTTTTTTTCAAAAACAACGAAATTACCATATATTTCGGTTTATTTTAAACTCAAAATGTAGGACTCAGTTGTGTTTTTAGATAACGACTTCGTATTATAAGATTGCCCGATTAAGAATGAAATAATTAACAAAGATCGAAAAAATACCGTTTTCGTTCCCATACAAAAAATACCGGTTTCCGATCCCTGCCTCGTATGTCAAGACCTATGTTTAGTCATAATGTTGTCACACCTAGCAACAGTTGTTTACTGTCAAAAAATGTAAATAGAGATATGATACATATGAACTTATTATTTCTCTATTAATTTTAAAGTACAGAGCAGAGTAGAATCGGAGCAATCACGAGTCAAATTCAAATAGGGAAATTAGAATCCCAATACTTCCAAAGTTGGAGGTTTAAAATTTTAACAGTGTTCAAGGCAATGCAGAGAGGTTTCGATATGTTGGAAGGTAAGAAGAAAATACCATCTTCCTTAGCACTCATGCAGCGATGAAAACAAGCGATGAGTATTTTAATTTACGACAAACATGTCCGATGAGGATGACACTGCCAAGATTTGTGCTACTTGATTCCGCTAAGATAGACGAGATAGAGTCCATCTGGAGGTACATGCGTAGACAAGACATACGTCCTATGCCTGAAATTCATTAGTACAAGAAGGACCCGAACCACGACATCATTACTCATGTGTTTATTTTAAAGAATATCTGGAGCGAATTATTTACGGAGCTAGAGAGCGAGACGAAATTACCAGGAATTCTCTTAATGTGCACTTTACCAGTCCTTACTTCACCTCCGGAATATCTTGAATTCAAGTCCAGTTGGATGTTAAAGTCAAAGAAGAAACGCTCAGTTCAGAACTAGGCAAGTCAGTTATACGCACATGAAAGAGACTTAGAAAGTCAGACTGAGATACAAGTCACAGAAAACGAAGCTAATGCAGCATTGTACACAAAGATGAACAAATGTAAAAAGAAGAACAATTCCGAACAGAATCAGAAGCTGCAAGTACTTACAACACCTAGTCTATTACTATCTTGTATACCAAAGTGAAAGCAAAAAACATATACTTGCATTACTATAAAGTATGTATTTTTTGGATTCCATACTTTTAAAACTATTCTACACAATATTAGGTCTTCTTGAGCGGCTTACAAGTTAGTATTTTATTTGATATCTTGTAAACAAAAAAAGCTAAGGAAATTACAAGAAATTAAACAAAAAACTAACTTGTAAACCGCCCAAGTAGACCTAATATTATGTAGTTCGAAAGTACCTACACATACAAATGCATATGTAGATGTGCACGCACACATACATAGCTAGTTTCGGATATAAAATAGAGATAGCGCTTCCAAAATTAGTTTCCTTAAAATGCTTCAAGAGGACTCTCTTTCCAATATACTTACTTTACTCTTTGAACACGATATTATTTTTTTATTTATGTATGACGTGCCTTCCTTAGAAAAGTCGAGCCTAGAGTTATACCAAAACTAGTGTGCTTTTGTGTTTATATATTTCACTTATCTATGTATATTTCACTATACGTGGATCTTGCTCACTATACAAAAAAAAACAAGAGTTATCTACTATTAAGGGTTGGTCCACGTAAAAATTTGAATTTTAGGAAGTTCTTCGTTTATTAGGATATTGAATGAAGCCTAATAATTAATGAATGTGTGATGGGTTGTAAAATGTTATAATTTTAATAAATTTGTACGTTTTTGTGTCACAAATAGGAAAGAAAAGAAATGAAGCGACACTCTGCACCAAAGGCAATTTTTATTAACCTATTTCTATTAAAGTGCAGTACTTTATTGCTTATTGGATATTGCAGAATATCAGTGTCGCTTGCCTCTACAACCAATAACGCCGTAGGTAGATATATTTTCAACATAGACACATAATATTTATTTTTCACGTCAGCAGCTGGAACAAGGGTAATTTGCTGCTTAAAAACAGTGAGCAAAAGCGCATTTTGCTCACTGAGTGAGACAAAATGACATTCAAGTGACCTTTATATTCGAATGTCATTTCAACGTGCGGGGCCTAATACAAGTTCGAAGTATTTGGATTCTATTGTCTTTGTCCCCTTCACATCATTAGCAAAAAGAAAGAGACAAAAAAGTGCATACGTAATTCAACGATATATTGACGGTTTATAATAGACCCCCGAAATAAGTCAGACCGCATCGTTCCAAAACACCCTACGAGTCTTCATTCGTAATAATTAATTAATGAAATAAAAGTTTAAAATTTAATAAAAATACCATATTTTACGTATTTTATTATACAATCAAAACAATATACTTATACAAATTTACGCAATTGTTACGCAGTAAATAATTCTACTTAACGATTTTTAACGATCTCTACTATAGTTGACAAATAGTAGTATCCGCAATTCGGACCGTATCTTACAAAGTTTTTTTAACAAAAAAATGTTGACGATTGAACTGTCAATTGATGTTCGTTAATTCATTATTTTCGTATCATTTTATTGAAATTTCTTTCGTTTTGTTTTATTGCGGTAATTAAATTTAATTGTTAGAATACCTTCAGAAAACATGAGTGAAATAGTGATGAAGACGGATTACATTTTTTCAGGTTGTATTTTTTGATGGCTGACTGACGTGAAAAATTTTGTGTACTACACGAGATCAAAGTTATTTACATCTCGTGCGCTTTTGAGTCCCTTACTGCGCTCAAGATTCTAAATTAGATTCACTCGCTACGCTCGTGAATCTATTATAGAATCTTTCGCTTGCACGGGACTCAAAACAAGCACTCAAAGAAATATCTAACTTTGCTCTCTTGTTGTACAAATAACTATTAATTAACTGTGTGAGGAAATGTGGGGCCAATTCGTATATGTATTTAGAATTTCGGTCTCGTTCAGAGTGAATTGGATACTATTTAATATTATTATTGCATTCTCATTAGAGTTTAAATAAGTTTAATTCTTGTGAAATCAATGGCAAAATAGACTATGGGCTGAAAATTATGGACTACCGGGCTTCTGTCTATAATACGAGTATATTCACTTTTATCTCTATATATGTATGCTCGATATATATACACGATACAGTGACGAATGTGAAGCGAAACTTAAAAACATTTAAACGAGCCGATGAAGTCCACAATTATAACACACGAAATGCTCATCGTCTCATGAACATTCGTAAAAGGCTGGCCCTGTGTGCAAAAGATCCCAGAGTGATGGGACCATCCCTTTATGAAAAGTTACCTAAACCTGTGAAAGACATAGCCAGTGTGTCGGAATTTCAGTCCCAATTAAAGCAAATACTGCTAGAAAATACTATATATTGTATGGACGAATTCCTGATACCTTGAACTGTGTTGTATTGTTTGTTATCTTGTATTTTATAATGTACTCTTGACGATCATAATATTAATTCTTATATAATTTACAATAATTTATAATGCAATGTAATATAATGAAATAAATAAAAATCATATCATACCGGCTGTCTCAACCAAATGGGGCAAAATTAAAAAAAAAAAAACTGCATTCGAAGATTTAATAAAAACCTCTACCTACTTACTCATAAAAACATGGAATGTCAAACAAAATACTCAACATTAATTAAGTAGGTACGCGGGTACGTTCATAGCAGGATAGGTCAATTCATTTGTACCTAGGTATGTATCTGATTGTCGGTTTAAAATGCTATGTAATAAGAAAGTTTCGGCGTTCGTATCGTAATAAATAAATAAAGTGGCCAAGAGCATGTCCGGCCATGTTCAGTGTAGGGTTTGGTAGTTACTCTTCAGTCACAATAGGTCGCAATGCTTTGTACGTTTTTTTACTAAGAAGGGAAGACTTTTTGTAACAGATAACTCAAAAACGACTTAACCGATCATGTTCGCTATAATTCCTTAGCATTTCACGATTTCATGTTTCATATTTTTGGACTTTTTTTCTTTTTATTTTACCCCCTTGGTTGATTTATATACTTATTCATGCCAAATTGTAGCTTTCGAGCACTAACGATCACGGAGCAAAGCCGCGGTCCTAGTTGACTATGGAACCCTAAACACATATTTACAATGCATGCATACTTGCATAGTTCCTAGAACGCGTTGTCTTACCTACTTGTAAAAAATTGTTACTCATGACAAGGTATTTGGTCCACTCACGCGGCGTTCCGCGCAAATTACAGAATTACTAATGAATAAATTGCGTTACTCAATATATATGTAGATTTAAATAAATAACCCCACGTACATGATACGGAAATGCTTTACTAAGTAGTAAGGCATCTTTCTTCCATCCTTCTAACCAATGCCCTGCACAAACTATGTGGTACTTCGTGGGGTGCTTCTGCTGATGTCCTCCGAACGACGGCAATCAGTCTCGTGTACTCTGCAGCCGAATACTGTGCACCTGTATGGTGTGAAAGTGCACATGTGCAAAAAGTAGACACGAGGCTGAACGACGCCATGAGATAAGTATCCGGGACAATCAAATCTACACCGTCTCGCTGGCTGCCTGTACTGAGTCATATTGCTCCAGCTCACTTACGAAGAAAGCAGGCACTTGTAAGGGAGGCCAACAAGATAATGTATTGTCCCGATATGCTGGCTTACGGAGAGTTCACCAGGCCACCTGCACAAAGACTCAAGTCACGGCGACCGACTAGTGTGGCGCCAAAGAACTTATCCAGGAAGGCTTTACAACGAAGGAAGCGTGGAGGAAAGAGTGGTCGGAATCAGCCCCGGAACCCCCATTTGTTGCTCTGGACCCAACGCAAAAACCAACAGGCTTTTCCCTGCCAAGGAAACACTGGTGCCGTCTAAACAGAATCCGCACTGGTCACGGCAGGTGCAATTATCTAAAGCACAGATGGGGATGGACATACAGCCCATTGTGTGACTGCGGCATGGAAGATCAAACCATAGACCATATCGTGAAACGATGCCCGAAAAGATGCTATCAGGGTGATCCTGGGGACCTCTATAATTTAACACCAGAAGCCGTGAATTGGTTGTGCTATCTCGAGTTGGATATACAAGTCTATTTTTTATTTATATTATACCTATTATAAGCCTACTATACGAAATGCCATACGATTTAAAAAAATGCCTCTGGAAGTTTAGAAATCTTATCACCGCTGAAATTTCAAAAACGAGCTTAATCTAAGTAGATACTAAAATAAAAAATCAACAATATGTCGACGTTTAAATATAGGTAATAACTAATAATTAACACGTTAGGCGTCGGCGTCACACCTGTTGTGTCATTTAGAGTAGAAAAATATGTCGAGCCAATTTTAAAACAACTCGCAACATACTCGGCGATGCGTAAAAAAGTCCGGTTTAACATTGATTTATCCTATCAATATTTCAGGGATCAAATTGAATACCTACTTAGTAAAATAACAAGCATTTTTTTTCATTTCAATGAAGCATTAAAAGTCCTTTATTCATTAAAGATATGCAATTAAAGTAGGCAAAAATTTTAGAAAATAATAACATCTTTAAAAAAACTCACCTGTGTGGCTGCCATGAGTTGACACTTGGCGCTTACGCTAGCAACAGCGTAAATTTATGTCAAATGCCGACTAGTTAGGTGTATTTATACCTACTTATGACTACTAAAGTTCAGAAAATGGCCCAGGCAAACAAACATAATGACTGTTTAAACAAACGATCGGTAGTTATCTAATATCGATAGCGTGGATGAAGTTTAAGAGGAAGACGTCGGCCTTGTCGCGGCTTCTCCGTCTTAGCTTTCGTTAAGTGGTATTAACCAGCGAACGAAAGCTGGTATTAACGAGTAAATACTACGCAAAAGTGTGCCTTTAGAATAAACTGCGGCTCAGCTCTGAATCAAACACAATTAATTCGTGGCTATGCAAGTGGCCTTGCAAATTTTGCGGCTGGGTGTACATGTTAGTAATAATTTTAACAATTTCTTTAAACATGCAATCGGCTTTGCTTATTACTCTTTACCCCTCATCCCCTCTACTCTTTACTAATAGTTGTGTATTATGGTAAAGATTGATTTACGTCCTTATAAACTAAGTAATTAATTAATTCCGAAGGGCAAACTCACGGGTGCCGTTTTATCCATATATGTAAATTTAAATACTAAGGCGCACGTAATTAGTATTTTTATGGTAAACATTTCAACAGTATTTTCTAAAGTTATTAACGATGATTAGAACAATATGAATAAATACCACTGTACCTGAAAAATAAACAATATTCGATGACATATTTAATTTATTGTACTTAAGTATATTACTACAATATATATTTATTTATATTTATATATATATTTATTAAAAGTAAGTTATAGACACATTCGCATATTGTATTCGCTTCTTAAATTAGTACGTACCTGATCGAATATAGTGTCGTGCATGGTGCCGCTAGATGGTACTAACAACAATGAACTGTAATTTCGACGACTCGCTGTGTTAACAAACAACGCACTACTGGCTTGAAATGAGCGAGTTGTTTCTCTTGGAATGGGGCTTGACATCGAAGCCCGTTTCTCCGTTCGATAGCAGCGCGATCCGCGGGAAAATCATCTACATTGACTTGTAGCTTCTTGATTCATGCATGTGTCGTGTTTTGAGCGAGTGATGTAAGGTAGACGATTTGAAATGTTGGGCGATGGAGAGGCGTGCGCCCGCGCCGGCGCCGGCCGGAATTACCGTGCCATCTGCACACCACTCATGTTTTTATTTAAAAATATTCTCATGTATTATTATGTAGGTGCAATGGTATATTTATTCCCTTAAAAATATCATTTATTTTGACTTAAACTAAAAATTCATACAAGGATACGAGCAGCTTACTGGCGATATATACGTGCATTGTAAGAAACTTTCTATACAATAATGTCTCGTTTAGTTCTTCAGTTTTACTTTTGCCAAGTAATGCTCATTTACTCACATACACTCTATACAAAAAGTTACAGATACTTACAAAATACGTACGTGCATCCACCATTAAATCAACCACCTGAATGTAACTTAAGCAATTTCTTAACACTATGTTCTTCACTTTAAATTAATGAAAATACCTGATTTGTTATTTAGGATCAGGACCTAACAAAGAAGTAAACAAACATAATAAACTTACTTAACTACTTAAACTAAACATAAAAAAATTGGCCCAAATCGCCGTCCAGTGGCGGACTAACAGGGGGGCGGAAGGGGCGGCCCGCCCCGGGCCTCCGGTCTTGGGGGGCCCCCAAATGCCTCCGCGTTCCCCTGTTCAAATCCTAAACAAGACTTTAAAAATGTGCTTAGTACCTACTGTAGCAAAATTGCTACATAATCAACATCTGTCGGTTTATTTTTGAACTTCTTCTTCTAGTTGTCAGCTGGCTCAGTTCTCTATCTGTTGTCTCTCTATGCGGTTTCATAATTCAGGCGTTGATGGTTAGATGGCGCTTTTAGCAAAAAAAAAAAAAAAAACGCCGACCTTTTTTTCGTATAATTCCTGGCCGTTTCTAATAAATTAAGTGCTTATTTGCGCTTATATTGAATTTAATTTTTTATGGAATATTCGAAAAAGAGAAGATTGAAGTTTGTTTTTTTGGGCAGATGGTTTTGTGAATTTGGAGTGGAGAAGTCGTTTGTGTTCCCGGGTCGTTTTAAACCAGTTTTGCAATTTATAGCCAGTTTAATAGTTAACACGAAGTCTTTTTAAGTGGCTACCAAAGGCGCGCGTAAATCGGCGTTCGAAGAGGAGAGGCTTCTCATAAACAGTTGGTCACCAAAGCCGTGCGCAGGTCGGCGCTAAGCAGTGGTGAAGTGAAGAAACCTCATCGTTATCGCCCGGTCTGCACCCATACGTGCTCGCCAGAAAGCGAGTAAAGCTTACCTCGTCGGCCTGTTTAAAGTCGCCAACTTGTGCGCCATCCATTCTACACAAGTGAACCTGAATCCAGCTGCCGGTACCTTGGCGTGTGCCACATTTATCCCCTTTACCCTGTTTCTCCTGAAATATATATTTTTTTTAATTTTAGCGTCAGTATTATCTAGTTCTAATTATTTCTTGTGTATTTTTGTGTCATATTTTTGTTTTATCCATTTGCTAAAGTTCTGTGATCCGCCATACTAAATTTTCCTCAAAATTCTAAAAGTCTGTGTGGTCGGGCTGTTTAATTAACCGGTTAAAAATTTAGGTTAGGTTAGGTATCATTCGCAATCGTATCAACCCTCATAGTCCATAATATTCATCACATTAATTCATTTTTTTTCTCTAAATTTTCAGCCGTATTTTTTTTATTTTTCCTTTCAGTTTTACCCTTCTTCCCCCTTATGCGGAAGGCAGACTTTTAGTTCTATTATTAAAAGGTGATTATTGTAAATTTTGTAAATTTAAAATTTTTTTATACAGGGTGAAATTTAATTTTGTAAAAAATTTAATCCGTAATTTTTTACTTTCGCTCGATAGGAAAAAATCACAAACACAGGTCTAAAATGCAACTTAAAAATTTGTAACAAATTGTGCACAAAAGCTAAAAATATTAAAATTGCTTCTAAAAATCGGCAACATTATGTTTGAGGGAGCATATCTATTACTTTTTTATTGATTTAAGTAAACGTACTAAAATTAAAATTCAATACATGATATGCGCACTTCGGGGCATGCTCATCCATCTCGCTCACTCTTACGCTCAGTGAGAGTGAGAGGTGAACACAAACTTACAGGCCCTTACTTAAATTTATTACTTGATTTACAATTTATACGGTCGAATGGAGAACGAAGGCTTATGAAAAGTTATAGTTCCGGTTGGCACCCTTGAGATACGGAACCTAATCTCTTAAATGCATTTCTTTCTTTCAGGCCGAAATAAATACATACGACTGAATAAAAAAAATATCGATTTTGACTCCCTACTTATAACTTTGACTAACGAACAGTGAGCTAAGCCGTGAACAGACGAGATGGCAAAACTAGACGGATTTCTTGTTGACTATACATAATCCTTAAAACAAACGTATCTTACATAGGTATAAATTCCTCTTCACGTTTAAACGGCTGAACCAATTTAGTTAAAATTGGGTATACAGATATTTTGAGTCCTGGGGTAGAATATATTATACATCCCCAAAAATAATCCCGTACCGTATGTAAAAAAGGAGGTGGAAGTTTGTATGGGGAATCAATAACCGCTGAACCGATTTAGATGAAATCTAAGTCTACACCTTTGATTTTTAGGGTTCCGTAGTCAACTAGGACCCCTTATAGTTTCGCCATGTCCGTCTGTCTGTCTGTATGTCTGTCCGAGGCTTTGCTCCGTAGTCGTTAGTGCTAGAAAGCTGAAATTTGGCATGGATATACAAACCAATAAAGCCGATAAAGTCGTACAATAAAATCTAAAAATTTTTTTTTTTAGGGTACCTCCCCTACACGTAAATTGGGGGTGAATTTTTTTTTTGCTTCAACCCTACAGTGTGGGGTATCGTTGGAAAGGTCTTTCAAAACTAATACGGGTCTTCAACAAACATTTTTTGATAAAGTGAATATACCTATTCGGAGATATTCGCTCCGAAAGAAAAAAAAATGTGTCTCCCCCCTCTAACTTTTGAACCATAGGTCCAAAAATATGAAAAAAATCATGGAAGTAGAGCTTAAGAAATACATTAAATGAAAACTATAGCGGACATGATCAGTTTAGCTGTTTTTGAGTTATAGCAAAAAGTTTCCCCTTCATAGTAAAAAGACTTACTTACTTTAATTAAGTACTGATTATGCAAATTTGCCTATTTGTTTAACTCGGGTGAAAGGTACCGTTTCATCCCTTGGTTAACAATTTACTATACTTTAAGCTCCAGTTTAGCTTATTGTGACGGACGAGTAACTACGGAACCCTACACTGAGCGTGGCCCGACATGCTCTTGGCCGGTTTTTATTTATATACATTTTCTCTACAATAACAATATACAAAATTCATATAGTTGATTTAGTTGTAAATGATACCAAACTTGATTACAAACGTCGCCGTCCTTGAAAAAAATCTGCATCAATAATCTGGGTGGCTCCATATCTAAAATACATCTTGGAAACACAAAGATTAATTCTGCCAAAGGCAACATTTGGTTCAGAGAAATCCGTATTTGGCATTTTTATATAGTATAGACCAAGTATAAACACACGACTACTATTTAGTGTACTACGTCTACTACCAAAGAACTATATCGAGACAAGAAAAGAGTTGATCGATTTGTAAGGGGCCCGAGCGTGTTCTACTACCCTAACTATGAACCTACACTATGGCCACGCATACTTTCTTACAAATGGTTTGACCAGTATAGCAAGACTGCTCACAAATAGCTTTTGGGACAACAATTTACTTCTAGCTCCATAACCCCTTGATCGAGCTTGGTCATAATTTAATGAATAAAATATAACGTCAGGTGACAAGCAAAACTCACTAATTACTGAAAAATAATTAAACAAAAATCAACCTTATTTTAGTCGTGGTTTATTGTGGCTATGAACTTGTGGTGGTAATAAGTGAGTTTTGCTTGTCACCTGACGACAATAAAATTACTCTCAACAACACTTTTACCTAATTTCATTTAAATAAGAACAACAACCTATATTCTAATTAGTTCAGTTAAAAAACGAATCTATGTGGTGGGACGTGTCTCTAGCCAGCGATGTGTTCTAAGTTGAAGTCGCTTCGCTTCACTCGGGTTATTCCCACTGGTTACCAACAAGTTGTTACCAGTGGTAACTACTTACTGGGGAAAAAATCCCAAGAGTTACTACCAAACTTTTGGCGGTAACTACCGGATTTTTTCCCAGTAGTTACCACCGGTAAAAGGTGGGTTTTATTTCTCAGTATGTAATTACTGTAGAAAAATTCTTAAATAAGTTATTTGGTAACTTTTAGTACCTATAAACCCCAACTACTTCATATACGAACTTACATATACACCGTGTTTTTATTGAATTCCGTTAACTTCGGGGCATGAGTAAATACGTTGAAGGAAACTAAATAGCATAGGTAACTATAAAAAAATGTTTTATTTTAATTTTATAAAAAGTAATTCTGTGGCCCTAGTGAAAAAGGGTGCAAGTCTCTGGCAGTTTAGGTGTATAAGGGCATAAGTGTTACGTGGAACTTACACCCCTTTACACCTGCGCTGCCAGAGACTTGTACCCTTTTTCACTAGGGCCACAGAATTAAATGTTGCATATAGCGTTATTGTAACACGGGCATTACATTAAACTCAACCAAACAGATTGAAAACTGTGACACATCAATGTCATTTCGAACATCGATCGTCCGAGATAGTACGTTTAGTAGCAAATATATTAACTCGTACTAAACACTAATCAATATGTAAACAGTCCCTAAGACAAGTGTATACGCTCGTAGGGGCCTTATAAGATAAAAAGAAATTATTGATTGTCTCCGAAATGGAGTTAATTTTAATACGTGTGTGTCTCTGTGAGAAAGTTACTTTATTTAAGTTCAGGGATGCTACCTTGAAATTAACGGGAATAAAAAAACACGGTGTATTTTAAACAACCCATAATTGTCAGAGTGTCCTACTCTTTCCCACAGAGTGTATCAAATTAGTAGACACTTTCCCAACTCATTTCTACAGCAGACTGATAAAAAATATTGGTCATAATGTCGATTAATAATTGAGTGGCTTTGTCATTGACAGGTCCCACCTATTAAATATTAAAGGAGCATCGCTGAAATAACCATTTGAATAGCTCGAATATACGAGTATTAGTTACGCGTGAGCCTCTTTGTCTTATCTTGCGGCCGCAAGATTAATGAGTTTTGCCAAATATGTACTGTGTTATCTGTAAATGTGTAAAGGCCGGTCGCTGGTCGCGGCCTGTGGAATCTTTAATGTAGAACAGAGCAGGAACTGGGGATGCTGCGGGCGCCGGGGTTGATGCAGGGCGCGCGCGGAGGGCGCGGGCGCGGGCAGCGCCCGCCCTGCCGCGTCCGGGGCCGCCCGCCCTCACTCCGCCGAGCCCGCGCGCGTGGTTTGACGCTAGCTCGCGGTCCGCCGCCAGCCCTACCCGTTGTGCTCGAGCGAAAAACTTCTTTAACTACAAAAATGAAGAAAAAACCTCACTACTTTCTTTTGGTGACCACTGAAGTAGTCGGGGACGATTAATGGTACTCAGTCGCTCGTTACAGATGAATTGTGCATCTCTGAACGGTTGACCTTTTATAATAAAATAATATTAAAACCAACACTACTTATAACAAAAATGTCGCTCGTTGTAAAACTAAATCGTTTCAAGGTCCTGAAATGTAAATCTGAGAAATATGCGAGGTTGCAGTTCAGAGGTAAGTTTTCCTACAAATATCAACTTATAAATTGTTTTGTTTTGATTCGAAATCAAATAATCTAAATTAAAGCAAATGTAAGGTTTATGTGGTCTTTTGTAGATAAGTGCAAATATACAGCACACACTGTATGCAGCGTCAGCTTTAGTGATCCTGCTCTATTAAATATGTGTGTCATTTTGATTAAAGTTTTCAAAGGAAACGTGTTTCGCGTTATCTGAAAGGCTGGATTTCTTTGTCTAGATTAAGTACTTTCCGACATAAAGTTTTATAAAAGTTATAAGTTTTTAAGTTTTGACCAGCTCACCGCAAACTTTGCGAATGTTATTTCAGAATTAAACATAATTAAGTGCGCGAATGTTCTTTGTAATATTTTATTATAGTGGGAGATACGTTATTAGAAATATATACACTCATCTGTTATTTATTAGTGATAAGGAATTAATTATAGATAATGATCACATTCAAACATTGTACATAGGTTACCTAGTTACTTAAAATTGCGTACCGTTTGTATTATTTAATTAATTCTCCTTAATCTACTTCTGGTGTTGTCTTGATTTTAGATGTAGGTACGAAAATTTAAATCTAGGGAACCGTCGACTGGACCAATTTTTTAATAGGCAAACTATTACAGTTAGATTAAGAATAAAATATCCTTTCATTTGATTAAATAACATATGAAGGTTATATTAACACCGGAAGTAGAAAATTAATTATTTGATACTAACTGTACGCAATTTATCAAGGCAACTGTGCAATGTGTCAATGTGAATATTATTTATCATTTATTCCTTATCATTATCAAGTTATCAGTAATAAAACAATTGAGGGTATACATATCTTTCTTATACCGGATCTTAGACCATCACTAAGTTATAGTTGTGTGACTTTATACAATAGATTTCTAAAAGGTTTCTTAACGGCTTTTATGCGGAAATAAATACATTGTAGGTAGGTAAGTGCTACATTTATATCTAATATCCGTAAATATATAATCCTTATATGTATTGCTCTAAGCAATGTATCTACGTTTTCAACGAAATATACGGAGGTAAATAGTTATGATCACCTACTCTGGTAATAATATGGTATTGTCACTATATTTTTGAAATAATCCTAGTGTCACCTGATGGAAAAAGCTACAACTGAAAAAGAGCCCAAAATAAGGCTCAGTAATGGCTTTTTCACTCTTGCCATAAGGTGCCGTAGGTTCAGCGAGCGGAGTTTTTGAAAAATCGTACCGCTTTTAACATCAAAATACATCAAAAAAATTATTAGCGATCTTAAGGATTTTCTTTAGTGACTTCATTTATTCGAATCCTGATTTTTTGAATTTCGCTCGATCGAAATAAATCACGAACATAGGTCAAAACGCACTTTAAAAATTTGTAACAAAAGCTCAAAATATGAACATGGTTTCATTGATTACTTTTGTTTTTGTTAAAACGTACAGCAAATTACATAAAATTAAAAAACATATCAGCGGTCCCGAGGGAGAAGAACACGAATCTGCATCGCTTGCATGATAGGCATTTGTTAGAGAATACAACCGATGAGAGCGAATTCCATACTTAAGCAACTGTCTCCTATTGCCACACACATATGAATGTGGGATTTGTTGCGTTTTTACCGCTCAATTTTACTTAACGATTAAAGCATTTAAAGTATGGGTGATGGGGTGAGGTGGCGTGTTGTATATTGTCGTGTGGCAACAAGTAGAGGGCCGCGGCGGTCGGCGGTCGGCGGCGTACCTACTTGTTGCGACGTGACGTCAATGCCGCTGCCGCGGCGGCGGCGGCGGCAGGAGCGCGGCTTTTTTGTTGTTGAAGTACATTTTATTACCTACTCGCATACTACCTCTACTTTTTGCCAGTAAATACCACGCCAAGTGGTAAAGATTTTTGTTGCGTTAATTTTATGTTTTAAGAGAATGTTATACTTACTTACAGATAAATAAAATCAATAGATAATTTTTTACACTTTTAACACGGATTTCTAATCCACTTTTTATAAGCGAGGCATTTCTAGAAGATACACGGTGGTTCATTTCCTTTAATATAATGTATTTATGTAATAGGTATAAACTTTTTTGAATACCTTATAGAACGTACTGTTTGAAAAAAGAGAACTACTGTTTCTGCCGCCTAGACTAATGAGGAATTTATATATATATTGTGAAAGAGGTTTTAAATACTTAAAACCTAAATATTTTTTCACAATATCTACTAGTACCTAACTTCTCTTACCTTGATGAATTGAGTAGACCATTACGTAAATAAGCCATTTACCTTCAGCATACCCAAGTAGGTACTAAAATCGTCAACAGCGCGGTCTGCGCGGTATCGAAAGATAAACAACAAATTCAAAAGTAACTCAGTGAATTTGTTCAGTGTAATTGTTGTTCTGTTGTTTGCTAATAAGTAGTCATGAATGTATTATGTTCGCTTAAAGGTGGGATTCCATCATGTGTGCGGCACTGTACGGCACAAGCATTTTTGTACTGAACATGCTTGTGCCGCACAGTACCTCGCACTGGTGGAATCCCGCCTTTAGGATGACTGACGGTAGGCTGTACCGGGGCCGGCACAACATGTCAAACGTTTTGGTTTCTATTGAAAATTCTTTCATGCTAGAGGTACAGATGCTGCTCGGTGCCGGGATTGGCACCGGGCCGATCAAGTTTTGTTTTGCGCCAGCAGTGAATTCTCGACTCGACTTAATAACCTGTGACCTTACCACAAGTTAGACACTTACATATTCGTTAACAAATTCGATTACTACTAGCGTAGAATACTTACTTTCTATAAATCTCGCTCGAACTAATAACGGGTGGTAACAAAAAAATGAGAATTATTTCAGAGCTGTGAAAAAATACTCATGTGACTTTTTACGAGGCAATACATATACACCGTGTTTTTATTGAATTTTGTTAACTTCGGGGTATCGGTAAGTACGTTTAAGGAAACTAAATGGCATAGTTAATTTTCAAAAAAAAATCTTTTGTTTTTTTTTTACTATTTTCATTTTTATAAAAAGTAACTAAATGTTGCATATAGCGTTGTTGTAACACGGGCATTACATTTAACTCAACCAAACAATTGAAAACTGTGACATATCAATGTCATTTCGAACGTCGATCGTCCGAGATAGTACTTACGTTTAGTAGCAAATCTATGAACTCGCACTAAACACTAATCAATAAGTAAACAGGCCCTAAGGCAACTGTACACGCTCGTAAGGGCCTTATAAGATAAAAATTAATGATTGATTATCTCCGAAATGGAGTTAATTAGAATATCGGTGTCTTTGAGAAAGTTACTTAATTTAAGCTCAGGAATGCACCCTCGAAATTAACGCAAATCAAAAAAAACACGGTGTATACATGATCATTATTTAAAATAACACTAATGGATGTTAGAATAGGGTCCGCGGCCAGCTTTTGACGTAGTGTAGATATAAAGTTCGAATCTTTGGACACCGTTTTTGTCCATTTTCGGAACACAAGTCTCAGTCATTTTTTTTTAGCTGGGCACAATTTTCAGCTCTCCAATTATTTGTATACACTCAATTACTCAAACAGCCAAAAAAACTATCAATCAGCCAACATTGTGGAAGGTTTGTGGGATTTGGGACTATTTTACATAAAAAGGTAGGTTATTGGAGTCCAAGAATTGTAATGTAGGTATGTATTTTCAAACTTGTCTATAATACTTGTGTTTGATATTGCCTGGTATTGTAGAATTATTGCTAGTATAGTATCAACCATTTCCAGGTATATCAGTTTTGCCAAAAGGAAAATAGCTTTCATCATCCAAACTGTATGATTTCCCTTTGTAATTTCGAGTCAGCTAGCGACATTGCGGAATAATAGTCGTTTTACTGATCTGTGTATTCCGGGGCTCGTACCTTCTAGCAGTATTCCAGACCTATCTTTTTTTTTAATAATCGACAAATGTACGGTTGGTAACACTTAAAAATTTTGGCGACATCTGGTTGGCTCATGGAATTCATATATACTTAATTAAAAGTGCTTTGGAGTCAATTCAGGTTTGGCTTGTCTTCGTTGGTCAGCCAGTATCACTATTGCGATGTATAGTAAAGGATGCAAGAATTCTATAATAGTAGAAACTGGTACATTTTCTGTACTAAAATGACCCACTATGTTCCTTTTCCCATGTTTAAGTTAGAATTTTTAAAATGTACAACACGTTTTTGCAGAGTTTCTTGTTTCGACTTCATTCTAATAAAAACAAATGCTTGAAAAAATAAAACATCAGAAATTCAACAATCTCAAAAGAACTAGCAACAACTTTATTAACTGCATTTTTTGTTTATATACATAGTTCTGTCATAAGCCTACAGAAAATCATTCTCATTTTTTTGTTATCACCCGTTATGCTAGCACGAGCGAGATGCGTAGAAAGAAAGTAATTTACGCACACACTAGCGAATACGTCAGAGCAGTGTTCGTATATAATATATATATGTGCCACAGTATAAACCGTAGACATAATATTGCGTATAAATATACCGAAATCTGAGAATGACATAGAAAGTTTAACATAGTTATATCTAGTTCAAGATTCGTTGAGGAGTTCTCTTTTTAAAGCTCCGTAGTTAACTAGGAACCATTAGCGGCACCGACACAAGCGTATTTAGAGCATCGGCGTCTAGTCAGCGCTATAGAAAATGGCGTTGCAGCGCAGTTGCGTTGCGCCAACGTTGCGTCGAGCAGCAGCCATAGAGTTGAGTAGACGCCAAGGCTCGGGAGATGCTAGTGTGGGGTGGCCCTTATAGTTTCGCGCTGTCCATCTGTTGATCAGCGGCTTAGCTTTAGAGGTCGTCACTACTATAAAGCAAATTAGCATTTAGGTACCTAACTAAATATCAATCACGAAGAAAAAGTATAATATAAGCCAGTGTTTTTAAAGTAGTGGACTAGTGGTAGTGGCTAAGGTAGCGTGAAATGAATTAGCAATATTTTTTTGCTACAATGGCTTAAAAAAAGAATAGAGGTATATAAGCAAAAAAAAAATCGGTAATGATCGATGAATAGGTAAAAAAAGGGTTTCCCCCTGATGTAGCTATTGAATCGCCTGTACAAAAAGTAAAGCTTACAGAAGACTTTCAAAGAAAAGTTTTTCGAAAATGATCGGTTTAGGCGTTTTTGGTATTTCACAAAAGTCATTCCTTCTTATTTCAAATATTTAAATCACGTAAGTAGGTACTGCGAAAATACTCGCTTTTGTATGTTATACGCTTATGAATCTACAAGAAAGATGCCTGTTGTGACGGGCGGGAATCTATCCTACACTGAGCGTGGCCCCGTTGGACGATTCATTAATGATAAATATTTATAATCTTTCCTATTCGTCAATCTCCTCTCAACTCCCTTGCGGGAAGAATTTTCCAACACTCACTCATAAACATATTCGTTCTCGATGGAAAGTTTTAACACCTTTTAATCTATTTTTCAAGTCCAAATCTAACTTACGAAACCCTAAAAGAATTTTTAAAAACGCTGAAATAACTTTTCACGTAGGTTTAGTAATATTGTGTCTTCCTACGAAGTTAATACAAGTCCTTTTCACCACTCTAGGGGATTAATTTTCAAAAAAGCTGAAATCACTTTTCTTGTACCTACATATTTAATTAAAATGTCTCTTTACGAAGTTTCAAGTTCCTAGCTAAAAATAAAACTAAAACCCTACAAAACTTTCGTTCTCTTTTTAATCCGCTTAAGGGATTTAAATTATCAGAATCACTTCTTATTACTTGTATACATTATAGATAGAACCTGATGTGCAAATTTCAACTTTCTGGTGTTTGAGTGTCGACTCTGCGTTGATAAGTCAATAGACATACATATTTATAGATATAGATAATGGACGAGGTAGAGCGACGGACGTCCTAGCATGATTAGTACCTTTTACTAGCTTTCCAACAAAAAATAACCTTATTTTAGAAAAGTTGTTCCTTATTTTTATACGAAATACGCTGAATGAGTCATGGAACCAATGATGAAATTCACACATTTATCCAAAATGCTACTCAACTACTATCAAAAATCGTGACTACCAGCGCAGGTATGTTTATAACAACTGACGAAGCTTTAACGTTCTCAACATTTTCCTCTTTGGAATTTGGGCTTGGATGTTTTTTTTTTTTATTTCTGTACATTATGCATTTTTTGATATTCTTGTTTTTACATGAACTAGGTTACTTTAAAAAGTGCTAAACATGGCCAAATAAATGCGGCGTAACCAGTACCCCTAGTGTAAATAAATTCGATTTCCAAACGTGACGTACGCGTTTGCGTTTAGTCTCATTTTGTATTGGATTTCGAAAGAGCGCGCCAAGCGGGACGTTTTGGAACCTCAAAATCCTATCCAAAATGAGACTTAACGCAAACGCGTTCGTCACGTTACGATGTCGATCAAACTTACACTAGGGGTACTGATGCCTAGCATACAAAATCGGCAACAATAAACGCAAATATCAAAACCGTCAGACAAAGACAATTACTCTCTAATTCTGTTCCCAAAATTTCGTCACGAGTGGTTAAGTTTTGAAGGAGGAAAATGTCGAAAACGAAACCTCGATTTTTTGGGATTTTTTATGCAGGATTTTTCGCTTAAGCTGCAGTTGTCCTTATCGCACTAATTTTAGAAGCCGCCCGCGTCAGCGCGACGGTGACATTTATCTAAAATTCTCAAATTTGAGCAGGGGCTCAGCTGGTATTTTCTTTTAATTCAATTCAATTCAATACAATTTTAAGGTTCCGATTCTGGCATTTAGGCTACAGAACCCACTCAAATAGGTAGGTTTTGAGCTTGCTTTAATACCTATTACTTAGCTATCACCAACTAGCACGGTATCGCAGAGTGAACTAAATGCGTTTTTCGTGTACCTAACCTGTAGCTGGAAAATTACAAAGTCGGATGAACAGCCTATCTACATTACATATTATAAGTATTATACCATAGAGCCGGCTCCACTATACGTAGAGTGGAGTAGGGACTCGTTTTTTTTTTACCAACTTCGAAAACCGAGCAGGTCAAACCGAGGCGAAGAAGCAGAGTGTATGTACGCACTTATAATAAATAATAAGAAAAAAAATACCCGTTATTATTAATACACGCCGTCTAATTTAAATACGTTTATTCGGTTTAACGATGATACATTCATCAAATAATGTATTATTATATAAAAATAAACACAAATAGGTGGAAAAACAATTAAAAACTTATAAATAAAAAATTTGTCCCAGATCGAGACCGCTTGGCAGGGTGCCCAGAAGGCTGGCTGCATTGCCCCTCTGGATAGCGATGCTTATCCGCTGGGCGAAGTACAGGCCAGCCCTCTGATCACCCGAAGCCTCTATAAGGCGTTTTGCTAACTCCTTATAGAGGCGGCGCGCGCTAGGCCCCCACGGCCCTAGGGTTTCAACCCCAAACGCCGCAAATATGTAACTACTGCCGAGGTTGACATACTTGCGACGCTTGAGGCTTTCGGCTGAGGATGCGGCCGCACCAGCGTCAACTTTGGTGCCTGGAATATGGGACGGTGCCAGGGTATCTACGCATGTAGCATCCCAGACAAGGGGCCGTCCCATACTCCAAGGCACCAACGTCATTCCATCAGGCCTCTTACCATCATCCCTGACCAGGCCGTTGGGCTCGAGGACCGCCGGCACCTTGGCACTAACAAAGGCCCTACGAATGACGTCATTGATGCTGGCGTGCCGAGGTATCCTCCCAGCACTTCGGCTGCAAGAGAGGCCGTGGTGGCCTAGGTTGTCTACCATGACGCCGCATTGGCATCGGTGAGGCATGTTTGTTGATGCTCCTATTCTAAGGCAAGTGGCCAACCGGAAAGTTGAGTTGTCCAGCAAAGTTCCTATTGTTACAAATTAAACATCATGACCATTTCACGTCTTTAATTAAAAAAATTGAAATACTTAGTAATAGAGTAGGTTTACAACATACCTTAGGGGGAAACAGCCCATACTTAAAGCAATTTGAACGTACGGTACCTACCTACTACTACTATATACACGGTGTTTTTTAAGCTCCTTTAATTTTAAGGGCGCATTAAAGGAGCGGAGCTTAAATAAAAAAAAATTCTCAAAGTTACCGGTATTCTAATTAACCCCATTTCGGAGATAATAAAAAATATTTTTATCTAATAAATCCCCTAAGAACGTGTACATTTACCCTAGGGCTTGTTTACATGTTAATTAGTATTTAGCATGAGTTTTTACGGTATACATTTTACTACTTCACCGCCCTAGTGCGGTAACTAGCACTATACGTGCGTATGTCGAAAATTTAAAGGACCATATATATGTACTGTAAAACGTTGTACAATACACTCCCTTCGCTCGTGTTTTAATTTATCGCCACTGATTGTGAATTTCCTTCTTTTCGCACTTGTATCGTATTGTACTAATTCATTTGCTACTGAACGCAAGTATTATCTCGGGTGATCGATGTTCGAAATGATATTGATATGTCAAAGTTTTAAATTGTTTGGTGAAGTTAAGAGGAAAGAGGACGGCCGCTTCTTGATACAAACGTAGTCCCCATTTTCCTCTCTGGATATTGACATTATTGAAAATATTTTTACATTATTTGATGTATATTAACCATAGCTATACCCCTACGTTTTACTTTTTTCGATTTTGGATTATTGTTAAAAGTTGGTGCGAAAGACCGATTTCAGCGAACGAAAAAAACATAGAAGACTAACGTCAAACAAAATATCAGCGTAAAAGTGGCCCCACTATTAAAATACGCTGCCGATTTCATACAAACAGCGATTCATAATCAACATACAAATTATTAAATGCTCCTAATTCTTATAATAATTAAAAATTCGAATAAAATCACACGAAGGGGCATAGGTATGGTTGATATACAACAAATTATGCCAAAATATTTTCAATAATGTTAATACTCAGAGAGGCAAATGAGGACTATGTTTGCATAAAAAGACCCTTTTGCGCGGGTCCTCCACTTTCGTCTTAAATAGCATGCCGATGTTACATAATGCTTTATGCAGCATTTAATTACTTTTTACTATTATATGGTAAATTAAGGATAGTAATCAATATTATGTAACATCAATTTATACCCTTTTCTACACAAATAAACTATTCATTCATACAAAATAGGTAAATAAAAAAATCATGTTTTTTATATTCAATATGCCATTCATTTTCCTTAAAATAAATGTACTGACTAGGAAAGGTACCCAACTGTCCGGTTCCGATTTGATTTATATTAAATTTATATGTATATGTTATAGAGGAGAGTGGCGATATTTTTGCCAAAATCTTTTTTTTCTGATACCTAGTAATCTTTCCATTCGCAAAATTTACCAATGGTTTTGTATCCTTTCGCTTGTCTTGCCGAAGTTTATTTTCTATAACGGACACGTATTGTTTTTAGCTGCCTAAACTCAACCTATTGAGAGAAATTGTCCTCCAAAGTATTAAAAAAATACTAAATTTTCTAACTCCTATAGAAAGTGATGCTCAAGTAACTTGCAAGTAATTGGCTTATTTGAGTTTATGTTTGAGAGCAGGAAAAAATAATGAGCACGTGTTTTGTTATATCTGGTTAACTCAAGTTTTCCTAAAAAACACCCGTCTTTATGTGTATCTTTAGCGATAAGATATTATAAAACTTCGAATGTCGATTTTTTTAGGAAAAAATGAGTTTCAGCCGATATAAAAAAAACACGTGCTCATTATTTTATCCTGCTCTCAAGCATTCTATTACTACTATTACTATTATTACTATTTATTACTGTGTACAGTACCCCTAGTGTAACTAAATTCGATTTCCAAACGTGACGTACGCGTTTGCGTTTAGTCTCATTTTGTATTGGATTTCGAAAGAGCGCGCCAAGCGGGACGTTTTGGAAACTCAAAATCCTATACAAAATGAGACTTAACGCAAACGCGTTCGTCACGTTATGATGTCGATCAAAGTTACACTAGGGGTACAGTTGGGTACTTTTCCTTGTTAGCCATACTTGGAAGTTAACGGAGTTAAAAAAAAAAACACCTTGTGGTATGGTTGATTAATGGTACCGACATGCAAATAACCAATGTGACGTTATTTACATGATGCAATACAGCTACTTAGCGCAGTATGCATTGTAAAATAGTTGCTCTACCTAATGGATCATCCTAATTCGTGTATTTATCCGTATGACCCTTATCAACCGTAATGACGACATGGGGTATATTAATGTAGGTTATTCAGTTTTCGTATTCTATATTCGTATAATTAAAGTCTGACCAGTAATATATGATCACGCGCCATATTGCGGAATTTCATTAGAACTAAACTTTTCATACTTAAATGAAATGTAACCCTATAGGTACTTACATGAAAATAACAGCGCCTTCTTGACATTGATCATATATTTCTGGTCGGGCTTTAATTAGTAATTTATAACAGCTTGTTACATTTTGTTTCACGAAAAACATCGTTAGTATTTGGAGTAACGAGTAAAGTTTAAAAGAAAGTTCTAAATATAAACGACTCGCGCGACAAAGCCAAGTCGTAATACGCAGTACCTAATTTTTAAAATTCCTGGACAACTATGGAAGGTAGAGGCAAGGAACAAAATCCCCATATACCAAACAGTGTCCGATAAAAAACCATAAATAGGTGGCGCTACAATACCTAGAATACTTGAGAAATAATAATATAATAATAATAATAAATTTATTTCATTCAATCTAAAATGATACAATAATACAAGGGGTTGAGACCTTCTAGTAGGTATAGAGTAATTAGAACATTGTAATATGATTTGAGTCTTAAGAATCTTGAATCTTAAGATTTAAAAGTAAAGAACTAAGTAACAAAATTACAAGCTACACACAGTTTGTGTGTGTGTGTGTGTGTGTGTGTGTGTGTGTGTGTGTGTGTGTGTGTGTGCGTGCGCGTGTGTGTGTGTGTGTGTGTGTGTGTGTGTGTGTGTGTGTGTGTGTGTGTGTGTGCGTGTGTGTGCGCGCGCGCGTGTGTGCGTGTGTGCGTGCGTGTGTGTGTGTGTGTGTTTGTGCGTGTGTGTGTATGCTGGGAGTGTGTGTGTTCGTTTCAGCAGTTGGGTTATTAAATTACAATATTAAATTATTAGGTAAATAGAGTTTTATCCTTAATTTACATGAATTAAGATCCAACTTTTATTATTATTTTTGAATCAAATTTTTAGTCTTACTGTAGTCTAATGTATACATATTTCTTCTTCTTTAACTTTGGTTGATCAAAGAATCCATCGATATTGGACGCGTTTGATTTTCGCTTTACAGACTCATCTGGTACACATGTTAGACTGTCCTCTGCATCTGACGTTGGATAATAATACTGCTTAAATGTCCATCGAAGACATTTGAGGGTGAACTCTGCAACAGAAAACATACGCTTTAAGTTAACGTGTTTACACACAGAGTATACATATATTTATATGATTAACTTGTTTACTACAGTTCATAAAATCTAAACATTAGACAACCAAGTGCAATATTTATAATAAATAATTGAGGGGCTTACCGACCTATTGATACATGTAATGTATAATGTATAACTAATCACAAAGTAATTGTTTACATTCGTATAAATATTGAAATAAATATTTAGTACACTATTTATCTTATTATATAAGACCGCAGATTGTACATCATATTGTCTCCTAGCATAAGCTGATTTACTACTGGGTACTGAGACAGCTCTATGTTTTCGTCTTCCACTTAGTAGTAGTTTTGGGTCGAATTTAATTGTCCTGTGAAATCGTACGATTGCTGAGATGATGTAAAGTTTTCGTATGCTGAGCACTTTGCATTCAGCGTAAAGGTCTGTGGTTAGGTATGGGTACCTATACTGTTTAAAAAACATTGTTTTCAAGAGACACCTCTGTCCTCTCTCACTTTCCAGAAACTTGGTCTTATTTGCACTCCCCCAAACTGGTATACAGTATGTAATGATTGATTGCGTAAGCGTAATGTAAATCAGTTGTATAAGTATTTTATTAGTTACATGACGGAGATTTTTGAAAATCCAGACCAGTTTACGAATTCTTCCATTTACATATTCTATATGTTGGTGCCAAGAGAGCCGCTGATCTATTATGACATGACACCAAGATATTTTGTGGTACGTACTTTATCTAATGCTCTGCATTGACATATCAGAGGAGATTGAAGGTTACAGACATGAATTTTTATACTAAGGCTTGGGTTCGGTTGGGCATTGTCAATTTTAGAGAAGCAAATGTAGTTAGTTTTAGTCGCATCCAGGGTTAGTAGATTTGTTTTCAGCCATATATTAATCTTATGCAGGCCCCTTTCCGCGGCTTCAAAAACTGATTCCCAGATACGCTCTGGGAAAGCCACGACAGTGTCATCGGCATATGAGATTACGTAACCCTTACGAATATTCATGTCAGTGAGGTCGTTTATATAAACGAAGAACAAGGTGGGCCCGAGTACACTGCCTTGTGGTACGCCGAAGGTCACATCTGCCTCATCACTGTAGTAGCTTCCAATTTTGACCCTTTGCGTTCGATCCCGGAGATAGTCACTGAGTAGGTCCAGCGGTTTACCCCTGATGCCACATCGCTCGAGTTTTTTTACAAGAGTGGGGAGAGATATCGTGTCGAAAGCTTTTCTTAGATCGAGAAAGACAGCTAGGCATTTATTTCCATTGTCAACATCTTTAGTTGCCCTAGAAGTTAGGTGAAGGATAGCGTCTTCTGTCGATGTCCTCTGTCTAAACCCAAATTGGAATTTCGATAAAAGTTGAAATTTATTAAGGACCGAAATCGGCCTGCAGTTGTTTGATTCAGTTCTCTCACCACTCTTGTAGCCAGGTGTGACTAAAGATTTCTTTAGAGGTTTAGGGAAAACACCCTGGGTGAAACATAAATTTGTTAGGTGGCTGATTGGGGCTATAATGGACTTGCTAAGTTTAAGAAACCTTGTAGGCACACCATCAGTGCCCGTCGCGCTATTAGACTTAAGGGACGTGAGAGTATTTTCCACCTCGTGGGGGTCAGTTTCAGGTAGGACAGAAAAAAATCTAATCATAGATAGCGCACTTCACTCCGTCAATAACGCCTAGGTTCTTAGCTACTCTAGCGCTACTCTGTAGAGATTTTGAACTATTATTTTATAGTTGACAGCTGGACACTTTTGCAACAATTCTGCCTAAGGAGCTTCTGTTTCTTGCCTCTACCTTCCATAAAGACAACCATTGATTAGATATTAGATTACGTACGCCATTTTAGAATAAGTACACATTAATAAAAATTAAATACAAGACCCGGTAAAAAATATAACTATCAGCGTATTCATCGTTCCAATTAAAATGTAGAAATGTAATAAAATTATAAGGTCAGAAATATGATTGCATCGAGTACAAGTGGACGTAGTTAAAGGAAAAGGATCCAATCCACAAAAATACCAAAACATGAGTTAAGTATACCAGGCAGGCCTTTAATGTGTATATTTTCATTCAGCAAAAAAGCACTGAGCTCACATAGCGTTTTCATATTTTAATCGACATCGGATACCATCCCCCATGTATGAAAGATTAAAAATGATATTCACCAATAAGTATTCAATACTCTTGGTACCTTGTTGTAAAATTATGTTAGTGACAGGACTGGTTTATATAAATTTCAACAAGAAAAATCCAAACTGCTTGGAATCTTTTTGAGAAAATGCAATGAATACTTTTCGTCCTAAATATATATCAACAAAACTGATCCAACCCATTTGGATCGTTTTTGAGAAACTAATTTGACGATGTGTAAATACTTTAGCTAAACAACAAAAACGATTCAGCAAACTTGGATCACATTTGTGGAATTCTTGTTATTTCCAGCATTGGTGTGTCAGTAAACAACAAAAACGATTCATGTTAAATATATTAACTTTAGGCTGAGTTTTTAAATTTAAACAACTTTATACTTAACCTAAAAGGCAGTTTTACTGCTATGATAGGCTATTTTTGAATTTTTTGCTATATATGTCGACTTGGATCGTAATTCATAAACAAATTAAATAGATGAGGAAAAATAACAGAAATCATTCAAACTGTTTGAATCATTTTTGCAGGTTTAAATTAACTTGTTCTTATATTCAGCGTCAAACATCAAAGTCGATTTAAGTTACTTGGATCTTTTTTGATAATTTACTCCAGGTATAGTTTCATAGTGGCAAATTAATCAACGGAAAAGATCCAGTTTACATAAATACGTTATAGGGATTTTTTTTATTTAAAATGGCAATACAATGCTAAATTTTAATAACGATCCATGTTAATTATATTGTTCATAAAAAAAATTGCTTTTAGTATTAATTTCGTTTATACGTTGCTGGTATTAATAATGTTATAGTAATTATAATTTTGAAACTTTACCTATCATTTTTGTAACTAAAAAAACTGATTTTGCTATTGCGTCATGCTGTGCATTGTCGCGAAAGACAGGTCTGTGGATTTGTAACGACAAAAATGGTGAGTAAAAGCTATTTTGGTTGCATCCATCAAAACTTCTTCCGATAAGATAAGATAAATTATTAAAGTTCTGTTCTAATATGTGTATGTTATTATTTAGCTGAGAATAGCGATCCTAAATTTTTTGCAAGGAAGGCATGCTATGACAAGAATGAAAAAAATGACGAAAATAGGCATAAAAGTAAGTGGTATGGTTATAGTTATATTTCTTTTAATCTACAATTACTTTGGTATTAACTATTAAATATTAATTTTCCATTGGTTTTACAAAAGATTAATATGTGATGAATTTGGTATATCATGGGAAATATTGTTCAAAAATGGTATTTTGATTTATGTCCTAAAATTTTTTTTTATGTAAACGATTAGTGATGCGTTTCAGCGGGACTGGCGGGACCTTGCTCAGCACAGTGAGGATTGGAAAGCTAGAGGGGAGGCCTTTGCCCAGCAGTGGGACACACAAATAGGCTAATAAAAAAAATAAAAAAAACGATTAGTGATTATAAGAGGCTTTTATTATCGTTAAACAGAAGTGATCTCAATTTTGTTAATACTCAATACTTTGATAAGCTATTACATTGTTTTTTTTAATAAAGTTTTTTATCTTTTCTTGGTGATTTTCTCGTTTTTTTTCCAATTTATTGGGATGGATCCTTATTGCCTATTTAAAATGAAAAAGGTTACATGGAAAAAGTATTTTCTCAAAATGGATCCAACTCCACATTTAGTTAAATATCTCAAGAAATACGACATTAAACTAAATCTTTTATGTACAGAATCTTAAAACACGTCAAAACTCATGTTTCATCCAAATAAGTATTATGGGAAAAGTGAATCAGTAATGAGGAATACCATTTCTAACTTTAAACCTCCATAACTTTTGCTCATCTCGCTGTGGATTGAATTCTTTTCCTTTAACTACGTCCAAGTAATTCCAAACTTCTTAGAAAGACATAATAAAAGAGTTACATGAAAAGATATTACTGGACTACAAGAAAGTTTAATAGTGCTTTTTACAATCCGTTCCCTAAGGGGTTCAATGAGGGGTGAAAAATGTTATCGGGAGCGATAGCTTTGAAGTAAGGAGTATGAAACTTCGTAATAGTTATCCAAAGTTGCTTATTGTTGTTATGTTTTCTGAATTATTTTTCTCACTGCACCCACATTCGAGAATTCCTGTTTTGCCCTGTAGTTGACTGGTAGAGAGTGCCTTTCGGCATTAAGTCCGCCATTTGAACTTATTTTTATTGTGCAATAAAGTTTAACTAAATAAATAAAAAGTCAAACACATTGAAAACACATCCTTCGTAGAGGCACAACATTAGAATTGAAGAAAAGCTATTTCAGCGTTTATGTAAATTAATTATCTAAAGAGTGTTTTGAGTGAGGGATTTGAGACTTCTTAGAAAATATAACGCTTATTAGAAAATAAAGAAAAGATATTTCAGAGTAATTTAAGTAAGAAAAATCCCTTTATAATAATTCCTTTTATGAGATAGTTTACTTCATAAATAGGCATTTATTATTATTATTTACTAAGCAGGCAGGCAGTTTGACAACTGATATGACCTGCATCCAGTATTCATAAAGATACCTATCGTTATCATGAAAATATAATAATATAGGATAATTTTAGCGCCTTGGAAAATTATTCTATGAGGGTTTAGAATGTTCATATCGAGAACATTTTTTTGAGTGAGAGACTTGAAACTGCGTCGAAAGACACACATCTGTCACGTGTTGTCAGATTAACAAATGACCTATCTTAGTGCTATCTTTTGCTGCACATTGTTAAATATAACCATAGATTTTAGTCTCAAGTACGGCTCATACAAACTTTCATCCTTAAGTTTAAGGGGTAGGGGCCGCGTCGCACTTGAAAGACATGCTTCTCTAAGGTCAACCATTAAAAAACTATACAAGCGATTAAATTTAAAATGTTAAGTATAAACAGACGTATGAGAACTACCTATAGGCTTTATTATGAAAATATAACCGAAGCCTATAAAATCATTTAAAACAGTGACCCGAAAAAAACTGTGGATTGAATTGGAATAACGCTCGACGTACAACTTCCAAATTGCCAGCAATCCTGAAACACAAGCAACGACCAAATGGCATACTTACCTCAAAAAAGTAAAATAAAGAGTAACTTTTTCATAAATAATATGCCTCTTTTTGCTATACGAGTATGATATCTAAGCAGCCTTTTCTAAGAACTTTTAGTGTTGCCCTCGTGTATATAAAATTGAATTTTCCACGCTAAAATTTTAATGATTTAATATACTCTGGCAAACCCAAGTGGGTGTCAGTAGAAAAAGACGCGAAATTCAATTTTGTATAAATATAGGTATATTGTATATTATAACAATTGGTATGAGGGCAGTAACAAGTAATCATGGAAATAATGGTTTCCAAGAAACATACATGTTAATATGATAGGGTTGTTTCCAATTTTTAGAAACCGCTTGTAATACGTTCTATATTAACCAAACGTTGTCCTAAAATTCAACTTTTATCCTAAAAACGGCTTTGAATATGTTAAATTAACAAAATATCTTTTATTATTGCTTTCGCGCCCTAAAAGCTCTTTGAAATTAGTGTGACGTCACAGTTTACGGTTTGACACATAACTATTATGTATGTTCATATACATGTAACACCAAGGTCTGTTCACACACATTTACAGCTTGTCCACCACCAAAATGGCAACGGCTTGAGTATTAAATTTTGTACTGAGAACAGACAACGGGGCCTTGGTTAATCAAACTGTCAAACCGAGAGTTCTGACGTCAGCAGAATGTTCAATGTCGTTTCCACTTGGGTCACGTGACCTGTGCTAAAAGATATTTTAAATTCAATATTTACAAAAATATGCTCATTAGAGGTCCACTAAAGGTAGTTATTGGGATATAATTCTGCTCTAAGATTTGTAGATGGAAACAATCCTGTCAAAAAAATTGCCCTATTTCAGTACCTATAAACATTAGAATTATTAATATTTTCAACAAAATAAAAGTGCAAAATTCTCCAATCGGCCATTTTGACTGAAACACCAATCAGAAGGGAGCGAAACCGTGACGTCATCACTCCATGGCATATTTCTTCAAGCAGCATAGACAACCTCGTTGACCGTCCTTGTCATAGTCCCATTTTTCTTATTAGGGTTCCGTAGTCAACTAGGAACCCTTATAGTTTCGCCATGTCCGTCTGTCTGTCTGTTCGAGGCTTTGCTCCGTGGTCGTTAGTGCTAGAAAGCTGAAATTTGGCATGGATATATAAATCAATAAAGCCGAGAAAGTCGTACAATAAAATCTAAAATTTTTTTTTAGGGTACCTCCTCTACACGTAAAATGGGGGTGAAATCTTTTTTTGCTTCAACCTTACTGTGTGGGATATCGTTGGAAAGGTCTCTCATAACTAATAGGGGCCTTCACCAAACATTTTTTGATAAAGTGAATATATTCGGAGATAAACGCTCCGAAAGAAAAAAAAATGTGTCCCCCGCCCTCTAACTTTTGAACCATAGGTCCACAAAATATGAAAAAAATCTTGGAAGTAGAGCTTAAAAAAGACATTAAACGAAAACTATAGCGGAATTTGATCAGTTTAGCTATTTTTGAGTCATCGCAAAAAGTTTTCCCTTCATAGTAAAAAGACGTACATCCACAGTTCATCCCTTGGTTGTTCAATCTACTATACTTTAAGCTCCAGTTTAGCTTATTGTGACGGAGGAGTAACTACGGAACCCTACTCTGAGCATGGCCCGACATGCTCTTGGCCGGTTTTATTTCCCCAATCACCCGACCAAATTACATAGGTTGCTTTTGGTATGTTGTCAGGAATACTATGAATAAATAAATAAATATTATAGGACATTATTACACAAATTGACTAAGTCCCAAAGTACGCTCAATAAGGCTTGTATTGAGGGTACTTAGACAACGATATATATATAATATATAAATATTTATAAATACTTAAATACATAGAAAACACCCATGACTCAGCAATAAATATCTCACGAATAAATACCCTTACTAGGATTTGAACCCGGGACCATCGGCTTCATAGGCAGGGCCCACGAGGCAAGACCGGTCGTCAAAAAAATATTAAAATTTAAAACGAGTTTTTAATTTTGTCGCATTGCGCATGGTCTGTCCCTTACGGGCGCACGCGTATAGCACATCCATAGGATCCTACCATCTATGAATCCATAAGTCCACACCAAAGAGTTTGGATGTATACATTTTTATTATTTCATCATTAAACATTTATTACGTACAAAAAAAATTAAAATATTTATTTTGTAAATATAAAAAGAAAATGTCTAATAGGTATCTATCTAACTAATGCTAATATGTTGGCTGCCGTAAACAGAAAAAATTAAAAATTCAAAAGTAAAATCGGCGCTCGATATTTTCACTCTAAATGTACATGTATCCAAATAATTTATCTTAAATTGCAACCGTGTGAGAGATATGTATAAAATGAGTTATTGTGATTATTTTTAGTAATGTATTTATCATCACTAGTCGTAATATATAGTGCTGAATGAACAATATTATTCAGGTTCAAGAGAAAATTCGTAATTGTAAGTGTGTAAAGTACTCAGTCATCATGCAACTAAACCGTGACCTCACAAACGGACGTGAGGCGTTTTCGCACGAGGTGTAAAGTAGCTACAAAGAATTCAATTATTTATGTTAAAACTTTTGAGTATACCTGACATTTTGAGTTTTGAGTATAGCTGACATATTGAGTTTTTTGGAAGCAATACTAACAATATTAAGAGAAAAATATACCACGTGATCGTCCATACAAACAGAGAAGACGTTTTTCCACTTGTAATATTTTCCATTCTCCATGACTTTTAGTATGTTATTGGCAGAATAAACAACTAGGTTTTTCCTCTTTTTCAAAATTTGCAAAACAAAAAACATGTTTTTATTTCATGAAAGCGAGACCTATAAACCTAGAATATATGTATTATGTTAAAGCGATCGACATCAAAATCAAAGTGATTTGTTAAAATTTAGTTAGTGGAAACCGTTTTCTCCCGAAATGGAATTTTATAGAAAAATTACCGTTACATCGTTAGATTATTCTCCTCCTCTAAAGGGCCTCTTAAGGGTGCCATTCGACCAAAGATGTGCTATGCTGCGCTATGCTATTGTTTTCATACATTTGAAACGTAGCTGTAGCTGGAGCTGCATTTCAAATGTATGAAAACATAGCATAGCAATCATAGCACATCTCTGGTCGAATGGCACCCTAAAAGGGATTTAAAAAATTTACATCATGCCAATTAAGGCCAGGGTGCAATCATCTATAAAACTAAGCGTTATTTCTGATTGAAACACCATTCTTCGGTTCCATATCACACTTACTCGGATATATTAAAAGCGACAGGTTGTGCGTAAAAGCTTAATATGTAAAGATAGCTTTTTCAAGAGTAGGTACCTAGCCTGACATCTGCACTTCACCGTCTCAATCCAAAACTATCAAGTGGTTTTTTCCCGCGTTTTTGTATTTATTGAACATATTATTGATTTAATACGTGTTTTATATATGCTGGATTACTTACGAATTGTGGTTGATTTGGATGTACAGTCAGCTGCAGAGATAGTTGACCCCCCTGCAAATAAATTTATATGCAAGGGGGAACAGTTATCTCTGCAGCTGGCTGTTTATATTTATCCGCACTTTTCAGTTCGGGATAAGTCAGGACTAAGTTGATCCACACTTTACCCGTTTACAAATATATGGAATAAAGTAATAGTTTTTAAACCACTTCTTCTTCGCTCTTTCCTGGACATTTCGTCTTCAGCTAATCCACATGCATTTAAATCCTTGGTGATGACATTGCGCCACCGATGTTTTGGTCTGCCCCTACTGTTTGGGCCTGGCAAGGTAAAGCTAAGGGCTCTGTCGCCTACGTACGTCCTGTGTTCCATTTATACATGCGAATGTTAAAATATCCAACGAATCCGCTTAAAAATAAATCTTACTTCCCAAATAACAAATTAAGTATTTTTTAAACATGCCATTGATTCACGTTTCAGACCAACCTTTTTTTTTCACACAAATATTCCAAAATCCCAATAGGACAAAAATACATTCTTTGTAGCTTAGAATATATCATTATAATAGACACAAAAGAGATATCACAAAGGAATATGTGTACATATGTTATTACAGTGTTGCCAGGTGAGAGGAAGAGAATTATCGTATTTGAGTGTCAAAATTATCGTACCGATGAAAAAATTATCGTACGTCTATCAAAAAGGCACTACTCACAAAATTTCTGGCAAAATAAGCTTACATGTCCAATGTATAATCAAACAAAAACGCAATTTTCGTCTAAATTGCGCAAAAAACAGTTTTATATTTGTGTATTGTTGTGATACACCCAAACGAAATTTCGATATTTTTGATGTAAACCAAGGAGCCGAACACCCAAAAGGTGCTAATTGTAGCCTATTTCGTAAGGAAAGTGTCATACTTTGCTTCAAAAACTAGACTTTTTTGGGGGCACTGTCTAAGGGCTGAAATTATCGTACTTTTGCGTACGATAATGCTTTTTGGAACGTACGACGTACCGGAGCCCAAATTATTTTGCGTGTACGACAATTATCGTACGCCTGGCAACACTGTGTTATTATGATATACAAATAAACATATAAAATGCAATAGAGTTCGACTCTGCTTATCGACCGAATCGATTCCGATCGTGTCAAATCGTTGCAGCTGCGTCCAATTGTAAAGGTATGTATGTATGTAATATGAATCATCACCAATAGAATCGGGTCTCTATTGTTTCCCATAAAGTTTTAAGCCATAATGTATTGTTTGTCCGCATTTTCGATAGCCATAATTTGGTTTTTCTCAGAAACGCGTAACTTTTCAGGATTGCCTTAAAACAAACCTAACCTAACCTAATCTATTTATAGGATAACCTAAGGAAATTCCTGAAAAGTTAACGGTTTCAGAGTTATGACTAATGATAATATGACTATAATTTCATTATGACTTTCAATAATTATGTCAAACAAAGGGATCCGATAGAATCAATCTCAAAAGCCCATATAGGGCTTTGCAGATTTAATCGAGAATCGAAAAATCGTTTCTAATTTGCATTATCTCAACCCTATAATTGCTTTTTGACATGTGTCAGCTTACCCTTCGAAACTACGCATTGCTAGCAGTTTACACGGTGGGGTATGCTCAGTGTAGCAACCCATCTGTCACCGAATGAGCCGTGGTTAGCTGCGCCGCCGCGACCAACTGACTAGCATTTTAACTGAAATTTTCTCACATCTTAGTGTCCTCGCCGCTTCTCACCTAAATGGTTTTTGCTGATTATGTGAACATTTTACGGCATTAATAAACAACCTATGTTATATAAAATGTAGTTATTAACTAATAGTTCACCCCGAACTGTGAACTCGCAATTCATTAATAACATGCAATTAATAATTGGCCAAGAGCATGTCAGGCCATGCTCAGTGTAGGGTTCCATAGTTATCATTATGTTAGAATAGGCTAAACGAGGGTTCTTATAAAGTATCATGTACATTACAATCAAAGTATTTTGGACCCATGGTTCAAAAGTTAGTCACACATTTATTTTCTTTCGGACCGAAAATATTCACTATACCAAAAAATGGTTCCTGAAGACCCTTATTCATTTTCAAAGACCTATCCAACGATACTCCACACTATTGGGTGAAAGCGAAAGAAAAATTCAAAAATATCCATTGCGTATATGAGGTACCCTAAACAATTTTTTTTTGCAAAAATTGCAGTTTTCAACCACTAATGATCACGGAGCAAAGCCACAGATGGACGGACAGACGGACATGGCGAAACTATAAGGGTTCCTAGTTGACTACAGAACCCTAACAAAGCTACTAAGTCTTCCTCAGATATAAATTCATCCTGATCATAACAAAAATAAAAAAGAAATTCAAGATGGTAAACGCCTTTCGAATCGTTGACATAAATTTCCAGTCAATTTATATATAACTCGGTACCGTCTCCATACCAGCGACCCTGGAGCCAGTTGGTTTATCAGCGGCAGATGGGAAAAGGCCCGACGGCTGCTCGCTCGTACCTTGGTTCTTGGGGCGGCCCCTGGCGTGGGATGAAACATGCGTTGATACGCTGGCCCCATCTTATGTCCGGCACTCTGCCAGGAAGCCGAGGACGGCAGCAGAATTGCCAAGTGTCGCAAATATGCATTTTTAAAAAGTAATTATGTATTTGTGGCACTTGCGATTGAAACTTTCGGTCCTTGGTCGTCCGACACCAAAAAACTAGTAAAAGAAATTTCTACTAAACTAGTCTGGGTGTCTGGCGACCTACGAGCTGGCGCTTTTTTCGCACAAAAACTTAGCCTCACTGTGCAGAGAGGGAACGCGGCCAGTGTCCTGGGAACAATGCCTCAGGCTAATTTAGGCTTAGTTTTTTGATAATATAGCTAGTAATTGTGTATGTTAAATTAAATACGTTCTTAAGAAGGGTTTCAAATTAAATATGAAGAAAATACTAATGTACCTGCTAATAAAATTAAATTTCCAGTGCAAACCTGAAGTCCATCAATATTGTGAATATATTACATTAAAAGATGTTTCGCACTTCAGATCTTGATTTCTAAGTCACTCAAACCAGTGATATATCTACGACACGTACTTTATTGCAACCGAATTGATCAGTATAATAAGACACCTCTGTGAATCTCTTTCGGGTCATCTAACTCCATGACCCCGTAAATCGTTCCTGCTTATGTTAGAACTGAGAAAAAATATACCTACACTTTTACTTAATTTCACTTAAATCAGAGCAGATTATCCCAAGTAAGGTCGACTTTAGGGCGTCCGCTAGCTGGTGCGGGTGCACGAAACGGGCTCACCCACGCGGGTGCCATTGTAGGTAAAAACCGTCGCTTGCGTCCCGGCCAGTTAGCGTAGCTCATAGTACTATTTTCCGTTAGAATACAGAATACAGACTTTATTGGTAAATATAACCATAGTACATTTTACACGTCTTAAATCTAAAACTATTGAGTACTTAACTATGTCCTTATCATTAGATAAAACGTTAAAGCATAAGTCGTTCCCACCCGCTGCCCGCGAACGAGTGAGTACGACCGAGGCCTTTGTGTGTGTGTGTGTTTTTTTATATTAGGACGGCTTCAAATCATACAACATGATTTGATGATAAGCATGCTTTTAACAGCTACCACAATTTTAACAAAAATATACCACGTGTATTTTTGATATAACCACAAAATTAAACGAGATGTAGGTTTTATATATGATTCTGAAGGAAATCTTTAATTTAATCTTAACCACAACCGCACAATTTTTTTTTTTATCGAGCAGCAATGTATTTCGGACATCGTGATCACTTGTAACAGTTGTGACGTCGCGTCATTAATGCGACGTTTTGAGTTAGCACAAAGTAGTGATACATTGCTGGCTGTATTATTTTATATGAAAAAATAAAAGTCTTCAATTTTTTATAAAACCTATGAAAGTGTGTACATTAAAGGCTTAACTAACTACCCTTTGATTATATATTATGGTCGTATCAAAAATACACGCTGTATGCCATGTACAAAAAAAAGCGGCCAAGTGCGAGTCGGACTCGCGCATGAAGGGTTCCGTACCATTTATGACGTATTAAAAAAATCTACTTACTAGATCTCGTTCAACATTTTACCACTTTGGACACACATTTTACCACTTTAGAAGTGTCTCTCGCGCAAACTATTCAGTTTAGAAAAAAAATATATTAGTAACCTAAATATCATTTTTGAAGACCTATCCATAGATACCCCACACGTATGGGTTTGATGAAAAAATTTTTTTTTTTTAATTTTATGACGTATTAAAAAAAACTTCTTACTAGATCTCGTTCAAACCAATTTTCGGTGGAATTTTGCATGATAATGTATGTCATATATTTTTTTTAGATTTTTCATTCTGTTATTTTAGAAGTTACGGGGGGGTGACACAATTTTTTTCACTTTGGAAGTGTCTCTCGCGCAAACTATTCAGTTTAGAAAAAAATTATATTAGAAACCTAAATATTATTTTTGAAGATCTATCCATAGATACCTCTCACGTATGGGTTTGATGAAAATTTTTTTTTTAAATTTTATGACGTATTGAAAAAAACTACTTACTAGATCTCGTTCAAACCAATTTTCGGTGGAAGTTTGCATGGCAATGTATATCATATATTTTTTGTAGATTTTTCATTCTGTTATTTTAGAAGTTACGGGGGGGGGGGGACACATTTTACCACTTTGGAAGTGTCTCTCGCGCAAACTATTCAGTTTAGAAAAAAATTATATTAGAAACCTCAATATCATTTTTAAAGACCTATCCATGGATACCCCACACGTATAGGTTTGATGAAAAAAGATTTTTTGAGTTTCAGTTCTAAGTATGGAGAACCCCCAAAATTTATTCTTTTTTTTTCTGTTTTTGTGTAAAAATCTTAATGCGGTTTATAGAATACATCTACTTACCAAGTTTGAACAGTATAGCTCTTATAGTTTCGGAAAACAGTGGCTGTGACATAATCGGACAGACAGACGGACATGACGAATCTATAAGGGTTCCGTTTTTTGCCATTTGGCTACGGAACCCTAAAAACAAACATACGATTAAAGGTTTCGAAATAGAGAAAAAGTAAAAGCTGTCAGTTAAAAGCTGACAGTTTGAGAAAATTCAATAAATTAATGTCGCTACTGCGTGAGTTTACTCGCAATAAAAGTGAATTTATCGCGTTCTGCTTTAAAAAGCCTTTAAATGGCTTAGTCGTTTATCGAATAGTCTCAACAATTTGCTTTCCCTTTGAATTATTTACCCTTGCATTTTGCTTAACTCTAGGAAGGGGTTTCCCTTTCAGATTTACAGCTACAACTAAAAGGTATCCCTAACTCAAAAAATCATACCTGTGCTGTCAACGTGCAAGACACCGAGTCCTTCACTTTAGAGTACAGTCAGCAACTCAGCATCAATAGTAGGTAGCGGATGAAGCAACACGCCAAAAGTATCTACCACTCTTTGTTAATTTTCCAAATAAAGATAAATTTATAAAATCCGCATCAGAAGTAGCGGATCAGACTACGCGTCAGAAGTATCTACCCTTCTCTAATAACTTAACAAAAAGAGATATGCCTCCTGTTATCGATCGATAGGAGCGGCACATACTTTTGGCGCGTTGTTTCATCCGCTACTTTTCATTCTGACTGTACATTCGCCTTCAAAAGTATTTATATCATGTCTCTTTTTGTTAAACTACCCATTGGAGAATAGCACAACGTACTTTTGGCACATAGCGCTGATCAGCTACTTTAGGTAAATTGTTAATATCTAACAAAAACATTCTCGTTCCAGGCTCCACCAAACATTCCTCGGTGCTGGTGGACAACGAGGAAATCATCTTCGTAAATGAGGTGGGTGTATTTTTGACAGTTTTTTTTTTAAATTTTGAGAAAAATAACTATGACTTAAGAAACACCTTCGAAATAGAATTCGAAGGATACATAAGGCACCTGATATAAGTAAACAGATTAGAAGAAATAATTAATTAGAATAAATTGGAATATGACGCCCGTACCAGGAAAGTGACGATCTTAGCAGGAAAATGACGCAATCATTGCTAATATTTTAGTTTGGAGAAAAAAATCATCAGTTATATAAGAAATTTAAAATAGAAGTTGAATGAATCACGTCGTTTAAATCACGTCAAAAATTTGAATAAGGACGAATTTGAAAAAAAATAACAAAAAAAAGGCACCATGGCAACGGAACAATATGCCTGAATTATAAACTTGTGTATATTTATTGTTTAAACAAACAAATAAATAACATCGCCTGCAGATCTATTTACGCTGATCGCAATAGACAAGCCGCATTAAAATTTTGTCTCTGCGGAGACCGCAGCGCAGGCCTGAGGCGCCCGCGAGGGGCGCACATAGTCGCCTTGACGTCTGACGTTGTCATTACAATGAAAATATTTATATTTTGCAATGCAATTTTTCTTGAAAATAATTTGTATAATTCATTTTAGAGTACGTGCAGTGACAGTGTTTTTATATATATTCCTAGTCCAGAGTCTATTACGCTATCCTCAGACAAAGCTGTGCAAACATAGTCAACGTTAAATATTTGGTGTGATCGTGGGTGATAGTTTGTTTTAGTATAAGTCTCTCTTTTAAGGTATTTTATTTAGTTATACATGTAATTGTAATACGTTTTTCTGTTGACCTACTGTTACCCGTTATCCGCAATGGACTGTTGTGTATGCAATAGAAGTTTCACAACAGCAAAAGGCCTCCATATACACCAATCTCGCATCCATCACGCCCGCATATGCCCAGTTTCCTCCATTTCGAGTCCCCGGGACAACAATTTGTCAACGCCACCATCATACTCTGCCATTCCACTTGAAACTCTTCTCGGGCAGCTTAAAGCATCAACTCCGTTAGTTAAACGCATACCGCGTGGTGCTAGGTCCGTAGTGGCTGAAGCTCTGACCACAGCTGTAGACAATTGTGTACGTAACAACAACTTAGATTCATGGCAAAACTTACTAACGTTTTCATTTAAAATTCTACACGTGTCCGATGGTGGTGATGACACTATTTCCCTAACAAGAAAAATTAAAAATAATATTTTAGAGCCCAGTTTGCCTACAGCGATAAGGTCATCTCGATCTCAAGGCAAAAAATATAATTTATTTAGAAAGGTGGAAGAGAAGTTACACGACGGGGATCTTAAAGGAGCCTCGCGACTTCTTTTCTCCAGTGACACTCTCGCGCCCGATACACCGGAGACCGCGGCTGCGTTGCAAGCAAAACATCCCCCTGGCCCTACCACCCCCGCTTTTGTAGACCCTCCATCAGACGCTTCAGCCTGTCTGCGCGCGACAGAGGAAGTCGTAATATCAGCCCTCGCATCCTTCCCAAGAGGATCGGCGTCGGGCTTGGACGGCATCTCTCCTCAGCATCTTGTTGACCTCACCAGTCATGGTACAGGTGTGGCTGGCGAGCATCTCACCACGAGCATCACAAAACTGGTCAACCTTATGCTGATGGGAGATGTTTGCCAAGACGTGACGCCGGTCATATATGGGGCCAATCTTATTGCCCTTACGAAAAAGGATGCGGGGGTACGCCCTATCGCTGTTGGCTCGACCCTTAGACGTTTGGCTGCAAAAGTCTGTGTTCGGCTAACGCGTTCTAAATTGCAAACACTTTTTGAACCCGTCCAGGTCGGTTTTGGTACCCGCGGAGGCTGCGAGGCAGCAATTCATGCTGTGCGAACCTTTGTTCACAGTGACATGTGCGAGGTGCTTTTAAAATTGGATGTTAAGAACGCATTCAATTCTGTGAATAGGGACACCCTGCTGAACGAAATAAAAATTCATGTCCCAGAAATCTACAATTTTCTTCTCCAGTGTTACCATTCTCCCTCAAAATTAATTCACAAAAACAATCAGATTCTTTCGGCCGTAGGTTGTCAGCAGGGTGATCCTCTTGGGCCAGCGATATTTAGTTTGGCTATTAATTCGATAATACATAATCTAAATTCAAAATTAAACATATGGTATCTTGATGATGGGACAATAGGCGGAGATTCACAAACTGTCTTGGCGGATCTAATCAAAATTAAAAATCAGTTTAAAGATATTGGACTAGAACTAAATTTTAATAAATCCGAGTTGTACATTTCAGAGAAGATGGACCCGCTCGCCGTGTCACAAACCATTCAAAACTTCAACAATATTGCATTGAACATCAAAATCGCTTCTAAAGACAGCCTGCACATATTAGGATCGCCTATCTTTGACGAGGCCATCCCACCTCTCCTCAATAAGTCAATTTCAAAATTCACGACTCATTCGGACCGCCTAGTCAAAATTAATAGTCACTGTGCCCTATTCATTTTAAAATTCTGCTTGCTAGTTCCAAAATTTACATATCTACTGCGCTGCTGTCCCATTTGGAAATTCCCGAATTTGACCAGCACAATAGACTCCATCCTAAAGTCACAAATTGAATCCGTTCTTAACGTTAATTTTAGCGAGCAGGCCTGGACTCAAGCTTGTCTACCAGTAAGGTTCGGCGGCTTGGGAACCCGTAATATTTCTGGTGTCGCTTTGCCGGCTTTCCTGTCCTCCATCCACAGCACGTCTGATCTCGCAGGTAAAATCCTTAAAGCCCCAACGGCTACAAACTGCGAGATTGCGTGCTTGGATGGGGCCACGAATGCTTGGCTAGCTGGACGAAGTCCAAATTTTCCTCCCAGACCTAAAAAACAACGGGCTTGGGACACGATAATCTCCGTTTCCACCCAAAATTCCCTTATAGCCACATCTTCAGGTAAGGACCTCGCGAGACTCTTGGCAGCATCAAAACCGGAATCAGGTCACTGGCTTCACGCCTATCCCTCGCCCAACGCGGGTACTTTAATCGACCCTAGTACTCTGCGCATAGCTGTCGGTCTCCGTCTCGGAATCCCTATCTGCGCAGACCACAACTGTGCTTCTTGTGGGGCCCCAGTGGACCGGTTTGGTCATCACGGCCTTTCCTGCTCCTCGGGGGCCGGCCGCCTGTCTCGTCACTCCGCTCTCAACGACATCCTTAGAAGGGCTCTCATCAGCGCCGGTGTCCCCGCAGCTCTGGAGCCCCAGATCGTGCGGGACGATGGCAAGCGCCCAGACGGGATGTCGTTGATCCCTTGGAAGATGGGCCGTGCGCTGGTGTGGGACGCTACCTGCGCCGACACGTTGGCGGCGTCCTACATTTCAGCGACCAGCAGACATGCCGGGGCAGCGGCAGACACCCGAGAGCGACACAAGGCCAACAAATATAGCTGTCTCGGCGCCAACTACGAGTTCGTAGCCTTTGGAGTCGAGACACTCGGGCCGTGGGGCAAAAGTGCGCGTGGGCTCCACAAGGAGCTCGGGAAACGATTAAGGGAGGCAACAGGAGACCCTCGTGCAGGCAGCTTTCTCGCGCAAAGACTCGCTATTGCGATACAGCGCGGGAATGCTGCCTGTGTGATGGGCACTCTGCCAAGAGGCCAAGGGTTGGAGTGTACATTTTAGTTATTTTACTTTTTGAGTTAGGTTTAGTTATATTAGTTTATTTTATAAGTAGTTATAATTCTTGTAACTTACATTTAATTTGTATATACATTATTTATTAATAAATTTATCATTACAGTTGAATGATATAAAAATTATCAATGAGAGTTTGAAAAAAATTTTGTTTGAACCATAAAAATATTTATTTTTGCTATGTTTGTCATGTTTTACGACTGCGGTTAAATCATATACATACATATTCTACGTGTTATTTACAAGGGCGTAGCCAGCCAGTGAACTAGGGGGGGGGGGCGAGATGATATTGCCGAAGTTCTAGGGGGGTGGGTTTGCAGACGCTGCAGAGGGTATACATTGTATGTAAAATTTGAGCTCTAAGGGAGGGCAACCGGCCCTCTCCTACCTGTACCTGCCTACGCCTACGAAACTAAGGATAGTAGGTATTATATTGTAAAAAAAATAATCTGTAATAAAGTCATTCTATGTGCTAAAATCAATCCGGGATTAACGTTTTACGAGGACAAAAATATACTTCGCGAATTGCATACCTCATAAGCAGCTTAAAACTTAATAGATCTATTTCCATTTATTTTTACTAAACACAACTGATGTACTTATTCATAAAGTCTCAAAAGTGGCGTTAATATCATTGGCTAATTAAATATTAACAGGTATTTGAGAGACAAGTATTCAGCCGTGTGACAAAAAGATAATGACCAACCAGCGTTGAAATAAAGTATTATTTGAACTAGATAATGCATAATATTATATAAACTTGAATATCTTTCTAATCTTGCATACAACTTTAATGTAAGTCATATATATATAAGAAGTAATGCTGCTTGTTTTGGAGAAAACCGCGAGTGTGGCACGTCTCACGGACTTACTGCACGCAGTAACTGACTTTGAATATTTTTTTCTAGCATATGATAATAATTACAATGTTTATTTTACCATGCCTTGTTGTGTTTTAATGTGCTTTACGAATAAAAAATAGTGTGAAGTATTTACTTATATGCTAGGTACCGGTTTAGTAATAACACGCATATCACACCTAAAAATCACACTTTGAAAATACACCCAGGTAGCGCAGTCTGTTGCTTCATCCTAAGTATAAGTCCGGGTTGCTGCGTATTTATATTTTCATGACACTTGCTCGAAAAAGATCTTATTTCATGCAGGTGTACTTAAGGACAAAGGCCTATTTTGTTCCCGCGAGAGTTATGGATTGTGAAAAAAATACCTACAACTCCCTAGGGAGTTATAGCTTTTTTTTAAATATGACACTTATTCATACAAACCAAGGAGCATAAATGAGTTTTACTTTAAAAATACTGACGTTTATAATATATATTTTTGTTAATGTTTAAAAAAAAAAAAATTGATTATTTTAACAGCTGTTTAAAATATCTTTACATAATTTTCAATCGTGGCTGAATGCCGAATAGATCTCTGCCTTCGATGCCTAACCTGTCAAGAAATTACAAAATGGCGGACGAATGTTTGAAATGTCATCGTATTTAAGAATTATTTCGCTTATAATTTAGTGCTTTCTTCGCAAGTGTGATGAAAAACATTGTGTGTAACTCCGGGGGAAAGCATATTGCAAACTCGGACTTTAATTCTTAATTAATATAATTACCACCCTCGCTTCCAAAATTACACTTATCCCCCTCGTTGCACAATGTACTATTGTTGGAGGGTGCTGCTACTGGTAATGCCGTGTGATTAGCTTGCCGGAGTCCCGAGGGACGCGACGCCTGTGCCCGCGGCCTACTTCCTTGAGCGGAGGTCAAGGTTGTTTATAACTCCCGTGTTTCTTACAGCGTTAACTAATCTGTTTCACCTCATCTATTTAACTAGATGACTTACATGACAAATCTTATAAACTAAGTCTTATTTTGTGTGTATGAATCAGATTCAGAAATTAATTTTCTGTTATTTTAATATAATACCTTTTCACGAAATTTCAAGTACCTATCTTAAAATAAAAGTTTTACACCATACAACGTTCAACCCTGTTTTAACCTCCTTAGGGGTTGAATTTCTCAAAATCACTTCTTATCTCTTGTAAACTTTATAGTTTTTATAGTTTTGACTCTGCGTTTATAAATCATTCAGTCACTCAGGACACACGCATTTATATACATACATATATTATAGTTTACACATTATTTGCGCTAGTATACAGAATCCCCTGAATATTTACGAGCTGCCGGATTGCACTGTTTCATGGATAGCTTGCCTAAACCTATAAACGTGACAATGTTATTATCACAACAACGTTCTGGAATAAGGTAGATACCTGCCAGAAAACAGAAACTTTTGAAGTGTCTAGGGAAAAGCAGTGACAGGCCATTTTACTCGTACTACATTAATTTAGCTCTCGCTTGACATACACACAGTCTGTAGGTACTACACAGTACTATATATGGGTGAAATAGTGGCGCGTCATGACGCTATCTGTAGAATAGATAATTTGATTTAAATGCTGATTATGAATTCGGTATTACCATCGTCTGCGTGATTGACTTGATATAAGTATGTATATGCCAAATTGCAGCTTTCTAGTAGGTATACATACAGACAATAGTTGACTCTGGAACCTTAAAAAGGTAAGCTAACATGAAACATGAAAGGCTCAACGCGATATTTATAAGCCATTTTTCTAAGCTTTAGTCACAAACCAAAAATTGTAACTATGGTCAACGTCAAATGCTCGAGCGCATGAGAACTAGTTTTTGCTTCAGAGATGTGTAAGCCAAGAAATAAGAAAGAACCAAAAAATATGACAACCGGTCTGGCCTAGCGGGTACGATACGGGTACCCTGCCTATATATGAAGCCGATGGTCCTGGGTTCGAATCCCAGTAAGGGCATTTATTTCTGTGATGAGCACATATATTTGTTCCCAAGTCATGGATTTTTTCTATGTATTTAAGTATTTGTATATTATTAAGGTACCCACGAGGAAACAGAGATTTCTGAGGGCAAAAAAAGAAAAATAATAAAATGACTTTAGGTCAATTTCACAAAAAAAAAATTGTTGTTTTTTTTTTAGATTTTTTGTATGTATTTGTACATAAAATGTAAACGCTATTTGTAAAACTGTAACTCAGAATGAATTCGAACTCTTTTTTGTAAAACCTATTTTTTACAAAGTGTTACGATAGTATTTCTTCCTTGTGAGATATGTTTACAGACTGATTTGCGAATAAATCTGATGCATATATTAGAACGTTGCACGCTGGTTTAGGGGGTATTTAGATATTTACGTTTTACTCGAGAATAAGTAACCTTATTTCACCGTGTCACATATAGTAGCGATTCGTAGCTCAGATGGAATACATCGCTTTGCAATGGTGAGGGATATTCGTATTGCTGATTGATCAAGCGAGCGCGAAGCGCCTGTTAAAATATTTTTTTTTTAGTTTAAAAATAATTTTAGTCGATTAAGCCGTTTAGTCGAAATAACCAAAGTTAGCTGAAAAATGGCCTGTCGTATTTTTTTTCACGGTGAAACTATAAATTTTAGGAAAAAAGTCAAATCTTGCGATTGTTGTACATAAAATAAAAATTCATATATATTTTTCCATAATTTTTTGTTGACCCATTTAGAAGAAATAGCCTCTAGAAAGTAACAGATTTTCGTCAAAAACGGCGCGTAGCGCCTTAAGTAATGACATCAGTGTACATACATTCGAATTGGCCTATTAGGAAAATTGTTTCCGTCTGTTATACTCTACGGGTCATATTTGGGTATGTCGATAATTATGTTTTTTGTCAATTTCGTTTTTCTAAATTCTTCTAAACAGCGGAGCTACACATTTTTCAGTTTTAAGCTATGCTCGCGAGGTCTACAGCTCACAGAGCTACTAGTATAACACACTATAACATTTTCACTATTTGGTTTAAAAATTGTCAGGAAACGTCAAAAAAATTAACTACCTATTCAGAGTTGACTTTGAACTGAGCCTCTAGTGTAAGTTATTCGATAGCAGTGAATGGAAATAAAACATGGAAGCATTCTGAACGCTCAATTATAGCTCAACGTAAACTACCCTAAGGTGGGCGGGGGTTACAAACTACTCGATTGGCAACTTCAGTTCGACCAATATGACAGTCAGTGATAGATGGCTAAATCGGTTTATAAAAACAACGTTTTTTTATAATTAAAAATGTCTTCATGTTGTCGTGACGTGATGCAAAAGTTATCCTGAACATTCCAAGGACTACAGGATCACTTTTCACGTGTAAGTAAACAGATAACTTCAGTAAAATTTGGAATAAATATGACGACATTTTTTCAATATTACCGTGCTAATTTAAAACGTAACTGCATACGACTTTCATAACAACATACGTCTTTTTAGATTATGAGGATAATAGGGATGATGTTATGCCAAATGAAGTAGATTATTTTATTAACTTATGTTTGATTTAGATATTTTCTATATTATAATAAATTCCTTATTGATTATTATGTATTTTCCTTTTATCTTTCATGGGATGGAGCTATAAAAAACTACCTAGTTATTTATTATTTAAGGTATAAACCGATTCCCACAAGATGCTGTTCGCAGCGAACTATGGAAAAAAGCTGTCCAATTAGAGAGACATGAAATTGATTGGATGCCTGGCAAGAGATCTAGAATATGTTTTATTGATTTTAAAGATAAAGATTTCAAATTTGTAAAAAAAAGGCTTCACACAGCTTAATAAAACAGCTGTTCGTTTAATGGTTTGCTACGGCCGCTCTGTGACAACCAACCTGTGAGATAACCATACCCGGTCTCCTATATGTAGTATATGTAGATATTTTTTCTGTCACTCCTTCAATGAATTTGTTTAAGGCGCTCTTATAGACAGATTTTAGGTTTTTGAGGGGGTGAAGCAGACGAAGTGGTAAAGCAAGCAGGCGGGCGCCCCGCGCGCCGCGCTCGCAGCAAGCCTACGTCCTTATTCTGACGCCATCCGTATTCTGGTTTGTTAGTTCTGGGATCTTTACCGGAAATTTATATTGATTATGATTTAAACTTAATGAAATTAAAAATTAGATAATTATATATAATACTAGAGTATACCGCGGCAAATTGAGAATCTAGTAAAATGATACCAAATCGTTTTGTGTCGAAATAATATTACTTACTAATTCAGACAAAAGTTACTATATATGATTTAAAGCAGACAGTTGTCTGCTTTAAATCATATAGATACCTATTCAAAACTTAGTTGACCTTAAAAATGCAATAGAAGTCAATTTCGGGCAAGTAGTGAAAAAAGGAAGAATACTAGCAAAGCTAAGTAATTTGTGGAAGTGAACGTAAAAAGGTAGCATGTTTTTGCTGGTATTGAGATAACTGAAAACATAAGCATAAGGTATGCACAATCATATGTAGCTCCAAAAAGTAGATAAATTATGCTATCTTCTCAAAAAAGAACCATGACTCTAACTGTAACGACTATTTCTATATTATTTTTTGAATTGACGACAATGAAGACGATTATAAATTTTAAATGCAAAAGTCGAGAAAACTGCTATTATTATTTATTATTTAAAGTTTATAATGGCAAAAATGCACTTATACTACTACTACTACTACTTCGAAGTTATATAGTAATGAGTATAATTGACTGACTTTAATTAATGTCTAATAAAGAATCAGTCTGTTGTCTGTCTACTCTGTCTGTAATCAAATATTACAAGTATATTTGACCCACTGAGGTTTCAGATGAAGTTGAAAATCTGCATACATATGTAAGTAGGGTGACAATGAAATATTATGGTACCATCGAGCTGATCTGATGCATGAGAGAGGAGGTGGCCATAGGAACTCTGTGTCAAAATATCGCAACCAAATTGCGTTTGAGGTTGTTAGAATTGTCTCAATGAGTATTATTTTCCTTTAGAAAGAAGTACAGTTAAGACCTGTTCCGTAAAGTTAATTAACATACAAAACTTTCCGATGAACAAAATTATTTTATCGTCAACTATGTTATTTATCCCTTCAAGTGGTGGCACACCACTCACGGGTCGATGCGATAGCCAGAAAGCTGTCGGCCAACAGAGGGTGGTTAGTGAGGTGTTGCCATATTTAGTGGCAAAATTAAAGGCTTTGAAGTATATTTACGCTCTTCTAGCGCCCAAAAGTAGCTAGCAAGTTAGACAAGGAAAACATACATACACACGCTTGTTAACGCTTGGTTGCTAAGGACCGTTCATCCGGGATCGAACGCCTAGGTCGAGTTCTGTCTTGATTTTTAAAGAGGTTATTTTGTAAATACACGATATCCTCGAGGAAACGGAAAGATTTTAACAGTATATTCCGGATCGTATTTAGAGGCAAAAATGTCATATAAACTTTTTTATTCGCCTAGTTTCAGAGTTAATACCAATTAAAAAAAATATTTTTCGTTGTGTTTTAGTGCATAACGCCTTTTTGATGGCTATGTCGCCAGTCGCCACTTTGGGACCTAGTCTAGACTACCTTCTTGACAGATATCAAAGTCACAAGGTACCATTTGAATAGACTAATTTTTACGAAAAAAAATGTACCAATTTATATTAATCCATAAATTTTCCAAGAACATGAACTTAATATGTTTAAAGACATACAAAAAGTAAAAAAGAAAAAATTTTTTTTTTTGCGGAATTGACTTAAACTTGTACATGAAATTATTCTTATGACCTCAGAAATACGTGGTAAAAAAAAATCCGTTTCCTCACGGACACTTTTTATGACTTAACCTTTGAATTTTAAGCCCTACGTAGAAAATTAATTAACAATTACCTCCAATCATAACTTTGTTTTGTGGTGGTAGTCATTTTTAATAAGGAAACTGGAAAACTGTCACTGTTGCTAGGTTTGATTAGTTAGGTGCATGTGGCGAAATGCATAAACATTACAATAATTTAACAACAACAAGGACAACTTCAACAGAAGGACATGATGTCACGATCCTTAGCATTGAGGGACCAAGAAGAAGAAGACAATAATTTAATTGTTCTATTCGAATAGCGTATTTAGTGCTTATTCTAACGATATATGCTTCAATATATACTTTTATGCATAGATTAGCTTAAATAGTTGAATTTGTAATATTCTCTAAATCCGCGCTGAACACCCGACGGGGCCCGCCACGTGACTATTTTTTACGTTTTGGCTTCTGCCACTTGAAGGGATATACTATAGGCCTTGACTAGTGATTCATTTCAAAATAAACTATTTTAATATATACATATTACACATAAGCACCCTAATGCAAAAATGAAGAAAATATATTTTGCGAAACTTTCGATCGATTTTTCCACTTATATTTTGTATTGGCAGGAAAAATAGTAAAAGCATATCACAAAAACATAACAAGGTCCAAGGTTTTAAAGAAGAAGGTAACATTGGCCGAGACCTGAAATTGACGGCAGAGTGTCATCGAAATTTTTACTTGAAAAAAGAAATAAAATGTCACCAGTTTTCATTTCATACAAAACAGAAATAGCATGGTATAAAAGTATTATACCAAACTTTTACAAAGGACTTTATGTTTAACATTATCAAAAATGGAATTTAGTGACATTTTTGAATTTACAGAATAATTAACCAGTGAAATAAAAATATTGGCGAGAGGTACAAATATATACGAACTTCCGAACCGAGTACTTGCAAAATTTTGAATGGAATTTGAAGGGTAAATATCACTCCTGCTCACCTTACAAAATAAAATAGTTGATAAATGTTGTAAATAAAGTCTTAAGTGTATACCATATGAAAGTTAATAAACCAGAAATACCAAACAAATTCAACACTTATAACATAAACTATTACAGCCATTTGAGCACTTCCACAAAAACGTGAAATGGTACCTTTCACTAAGCACTATTTAAATCCCACATATTTAAATCCAGTATATCTCCTGCATCCTGTATGTGTTAAAAATGAAGCTGTTCCATTATAATGACTTATATAAATTAAACAAGCGGATTAATTTTATTTGTTTACGTTTAAAAATAGGTATTCAATTTGATTATTACTGTAATAGCCATTTAAAATATTATTTTACCTAAATTGATAATTAAAAGTAGGTACCCCTCACGAAATAAGTACTACTGAATTTTATACTTAGCAATGTTTTATTAAAATGTACATATATTTTACCTTCCTCGTATTAAAAATGAAAAGTAGAGTGTTTAACTCGGGTGCAAGGCACCATTTCATCATTTGGTTAATCGTGGCTGTATGCCGGACAGGTGCGTGTGTAAAACTTGTCAAAAAAGATAATATGACGGATGGATGTCTGAAATGTCACCGTATTTAAGAATCAATTAGCTTAAAAATTAATTTTTTCTTCGTAAGAGTGATGAAAACATTGTGTGTATTACATATTTGTGTATTTATAGTGTGATTATCCATTTTATGTAACTTCCGCTAAACTAGCACAGGTCCGACGCTGACAGTGGTCACGGGCGTACTGGCGTACTGACGGTATTGCCGCGCGGGGTAAAGTTTAGTAGACAAAATGTTGAATTCATAATTATGAATGAAAAATTTAACGCATCGATAAACTGACAAGCAAAATGTTAGAGTTACTTAAAAGCTATTGAATGAAGTAAATTTCATATTGATATTATTCATAGTACTTCTAAAATATCGAAATAAATACAGTTTTAAGCATATTTTCAAAGCAAAAATCTATCGAGAAAAAGATGAGCCATCGTGTTTCTGACAAGCATACGGCTAGTTCAAAGACTGAAGTTATACATACTAGAAAATAATCGATGAAATCCTTGTACAAGCCTGTAAATATCGATTTAAAAATAGCGCATTTTACTATACACCGCGCCTTAACAAATACACATATTATCTAAAAATGTCGATTATTTGAATCCACCCTCTACTGTCATATATATATCCCTGTATGGCTAAGACTTTTTGTCGAAACTTGCATTTAAACAACGCACGCAGAGGTCACTATTTCCAAAAAAAAACTTCCGATGGAACTGAAAGTGGAGATGAGCCCTTATTGTTACTCAGTCTTTTCAAATATTTTTGACCCGATTTGTGTACCCATGTAAATTTTCCTGGCTGTGCCTGAAGTTCCTGAACGTGACTACGCTCTGACATACAGATTAATAATAAAATTTGTCTAGCCATAAAAAATACTTACTATAGCGGAATATGTTAACACAACAATGAATATTTACTTACGTTGGGTTAGTCTCTCATTTCATAACAAGATTTTTTTATACGTGGATTATTTGACTGGTTCTTCAAACTATTATGGCATAAACCTATCACTGTCCACGTCATATTATAATCAAAATATGAACCGCGAACTCTCAGCTGCCAGTACGTACAGCAAGAAGGTTATTAGCGGATTAATGTCGCTGATTGGTAAGTTATTGACATTATATGCATTTTATCTATGGAGGGTAGAGGTAAGGAGAACAATCTCTTATGTGAGAATTGTTGCTAACGTGTTCAACTGGCAGCTGTAAATAATAGTTCGAAATCTCTCCGGTGGCGCTAGGGTAGCACAAGGACATGACATGAACTTGGACGTTATTGACGGAGTGAAGTGCGCTGTTAGTCATTTGATTTTTTTATCAAAGTCAAAAATTTGTTCGCGGTGTATCGTGGCGCCACCTATTTAGGGTTTTTTGATAGACACGTTTCATACACGTAGATTGTTCTCCATACCTCTACCCTCCATAATTTCATCTATACTTATCCGTGTACATTACTGTAATAGAGATTACTATTATTTCGTTTATCAGTTTTGATTACAGGCTCTGTTAACGTATCGTCTTATTTAAATGTCCGGCGTATTTGTGTATGTGTGCTAATTGTCCTGAGAATTTGAATGGTAATGTTCTCAAATGCGGATTCCATGTTTTATTTCCGTTCACTGTTCGATAGCGAAACGTGACGTACGCGTTTGCGTCATTTTGTATGGGATTTTGAGTTTCTAAAACATCCAGCTTGGCGCGCTGTTTCTAAATCCCATACAAAACGAGAGTACGTCACTTTTCGCTATTGAATAAATGTATACTAGAGGTACTGCTTTAGATTGATAACGACTGAATGGATTATTCCAATATACATACCAACTATACCAAATTACTCTAAATATCCTCTCGATAATGACTAAACTAATTAACCAGACATATCAAAAAATGAAAATGGAACATCTATTGGAATATTTGGAATAATATTATAATTTTTTGTTAACGTTTTCCTGGAAACGTTTAAAATATGTTCAAATTAAATTTGTTGTAAGAACCCAAAAGGATTTTTGATTAGTAAATGATTTTACTCTAATTATTCTTATTGGAAATCCTTGGGGGACAAATTTTACCTAAGATAGGTTAAAAAATAAAATCAAAGCACAAAGAACAATTTAAAAAAAAAGTAATGGTGCGCCCGCTCGATACACTAAACAGACTACGTAAAGTATCATTTTTCGAGTAGGTACATTAAACATATTTTTGTATCCATGTGCAGCGGTTCGAGTGGACCGTGAGTGGATCGGTGGGCGCGGGCGAGGTGCTGACGCTGCAGCTGCTGGCGCGCGCGCGATGGGGTGCGCCGCGCCTGCTCGGCGTGTACCGCCTGGGCCTGCAGATCCTCGTCGCTGACGGCCAACTCTCCATTACGGACACGCTGGTTGACGAGCGCAACAAGCCCGTGCCGGTAAATATTCTCTCCTCACACTCTACCGTAACCGATTATTCAACACATCTGTCTCAATCAATGTGCTACCTCAAATCAAATCTGTAAATAAAGGTCATTAAGTATTAATATAAACACCATTCCACTTTTTACCTACTTATTGGTTGTTCGATCACTTTGTCATACGATATTTAGGTACAAGGTCCGAGTAAAGGATGACTCCGCTAGACCGGGCCGGGCCTGGACTGTGGCGTCCGATACGTCATTTCTATGACGGCTTATCGGTGATCACGTGGTGCTTTCCATATAAAACGAAGCGCAGGAAGCTCCGGCCCGCCCCGGCCTGGTCTAGCGTGAGTCATCCTTAATACCTTAACGACACGATACAATTTGCGAGAGCTTATATACACTCGCGAGTAAAGAAACGGAATCAGTTCACATATTTAGCTTCTCCGCTCAATATTTTTTTAACTGTTATGTCATCCGGCAGAAAAATGCATCAAATCAAAGCTGAACAAAAATCACATCATTCCATTGGTTTAAGGTTTCACAACTGAAAAAATAACCTGTTTTTTTTATATTTTAAGAATAGATTCAACGCTTGGAAAAAATACAGTGTAGATTTAGATTATGTTAAATAAACATAAATAAAATATCTTTATTTCGTAGAACTGATTTCATAGTTGTTAGTAGCAAGTAAAAACTCGACCAAGAGCATGTCGGGCCATGCTCAGTGTAGGGTTCCGTAGTTATCATTCTGTCAAAATAGGCTAAACGCGGGCTAATACTTACTAATAAAGTATAATTTACATCACAAGCATAAGGTAGTAACCTTCGCAGCGCTTTGTACGTCTTTTTATTAAGAAGAGAAAACTTTTTGCAATAACTCAAAAACGGCTGGGTTGGGCCAATCATGTTCGCTATAATTTTCATTGAAAGTATTTATTAATTCTTTGTATAATGAGTTTTTTTTGTTCATATTTATTCCATGAATCAAAAGCTAAAAGGGGACACATTTTTTTTCATTCAGGCTATTATTTTCGAAAATATTCATTTTATCAAAAAATGTTTCTTAGAGAGCCTTATTCGTTTTGTAAGATTTATCCAAGTATCCAACGTTACTCCACACTATTGGGTTAATGCGAAAAAATTGTATGGGAGATAACATAAAAAAATAGTCTTGTATTTTTTATTTTACCATTCAGTCGCCATGCATGATTTAGGTATCCATGAAAAATTCCAGCTTTCTAGCACTAACGATCACGGAGCAAAGCCGCAGCAGATGGACAGACGGGCAGACATGGCGAAACTACAAGGGTTTCTAGTTGACTACGGAACCCCAAAAATAAATTAATTACGTACGATTAAAACTAGGTTAGTGTTATAGGGATATAATAATTTAGATTGTTTAACTTTTAATTTTCAATAAGGGCTAATTGCTACTCCTTTATTTTCCCAATCCATTGGATGAGAACTGAACTGTCATATTTGTCATGACATGCAGAATACTGTTAGGACTGCTGCTAACTCGACCTACTAGGGATACAATTTTCTTGCACATGATTGCCGGAAAACCTAGTCCAAGCTTCGCAAAACATGCCAGATGAACTACATGTAGTAGGTAAGCCCAAAAGCTTTAGAGGTTCATTATAATTACATAATCTCCAGTTTGTTCTGGGACCAAGTGTTTAACAAACTTGGCTAATTATTTGACGTGGCACCGACTTCAAACGTATCAGTTGCTAGCGCATATAAAACGGGATGATATTTTATGTTATAATTTTTTAAGTTGGTTTTATGTTCTTTTTTAAGATATCTTTTATTTTCATTAGCTTTGATTTGATGCTGTTTTCAAGATTGCATGAAAATAGGAAAAAATATTGAGACAGAGGAGCCAAACATGAATAATGATTCCGTTTCTTTGCTCACGAGTAGAACAATATTTTCTTTAAATTTTACTGATTCAATCAAAAATTAAATAAAAAAAAACAGAAAGCATTTATTTCGTTAAATAGTATACAACATAACACATTCATGGTTGGGACTTTCTAGTAAGTATGTATAATACCTGTGACAGGAAGCCCCGCTCTTCTACATTTGTCTAGTACATTAAAATTTTGTACACGGTTAACGACAATAAAGTCTAACATTGTGCAAACGGCAATCACCTTAATATTTGTAGTTACATATCCATGCAACCACTTTGGCAAGTTATTATTCGTATTAGGTACCTCACCCATGGGAGTAAATGTGCACGATTTTTAAAGAATTAAAATACTTTAACCTTGAGTGGTGTTTTGCGTGAAAGCTGTCCGAGCGTGCTGCGCGGTAATTAACAGGGAATTAGATTACTCGTACCCATACCACTTTCAGCGCTTGCTATACCTACCTGCCTACTTATTTACTGCTACTCAGATTTATTAAAAAAAGTAGGAACTTAAGTCTTAATTATCTTCAAGTCCATTCACGCTATTGTAACCCTTAAAAACTAGAATTGTAAATACAATTACTAACAATTATTTACAAGGTATACAATTACTGTTACATAAATACAGTCAGATGTCTATATTAGTAATAAATAAGCCAAAGCCGTATTTAATAATGATGTATATATTTAGTTTATTTATATCGGAAGGCATACGAGTGTTATCAGCAATTCGCCACTATCACGAATTATAAATGCGACAGCTTCTGGCCTGACTCGTATTTTGGTTATAAAGTCAGACCAAGATAAGTTGACAGCTATCTTGACAGCCCAGGCAGTGCAAGTGTTATTTTAAACGTCAAACTTCTATGGAATTATTACGTTTACTTAACACTTGCACAGGCTGGGCTATCAAAATCGCTGCTAACTTAGCTTGGCTTGACTCTAGTAAAATCAAACACTCTGTGCACGCGAATACGTAGTTTGCTCTCGGTCACACCTACCCTCCGTAGGAAAGTGTGACAGAGAGAGCATTACGTATTCGCGTGCAGCGAGTGTTTGATTAAAAATAAAAGATAGGCAGGTAGGTATTTTGCCTTTAAATATAAAAATGTTAGTAGCCTATCGGTACCCAATGGGTGCGGCTTATAAATCTGTGGTTGAGGATTAGACCCCTGGCTCTTACCAATTAGTTTGGAACTTACTTATATGCACAAAATATCATTTAAAACCGGACATATCCCAAAAAGGCTTGATCTCCTCTCTAGCTTTCGTAATAACGAGTGCTTGTCGAGACGAGATTTTATTTTATTACACACTACTTAGAGTTTTTATTTTATTTTAACGTCAAATATCCGAGCATATTGGATTTTACCTAATATGAATTCATTTTATATTAAGTCTCTTTTTATCTTATTTTTTACCCGAATGCAGTAGGTAGGAGAGTTATAAGTACAATATAGGCAAGGGTCATAAGTGAGTCAATAGGAAATTTACTTAAGAGGCTGTCAATACCTTAAGCGCGCACACTGTCTATTTGTATCGGAGTAAATGAGATAGCACTGTCGCATGTTACTGGGCCTGGGCAAAGGAACAATAAGAAAAATATTTAAATAAAAAAAAGTAGATTATTAGTGTAATATTTTACTCAATAGCGGTTTAGATATAAATGTTTTGAAATTGTGATTTTAATTGCAGACCCATAAGTCAAAACAATAAAGACATAGAACCGTTTAATTGTGATTTTAAGACCAATCTTTGCAATTATTTTCTACTCGTATCGAGCCGATTTCGTTCAATCATGTATCGAGTACAACCACGGTCTTTGAAATATAATTAATATGAACATATATTTTTCTTACTTGACTAAAACAAATAGTCTTTCTTAAAAAACTGTTTAAGTAACATCAATTTCAAGGACATTGGATGTTGACAGCCTTTTAACTCGTACGATTGGCATTCGGGATGGTGGTAGCGAGTAAATTAACTCGCACTTGGTGTTAAGGTATATTATAAAGGCATTAGTCTACTGGACAAGTTTTAAATGGTGAAAAATAGAGATACTACTCCTAAAAATACGTTTGTTAAGAATGATGTATAGAAAAATGCATTTGAATCGTTTATAAGTACACAAAAAAAATTCAAAACTTGTAGATTAAAACAGGCGACAAAAAAAGACATTTCCTTTTTAGCCAATATCTCAAAAAGTATTAATATTTCAGAAATTTGAATAGAAGATTATTAAACAAAAGAAAATTCCAATTAAAACTTCTTTACTTGCAGAACTTTTTATTTAACGCTGAACATATTTAGGTCTCCACGCGTCGTAAAATGCAAGTACGCCACATCAAATATTTAGTTTGCCTACTCCAAGTAAATTTACTCATTTTTAGGGTTCCGTAGCCAAATGGCAAAAAACGGAACCCTTATGGATTCGTGATGCCAGTCTGTTTGTCCGTTTATGTCACAGCCACTTTTTTCCGAAACTATAAGAACTATACTGTTCAAACTTGGTATATAGATATATTCTATGAACTGCTTTAAGATTTTCACACAAAAATAGAAAAAAAAAAACAATAAATTTTGGGTGTTCCCCACACTTAGAACTGAAAACAATTTTTTTTTCATCAATCCCATACGTGTGGGGTATCTATGGATAGGTCTTCAAAAATGATATTGAAGTTTCTAATATCATTTTTTTCTAAATTGAATAGTTTGCGCGAGAGACACTTCCAAGGTGGTAAAATGTGTCCCTTCCCCCCCTGTAACTTCTAAAATAACAGAATGATAAAACTAAAAAAATATATGATATAAGTACATTACCATGCAAACTTCCACCGAAAATTGGTTTGAACGAGATGTTTTATTTAAACCGTCATAAATGGTACGGAACCCTTCATGGGCGGGTCCGACTCGCACTTGGCCGCTTTTTGAATATTACAAAAAGTTAACATGAAGTAATTGATTGAGGAAATTAATTACCAATTAATGTCATTGAAATTACATGTAATTGCAACTAATATAATTGCAATGAATATAATTCAATCTCATGGAATTAAACTACAGAAGTAATGAATTACGCCTAACACTGCTATGTAATTGTATACCTATAGATAGGTACCGAGAACCGTCCCGCTGCCGGACACAAAGGCCTTGAAAGGGGTTGGGCAGTAGCTATCACCAGCCCCATGCAGATACTTTTACAGCTACTAAATCAATTTGCTTTAAAAACAAATACACGGCCCGATTCGAAGAATGAGATACGATGACGATAAGTTCTGGTTAAGATAAGTTCTCAATTATTCGGGCAACCAATGTCACTTTGACGTTAGAAATATCGTAGATAAATCTTATTGGGATCACATCTGGAACGAACGAATTTTAACATGTCGTTTAGTTATCGATCTTTTAAGGATTCCCCATGATCTTAAACGTGTCTTAATCATTCTTCGAATCGGGCCGACAGGTGCAAAATATTAGCAAGGCGCGTTAGGTAGGTAAGTTATAATAACCTGAGATATTTGGATGAATAATTCACGTAGCGCTCCATAGTTCGTCTTTGAGTTTCTGCTCTTCCATTTCATTGCTCGACTTCAAACGGATATGAGATTTACAGCTAAGCGTTATTTTTGCTTGTAGACGTTAGGTGAGGATCTATGACAAACAATACTGCTGTTTTAAGTTTAAATAAAAAAGTAATCGGTGAGTTCCCTCTAAAATAAAAAAAATTGTAGCAATTTTCATATATATTGAGCGTAGTAAGGGACTCAAAAGCGCACGAGATGTAAATAACTTTGATCTCGTGTAGTACACAAACAATTTCACGTCAACAGTGAAAACATATTTGGAAGGTAAAAATACAACCTGAAAAAATGTAATCCGTCTTCATAACTATTTCACTCAAGGTATTCTAACAATTAAGTTACCGCAATAAAACAAAACGACAGAAATTTCAATAAAATAATTCGGAGATAATAACGAACATCAATTGACAGTTCACACAACTTTATGTAGAATTATTTACTTAGCGTAATAATTGCGTTAATTTTTATAAGTTAATTGTTTAATAACAAAATACGTAAAAAATAGTATTTTTATTACATTTTAAACTTTTAGTTCATTAATTAATTATTACGAATCAAAACTCGTAGGGTGTTTTGTAACGATGCGGTCTGACTTATTGCGGGGGTCTATTTATTATAATTATATTCCGTTGAATTACGTATAACGTAGCAAAATGCGATTTTGCTACGTTAAGCAGCAAAATTACCCTTGTTCGAGCTACTGACGTGAAAAACATATTGTTTAATTAATTGTGTTAGCCTCCATAGTACCGACAAGTTCATAATTAGGTATACATTTTTTCACCTTACCTATAATTGCAATAAGGTGAAAAATGTTAACATATTTATGAATTCGACTGTACTATACCCCCGCCTTACACGTTTTAAGTTCTGTAGACGAGTCGTCATACAGGTATGGGTTGTATTATCTATTTATTTTGCCCTGAACAACAAGCATAGTGCGCAAATCCTAACTGTATACCTACTTGTGATACATTTTTATCTTAGCTCGCAGCGGAGCGCATTATGCGCACACATGGAATATATTACCTAAACGCGAATCACATGCACGGTAAATTCCAACCTACAAAATTGGAAATCCTCCGTACCGATATTCACAAACATCAGGTAAGAGATTTCTTGGTTACATGCCCATAAGGTACCGATTTAAAACAATGGCTGCTCATCATACCTACGGTTTACCGAGATCATATCGGCAATATGTATAATCTTGTATTCTATGATATAGCCTATGTGTAAAATTCCTATTACATTCCTTCTTCATGTAAGACAAAGTATGAAATAACTTTTTCAATCACACTTTCTCGAAAAAGTTCTTATTTCATGCAGGTCTACTGAAGTACAAAAGCCTATTTTGTTCCCACGGGAGATATGGATTGTGAAAAAAAGCTATAACTCCCTAGGGAGTTATAGATTTTTTTAATGATGTCACTTTTTCATACAAACCAAGTAGCATAAATGAGTTTTACTTTTAAAATACTGACGTTTATAATTTAATATTATTGTTTATGTTTAAAATTAAATAATTTGATTAATTCAACAGCCGTTTAAAATATTTTTACATAATTATTAATCGTGGATGAATGCCGAATAGGTCTGTGCCCTTGATGCTAACCTGTCAAGAATTTACAAAATGGCGGACGCATGTTTTATATGTCACCGTATTTGAGAATTATTTCGTTTAAAATTTAGTTTTTTCTTCGCAAGTGATATGAAAAACATTGTGTGTAACTCCGGGGGTAAGAATATTGCAAACTCGGGTCTTTAATTCCCTCGTATCCTAATTTACGCTTACCCCCCTCATTGCACAATGTACTATTATTCTATATTTTATTCAATACCCAGCTGCCAATATTGGTTACGAAGTCTGTTACATGTCGGAATGTGTTTTGTTTGGGTTATGACCAGAATTACATTACTAATAATGTCATTCTTACGTTCGGTAATGATATTGCAAAACCTTGTTACACACTTGTGTAATAATATTCTACGTTATTCGATTGTGGCTTAGTAGCCACGGGTAGTTTAATATAATATTACGATACAAGTGCGAAAAATAGGACATTGACAACTAGTGGGGATAAATTAAAACACGACCGAAGGGAGTAAAAAATATAATAACTCGTAATTAGGTAAATTGAAATTAGTACATTGTGCAACGAGGGAGGTAAGTGTAATTTTGGAAGCGCGGATGGTAATATTCTTACCCCCGGAGTTACACACAATGTTATTCATCACACTTTCGAAGAAAAAACAAAATTTTAAGCGGAATTATTCTTAAACACGCTGACATTTCAAACATTCGTCCGCCATATTGATATTTGTTGACAGGTTAACCATCGAAGGCACAGAACTATTCCGCATTCAGCCACGATTGAAAATTAAATTGAACATATTAAATGATTAACAACAATATTTTTAAGGCCAAACTTATTTACGCTACTTGGTTTGTATGAAGGAGTGACATTATTTAAAAAAAAGTTATAACCCCCCGGGAACAATATAGGCCATTGTCGTTCAGTTCAGCGTGAAATAAGATATTTTTGCAAGCAAGCAAGTGTGATGAAATATATTTTACAGTACATATGGTGCTACTTTACCGCACTAGTGCGAAAATTAGCATATTATGTTACTGTGTCGAACATTTAAAGGGCCATAAGTACTGTAAAACTTTGTACGATACATGTGCGAATAGGTTATTCGCAACTCGTGTCGATTTAAAACACTCCCTTCGGTCGTGTTTTAATTTATCGCCACTCGTTCGAATTTCCTATTTTTCGCACTTGTATCGTAATGTACTATTACAGTACATATGGTGCTACTTTACCGCACTAGTACGATAATTAGCACATTTCGTAACTATGTCGAAAACTTAAAGGGCCATATGTACTGTAAAACGTTGTACGATTCACGTGCGAATAGGTAATTCGCAACTCGTTGCGAATTTCCTATTTTTCGGCCTTGTATAGTAATGTACTAATCCACGGTTCTTCGTCTGCTTCGTAAACACAATTAGGTATCTCATATTTTTTTAATTAGTTATAAAAGACGTCAGGTAAATTGGCAGCTGCCAACTCGAGGCGAGGCGGGCCAGGGCGGGCGGCTTGCGGGGAACGTGCCTCGCTGCGCACTGTAGGTAGATACTACATTTCTGCTCGTACTTATGCATTGCGTTGCGAGCATTTTATTTCTCGCGTCTCATTGTGAAACATCATTGCTTGGTCCTTATTTTTGTTTTCTTGGGATCACTATTTCGTAGAGACGGTCGAGAGTGAGCAACTGCTCAATAGATCAATTATGTTATTCATGATACTCAGTTTTAAAGCGTGATACCTATGCCACCCAAAATAGCCCATTTTAGTAATGAACTAATTTTGGAGTAGTTTAATACGTGTAGTGGAATCGACGTGAAGTCGACATACGATATATGGTTCGTGTCTAAATAAATAAATAAGCAAAATAATTACGAATTTCAGTACCTCATTTTTTCCCTGTTATGATTATCAAAATTAATAGCTGTTTAAAATAGTGTTTATATCCACTATTTTTTAAACGCAAACAACAAGGGCAAGTAATAGAATGCATGCAAACTTAAACATAAAAATTTGCTCAGAAGATATGAATTAAATTGTACTTATTTTGTAAGGTATAATGTTCAGTAAGTACCTAGGTATAACGTGCGAAATGAATGCATAATAGGTAACAATGCATAATTGTATTAAGTAACTACCTAGTACACTACCCAGGGTAAAGGCACCAGTAGTCAGCCTTTTTTCGAAATTTCTACGTTTTACATGATCATCCGGTCCGAGAACAAGTCTCCTACCGGATTCCAGAAGAGTAACGTCTGGTTCCCTAGTCGATTCGTCGGAATGTGTCCACGTGAGGCGGCGGCTGAAAGAGTGCCGTGCTAAGACCAACTTAAACCCTATATATATCAGTAAAAAAAATCTTATGGAGGGGATGTTTTTATTTCGCCATAACTTGTTTCACACAGCGATTTAAGATTTCCCGCCATACAAATTTTAGAATATGAAAAAACCTTTTAAATGAGATATGGCTTGTCATTATTGGTTTTTTGGCCAGAGTCCATATGAATCTAGGCATCCTCCTTTGACCACTTCCCCATTTCTGATTAAGCTGAAAATTTGCATACATTTGTAAGTCGGTGGACAGTGCAATATTATGGTACCATTGACCTGATCTGATGATTGAAACAGGAGGTGGCCATAGGAACTCTGTGATGAAACAACGCAACTTAATTGTGTTTAGGGTTTTTAGAATTGTCTTGATGAGTATCTGTTAGTTGTCTGTGGAAAGAAAAGTACAGTCAGCGATAAAAGCTTGTACAAAAAAAAATAGTTTTGCCCCAAACTCCTTTTTAGGGTTCCGTAGCCAAATGGCAAAAAACGGAACCCTTATAGATTCGTCATGTCCGTCTGTCTGTCCGATTATGTCACCGCCACTTTTTAGTTCTAGTCATATTTAAACGCGTAGGTATGCTTTTTGGCTTGATTAAACTTTATATTATATAGTAATTAAAAGAAGCTTTAGCTACATTCTGGGATGCCACATGCATTGACACCCTCGCGCCGTCTCACCTTCCGGATACCAAAAATGATGCTGGTCACGCCGCGTCCATGGCAGAAGACCTCAAACGCCGCAAATATGCCTCCCTCGGCAGTAGTTATATTTTTGAGGCGTTTGGGGTCGAAACGCTGGGGCCGTGGGGGTCAAGTGCGCGCCGGCTGTACAAAGACTTAGCGACGCGCCTTATATACGCCACATCAGGTGACCAGAGGGCTGGCCAGTATTTTGCTCAACGCGTTAGCATTGCCATTCAACGTGGCAATGCGGCCAGCCTTCTGGGCACACTGCCCATCGGCAGTGACTTGGAGGACGTGTTTTATTTATAGGACCTTTATTTTAAGTTTATTTATAGTTTGTATTATTATTTTTAAGTTTATGTATAAGTTATTGTTCCAAACTTTGTGTCATGTTTAGCTATATTCGTATTTGAGGGACATTAAACGCGTCATATGAAGTAAGGAGGGGAGGGGAAGGGTTCTGAAAAAATCACGAATGAATGATCTCGACTTACAATATATGACTCGCGCCAAATCAATACATATGTCATAGTCATAGTCATTTATCTATAATATTATAAAAATTACATGTCAGGTTATTAATCAAATGCATTATTCAGTTGCAATATAACATTCAATGTATGATGTGACAGAGTATTATATGACAGAGGTGCATAATATGTATACCTAATAGAATATTATACTCTAATCAATAGTTCCGTCGCACACTTCGTCGTCGCCCTACATCAATACATATGATATGAGAAGCCCGGATGACGGCAGCAAAAATGCACTTTTCCTAGTGCTTAATTAAATATCGACTATTCTATCGTTCTATCGACATCCATACGAATAATTTTCGAATTAGAAATTTATTGATTAAACTCATAATCTTACATGCCAGGTTATTACACAATATTACATCAGGATTCAGGTACCTAGGTAAGCTTACATTATATATTATTTCAGTTAAGTAATTAATACAATATTATCATACTAACGGGAATGATCGTAATATATTAAATAAGAGTGACAGTTCTAGATAGATACTATTCTAATAACTTACAAACCTCTTTCATATCATATTTGCTTATCGCAATTATAAACAACCGCTATCTGACATTGACTCAAGTCAATCAGTTTAAATATCGTCCAAAAGTTGAAAGTGTCAAGATTACGTTTACATCCTCAAGGTAATTATAACATAACTCTATTCACAATAAATATCAGAATGTGTTGAAGAAAAACGTTGGCGTTTTTACTTTTAAAATCTTAAATAATTTGATATCTGGAAAAGAAATGGAACTGCGTAGTACAGAAGTAATTCATAACCACTATGAATTATTTAAATTTGCTCCAATTACAGTACATTTAGAACGGTCCTTTAGTTGGCTGAAATGGATTTTATCACCAAGGCAAAGAAGTTTAAATCGGAAAATTTAGAAATAATGTTAATTGTATATTATAAAAATTACATAAAATATTAAAAAAATACAATCAGTTCATTTTAATTTTGTTTACAACTATAATATTTCTGAATTTCATAACGGTTCTAGTACATCGTGCTTTTTTATCGACATCGACGTATAAAATGTGTGTCCTCGCACTATTGAGACGTCAACACATAATTTCTCCCATCATCCGGGCTTTAACATATGACAGAGGTGCATATAATAGAATACTCTAATCAATATATAGTTCCGTCGCTATCGGTTGTTAGATCGCAGTGATCAATTGTGGTCAAATTGTTACATATGTGTTCCTTTAATTCTAATAACCTAAATGTTAATTTAAGGAAGTAAGAAAAAAATTATTATGTTGCTAATGAAGCCACAATAAATAAGTTACAACTTTACATTCCCAAAAGCGGCAAAGAGAGAGAGAGAGAGTTACTTATCCTTGCAATGAGAGCAGTGATTGTTATCTCCGAACATTACCCGAGATACAGGCGGCGCGTTCGGCCGCACGAGTTGCTCTGAATTTTAATGATGATAACCCCCAGTGTTCTTGGCTGGGGTCTGGCGCCTGGCGCCTGGGGCCCGCTGACCCACTTGTTTTACATCGCTCAGTTGCAACCGGGGCTATCAACATTTCATGTATAACAAAGTAACGACTTGCTATTTCATTAAATACGAATATACCTAAGCATAAACAAAAGTGAATGGCATATAATGTATATTAGACTTTTGGTTTTACTGATAGACTTCGATAATAATTTAAAATAATTGAAATATAAGTACACAGTTCAACACGCAATGGTAAACTGTAACATTTTTTTAATCTCTAAAGGCCTCTTCATCATAATGCAGAAAAATTAAGAATTTCACCTCGGCGTGAGAGATAATATTTATTAGCGTTTAAAGTCGATGATTATTTTTCTGGGTATTATTTTGATAGAAAATTTGTCATAAAAAAAAGCTTTTGTACTTACGTGAAGACTTCAGAAAACGCCTGTGTATGGGACCACGGTAGACAACTTCATGGAATGCCCTTTAAGGCGAACAAAACCCTATAAGAACCTCAGTACGTCGATACCCTCTATAAGACCAAAACTCGTTAGCACGAAACTTTTTAGCGTTTACCTTGAGATTCCTACTGTGAGTATCTAGGTTCCGCTGTAACTGTAAAACATCACAAATCAAATTCAAAATGAATGCTTTTAAATATATAGATATCATTCAAAAATTAGGTGAAACTCAATTCTAACAACCAACACGAGGATACAACTCAAGATTTGAAACTTAAATAACTCTTTGTATATATTACTGTATATTAAAATTTGGAAACCTAGTATGAATTACTTACAAGTTTTATAAAACTATAAAAATTATGCTTAGTTTTTTAATAATTAGTTTAAAAAATATAACTTTGTATTTTGTTCGATTATAATCTTTCTAATAACCTGTATCTATCTAAGGGCAATAAGAGCAACAAGCAAAACAGGGTTTTTGGAGTTTATTGGGACCGTGCGAAGTGCATGGTGGGGGTAAGTAAAGCGATCCCAGCGCATAAGGTGGTAAAAATTTGAACTAACTGCGGATAGCGTCTTTAACATTTAGTACAATTATATGGCTCGAAATGAAACTTTGATTTACGATTACTCCTGAAATATTCATTTAAATTGTATGGTGTAAGGGACCATTGTAAGCTGTATGAAATGCTTAATGTAACTAACGTATTTATTTTGATAATTGTTAATAATGTATCCATGTAAATAGCTTTGCAAATGCCACATATTACGTGACCTTTTTCTAGACGTTACGAATATGTATAGTAAGTTATCCTTAAAAGATAGACATTTAACATCGCGGACTTTTTTGTAGACCTATGAATAAGAAACAACCCCACCATACATTGTGTTGTTATAGCTCAAACGGATTAGGCAGCGTTCTCGATGAAAGCTCCTAGCCAGCGTGATTTCTTCCGACAACATCGTTATATTTCAAACAATTTACACAAAACAAAACCTTAAGAAGTTATATACTTAAGCCTTCCTCAAGAATCACTCTATTGATAGATGAAAGTCGTATGAAAATCCGTTGAGTAGATTTAGTTTTGAAGTAGTTTTATAAGATGTAGTGAATTGACGTTTTCCCCTAGACTTGCGGACACTAGGTTGCGTGACAGTCGTGCACGCTCCCAATACACCGTCAATTCTGCCTCCACAGGTATCTTTGCAGAAACATACATTTTAAACAATTTCTTCTTCTTCCTTCAGCCAGTATGAGATTTATGCTAACACTACTATTTTTGGAAGAAAATAATTTAAATTGTGATTTCTAAGTGTCTACACCAAGTCTTAGGATTAGTTGCCAAGCGGACCCCACACTCCGATGTGCCTTGGCAAAAGCCGGTTAATATTTAATAAAACTTTGCCACTCTTATGGAGACAATGCACCTTTATACCTAATTCACTTTGTGAAGAAAAAGAGAGCATTGACGAGCTGGTGCGGTGAAAATAATATTTACTAGTCTGTTAACATTCGATTCATCATCGTGCCCGAGACACGCCATTCTGTTATGTTATTTTGTTCATGTTTAGTACATACTTAATACTTTACTATTATTTACAAAGATTTGGCCACGCAAAAGTAAAAGTAACTTTTAATTACTTGCGTAAGTAACGATATAATACTTATTATGGGTAGAAATTTGGTCTGTATTGACAATTTTAGACTACAAATTTCATAAATATAGTAAATAGTTAAACAGAATGAATTATACATATTTGCAAACATTAAAATAATTTTATATTTACGAATAGGTGTTCGTGGATATGGACGTATTCTATTCGGCGCCTGTGGAGCCGATGGCGGGGCTGAGTGATGATACCGTCAGCCGCAACAGCGACGTCGGCTCCATGCGGGCGTCCGCGCACAGTTCCGCACAAGGCTCCGCGCACGATTCGCTCGCCGGCTCCGCGCACAGCTCCGCCAATTCCGACCTAGACGAAGAAAATGCTTTGGGAGACATCCAGCGTCACATAGACATGTTGGAACGCTCTTTACAGAAGAAGGAAACCATTCTCGATATAGACTCGGGCGACGAGTCTCGAGCCCGCAAGTTGAAGACCGTTGGCAAACGTATACTCAGGTGAGTCAAGCCATACAGTATACTAATATCGTAGGTAACGAAAATATTGTTTACTTAAACAGTCTAGCTGGCCATTCGTGAAAATATAAAGCTTGATACTTAGGCTGTCTTCAAGAAGAATCATACTAAAAATACGTACATTCATTTTTAATTTTCCAACACTACTTTTCTAATACAAACTAATACGCAATATATAAACTAGTACGCAATTCGGTATAAGAATTATATTGCATTCTGTAGGGAAGTTCATATCTAGATCTTTTATAGGCGGGGGTTCTCCATGGGTTCTGAGAAGGTAGTGAGTATAGCAGAGTGCGATCGCAAAAGGCCGTCGACGTTCAAGAGCGTGCGCAGCCTGATACGGCTGGGCGCGCGCGGGCGGGCGCGCGGCGCCGGCGCCTGCACCGACGAAGAGCGCGGCCTACTCGAGCCCGCGCCCGAGCCCGAGCGCCCGCCAAGCCAGACCTCCGTGTCCTCCGACGAGCTGCTAGTCGACACGCGCTCGCCCACCGACACCCCGAAGCTCAAGAAAATGTATGTACTCTAAGTATGCCTTAGAACCTAACTGCACTCATTTTGAATAAGCTACGAGGGGTGGGTGGAACGTAATCTACCTCACTATGATAGAAAAGATGTAACTGGATACTTCATTTTTATTTTGCTATTTTAATCTCTTTCTTTTCATCATTTTGTCAAATAATTACATCAAACCTTTAAAAAAAATCTTTTGGTGTTTCTTCAAAATATACGTTCACTGCGGCTATAATCTCATCATCAGTTTAAAATCTGTGCCCCCTGAGATCGTTCTTTATGAGTTAGAACAGGAAAAAGTCACAGGGATCTGGACTGTAAGAGAGATGGTCGATGGCGTCGAAGCCATTTTTGGCCATGGCTATGGTGTGAGCCGTATGCACAGGTACCTGCATTGTCGTGTAAAATCAGAACTCAGTAAAGTAAATTTGCGTAATAATCAGTATTCATTATAGCACAATCGGAATAGAATAAACCTCGAAATCTCCTGAAATTTGGTATGTAAGGCCTGTACCGAATAAAAACCGTGAATTTCAAGCCGCTGTCATTTTGTTTCTAAGCAAGATGACTACGGCTTTCTTGGCCGCAATAAAAAGTCTTATTATTATATTATATATTCCAATATAAATAATTCTGATTTTACGCTGTTGGACTTTACACCGGCAAATAGAAGAGATCAATCTGAATCTGAAAATTGGTATTTTCCAAATACCAAGAAAATTTGCAACACCCTACATGCGTGATTTTGAAACACTTAAAATTACCTCTAAGTTTCGTGCATTTCATAATAAATAACTAATTTAGTATGTTGTCTCTTGAACAGAGGCTTCGAAGCGTAAGATCTCTAGGAACAAGTGAGCCTGGGCCCATCACACAGATTGCTAATAGAATTTGCGAAAACGAAGCACACCTGTCATAATTATCATAAAAACTGGGGTAGATATGCGGCTAAAGTGCAACAAACTACGATAAAAGTCAGTTCAATTCTTCATACGAAGGTTAGGATAGCTAAAGTAACAGAAAATATGTGTTACTTAATTCTAGGCCAAGTCGAAAATCATACAATTTTCTTCGTACAAATATCGCATTTAGTAGTTGACATAGAATAGAGTAAGAGCTCCAAACGTCTTGCAGTGCCGTTCTCTCAACTATTATTTGGTTTGAATCAAAAGTGTATTAAAAGAGAAGAATGAAACAGCCAAAAAACCTTAACGATTCCAGCAGGTGATGGGCTAATGCAGGCAAATATGGAAAACGGGTTCGTAAAAAGCTGCCACTGAATGCGCTAGGAAGAAGCTGCCTATCACTCCTACAGAACAAATATTATATAAAAAAAACTGTCAATTATCTAAATTAAAAGTCGCTTTTTATTGCAGTTATTCTAAAAACCATAGTTTGTTCTTAATTGCATCAGTTTTTTTCCCTTATTCATGTCCTTATCACTTACTTAATTTTATTATTAGTTTAAATCTGTTTTTGTAATCACAATATTGAGCCCTAAACATGTTTATTCCATCAATTTTAGTAAAATTTGTATCGCATAGGTAGGACTCGTGTACCGATTACGGATCTACTGATGTCTATTTTATTAAAATCTGTTCTATAATTTAGGTGCTAGAAGAAAAAATATAACTAAATAATAAAATGTGACTTAATATTCGGAGTCCTCTCAAGGTGGCTCTACTGATTATTCTTTAATAAAACAAGTGTAAACAGGTCGTGAAGGGCAAAAGAAATTTACCGATGTGTCATTTTTTTTAAATCCGGCAAGTATCCTTAGCTACAGGTTGTACTGAATAATCAGTACTTAAACCAATAACTGATATACAACCCCATAACTGATATAGATCCTGTACAAATGTATAGACAATAGTGAAACTCATATTCTTCCGAGTTTCCTTTTAAGAAAATGTCCCCTGGAAGTGTATATAAGCACTAAACCTAGATTCAGCAAGTACTTTCTAACAAGTTGTGGTTTTTATCGCAAAGATATCTCATTTTTGTGTAGAATTTAATAAGCTTTAATGTTTTCGTACAACATATTTTCCTAGATAACGTTGATTTTAAGTAAAACGCGAAGTTCTCCAGGATTGTACACATTTTCCAAGGTGGCTGTGATTCCTCAAGGTTCCCAAATGACAAATGGTATGGACATGAATAAGGGGCCTTTAATTTACCAATTTTCAGGACTGTCCAAGAGATTTCGAGGTTTGTTCTATTCCGATTGTGCTATTATCGATTTCTTAGGCAGTTAAATTAATAAGTAATGTACCGTCCAAAAACTAGTCACAACTTTGCTAGCCAATGGAGAAACCTTTTGTACTTCCGAGGAGGCTTTTGGTGATGCCTGTTTACTTGCCCCATTGTCATATCCAAGTCTTATCACAGGGACAATCCTGGAAATAAATTATTTTTCTTTCCTGTGACTTATGTCTTAAAACTCTTAATACCATTTGACAATACCATTTGACACGTCTGTCTTTATCTAACGCGGTCATCATTTTGGGGACCCAATGGGCACTAACCTTAGGCGTGTTCAAATAGCCATGAATTATTTCATTTACCCGTTCCTTACTAATGCACACATCTTTATCTATCTCCCAATGTTTCACTCGTCGGTCTTCGAGAAATATGTCTATTTTTCACCTTGGTCTCAATTTCTTCTATCTTCCAGGCTTTCGTGGCCTGATTTAAATGGCTTACACCAGAAGTTAATAACGTGTGCGGTGTGAAATTAGGACATGGTTTTGAACATGTAAAAAGTAAAAAAAGAAATGAACTGAAACTGCCAATTTAAAGTCTATATAAGTATCTGTCAATTTAAGGATGACTCACGCCAGAGCGGGCCGGGGCGGGCAGGAGCTTCCCGCGCTTAATTCATTTTCTAGGGAAAGCACCACATGATCATCGATCAACCGTCATATAAAATTACGTGTCGGACGCCTCGGCCCGGGCCCGTGAGTCATCCTTGATCCGGTAAATTTCATGAGCATTGCATCCTTTTTCTTGAAATTATGGTCAATTATGAACACAGTCGCGAAACTGTATGTAATTTATCCAGTACTATTTCCTTATGGCCGAAAGTAAAGATAGTGGAACATATTGTGGAACAAAGTTACAGTTGAAGATTAGTTTTATTTTTATTTTATTTTCTTTATTTGGAAAAAAAAACAGACATATATATATGCAGATGATATAAAAAAGAGGATATTGGTTTTTACAAACTACATCCTGAGACAATGCTCATTCAAATTTATGAACTAATAATATTTAAGTGGCATTGTCCTCGGATTGAGGTATAAAATGTGAGGTAAAATGGGTACTAAACTAATATTGGTACACTGACGACAATATTAGTAGTTACAGTGATGTCAAGATTCAAAGTTATAACATTCAAAACTCGAACAATTATTGGAAATATATCCTGAAGGACGGTATGTGTCGAAATTTGTCGGGCATGCCACCGTCCTGGAGAGTCACTCAGGCATATCAATATCCCCCTTAATGAGAATCTCGTGAAGACCGAGAAGGACGGATCCATCAGTAAGTACCTAGACTTGGCTCACGAGATAATCGCCATGTAGGATGTTGATTCGACGATCATTGTCCCGATAGTCGTTTCAGCGAACGGTCTGATAGCGAAGAGTCTCGACCAACACCTTGAGATACTCTCGCTAGGTGGTTGGGTCAAGGGTAAGATGCAGAAGGCGGTGATCTTGGACACGGCGCGGATAGTCCGGTGGTTCCTCTCTCTGTAACTCTGACCACCGGCAGCTTGGGCCCTGCCCCGCTACTGGCGGTACCCTAAATTTATTTTCGTTTTTTTTTATTCATATTATAAAATACCTAACCTAAGACTCAAGATAAATAAAGAGAATAATATAGGACTAATTATATATTGGGCCAAAAATGCCTAGTTAAGATAAAATAAACTTTGAGGCAGTACATAACGCTTCATAACAGCTAACAAGGATGTAGTTCGTGTTAGGTTAGGTTGGAGCACGGAAACCAATATGTTCTAGCAGTTCTGGACAGTTATAATGACCCCTACATATGTTGAACAAGGCAATAGCATCTCGGGCGTTACGTCTGTTAGTCTAGAGTTTTAAGTTTGTACCGTTCAAGGGGCTTGTCGTATGACAATGGGGCAGTTAGTTAAACAAGTTAGTTTTCTGGAAGAGGTCGATTAAAAAAAATAAGGCCCGCCGAGTCACAAAATCTTACAGATAGGACACGAGAACATTCAAATGTGGCAGTAAAACTGGTTAAAAATATCTTCAAATATTGGGCATGGGCAAATGTTTAAGAAAAGTTAAGCCTACCGTCTCCGAAAATAAAAAAAGAACTCTGAAAATGCGGGTACGTCCTTTGGTCAAAAATTTAAAAAATCTGCTGTTTTTGCAACATGAGATTCATGGGGGACTAATCATGTCACGTAAATAAAATGTATGGCAAGGTAACTATTATTATGAGAACACCAATGGCCCAACGGACGTGAATGTGAAATATGTTAAGCGGACGAAGATTCCTAAGTTTTCCTAAAGAAGATACAATTGATTGATATGTTGTCGTAGCCCGTAGCACATCCTAGCGGTCCGATTCGAAGAATTATTAAGACACGTTTAAGATCTTTAAAAGATCGATAACTATACATGTCAAAATTGACGTTTATTTCGATTCCGCTGTGATTCCAATAAGATCTATCGATGGGGTCCCAGCGCGCACAAGTTTTTTGGAGAAATCGCGAAACATCTGGTTGACGTAACTGGCGACCGAAGAGTTGGCGGCTTCCTCGCACAACGTATCAGTATTGCGATACAACGAGGAAATGCCGCCGGCATCCTTGGTATATGCCCCATCCATGCCCCACGGGCCTATTTTAGATATAAGCTAGTTATAGTAATCATCTGTATACATATATCCATTTTGTATATTGTTATTGTAAATAAAGAATCAGCAATTCTACGATATTTCTAATGTCAAAGAGACATTGGTTGCCCGTATCGAGCTGTTTCTGTCAATTATACGACATATAAACCAAAGATATAAACGACAACTAAATGAGTTCTTATCTAAACCAGAACTTATCGTTATCGTATCTCATTCTTCGAATCGGGCCGTAGAACGGCTCTGCCTGCGTAGTCAACATGCCAATTGTTAACGCTTCATAGCGTACCTATATAGTAATCTATCACTCTTCCATATTAGTGCGACAGTGACAGTTGCGTTTCGTTTGCTACGGAGCGTTAACTATTGGCATGTTGACTACACGGGTTGGTTCGGGCCGAGGCGACTGACACTTTGTTTACTTTCTATAGAACACGTAATGTTTTCTATAGAAAACGAAGTGCCGGATGCCTCGGCCCGGACTCAGACCATTCCAACGAGAATCATCCTTTACGCGCGCATGAAGCATGCATGCTTCCCTACTATAGCGGCACTCGAATCTTTGAATCCTTCCTCCCATATTTATTTGTTATTCATATGTTCACGCAGCGTTCACCTGCGCCAAAATATAAATACTAGCAAAATGTGTTGTTATCAACTTGCAAGTTCATTTGGTTTTAATGTAGTCGCAGTGCCTTGGATACGGCGGGAGCTTCGGCGCTGAAGGCGGCCGACTTCCAGGTGTGCGTGACGGTGATCGAGGCGCGGCAGCTGGCCGGCCTGAACATGGACCCGGTCGTGTGCGTGCAGGTCGGCGACAGCCGCAAGTACACCAGCGTCAAGGAGAGCACCAACTGCCCTTATTACAACGAGGTAAGGTGGCCTAAAAGTTCATGCTAAACGTAGGACATTAGCACCGCACCTGTAGGTGACGGTCGCCTACAGGAACATCTACGATAGCTCAAAAATAAAAAAGGTCTGATTTTACAAATGGATCTTATTAATAGGTTCTCACAAGTTATAGTTTTACGATCAACTTAAGCACTTAGGTTTACGTTCACTTATTTCGGGTCCGGAATGGCGACTGACTGGCTTTTTCCAGTCCACCCATATTTGTATGTTTTAGCGGCATAAATTTGGGCCAATCACAGGCAAGGATTAGCGCCGCTAATAATTAACTAACGCGAGCGGTTTAGCGTCTGTGATTGGTCCACGTTGCTGCGAAAAAATGCACAAGTTTAGACGTATTTTCCTACATTTTGTCTTTCCATTTGGTAGTTATCTAGGCTTCCTACTTCGAGCTAAATCGTGGGGTTATATAACTATATGTTTTTAGAAGAGTCTAATTAAGTTCTATAAGCTTGCAATAGTTTAAACGAGCGCATGATTACGGTTTAGCTACAAAGTACAGATTTAATGAGCCAAATCTGTCAGTTCGGCACGTGTTATGCATATTATCTCATCCTACGGTTCAAGGAGAGAGGTGAAAGTCTAGATTTTACCTAGATCATAACCGTTACCTTTTTCCACAATGATACCCATACGTACTTTTACCCGCAGGTTCAGGCTTGAAGTAGGTATGAGTACCAAAGATTTTCCCCAATTATTTTGGGGAAATTTACCATTCCTATGTATTACCTGTCTAGCTCACATTCTCTCGCTCTAACCACGTAATATAAAGTATAGGCATAATCGGGCTCATTATTTCATGACTGGGATAAAGAAAGGTTCTAGGGCTTATTCTGAATTAACGGTTCAGTTTAGGTCTTAATTTACATTACAACTTAGACATAATACATAGTCTACCTAGGTCTTAGGCTACCTACGTTGATAAAGATCTTTATTGTTGCTATTACAACTTAAGTAAGGAATTTATAACTTAGGGTTATCTACGGAATAATAACATACATTCGATTGCGTGTCGGCTGTCGCCCACAGCTGTTGTTAGATACAGTTCTACTCCCAATGATGCTGGAGCCAGGGATCTGTTTGGCAACATCTCGCGGGCCGGACCGTAGACTGTCGCGTTGGGTGTCCGCGGGCCGGATTGGAACGCCTTGCGGGCCGGAATTGGCCCGCGGGCCGGGGTTCGGAGACCCCTGCCCTAAAGGATGACTTATTGGATTGGACAATAATGCATTAACGTTCTTTATTTCTAAAGAAAAGTTAAATGATAAAGTCCTTTTTTTAGGAAATTATTGTTTTCCTTTAAAAAATATCAACCCTTTTTTTACACCCTTGAGGGATGTATTTAGAGATATAAACTAAATCTATTTCTATACCAAATTTTAACTAAATCGGTCCGGTGGTTTAAGCGTGAATAGGTAACAGACATACAGACACACATTTATAATATTACTATGGATTTTGCTAGTCAGAATGCGTTAACGATAAGATCCAATATGAAAGTTCTCTAAGATGAATTTCTCTAAATTAGTAAGCTTAGAATGTTTACTCCATACATTGATAAGAACCCATTTACTTACCTAATAAGTTTTAAGCGAATTTAAAATTTATTGATAGTAAGTTCTGTCATGCTCCACATACCTACAACTTAATATTAATAAGTAAATATAGGTAATCATGTGATAATGTATAGAGGGAGCACTCTAAGCTTACCTACTTACTTATTTGTCTATGATGAAAGTTAATTATTTTTTAAGCATTACGTCATAATTTACTAACATCTAACTTAAAAATAAGAGAAGAGCCTCAGAAATGTACATGTCCGTACCTGGGGCTAAAGAGGTAAAACAAAACAACTTGTTGTCTGTCCTTACATGTTGACATCGTTCTGACACGAATCCACAGTCAGTGTTGTTCATGCCTACGTTCTGGCTCCTTTATCTACGTTCCTAAAAATAGATTGACATCGATAATGTCAAACAACCAAACCTATTTCAGCACTGCGGAAACGGAATTGCGCGCCCTTTGTGAAACGCCCTTTTGTGAAGCCCATTTAGTAACCTTGTGTGAAAACAGCTCGCACGCAGTAACAACCCGAGGTTCGTTTTAAATTCACTCCCAACTCCGCGTAATTTATGATACTCGCTCTGACATAATGATTAATCCTAAGTAAATATTTACCCAGATGAATTTAATATTTATTACATATTCCTGCCGCCACGAATAGGTACCCATCATATGTACTCATTTAAATATACTAGGTATATGTCAATATCTAAAACTTTGGGTATGTAATTTCATTTGCTATAAAATGGTGTAGAACATGACTTCGTTACTTGGCGTGTGCCATAATAAGTTTAATCATTTATCAAACACTAACATTTTACTTTTATTTCAGTATTTCGTCTTTGATTTCCACATGCCTCCAATAATGCTGTTCGACAAGATCATTACTCTGTCGGTAAGTTTTATTGAATTTACATTTTATAACAATATAGATACAGAGTCCAGCAGCAGATTTCCTATTCAAATTCAAAGTCTAATAATTTTTGTGAGAAAGAAGTAGGGAGGAGGGGGAGCTGAGCAGTGTGCAGCGTGCATATGCTATTGAGGCGTATAGTATCATTCGTATCTAACCAACAACGGCTATTCACGGAGTAACGCAAGGCGTTATTTTTCATTGATTTCGGAATATGAGGAAAAGTTTGAAGACAAATTGACCGTACGGTTACAGTTTACGGTACAGTTTAATTTGTAATGGTTAATTTTCAATATGGTCAATTCTAATTAACGTTCGGCCAACATTGGTGTACACATCGAAGGTGGACATTTACAAAATGTGATTTTTAAATAATTAAATCCCCATTCATTCTCTTTTTATAAATTTAAATAGGAAGTGTCGGTTTAAATGGTTTAGTTTTTTAAATCAAATTTTAAATGGGGTATCTGCCACTGGACATCATGTATTTTACCACTTCATTCAAATCGAATATAGATTAGATTAGATGATTTATTTCATGAAAGACAATTACATAATAAATTTGCATTGATGTCAAAAATATAAGAATTTCTATCATGATCGTCAAAAAAAAATAAAAAAAAATGAAAATAATAACAATACTAATGAAATAAAGTTATAGCTCCAATAAGGATTGTCAATACAATTAGAATAAATAAGAGAAACAGTAAGTAGGTAAATACTTACAAAAATCCAAAATATAAATGTACAATGTCAAAACTTACGAAAATACGAGAACAATAAAAATAAAAACGATAAATTAATAAAAGAACACAAATAATATCTCCTAATAAGAATCGTCAACACACAACAATATAAAAACAATGAAATAATATCTCCCAATAAGGATCATCTGTATGATAAAGAAAACAATGTCAATAAATAAAAACAATAAGAATAAAAACAATTTCTGAATCAAAATATCAATTCCATGAACTCATTTACTGAGTACAGAGGGTTTTCCAACAAAATACTATGAATAGTAATTAATTTAATAATATGCGCGTCACAAACATACTTACAATTATGGAAATCATATTGTGTAATAGGATGTAAGCGATTTCACGAAGCCGGTTGTGGTTAAAAAAAATAATTGATTTGTTTTTGATAGGTACTTCTTCTTCTTCTTTATCCTCGCCTTGTCCCATTTCAGTTTGGTCTAATCAATGTTCGCCAGGCCATTCTATCCTGGGACGTCTGTGGATCTAATTGGGCTGACTTTAGATCTTGGTTCATTTTAGATGCCCACGTGTCTCGGGGCCTGCCTCGTCCTCTCGGTCCGGTTTCAATGTCAAGCACTGTTCTCGTCATGTGCTCTTTTGGGCGTCTCATTACATGACCATACCACCTCAATCTAGATGATGTCCAATGTTAATAATAACATAAGTACGGTAACATAAGTTCGCTACGAGACTCAAGGGCAAGTCATCTCAAAACGTGATCAACCTAATTGGCATGAATTTCTAAGTTAGTTTCGGCTCCCTACACGCACCGCACTGGCAACAAATGGAACATTGCTTACCAAAACATAGTTTATATGAAGAAACTAGTCCAAACTGCTTTAGCGCAAAGCTTATGAAACTTACTTTAGTAACACTCAAGCTACCCAAAAGTAGAAAAGTTTAAAAATAGTGAAGTGTCCGAGCGTGCAAACTAAGTACTTGATATACATCTCTAGTAGGTAGCGGTGTGACAATGTCATACGGGTCAGACACTATAACGAGTCAGACATTACTTTTAAGAAGTCACATTACTAGTTACAGTGTAGTGATCGAAATGAAGGAATGATGGCAACTAATGAAGTTAGTTTGAATGTAGAGCAGACAGTATCACTTCGAATGTCATAGTTTAATAATGACAGTCTTACTTTTGGTAATGAATTTCCAAAATCTCCCCACATACTTGTCAATATTCAACATCATTACTCGCCACGTATAGTTTAAATTGTTATTTTCCTATCATAAGCCGTTTTTGAGATATTGCCAATAGTGTGACGGACGTGTAACCACGGAACCCTACACTGAGCATAGCCCGACATGCTCTTGGCCGATTTTTACGCAAGTTTTCGGGATGTTTGAGTCGTGTCTTAGATCTTCTTCTTCGTCCTGCCCTTTTCCCATTATTTGGGGTCGGGTCTCCTCACTCTTCTACGCCAGGCTAATCTATCCTGGGTTGTTTTTTCAGGCAAATGGCGTCCTTGAGGTCTCTTTGTATTTTTGACCACCAGGATAGGGGCCGGCGGCCTCTACCTTTCTTTTGTTCTGGCAAATCTAGTGAAAGCTGTACCACATGGTCCTCACTTCTTCTTTTGACATGTCCGTACCATCTGAGACGGTTTTCGGTGAGTTTCTGGGTGATTGGTGCGACTTTAAAGCTGCCTCTTATATATTCGTTGCGTACTTTATCGAGTCGAGTCACACCTCCCGCCCATCTCAACATCTTCATCTCGTTGACATGTACCTTTTGCTCGTGAGTTCTTCTCACTGTCCAACATTCGGATCCGTACAGTAGCGCCGGGCGAACCGCAGTCTTATATACTTTGCCCTTTACTTTTACGGGCACACGAGGGTCACACAATACTCCTGTGAGTGTTCTCCATTTTTGCCACGCTACATTTACGCGGTGAGTGACGTCGTCATCCACGTTTGCGTCTGATGTTAGCATGGATCCTAGGTATTTGAACTTCGTTACTGTTGGAATGGGTGTTGTACCGATGTGTATAGTCTCAACCTTTGTGTTTCCACTGAAGGGACATTTCAAATATTCGGTTTTGTTCCTACTAACTCGTAGGCCGTACTTCTCCAGAGACTGTGTCCACACATTGAGAAGTTCCTGCAGGTGTTGTGCAGTATTTGCGGCTAGTACAATGTCGTCTGCATACAGCATGGTCCACGGTAATGGTGCGGGTATGTCTTTAGTGAGGTAGTCCATCACCAAATTAAAAAGTAAGGGCCTTACCGCAGAAGGCTTGAGTCGTGTCTTAGATAAACTGTTACAAAAGCAAGTGGTTATGATTTCAAGACATACGAAAATAATTTTAGTGTCAATACCTGGTAGACATAACATATAAAACTCAAAAATGCGAGTTTTCCCAGGGATAAGACCTAGCTAGATCGATTTTACGCCCCCGAAAACCCCCATATAGCAAATTTTATCGAAATCGTAGAGCCATTTTCGCGATCCCTAAAATATATATATACAAGAATTGCTCGTTTAAAGGTATAAGATGTGCTCACGATATGTTATAACATGACTGTATACGCTGAGAATGTGTGTGTAAGTTGCTTAGGGCAGCCAGTCACTATAATGTGTAATAAATAAATATGAAAATAAATAAATAATTTGGCTTAAACATGGGACGAGGTACAAGAAAAAAATTAAAGAGTAAGTTCCTAAATATACCCAAACAATAATCAGTACTTTGGTAACGGACGAGTAATTGAAATGCATACCTATCGTGCGTATGACATTAAGGTGATATAATATTGAGATTGCTTTCGTAATATAGTTGATATAAAGCACGTCTCAAACAACCCAAAAACTTACGTAGACTGCTGAAAGCATACAATATAAAGGTTGCGCGCGAAATCCCTTAGGATCAGGGCTATAACCGCGAAAATCGAAGTTCGTCAATTGCGGGCATTTTTCTCATTCACTCTAATTACGTCTTAGTGAGAGTAAGATAAAAAGATCCCCGCAATTTTCTAATTTCGGTTTTCGCGGTAGGACCCCAGAAGATCTACCGCGAACACTGAAGATCGCATATTTCTGGCATCTTTCTATTGTACTCAAATGAAGGCGTAATTAGAGTAACAGAGATAGTTGCTAGAAATTTAGGAACTTCGATTTTCGCAGATATAGCCCTAAAACTAAAAGAAATAGACTTTCTATGCAACCAAAGAGCATATAATCACTACGTTTTAAGAGACGGGACTCCCATACTAGCGAGTGGAATCAGTTTGTTTCGCAAGTCATTACCAAAATGTACGACAAAAAACTGTCATAGAACCATAGTACCAACATAAGCGATTTAAATAGTGTAGTACGCTACACGCTTGCGTTTCTTATCGATATCGATAAAATGGGGAAGGTTGAAACATAGACCCTGTCTACAAATTTTGTACTCGAAATCAGGTTAGTATCGAGTCCACATTTAAGTTGTATGTTATATAGTGGATAGTTCTTTGAGTGGACTATGGACTAATACGTGGGCTTAATGTGGACCCGAATTATTTTTATACAGTTATTAAGACGAGGTTTTTTTTTATTAAAAGCTCTATTTTCAAAATGATCTGCACATACATGTTTTAATAAATGTAACTTTTCTATGGAAAGATGTATCAGGTCTTCGTTCCCAACAAATTTGACCCACTGCCTGCATCTGAACACATACAGTCTTGGATAAACATGACTTTATCTACAGTTTATATTACAAGTGTTTGCTAATGACTAATGAGATGATCAACTGATTATTTAGCGCTAATATGCTATCTATATAATCATGCTTTTTGGCATCCAGTTATCAACAACCCTTTATCAATGCTCTAACTTTTTATGTATTCCCATATATGTCTGTTAATCATAAGCACCGGTCTGGCCTAGTTGGCAGTTACCCTGCCTATGAAGCCGATGGTCCCAGGTTCAAATCCTGGTACGGGCATTATTTGAGTGATGAGCATGAATATTTGTTCCTGACTCATGGGTGTTTTCTATATATTTATAAATATTTATATATTAGGTATATATATATATATATATATATATATATATATATATATATCGTTGTCTAAGTACCCACAACACATGTCATGCATACTTTCGGACTAAGTCAATTTGTGTAATAATGTCCTATAATATTTCTTTATTCATCATAAAAACAGAGATTATTTTCTTACATTTTAGGTTAATATATTAAATAATTACTAGATAAAAAAAAATGTTAACTAATGACCATTAATGCATAAATGATAGATAATTTTCCACTGGAAATCTTGGACGAATTAATTATGGTCATATTGCATGCAAGTTCTCTGGAAATTTCACTTATCTAATTAAATTCTAGTTCACAACGAAAAAGAATATAAAATATCTAATTTTCGATGTGTTTATAGCCTGCTGACCAAAAAAAGGTCAAAAGTATCTAAAGCAATACTTACCAGTCTTCATCCAAGGGAAATTTCGCCATAAAATCCCTTTATTCGTGATTTTCTCGAGGGGCTCGCTTGCCACATATTTCACACTTAGTAAACCGTTTTCTCGGTGGCATTTTAACAAATTCGCTCTTTACTCTGATCACGGTTCACTATTTTCGTTTTTTTTCACTAAATAAAAAAGAAATTGCACGAAATACCGAACAAAACATTGAAGCCTTCATAACAAACAAAACAATTAGGTTTGACAGTTGACTTGATGTAAACTTGACAGAATAAATAGCATTGACGTTTTCTTTTACTTCGTTGGCAATGATTTGCGAAACAAACTCCATACAGAACTTTTTTGTTCCTAGTTGCGTCAGCTGGTGTATATGATCACATACCACTGTGAGTAAAAAGTGCTAAGCGAAGTTTACACAGGCAAGGACTTGCACGCAATTTTCATTACATTGCGCTATCTGATCAAACTCTTGAATGCAGTTTACCTTAATAGTCGGCAATGTCACGTAAATTGCATGCAAGTTCTTGCTAGTCTAAGCCTCGCTTTAGAACCTGTAATTTAAGATATAGGTTTTGGTTATTTGAGTCGTTCTTTACAACAGTATGCAACTACTAAATGGTTAGGAAAACAATAATTTAAACTACCCGTAGTAGAATACTAAAAGGTGCCCTACACCTGTCCTGTAGTCATGTTCTGGAATGTTATAACCAAACCTAGGAATGATTTTCAGAGGGATGATGTCTGCTCCGTATCACGTTGCCTCACTTCTGCCTCACCTCGCTTGTACCTGTTGAAAGCAGTAATGTTCACCCCTTGAGTTGCCTTCGGGAATACCCTCATGCGTCAATAACTTATTCATACTTATATTATACTACTCGTTGCCTCATCCACATGTATGCATATTCGATTTGAAGCAGAGGTGAATGTAAAGTATTCAATTACTTGTCAGATTGGTTGGTATTAAAAAAAATTGTGGTAGTGGGATTTAAACATTAGCGAATGTTGTGTAGATATACCGTAGAGTAAACGATCAATCATCATAATCTTTCTCGCAATTTTTTGGCTTTTCACCACGATTTTCTAAGGCAGCATGTGGTTTGCTCGGCAGATACAACTAAGTAGGTGTGTCACAATGTTCACGATTGTTCATCTAGTACAAGTTAGTAAGTAAGTAAGTCCTTTATTTACATTCATGTTGTACAAATAGGTATTAAATAACAAATGAGTTGTTTCAAAAATGAACCCTGCAAGGGCGTAGCAATATTACTTAAACTAACTTATTCCTAATACAAATATAATCGTTATTGTAATCTTATTACATCTTAAAACTTAAAACTTATCATTTAAATATTCGTCGACAGTGTAATAGCTTTTGTTTATTAGGGGTTTCTTTTAATTTCAGTACAAATAGGTGGTCTTTTTTTTTCTTCCTTTATATTTTGTGGTAGTTTATTATATATCTTTATGGACATTGATAAAGGGCCAGACGAATGAAGTTTTAATCGGGAGGGTGGTTGCATTAACTTTGATTTGTTTCTTAATGTATAAGTTAGCTGTACGTCTTCACGTTTGGTGTATAATTCTAAGTGTTTATGGACAAATTTGCATATTTCTAGGATATAGAGGCTAGGTACGGTAAGCATTTTGTGTTCTATAAAATGTGGTGGTGGTGAAAATTATAATAAGGAAGAGCTGTAAGTGTATTTAAGTTATTAATAGGCTCAGACTGAAAACAGTAAAGCTGTTAAAATGCTTTTCCTAGATGAATTATTTTGCGATAGATTTATTTTGGTTTCAAAACGTCTGTTAAGTACATACCTCACTAGAACAGTAACTATCTATAAACATAACTTAAATAATTCTAGATGTAATAAAATATCAAATAACAATAAATACATGTGTACGTTTGACTACAGATACGGGTATTACAACAAATACTTTCTCAAATTGTAAGTCGGGATCGATAAACACCTAATTGACTTACCTGAATACGGCTAAGTACGTACATAGCTGCAAATATGCCCACATACAATCATACATACTTAGATAAATAAATAGATCATTATAATCAACTTTTTCCGTAGTCATGTAAAAAATAAGTAATACCTACTCGTATAGTTACACTTTCAATAGAATTGTCAACAGATTTATTAACTTTGATTAGGTATTTATTATACCCCCACATGAAAAAAATACCAGCAGGCCCATAGGTGCTCGAGCATTCTCTTATCATTGCAAAATGCATAAATCCTTAGTTTAGTTTTAGTTATTGGGATAAAAATAAAAACATAATGACAAACATTATACAATCCATAAACCGATTGCTATTGTCTTTATTTTTATGCTATCGAAAATAAAAATTCTCATTACTTTGAGCCAACCCGTTAGAATAGGTACATGATTGTTAGCGTTCAGGTACAATATGATAAAACCTCTGCTAGCACAACCCGCAATAAGCTAAAGCCGTCAAGTGCAGATATTGTCAGAAAGCTCTCTTCGAACTTTGTGTTTCAAGATACGAAGTTCTGTTAGTTCATTTAACTATTTGTTATTCGCAGTTGCTAAGGAAAACCTCACCTTTATTTGTTTCAATCCGAACTAAATGTAAAGTTTCTTAATACAGGTTCTTACGCAGGTATGTATTAACAGCTAACATTGCATTCACTGAGGATGATTGAAATATGAGAGACAATGAGTTATATGTTGAATAAATAATAAATCTTATTAATAAAGTTCATGCTTGGCAATATGCAAATTGTAGAACATTCCAAACATTAAAAAAATGATTTAATCATAAATTCCACTAATATGAGTAGAATTAAAAACGAGTGGTCAATACGACTAGATTCGCAATCTCTATCGTTCGTATTTGAAAAATACCATTTAGTCGTTTTCCACAAATTTTCTAGTGACGACAAAAAGCGCTCGAATTACAAAAATCGCCCCCCTGGGCCCGTTATTTACATACATACTTACACATTTAACAAATACAGTTTCGTCTGGTCTCAGTGGTCTCACACATAGGTACGTACTCGTATGTATATTGAATAATCAAATGTGTCTTCTAAAAATATTGTAGGTACCTATAATCTTTAGTTTTCGACATACCTACCTAAAAACAAATGTCACCACACAAGTATGCATTGGACGCCCGATAATGAAAATTGATTCTTGTATGGGGATGGGGAAACTGTTAAGCAACACAAACTGATGAAGTGGCATGTTGGCGTGTTAGTACACATGCGAGCTGCCAGGCACGAGTGCCTGGTGTGCTGTGTGTTGTGCAGGTACCTACTGGATACACACGCGCGATCACACTTCATGTAATCACGAAACATTCACCGCTGCTTTGTTTCAACTATATATTTACGCGACACGTACCTGGGTCATTCTCGCATTTCGTGCAAATCGGTGTTTTAGGTAATTTACCAAAAATGTGTTGTTGTTTTCGAATATCTGTAAAAGCAAGGTTGTAACATATGGCCTAAAGTATATGTCTCTTCAACGAACAATTCTAAAAAGGTAATAGTTTTCTTTATATTTACAATTAACACCCAATTTTTTCATTCCTCTCTACATGTAACGCATGAAGGTATAACTTTGACCTACATTTGAACCTTAAGATACTAAAAATAGAAAACTCGTTGTTTGCTCACTTAATGACTAATTTAGTTATGTTTTAAATCGTTTAATATTAGAAGCTAGATATTAACAGTTAAAATTATACAGCCTTATAAGTGTATGGTTCAAGTAATCTCTTCATTACCGACGCGAGAAATGGATTAGCTATATTTTGCTACATAGCAAGGGTATATAGCGTCTACCGCCGATGCTACGCATTGTTCGTCAGTCAGTTGGCCGCGTGATCTCGTAGCGGACGCGCGTATGCCGCTGTTAGCGAACATACCTACGTTCTCGCGTGTCGAAAAGGAGTGTGGTTCAAAACAATCTTCATCGCGATCCAGTGATTTACACAGTAAGTTCCAAGTGTACATTATTATAATTATACGTAATGAAGTGTTTTAGTGTTGCCTTCCAGATGGTTTATTCTGCAAAATTAAGGTCTGATGCCAACCGACGTAGGCGACAAAAACTTCCAAAACTTCATTCATATCTGTTTCATTCACTTCTTTTCCTTCCAGTTTTACTGGGGAAGGTAATGAATGCATTAAGAAGGTAATGATAATATATTCGAGGCAGTACATTTAATGGAAAGAGGCTCAGTTATTATAAAGATTACGTTGTTATAAACATTTAAAACTGTAGATATGTAATAATAGGGAAGCCCAACGGATATTTCGGGTTTACTCGAGCGCAGTAGATTAACATAAACCTGCCGCTCTGTTACCTTTACTTGTGATGACACTCAAAACATGAGTATTCAGTACTTCTGTGATACATAAGTTTTGAATGTAGGGGTGCGTCTGATAAATATTAATCTTAAGAAATAGTATATCATAAAAATCTGGTTATTCTACTTCTGGTTTTAGTTCATACACCTGGTTCGTCGTGCATAGCAGCTCCGGACGAAGATACGGAGCCAACTGCACCACCTTAGTATCGTCGCCGCTCGCGAATTCGTTGCACCGCACTTCGTAACGAAATGCGGTGACAGTGTGAGATAATCGCCTTTTTTTGGTGAAGCAGGGGTAAATGCATTTACGCATCTCACCCCCGGGCCAGGTCAGCCCATGTGGGGGTAGTATGTGGGACTCGCTCCTCCCACAGCTCTCTCTGCTACACAGAGGGAGGGGAGGAGAATACCCACTTACATCCCCTGCGGCGTCACCCGCTCTGCCGTTACTGGGAGCGCCGAGGGATTGCAGCCATTCTACCACGACGCTCCCCAGCATAGACGCTGGGAGCACCCGCGCTAAGGAAGGAGAGGACCAGGGACGCTGTGGCCCTCCCCCTAGACGTGTGGGGCCGTATGGTGGGTACCCAGCCCACCAGCCCTATTGGAAGATCAGACTAAGGCTGCTGCATAGCGCCTTCGCCTTCTCCTCCGCCTTCTGCGCCTGAGAGGATGCGCGTCCACATTTTCCTCGCGTATTCGCGCTCAGCGGCCTCCTTTTGTGTCATAACGGTTTCACAGAAGGTGGCAACCGCATTCCATGATCTCTCGCTGCATAACATGGCCGAGACAACACTATGCAGCGAGAGATTACGCCCAATAACGCCCGTTAGGGCACCTCTCTCGGTATCCCACCGGTTACACACCTCCAAGGTGTGTTGGGCTGTGTCGTCCGAGTCACCACATTCATGACAGACCGGACTCAGCTCCCGTTGAATTTTGTGCAGGTAGTGACCGAAGCACCACCTGGGTCAGCCGGTATGATAGCACACCTCTTTTCCGCTTTATCCATTCCCGGAACGATGAAAAGAGTGCCCCAATGGTGCGGGTGCCATAGGGCGAGTCCTCCAGGTTTCCTTCCATCGTTCCAGGAGCCTCTCTTCTGCCTGACGTAGCACTCGCTCCGACTCTTCGGGGTCTACGCGTTCTCTCCGCGCCCTCACCTCCGCACTCATTCGGTACCTCTCCGCCAGTACCTGAGCATCAAGCTCCCACGGAGGGGTATTAGCTAGGAGGTACACTGCGGCATGGGACACCGTTGAATATGCCCTGATGGTGCGTTGTGCTGCTACTCGCTGAGGCCGCCTTAGTAGGGCGCTGTTGCGCTCCGAGAGCCTGTCCGCCCATATTGGCGCCCCATACAGCGCCATGCTCCTTAGTACTCCCGCATACAGTCACTGACACGGAGCATTCGGACCACCTACATTTGGGAGCAGTCGGCACAGGGCTGAGGCATTCAAGTTCCCGGATTTGCGAGCCTCCTCTAACACATTGTTGGCTTCCGTGCAGACTTCGTCAATTATGTCCCCCTCATAGATTTTCCAGACCGGGGAGGAGCTCTTTACAACTTCTGAGCTGATGGCAGGAGTTGCCCTGGTATACTCATAGATGTCCTTCCCTCGTGCACGTATGATACGTCGCTCCGCATCCTCATTAACGTCAGAGATCATTTCATACTCATCCGAATCTATATTCCACAGTTGTGCTTTAGCTCTTGCCATGCCTGAATATTTACCTCCAGCTTTTCCTCTACGCGCAGTGTTTATTTTTGGGGCAACATCCGGCTACAGATTCCCAGCATCGTCTTCGTGTGCACGTTTCCCATTTTTATAGGGCTTCCCTTCGTCAAATGTTTGTTTTAGCATTAAAATGGCCAGGCCAGAGAAAAAAATGACCAAAGAAGACTAACTAGCAAAAGATAGGCAGCGTAAAAAAGAGAAATATTAGATTATAAAAAGTAATCCCGAATTATATGCGATACAAAGAGAAAAAGAAAGAAATAGATACTTGTTAAGAAAGGAACAAAAAAGATTTGTAGCATAAAGGAAATGACACCTCGTGCTCAAAGAAAACAGAAAGAAATGGCGGTCAAATAGTAAAAAAATTTTTTTTGTAGAAATTTGCAAAACACGCCATTAAAATAATTGCTATGCAAGAGATTTAATCGAAATTGCATAGGTAGAGAGTCAATTAATGATAATGCAACAATTTAAAATAATAGACTAATCAAAGACCGATTGAAATTTAGTTTAGTTTTTTGAATAAAACAATAATTATGTTGGTTACTTAAACTATTAAATAACAAATAAGGATCGGCTATAACAAAATTCTTCTTATTCAGAAGCATACATATATATTTCTTTGGGAAACTTTTTATGCCAACTTTTCACTATTTCATAGTTTTATGCAGGTATATTGTGTATTTGCTAAATGCCAGACATTAATCGACACGTTTTTAATATTGTTGATTATATTAATGTTGTTAATTTTCTTTAAATAAAGATTTTTATGTCAGATTTCATAAGTTTGTTTCATTACAGTCCAGTGAAAAAATTACCGTCCGATGCCAATTTCATTCCTTTCCTTTATCATTCATTACCATCTCAGGCCATTTCATTACCAGCGCGTAGTTCATCACCAGTAGCCCTATTAAATGAAAAGTAATAAGGTTACGAAGGTGCCTTTTGCATAAAAGTGTTAATAAACGAATCCACACATTGACGAAATCCAAAATTTTATCAATTAAAAGAAAAATTACAAATCGAGAGAATATCACCGATTTGCACGAAATGAGAGAATGACCCACCTAACCTATTTTCACCGGTCTTCGGCAAAGAAGAGGGAATAGTTTTTTATTTACAAGCTTTTATTTACTATCACCTAACCGTTGTCTGTTTGTAATCAAATCTTGCAAGTTAAATTTGACCCACTTGCCGGTTTCCGATGAAGCTGAAAATTTGCATACATATGTAAGTCGGGTGACAATGCAATTTTATGGTGGCCATAGGAACTCTGTGATAAAACAAAGTAACCTAATTGTGTTTAGGGGTTTTAGAATTGTCTTGATGAGTATTAGTTACTTATGGAAAGAAAACTACAGTCAGTGATAAAAGCTTGTACCAAAAATGAAAATTTTGCCAAAAACTTATTTTTTAACAGTGCTTCATGTACCTATAATGAGTGCATAAAGGTAAAGGTTTTTCTTATTAACTAATCTTGTTAGGTACATGATCATTATATAAACCAAAGGATATACATAACACACATATGCATTATTATCAATACACTTCAACAAGGCGTTAACTAAAGTGCTGTTAATTGATCTTTAACAAATCTCTAGATTCTCTAGTAAGAAAATTAGTATAAAAACAAGTTACGTACGCTCCTCTCTAACTTGATCAAAGTTAAATGATCCGAATGTTACTTGTATACTTGGGTACCTAATATAATTTATATTATGTATATGTATGTATGTATGGTTTATATATACGTAGGTATATATTACTAGTATTTTTTTTTTGTGTAAATGTATAAAAAGAATAATTTTATATTGTTTAAAATAACTTGATTTGTGTTTCATATTTTCTCTTGTTTGTGTACAATCCTGCACTAGCTACAAGTTTCGTTTGAGGCAATGGTTAACTGGTAGAGAATGCCTTAAGGCATTAAGTCCGCCATTTGTACAATTTTATATCGTGCAATATAGTTTAAATAAAATAAAAATATATTCAACTAAGTATTAGGATAAGTACCTACTTTCAACAGTATTTTACCTATACGTGTGTTTTTTTTCTAACTACTTCTACTAGCCAATAAAATAAAATGGCAGGTACTTTACTCATCAAGCTAATTAACGTAGCTGTATACTTTACTAGGAGCTTTGGACGTGGATCCGGGTACATTCTTAAACTACACCCAAAACAGAGGTATGAGCATTGTGAATGTCATCTCGCTTAGTGTGGTAGGGTACAGCACAGTGGATGTCATTCCAGATCTAGAGCAGAGCCCAACCTTACAGAAAACTGCAGCCAAATAACTCTAGACCCTGCTCATAGTGTGTTTCTGCTGGTGAGTAAGGTTGCCAGAGCTCAACGAGGGTGCGGAATGTTAGAGTCGGCAGCGCGCATGTATCTCCTCTGGAGTTGCAGGCGTACATAGGCTACGGAGACTGCTTACCATCAGGCGGGCCGTATGCTTGTTTGCCACCGACATAGTATTAAAAAAAAGGTCTGAAACTTGTTTTTAGTATTGATGGTCTTTGATGTCAAAGTTGATGATCTCATTGAATGCAATCGCCGTGCTACGATCGTAATCAGCCAGGACATCTCCATAAGTAAACTACTTTACTAAATAAAATGTACTTATTTACCAAACTTTTCGACTATAACTCCTAGTGTACATTTATTCGATAGCGAAACGTCACAAGTCACACTTTGTATGGGATTTTGAGTTTCCAAAACGTCCCGCTTGGCGCACTGTTTCTAAATCCCATACAAAATGAGACTTAACGTACGTACTGGATAAAACAATTAAAATACATTAGTCAGTTGGATGTTTACTGTTTACTTACCTATGTTAAGTTTTGTTGGGTGTGGCAGGTGCTGCAGTCGCGCAACATCTTACGCGCCAACAAGCTGCTGGGCAGCTTCAAGCTCGACGTGGCAACGGTCTGGAGCCAGCCCGGTACGCATTCACGCACACACTTATTTCCTCATTCCACTCGTCACTTAAGCCGGCTCTACATGACGACTTTTTATAGCGATATAATTCAGAGGTTTCAATTCTGCTACGCGAATCGTTCGCACCTTTAGAATGAAACCAGCGTAACTCAAAAAATCATAAAATTGAGTTAATATCACTGAATGACCCAATACATCGTATTCTACCGCTTAATTAATCAGAAACTGACCCATCTGTACAAGAATAGTACGAAATCGGCATTTTGATCGCCTTTTATCCCCGGATTTTTCGCCTAACCTGGCGTTGTCCTTATCGCACTTGTTTTAGGATCCGCTTCCGTGGGCGAGACGGATATATTTACCTAAAATATTTAAATCTCAGCTCCCATGTGCTCTTAATTCCTTAGCGCATCACATTCGCCAAACGGAAATAAAGTATTAAGTGACCCATTATAGTTTGTGACGTTTTCATTCCGAAAGTAAGGGTTAACATAATTTAATGCGAAAATGGCATAATACCCAAAATGCCATATATCATACTTAGGTTTGTAAAACGAAACAGACCTAATTTATATTAAGTCTAACCGATACAAAAAGCAATTCGATCAAAAAGTGGCCTTAATAGTGACTTGATTCTGAAAATCGTAAATTTAAACTACTATTTATTAAAATATGCTAAAATGTTATCAATGGTTATAAAGCTTAATATTTAAATAAATAAATAAATATTATATACTATTTTGCGATTTCCCAAAAAGTTGAAATTTTGTATTATGTCGGGTTCGTTCAAAAGGTGCGCAATATTAACAAGGCACTATAATATGCCTACCTATACAAAAAGTCGCTATGTATTCACCACTAAATTTGTTATTACACAATTAAGGGCACCTACTCAAAGTACATTTTAAATAATAATTTTGTCCTGAATTTGAATCTCGCCTTTTTATCAATTATTCATTTTATTTTATTTTAGATTTATGTAAGTACCTACCTACATATCTAGCAGGTGGACACGCCGCCTTCTTGCCTATGCTTTGCATTCCACTTAACATAAACAATCACCTTACACACTCAAAAAGGGAGCGCGTGTTGAAACATAAACAGTAAGTATTGTATTACGACAACGATTGTTTTTTGTTATAAATAGCATATGCTACGTAGGTATGTATATACATACCTACGTTACACTAAGTACTCGTACCTATTCATTACAATTGTTGTGTTCATAATGCTACTTACTTTTTACAATATTTATTTGTTTATGTAATGTACATGAGGTAGTACAGTCAGCGTCAAATACTTTGTAGCAACCAAAGTGGCCAAATAGTTCGGTACACCATATATTTAGTATGGTGTACCGAACTATTTGGCCACTTTGACTGCTACAACGTATTTGACGCTGACTGTACATCCACAACCAACTTGTTAAATGTCGTGCATGTTTTTTCCTTCGGCTACTTGTTTTGACGCACCTACTTTGAATTTCTTCACGCTTTTTCAGAATGTCCTGGCAGCGGAATGAGTGTCGCGCCTTTCTACCGTCGTTTCTTTTTTAGGTGATGAGGTACATAACCTATTTTAGGTAGATCCGCTTGTAACTTGATTCAGCGCTTCTTGGTTTATTATTATTTAACTTACTATTATTTAATTTAGCTATAATTTTATAATCGTCTCATATTATTAATAATGCGTGGTTTTATGGTTTACACTTGCTACATCCCTACTTAAAGCTGTTAAGCAATAAACTGAAAGATGTAATTTTCCACGAATCCCTCAGAGCGTACTCGCTTCGGCTAATAGAAATTAGAAAAAGTAAAATGTTGAAGGTTATATTTTCTTTATAATGTATATTCTGTAGGTATTTATACATTACTTACTAAACCTATTTTGATTATATTCACATTTTTAGGCATTTGTCAATAATCATACATATTTACATTTATGTAGGGAAGTAAGTATTCGCTATTAAGCTACAGAAGATCAAACGACGGTACTCGGATAAATAGCACATTGTGATGTATATTAGATATTGTATACGGCCAATATGGCCAACTCGAGACATAGCTAAAACAATATATTTTTAGTGTTCCGTACAAAACTTTGTTCACGGAACACTTATGGAATCACTTGGGTTTTGCAAATCGGTTATATGCGATTTTTTAATTTGGGCGCTAATGAAACGCTACGTAAGTATAATGTTAAAAATATCTCAAGTAACTGGTGGTTTTTCGGGCTTGAGCCTTCATCGGTTAAGTAAACTCGTTCCTTTTATTTAGTGCGGTCGGTTTCCGAAAGGACAACTACCATTATGAGTGAGAGAAAGCAAGTCCGTTTTAAAGGCAATTTTACTATCGCTTTTTGATGTCGGTTTTACCTTAAAGTTGGTTTCCTTTCATTCAGTATTAGATAAGTAAGGGTGCGCAACGCTTTCGGTAGTACCCTAACCACACACAGTGGCCCTGCATGTTCTACAGATTAAAGTACGAGCCGAAAAAAACTCCTTACTTTGATTCAGGAGACGTGAGCAGGATCTAGCCTGCGTATTCAGGAAGTTATCAGTAACTGTTTCGTACCAGTATTTGTGAGATTACGAGTAACGTTAAATATTTTTTTTCAGTTCAAATGTTTACTTTATTTTATTTACGACATTTATGGTCACCCTCTTTGTTTTATCCATAACAAGTGATGAATTGAATGTCATCGGAGTCTGGTTACTTTTGAAAAATCGTATCTCACTCAATATTTTCTACACTGACAGTGTCAACACTGACATATGCGCAAACGTCTAACGTAACTTACTTTCTATGTATCTATATGTAGAGCGAGATAGATATATAGAGAGATTAGAAAGTAAATTACTTAGACGTTCGATTTCAGATTTTTAGATTATTTATTCATAAATAAAATAAAATAAAAAAGCATTTTATTTCCAGTCCGATACGTTAGAGTACATTACCTTACAACATAAGCCAGTTTTTACATTGAATTATAAGTAACATTTTAAGTACGTTTTGTTTTATTTTTGTTGTTTGTGAAGTCAATTTTAAACGTTATGTAATTTATTTCTATGCAACAAAATATTATTTATATGTGGTGGACAAGAACCCCTCATCGGGAAAGGCCTCATCCAAAGACTTCCATCTATCGCTATTTGTAGCTATATATTTCCAGTTTGGACCGACTGTTTTATTTATGTCATCAGTGCAACGGCTACTTAGTGATTTTGCCGTAGCGTCGTCATTCATTAATATAACATACGTATATTTATAAGTCATTGTCAAAATGGCATAATACCCAAAATGCCATATATCATACTTAAGTTTGTAAAACGAAACAGACCTAATTCATATTAAGTCTAACCGATACAAAAAGCAATTCGATCAAAAAGTGGCCTTAATAGTGACTTGATTCTGAAAATCGTAAATTTAAACTACTATTTATTAAAATATGCTAAAATGTTATCAATGGTTATGAAGCTTAATATTTAAATAAATAAATATTATATATTATTTTGCAATTTCCCAAAAAGTTGAAATTTTGTATTATGTCGGGTTCGTTCAAAAGGTGCGCAATATTAACAAGGCACTATAATATGCCTACCTATACAAAAAGTCGCTATGTATTCACCACTAAATTTGTTATTACACAATTAAGGGCACCTACTCAAAGTACATTTTAAATAATAATTTTGTCCTGAATTTGAATCTCGCCTTTTTTATCAATTATTCATTTTATTTTATTTTAGATTTATGTAAGTACCTACCTACATATCTAGCAGGTGGACACGCCGCCTTCTTGCCTATGCTTTGCATTTCACTTAACATAAACAATCACTTTACACACTCAAAAAGGGAGCGCGTGTTGAAACATAAACAGTATTGTATTACGACAACGATTGTTTTTTGTTATAAATAGCATATGCTACGTTACACTAAGTACTCGTACCTATTCATTACAATTGTTGTGTTCATAATGCTACTTACTTTTTACAATATTTATTTGTTTATGTAATGTATGTGATTAGGTACATATACATATACTAATACGGGAAGAAAAGTAAATACGCAAGAACCGGTAACCTATTATCGGTGAATTTCATTCAATTTTGATGATATTCATTTATAGGACCTAACCTTAACATAAAAATCGTGAACATCTTAACTTGTTGAGACCCAGCACTTATATATGTTTATGAATTTGGAACATGTTTATTTATATAAAAGTTAAAAACAAGTTATTCAGCATATGATGTTTATATGTATGTTTATTTGAGCTGTAATTGCAACAATATGAGGGATCAAAGTAAAATTGTTACAACCATACCCATCCTCCCCTAATACTAAAGCCGTTTCCGAAGATTCAGAATTTCTGACGACTTTAATTAATCTATAGTCACTCGTGTAGCTATCCAAATAAATAAGAATAAAAGTAGGAGCTTTCCTCAGGATATGCGAAATGCGTCATACTCATTGTTTATACACATTGATGGCGTAATTTATTTGGTTATATCATAGATATAGGATATCGAGTGGTATCTTTTAACTTAATTAAAGAAGATCGCATACATCTGCGAAGAAATTCAAAGGTGTATGTGAAGAATTATTATTATATTATATCATGACCGAAACTTGAACTAACTGTTTTATTGGTTAATGTTTTAGGATGTAATCAATAAGATTAACACTTTTAGTGAATTATATTTTAGTAATAGTTATTGCTTTATTATGGCAATTAAAACAATTAGGTTCTATGAAAAACTGTATTTTGAATACTGTAAGACCATTTTATATTATTTAAATAAATATTTGGGGACATTATTACACAGATCGACCTAATCCCCGAACTATGAGTTCCAGTATTATAATTGGAGAATTAAGAAGTTGGGTTGTATTATTGTTCGCAGATCGGCAATTTTACCACAAATGGGCTCTGCTCACGGACCCGGACGACATTGCCGCGGGCGCCAAGGGCTACCTAAAGTGCGACATTAGCGTCATCGGCAAAGGAGACACCATTAAAATACCACCGAAAAGTGAAAAGGATGAAGATGATATTGAAGCGTAAGTACTCGCAGCTATTTATATCAAGATTGGCTACTGTGCTTTATTCAGCAGGTCTTGCTCTAGCCTAAAAGTTGAAATATTACCACACCACTTTACACTGTCATATCCACTTGTATACTTACTCCTTGAACAATCAACATGAATAGATAGTATCACAGGAGCTGCTACTCATCAAAAATATACCATACTATAGTGAGGGAAGTCAGTGCAATGAGTGTGCAATTTTGTCTCAGGCAGTGCTGCTTTGCACGATTGTTCCTTGATTGCACGATTGTAGCAAGATGATCTAATGCCCTAGCCACTAGATTAACTCTTGGCTATCCCCCAAAAAGGGAGAGGGAAAAAATCGGTTTCGACGGTCCAGTTACCTTTGTATGTAGGTAGCTGTCAGGTCAAGTTTGCTATCATTTTCGTATAAATTAGTGACGAGGAATCCATTTTTCAAATCCATTTACCTACTTTTCATACAAAAATTGATTAATGCACGAATAATTAAAATTATTTGATGGCCCAAATACCTATACGTTGACACAGATTTATTACTGTGTATATTGTTGATAATTTTAACAAACGTTTGCTTTTGTGTATCTTATGCTAATGAGAATATTATATCGAACTCATGCGGGTTGTTTTAAATGATTGTACGTAGTTTTAATTTTTGATAACATTTTGTAAAAGACGTGTAAGTAGGAAAATATTCCAATATTTGGCGTCGTATTTTTTTGACCACTCTGTATACTAATACCGGTACTTTGTCGATATCTAAACTATCGCTTCAAATTCAAAGTACCTTCTACTACTTCATGCAAAATATTTGTAAAAAAAAATTATATCGCGTGGCGATGGCGATTCCTATAGAAATTGAATTATGGCCGAGGTCAACAATTTAAATACAATGACCTGTGTCATTGAGTATGATATATGTAGACAAAAGGGAGTTAAATGTGGATATTATTAATATTTATAATACTAGTATGGTGATTTGATTTGATTTGATTTATTTATATTCCTAACGATAAATTACAGTATCAATTATTATTATGTTAATCTATATGAATTTACATTATGATCGTCAATGATTTGACATGCAAACATATAATTATAAAATGTCAATAATAATTATCGTTACTTAAAAACTAAGAAACAAAAGAAATACAGTAAACTAAAAATAAATAATGGAATAATGTCAAACTAAATATCTGGTCGATCATAATGATAGGTAGTCATTAAAACTAAGAACAGTAATAATTAATAATAGTCTAGAACAGATGTCATCTAAAATCAATTTTACATGAACTATAATGTCAAACAGTTGTTATAATTTTAAATCCATGTACACATCCATTGAATATAATGGGTTATCTAATATAAAATTCCTCAATTAACGTTCAAATACTTCATCAGATATTTTAGTTCTTAATTCGGCGGGTAGGTTCGTAATAAGTTGGGTCTATTACTCGCGAATTCTTACATGAAAGTACCATGCGACACGGCACTGTTCGCAATCTTCCCGTCGATCTGATTTATTTGCCCATGGTGGAGTGCTGATTTAGTTTTCCAACAAACTGCAGTTTGGCAGATTAGTACTTTAACTAAAACTATTTTTTTTTTAAATTAATAATTTAAAAAAAAACATATCGCACATCACTTTTAAACTATAGTGTGATAAAATAATTCTTTCATACCTACTTGCAATGTTGTGTTTGCCATGGCAAACTTTATGAAACATAAGCACTTTAATTAGTATAACGAGAGTATAATAATATCACCGGCAGATCGGCACTGAAGTTAGAACGTTTATTACGTTCACATTGATAGGTATGGTTGGGGAAATAACTAAAGCACAAAAATACGAACATCTTTCTAATATTCAGCAAACATTCGTATTCGTTACATTACATCGTAAATTATAACAATATACCAACACCCAACACAGTGTATTTTAACTCCGTTTTATTTCAAGGGTGCATTCTTGAGCTTAAATTAAGTAGATATCTCATACTAGTTAACTACATTTTGAAAATAATCAATATTTAAGTTTTATCTAATAAGGCCCTTACGAGCGTGGGCCTGTTAACATATTGATTAGTGTTAAGTCCGAGTTCAAACATTTGGTATAAACGCGAATGAAAGTTGTTCATGGTCAACGTATAGCTCAACGCTCCCGATAGTATCATCTCGGACTATTGATGTACGAAATGACATTGATATGTTTGGTTGGGATTAATATATGAGTTACAGCAACGTTACATGCAGCATTTGATTATTTTGTATGAAATAAAAGTAAAAAAAAAACAATGACAATTTATTGTATTATCACTATAGATAAGTAAACAGAAGAAATTCTTGTTTCATTTTATTACAATTTTTTTATGATATAGGAGGCACCCGAAAAGAATCTAAAAAATATTGTATTTTTTTATATATATTAGGACATAAAATGACGATTATCTATATGAAATATTTGCACTTTCGGACATAATATTTCGTTAGCGAAAATACAAAATTTCCATTAGGTAGATATACCTACCCAAATAATATATTTATAGTTTTATTTAAGCCCCCCCCCCCGGGTTCAGATTATTCTGTCACTCTCACTAAGCGTATGTGTGAACGAGATGGCTGGCCGCGCCCAGGATCGCGGATATCATAACTAATATGTATTTTACTTTTTGGTAAGGGCAAGGGAGGGACTGGATAGTATTTACTAAGATTTACTTGCATGTTTTTTTTTTCATAATTTTGGACCCATGGTTTAAAAGGTAGAGGGAGAGGGGAGGGGGATACACACATTTTTCGTGTTAGTAACATATGGTCAAAAACGCAGGTCGTCTACAGGGTCAACTCATCTAAAAATCATTTGGGCAAATTGGCGATAGTCTAAAACGTAAGCGGCCTATAAAGCAACTTGTCTAAAATCAACCCGATAAATAAGTGGTTTGTCCGATATGTAACTAGTCACTTTAGCTATTTCCCTTAGGATCATCTAGACCAATACACAATAGGTTAAAAAGTAATTGATCGATAAAGCAACTCGTCTTAATTCGTGCAAGTCGTTTAATACAAGAAATTATTTATTTATTTATTTAAACTTTATTGCACAAATGTTTTTATTGCTTTATTGAAAAAATGTATAAATGGCCGACTTAGTGCCTAAAGGCATTATCTACCAGTCAACCATCGGCTAAACAGAGACATTAAAAAGAGGTGCACAGAAAAGAGTAAGATAATATTAACTTAATCCATTTGAAACCTATTTAGTAACGGTTAGAACCCTACTACCTACAAGTATTATTAGGCTTGGCAAAACTTCACATTAGTTTTGCTGCGTAACCACAGACAAAACAATGTAATAGCTTAAGTATAGTTTGTAGTAGTAGTAATGAACATTTATTTTAGTTATTCCCTTAAAACTAAGTTAGATTGATCAAAAATCTTAACTAAAATCATTTTTACCCGAATTAAGAATGACTCGATTGATTTAAAACGAGTTGCTCCTTGGGCGACATGCTATTTAGACCACATATATTTTAGACGAATTGCTTTGTCGGCGACCAGCTATTTAGACGATATGCATGTAAGATGATTTGACAATACGACAGTAGACGAAATGATTTTGCGACGAGTTACTTCATTGACCGCTTACGTTTTAGACTATCTGCTAATTTGCCCATATGATTTTTAGGTGAGTTGACCCTGTAGACGACCTGCGTTTCTGACAATATGATACTAACCCCATTTTTCTTGTCTTTCGGAGTGAATATTTCCAAAAACATCCTCTTTATGATAAAAGAGTTAAAGACCCTATTCAATTTAAAAGACGACAACGACACCCGACATCATAGGGTTAAATTTTTTTGTAAGATACCCCTGGATTCTTTTATAAGTTTTAAATTACCTTTTTGTTGCCCTGAATGATTTATGGGTAAATGTAGGGATATTAACTAACAAGGAAAGGTACCCAATTGTTCGGTTCCGATTTGATTTATATTTATATATGTTATAGAGTAGTTTAAATAACAGACACGTATTTTTTAGCTGCCCAAACTCAACCTATTGGAAGAAATTGTCCTCCAAAGTACTAAAAAACATTGAACAGAAATAAAACAATTCGCATTTGAGAACATTACCGTTCAAATTCTCGGGACAATTAGCACACATACACAATTACGCTGACATTTAAATATGACGAAACGTTTACAGAGCCTGTAATCAAAACTGATAATAGTACATTATGATACAAGTGTGCTAAGTTGGTCATTTGGTCATTACACACGAGGCGATATTGTGCGCACGAGCTGTAAGCGAGCGCACAATAAGAAAACCGATATGGGTAATGATCAATACACACGCGTTTCATACGACGTGTTTCAACACACTTGCGAGGAAAAAACGAAACGTATGCATTAGATTTTTTTTTGTCAAACAGTTAAAGTAAAACTTTCAAAATGGTAGCTTATAGGTACTCGTAGTTTTAACATCGAATAATTGCACTAAAGCGTGCTGGGTTTGTACGCACTTATACGCCAGTTCATTGAAGTAACCTACCAACTCTATACATCTCTAACGATAATTTGATAAGTCATTTAGTTCTGACATTTAGAGATATTTACACCTCTAAATAATTTAAATTTTTTTTTGTATCTGTTTGTTTTTTTTATTATTATTTTAGTTATTTTTTTGGAATTGTATTTTATACTTAATTGTTGATGTGCTTGTTTTTGATTGTATGTAAATTCCATGTTGACGTGTAAAAGTGCCCTTGTGGCCTATTTGCTGAATAAATGTTGAAGTTGAAGCTACCAACACGTTTTCTAAGAAAGACTGGACGTTTTTGCTGATTTTCTATTCCACCAAAAGTTTCATATTCCACCAATTATTTTTCACCCGATTTTGATGGTAAAAGGCTATCGTTCACGGCTCTTGCCTCTATTATTAATATTACTGGCAGCGTCAATATTATGTGTTCTTCATTTTCAATGCTGGAAAATGACATTTTCGTCAATATATAAACTAAAAACATGCAAAACCATTCCAATTTTGTGACAAATACGGAAAATGGCTGGCTCGTTATTTTTTTACGCACTATTCCAATGCGCACGCAAGGCAAAGGCGCGAACGAAATCGACAAACAGCCAATTAAAAAAATGTAAAAAAGCTAATATTTTCGTATTTGTATTCGACGAATGGAGATCAAATGGATAAAATGTTATGTTTATTCATTAATGTAATTTAAGAGATAATTTAATCTACTCGTATAAATTATGTTTGGTGTGATAAAACCTCTTTTAACTAACATTTGAAACCTAGTAGCAAAGAGCATATAATCACTACGCTAGTAGTTGGTAAAAAAATGTATTACTCGACCGAATTAAGAAGGCTCCGTTTTCATGCATATTATTAGCAATCAGTTACCTTCTTAACTCAGTCGGATAATATAATGAAAAAGCACGAGTGTTATAATATACTGAAATAATATAATGAAAAAACACGAGTGTTATAATATACTGAAAATGCACGCGTGTTTAATATCTAGGATTATGAGCCAAAAATCGGTGGAATAAAAACGTCGTTTTGAGCAAGTGTGTTGAAAACGAAATAATAGTCATTTCTATTACACTAATGTACACGGATAAGTATAGATGAAATGCATATAATGTCAATAACTACTAATCAGCGACATTAATCCGCTAATAACCTTTTTGCTGTACTACTCTATAACATAAATAAAAAATAAGTCAAATCGGAACCGGACAGTTGGGTATCTTTCCTTGTAAGTGCAAGTTATCTAACCTACCCTCGTAGCCAACAAGCCTATAGTTAACGCTCAAAGTCGTTTATGTAGATCGCATGAATATTAAATCCCCTAATAAATATACTTTTTTTTTAATTCCTTATTTTATTACCCTTTTTTATATAACAACGACAATTTAGTGACATTTATGTGTTGGACTCCTATAGCAACTTACTCCTGCCCGACGGAGTCCCCATAGAGCGCCAAAGAGCGAAATTTATCGTGAAGATATACAAAGCGGATGGACTGCCAAAGATGAACTACTCCATCCTCGCCAACGTCAAGCGGGCTTTCACCGGCGAGACGCAGGATTTGGTCGATCCCTACGTGCAAGTGTGTTTTGCGGGAATGACGGTGAGTATATAAAAATACGAGTAGAGTCAGACGAAGACAAGATTGCAATGATTTTAAATATCACACGTAGTGTAAGTGTTATTAAGTGTTAGTGTCATAATTTCATAGAAGTTTGACGTTTAAATAACACTTGCACTGCTCCTTCTTCTTCCTCGCGTTGTCCCGGCATTTGCCACGGCTCATGGGAGCCTGGGGTCCGCTTGACAACTAATCCCAAGATTTGGCGTAGGCACTAGTTTTTACGAAAGCGCCTGCCATCAGACCTTCCAACCCAGAGGATAAACTAGGCCTTGTTGGGATTAGTCCGGTTTCCTCACGATGTTTTCCTTCACCGAAAAGCGACTGGTAAATACACTTGCACTGCATGTGTTATTAAAATCGTTGCAGACTTGTCTTGCTTTGACTCTACCTAGGTACCCGCGTCTTGCCCTATAAGTGTATTATAATTTCGCCTTTCTGAAATTAAATTCATAAACAGTTATCCATATTATTGTTAGGTTGGGTAGGTGTACAGGGTGTAACAAAAATAGTGGGGTACCATTTCAGGGCATATTCGGTATCTTGTTTTGATTAGGAAAAAGTAGCAGAATTTTTTTGTTTCGCGAATATATCTAGCCTTTTTGTGGAGGGTTTCCCAACTTGGACGACCAGACCCAAAAAGATCCTATCAAAAAAATTATCTTCTTTGTCCTAATCAGAACATGATACGGAATATGCTTAAAGGGTACCCCTCTATTTTTGTTACAGCCTGTATTAAATATAACTGACAACAGTGACAACCTTTTTCTGTCATGACTCATGAGACTTTTTTATCGCTTTGTACGGATCACTGAATCGTTTGTGTAGCCAACTAGTCTAGCCACAGTAACATACTTAGTCTAGATTTTCAATATTTGCTATAAGAAAACCCGTTCAAATCCTGAGTTAATCCGTAGTTACTATAACCATATAACTACGAGAATAATTTATCTCGCCTCGAGGTCCATAATTATGGTCGGGTGTCGGATGTGATAAAGTCAACTTTTCAAGAGAGTAAAAACAAAATTGGCACTTTTGTTTGCCATTATTTCATGAATTATATAGCCAAAAAAAAACACTTTTTCACCTATTCTGGATATCTGACACTGACAACGTCGTAGTACTTTTTATACTATTGAAAAAGGCGGTATTTATGTTAAATTTATTAGATTTCTCCCATATGACATTACAAGAGAGAGTCATAACGTCGTAATTTGAAGTGAAACTAATGCCTTATGCTTCACGAAAATAAAGAAGAAATAATGCATTATTTATTACCCTTATGTTAAAATGTCATTTTGGTCGGGTTTTCGTATCCACCGTTATGGTTATAATCCGAGTCGAGATATTATAATGCGAAAAAGTAACTCCGTCTATCTGTTACCTCTTCACGCTTAAAACGCTGAACTGCTTTGCTGACTATGGACATAGTTTGAGGCGCGAGGAAGGACATCCGTAGTATTTATAGGTTTTATCACTCATCATCATCATATGATGATATCATCCCACGCAGACGAATTCCCGAGGAGAAGCTAGTCTCTAATGTTCGTAGATTAATAACAAATTATGAAAACATGATTGCGATAGTCCGTCGTTTTGCTAAATGTACCTAAATTGTTTACTTGAGGTCCACATAAAACTGCCAAGTACATTTGTTAAGCATGGATCAAAAACAACAATAGGCTACGTACCTTAAAAATAAAGTCATACTTAGGTATATATTAGCTATAGGTATATGTTTTCATACTTATGTTTTCCAATTAAGTATAAAAATTTAATGAGGCAAAAAGTAGTATTAGAAACGGCGGGCTGACCTAAACATAAGGAACAAAGAAGGAAGGAGGTGATTATGATTAATCATTTGTTTTCTTAATATAGGGTTGCACGTCAGTGAAAAAAAACTGTTACACTCCCGTGTGGAACGAGCAGATCGTTTTCACAGAGATGTTCCCGCCGCTGTGCCAGCGCATCAAGATCCAGCTGCGAGACAACGACCCGGTCCATCCTAACATTATTGGCACGCACTTTATTGACCTCAAGTCAATATCTAATGACGGAGAGAAAGGTCAGTAGCCATTCCTTTATCTTTAAATTTGGTTTATTAACAATAAAAAAATGATTCATTAGGTATCCACTAAATAAAGTACTGTTAGATCAGACATAGGTATACTTGTAAGTTTTTATGTACCTAAGTAAGTAGTTGGGACACATTTGGAATGATTATCGCCAGGTTTTAATCATGTAACTCCTACAAATATCTGTGTCTCTACTTACGTATATAATTCGCATATAATATATGTTGTATGTCATTGTAATTAATTACTAGGATTCTTACCAACTTTTGGGCCCGCATACATCCACCTGTACGGCTCGACGCGCGACTACAGCCTGCTGGACCAGCACGCCAGCCTCAACATGGGCATGGGAGAAGGGGTGTCCTACAGAGCCAGGTATGGATTTAAACCTAACTATAATTACCAGGGGTCGGACAAAAAGTGCGAATGACGTCAAACCACTTATAGGACGATTTCAAATAGTATTTTTGATTTTCATAAACAATTATCACGTATCATTTATCAATCTCTTTATTGACCTCTTTATTAAACGATATCGCCACTTGAAATGAGTAAGTACGTTTTTGACTGACACATTGTCAATCAGATGAACAGTCAGCGTCAAATACTTCGTAGCAGTCAAAGTGGCCAAATAGTTCGGTACACCATACTAAATATATGGTGTACCGAACTATTTGGCTACTTTGACTGCTACGAAGTATTTGACGCTGACTGAACAATAAATTGACTTCGTTATTGTTTAGCTATTCTATCCTCACGATTATATTTAGCTAAAATTTATATTTACTAATATATAAGAAAACGCTCTAAAATGTCATCTTTACTCGAATATTGTGGCAATTTTCCGTTTTTGGAGGTACGTGACAAACACGTATACTGCTAATGCTAATCTTACCTACTGTTCCCACTTTTGACTATTAAACCTATTTATCTGAGGATCCCACAGACTTGTTCTAACTAATTTCAAATAATTATACCTTATGGTAACAAGTTTCGTGAAATTTATTTTATTCACTACATCACCCTACCACCTGTATTATTAATTCCATGGATTTATTTACGATTATTTTGTTACTTCATTAATACTACTTTGAGTACTTTGTTACTACATGTCACACGGAAGTTTAAATACAAACTCAAACATCATCCTGTGTGCAAGATTAAGTACGTCATTTTTACGTCATCCGCACTTTTTGTCCGACCCCTGATAATTACCTACGAATAATACGCAGTCATTAACAAACTACAACAATATATAAAATCGCTTAGGTACTAGTAATAATAAATTTACACACCCAAAAAAGTATTGCGATTATTTTTCAGGATTCTTGTATCGATTAGAACTGAAATAACGGACAGTATCGAATGTCCCCCGGCTTCTGACGTGGAGGTAGAGATCATGCCCCCGATCAACGATGCCACATTCGGCAAGAACGAAGAATTCTTTCTCTTTGCCAGTGTTTTCGACGCCAACATGATTGACAAACGACTAATTGACAAACCCATCCAGTTTGAATTAAGTATAGGTAATTCTGGCAATTCCCTGGATGGCCACAACGAATCAGTCAGACGTCCTCAAGATTTGGAATCCGATGAATTAGGTAAGTTCATTTGTATTATTCAAAACTTTCTGTCAAAACCTTAAATTTTTCACACAAGCCGACAAAACATATTATTCACCACACCGACTCGTAAAGGCTTTCTTTATTCTTAAAAAACTTATGCGAAAGTGGAATTTTGTCCATAAAAGTGGCAATGTAATTTTATTCAAACTTTGAGATGTTTGTGAGTTGGCTGGTAGATTGGTTGGTTTTGTTTTATAATGTATTTTAATTCGTATTATGTCCCGTTGTGGTATGGGGAAAATGTTGTGTTACTCTCGGTTTTTATTTAAGCCTCGTATCTTGGAACCCTCGCAACGCTTAAGGTTCCACTTTTCAAACTACTCGCTATAGTTGCTACGCTTGCTCAAGTGTTAATGTTACATAGTAGGTAAGAGCATTCCATGAAATTGTCTACCGTTGTCTCTTACAACACGAAACTTCTGAAGTCTTGCAGGTACAAGTTTCCTTTCCGCCGAAAAAAAAGTCGCAACACAAAATAAAATGCGTCGTATGGGACAGCCCATGAGATGCTCCAGTAATGTAAGAGAGGTTACTTAATCAACAATTTTGGCCCTTGTAAAACAAATAACAAACTGATAATTGAAAAACTTGCGTGGCAATTCAATAATAATAATCGATTCGACCACGTAATTTAACGAATACCTAGTAGCCAGTAGTTTATCCTACGTGCCCTCCGCTTGAACCAAGATAAATATATTCCTAAACCCAACACTGGTCAAAACATATCTCGTCATGCATCAGTCTTGTCGATTAATACCTGTAAATTTTGTAATTTCATGAAAGTGGCTTTAAAAAAAGTCGCACATGATTTGACATTTACTTATTACTTGTATATATAGGTACTTAACTTGGTATTCATTTTCTAGATGAAATGAGTGCTGACACAGGATACTGGCAAAGCACAACGCCACCGACCAAGGCCACAGCGTCGAACGACAAGAATTACTATTACCTCCCTTATTGGGACCACAAACAGTGCATGCATGTACGCAGCATATGGCCTGATCATCGCCGACGCATGTATAATTCCAATATGATATGTAGTATCATTGACAAGTTTGTAAGTATACTTTGCGTTACAATTTTCAAACGGCACGTATTTAACCGGTCAACTAAGTAATCAAACTTCGGTAGATAAAATAAATAGAAAAGGTACTGAAATTAATAGTTTGGCGACAAAAGCGGAGCCTTAAAATATTTCAATATGAGCATAATGCCGTTACAGCTTTTATTTTAAGGAAAGTATTAATTATTTATTTGGCAACTGAATTATTATATTGGAGACTAATTATGAAGCACATTTTAAAAAGAAAACGCTATCTATTAATTTTAAAATAAAACTCTATTAATATGTTTAAATTGAAAATTAAGGTAAATTCACATTTAATATTTGTTAATCGACAAGTAATGAATGATAGGTACATAAGCTGTGTCAAAATCGCTGCCTACATATCTTGGTCTGGCTCTAAAGTGTCTACAAACATCACTTATAACCTTGTTAGGCTAATAGTGCCCCGCGACAGTTTCAGGCGTGTTAGATAGACTAGGTACAGTCGAGTTCATAAATACGTACCTATTCATTTTTAACACGCTTTTATTAGGTCGACCTGTATGTAACTATGTAATCCAAGTATCGTAGCGTCATGAAAATTGGCAGCTGTATGTAGTTCTGATGACAATACAATAATATGGTACTGTCGAACTGATCTGATGATGGAGTCGGAAGATATGAACTGGAACTTCATGATGGAACATCGTTTCATAGCATTTCATATTGTTTGGATTTGTTAGAAAAGTCTTGTAATGAACTTAACACGATTAGGTTTCAAGGTCTGATGATGAAGCCGGAAGATAGGCACTGGCATTCCCTGATAGAATATCGTATCATAGCCGTGTTTGCACTTGTGAGAAAGGTAACGTAATGGACTTTGAACACGATCAGGCTTCAAGGTTATAACAAACCTATTATACATATATTGACTTTGAAGTTTTTCAGTTATCTCAAAAATATCCTGAGCAAAAAGAACAGCTTGGCCGCGAAATGCATATTGTCCAAACGCACCGCTTAATTTAATTACTGACGAAGGGAAAGCGTGTTTTTTAAACTATTAATTTATTACCTTATTGAAATGGATTAAGTTAAAAAATGTGTGTTCTGTGGCAATCTGTATAATCTGTAACACCAATGTGGGAGTACGTTTACGCACAAATACAATGTTTGCGTTCTCAGTGTTACCCGTTTTCATAAACAAACGAAGTTTTTTTATTAAAAATATAAACCAATATTCATAAAATTTAGCTGCTTCCGCGCCTACCTGACGCGATGTTCTCAATATGATTATTTAGGTGTTAACAACTATATGATAACAAATATTAAAAATCATATGCTTTACAATATTAGGTGCCAATTTATTATTTTAGACGCCAGGCTATCATTTCAAGTTCCTTATTTATTTTTTAGTGGCTTGTATTTTCTGCCGGTTTTTTTAGTAACATGATGCTTCTACATATTTGTGGCTAACATAATTTTTTTGGCGCAAAAATATGAATACAATACACAGCAAAATACATAAGTATGTGGTGGATTATTATATGGCCAATGAAAGTTCCCGTTTAATATTTATTTGCCCGGTTAATCATATGCCTTTTAATATAATAAATAAATCAAATAATCATAATAAATAAATCAAATAAACGTTTATTTACTATTCACAATATACTTCTGCCAAACCACGGAGTGGTTTGTTGGCAGACGAGGCTCCTGTAATAATTGCATAATAAGCTAGTTAGTTTATACGTAAATTAAACTTATATTATTATCTATTTAACCCCTTACCGCATGCGCAGCCCTATATATGGCAGTTATAATTTTCAATTCTATTTATAGCTATTAAAATTTATTTTTAAACAGATATACCTACGTTTACTTACGACATGAAAGTAGGAGTTAACGCTACAATCTGCGCATACAGTATAAAAATGGAGTCCATGTGAACAGTTTATAGTGTTGTATTTTACCTTTTATTTAATTTAGTAGAATATTGCTTAGTTTCTTTTAAAATTTTTGGTTTGTTATCCTTTTGGGTTTTAAATCCGATGGTAACTCGTAATAAATCATAGGGACTAAATATTTTATACATCTCTGGCCAAAATAATTAACCTTTGATTGACAATAGGTATTTTAAACTCATCATTACACATTTGCTCCATAATTAAGTATAACGTGACTTTTTCATGAATTGTTACAATTTTACATTCCAATAATAGTTGTTCATAGGTGCTTAGTAGGTACTTTTACATTTAAATTTAGTTTTTTTGTCAACCATTAATTTCATGACTAATCTGCAGTGCCTTTATCTTTCACGACCTTATGTTTCACAACCAGGCCAGATAATTGATTGCGATAGCGTCGTTTGCTGTATACCGATAAGATGGATCAGAGAGTTGTTACAGGAAGAAGGGTTACTAGAAGCCCAGACCGCTATCGAGAACGACGCCGGTACTGACATCAGAGGCGTGACAGCACTGAAAGCGGCGCTGGAGGCGGCGAGCGCGGCGTGCGCGCAGTACGCGCGCCACATGTCCAACGGCCCGCCCATCGGTAACACCAAACTGGACCGAGAAAGACAAAAAATGTGTCTTTTTGAAATTGTAAGCTTAAACTATTTTGGTCAGAGCTTAAAAAATTGTGCTTTTTACGTCATGTTGCTTATTACTTACGTGCCAGACGGTTCATCCATGTTCAAAGTTGAACCTACTGAATTAGCGACTGCTCCAGTGCTCCTCTGCGTTTTCTTTCGAATAAGATCGGTATTTTACTACACTTAACTTTTCAATAAGTTTAGTAATTTGGTTTTATCTGATACATTCTATATTTGACGTGTGATTTAAAATTTTAGGAGCAGATGAGTACCATGACGAGAAGTTTGAGAGCCTTGATAACCAAACATTCCATCAAAGACCGCTTACGCACTGCACACACTTATCTGAATAAGATAAAACGCTTATGCGAAGACGTAAGTCGCAGATTTTCCCTTTTAGGCTGGGAACAGAGTGTTCTGTTATCAATAGTGATGCAACGAATACGAATACGAATAATAGCTATGATTAAGCTGCAAACTTAACTTTGCAATTGTCCCCATATCTACACCTACACGGCTATCAGCTGTACGTAAATGTAACTCTGTCATAAAAGTATACAAAGGTACAGTTATAATAAGTCCAGAGAGCGAAACTTTGGTGCCGATGACATACGTATGAGGTCAAGCTAAGTACAGAGTGGTGTTATCTGGATTATAGATACTTAATCAAATAACAACTTATTAGCCTCTTTAATTTACTTATATTCAAACTTGAGTTGAGAGTTTTTATACGTACTGGCCACGTATAAAAACATAACTAACTGTCTTTGTCATGTTAAAAACTATATTGTTGGAAATGACAACCAATTTCTGTTTGCTTATTTTTTTATTAGTAAAATATAACCGAAATATTATTGTTTGAAGTTGCAATGGAGTCTATGCAGCCTATGCAGGCTATGTGTGTTTGCGTTATTCCCATCAAAAGAAATTTATTTAAATGAAGTATGGTTGACCGTCCACAACATTTGCTCTAGGCGTGGTTATAGGAATTATGACTAGTGGGATGCCAATTTTGTTAACTGGCGAGAGGTTCAAGAATTATTTTGCCCTGAATGTACGTGTGTAATGTATATATCTAGTATCTATCTAAATATTAAGAAAAAACTTAGTCATTCAGAGGAACATTTAATTGTGTTGTTTTATTTACACGAGGAATCATATTTTTTGTTTGAATTACTTACATTAGATTAGAATTGGTCATTACCCAATAAAAAATGTTACTCGTATCGTTTTTTAATGTTTACATTATTTTTTGTTTAAATTACCGAGCATTTTATTAAATAAACAATTATATATATATATATATATATATATATATGTATTACATATATTATCATTTTTAAGTGGGATAATATGATAATATAATGGGATAATATAGTGTTAGTATGTACTTTTAATGTCTGCATACTTGCTGTATTAGCTCGACGGCCATTTGTCCGGTACAATGTGATAAAGTTAGGTAAAATAAAGTTAGGTAAAAATATTACTAACTTTTCGTTAATTCTTATGGCTGATTTTTATGTATGTTTTAGAAAATATTGTTAAAAATTTATAATCAACATTGCCAGACCATTTCTGAAGACTAATTTCTGCTATCACTGAAGAAAATGTGACCAAGGTGAAAAAATATAATTATTGAAGACCGACGAGTGAAACAAAGGGAGATAGCTAGAGATGTGGGCGTTAGTAAGGAACGAGTAAATGAAATAATTCATGGATATTTAAACATGTTTAAGGTTAGTGCTCGTTGGGTCGCGTTAGACAAGGAAAGAAGAGGTTCCGAGCTGGAAGGCCCTCGCGTGTTCCGAGGTGCCTTCAGTGAAGTAGGCTGCTCGAGCAGCCCGAAAAGATGGTCCCGCAAGGGCAACGCCGGCAGGGTATCGGTGGCCTGCAACCGTGTTCCCGAAACCCCGTCAACAAAGCGAGCGCCAGAACACCCCAGGGGGTTTAGTCCGTGGGAGTCGGACATACCCACTCGGCTTCTCCCGGGCCAGTGGGATCCATAACGGATTCCCCCTGGGTCATCAAAAAAAAAAAAAAAAAAAGGAAAGACGTGTCAAATGTTGTCAAGAGATTTTAGATGCGAGTCGCGGCAAAGAGGAAGGAATTATTTCCAGGATTGTGACATGTGGTGAGACTTCGATTAGACAATGGGACCCAGAAAGTAAACAGGAATCACTACAATGGAAATTCAAAGACGTAAAGCCTCCTTCAAAGTTCAAGGTTCTTTCATCGGTTAGTAAGCTTATGGCGACATTTTTTTGGAATGCTGAAGGGATTTTACTAATAGATTATTTACCTAAGAAAACGACAATGAATGCTGACTATTACGCAAATTTACTTTGCCAGCTGAGAGCCGCCATAAAAGAAATAAAACCGGCCAAGAGCATGTCGGGCCACGCTCAGTGTAGGGTTCCGTAGTTACTCTTCCGTCACATTAAGCTAAACTGGAGCTTAAAGTGTAGTAAATGGTACCTTTCACCCGAGTTAAACAAATAGGCAAATTTGCATAATCAGTACCTAATTAAAGTAAGTCTTTTTACTATGAAGGGAAAACTTTTTGCGATAACTCAAAAACAGCTAAACTGATCATGTCCGCTATAGTTTTCATTTAATGTCTTTTTTAAGCTCTACTTCCACGATTTTTTTCATATTTTTTGGACCTATGGTTCAACAGTTAGAGGGGGGGGGACACATTTTTTTTTCTTTCGGAGCGATTATCTCCGAATATATTCACTTTATCAAAAAAAAATTCTTGAAAACCCCTATTAGTTGTGAAAGACCTTTCCAACGATACCCCACACTCTAGGGTTGAAGCGAAAAAAAAAATTCACCCCCACTTTACGTGTAGGGGAGGTACCCTAAAAAAAAAAAAAATTTAGATTTTATTGTACGACTTTGTCGGCTTTATTGATTTATATATCCATGCCAAATTTCAGCTTTCTAGCACTAACGACCACGGAGCAAAGCCTCGGACAGACAGACAGACAGACAGACAGACAGACAGACAGACAGACAGACAGACAGACGGACATGGCGAAACTATAAGGGTTCCGTTTTATGCCATTTGGCTACGGAACCCTAAAAAGGAGCACAACGCACCTGTGCATACGGCTCGCACTACACAGTTAGCCATAGCCAGAAATGGCTTCGAGGCCATCGATCATCCCCCTTACAGCCGAGATTTAGCCCCTTGTGACTATTTCCTGTTCAGAATTTTAAAGAAAGATCTTAGGGGGCCAAGATTTTCTACTGATAATGAGATGATAGACGCGGTGAACAAATATTTTGATGACAAACCGAAAGATTTTTTCAAAGGTTTAATGTCGCTATTTCACAAATGTAATAAATGCATTTCGGTAGAAAGAGATTACATATATAGAAAAATAAAAGTAAACTACCCAGCCACGTCTTTTGTTTCATAGTCAGGTAGATTACTTTTCAGCCACCCCTCGTACTTTAGATTTAATGATATCAAAAAACCCCGATTTGTCACTGACTCCCTCACGTCATGATCATCAAAGGTCTTAGAGTACTTCCTGAAGTCCTAGAAAGCTGAAATTTTGTACGTAAGCTAGTATTAGTACACGAATAACAAAAAAAAAAGTTTGGAACTTTTATCCCCCAACCAAATTAACGACTTCCCGCAGGGGTTCTGCCTCTCAAGCACCCTCTTCAGCATCCTACTCAAGGACCTACCGCTGGCAATACAAGGTGCGGATATCTACATGTACGCCGACGACGTGTCGGCAGTTCTAAGTACGCCTACGAAAAGGCAACTAGGAGCAGCCGTTAACAGCGTAGTACTGCAGCTTACTCGTAACAACTGGTTTAAAACAAACGCTCTGGCACTAAACAAAAACAAGACCTGCTTCATGACAGTCGAACTTAAACGGCCACCCTATGAAAGTTTACGCGTGTGCGCAGACGATTTCCCCATACAGCAAGTGTCCTGCACTTGCTTGCTCGGGTTCCACCTCGACAGCGAATTTACATGGGAACAGCACAGAGATGAGGTGTGCAGCCGATTGGGTAAGGCATGATTCGCGCTGCGCCGCCTGGCGCATACAGCCGGCCGGGCCGCGGTGCAGGAATGCTACTTTGCAATGGTTCACTCGTTACTTACTTACAGTACGGAGCTGTGAGCCCGGGCCGCTGATTGGTACCGTGTTTTCTCCCTGTAGAAGCTAGCCCTCCGTGGTATGGCCAGCAAACTCAACGACGCTCCTGCCCGCTACCTTTGATAATTTTTAAAATCATGCCCCTACCCCGTATATTTATACAACAGGTATCTGTGTTTACATACGTCAGTCGACATTTATTCAAATGCAGAGGTACTAATTCTAAGTACCCCCTACGTAGAAATAAACATGGAGTTAGATTAGTAGGTAGCTGAGCGCCACAGACTAGCGGAGTCGGCGAAATCGGTCTATTGTCTCGGATCATCAGTATTTAATCGCCTCCCGGAATGTGTCAGAAATGCAACTTCCACCGCTGGTTTTAAATCTGGGTTAAACAAGTGGCTCCTTACTAATATGTTCTATGATTACTATTATTTTTTGACGTGCCACTTACCTTATAGTTTAATTTTATATTATGAATTATAAATCCATAATGAATGTAATATAAACATATATCTAATGAATTACCGATTGTAAATATGTATAATTAAAAACAATAAACTTACCTTGTGTATGTAGGGTAGGTTTAATAATACTTAACTACGAGACGACTTGCAACTATTGTTATCAATAATTTATCATGTTCATTTTCTGGAAATTTTGATGCTAAAGGTTTGAAAATATATATAGAGACTCCTTGTTATAAATAATAAAATATATATTTCGGGATTTTTAGTAAATCACCCCCATCCTTTAAATTAGGGGATCGAAGATTGACATAAGCAACTTACAAAATTAAATTAAATCCCACCAAAAACTATTTCACCTAATACGTTGCCACAAGACGAAACCATAAGGCTCGCACAATCATAAGGTTATCAGATCTCATGCAAAGCCAAGCTTTTAACTCGCCAAGCTCTAACTTCACAAACTCTACGTTCGCTACCGTCACATGTGCGTAAGGTGAAAAATTTGTTAACTATTCCTTACTTTTTAGGGTTCCGTAGCCAAATGGCAAAAAACGGAACCCTTATAGATTCGTCATGTCCGTCTGTCTGTCCGATTATGTCACAGCCACTTTTTTCCGAAACTATAAGAACTATAGTGTTCAAACTTGGTAAGTAGATGTATTCTATGAACCGCATTAAGATTTTCACACAAAAATAGAAAAATAATAATAAATTTTAGGGGTTCCCCATACTTAGAACTGAAACTCAATTTTTTTTTTCATGAAACACATACGTGTGGGGTATCTGTGGATAGGTCCTTAAAAATGATATTGAGGTTTCTAATATCATTTTTTTCTAAACTGAATAGTTTGCGCGAGAGACACTTCCAAAGTGGTAAAATGTGTCCCCCCCCCCCCCCCTGTAACTAAAATAACAGAATGATAAAACTAAAAAAAATATATGATATACATTACCATGCAAACTTCCACCGAAAATTGGTTTGAACAAGATCTAGTAAGTAGTTTTTTTTAATACGTCATAAATGGTACGGAACCCTTCATGGGCGAGTCCGACTCGCACTTGGCCGCTTTTTTGTTATAGGTTCCTACAATAGTTCATGTAACGAAACGGTCAAGTCACATATTTTGACTGACTTGAAGGTGTACAATTTGTGAAGTTAGGGCTTATAGAGTTAGAAGCTTGGCTATACATGAGATCTGATAACGTGTTGACAGTACGAGCCTTATGGTTTTGTCTTGGCAATATTTTGCATGAAAATGATTTTGGTCGGATACGTATTTTCGTATTCGCTGCATCAATAATTGTCAAACTATTATTTCAATGTAACTAAGTATATGCCTAAGCCTATATATTATATAGTTTCGCAAATTGTACTACCTACTCATTCATGAACCAAAGAGATTTATTTTCAGTTTTTGTTGAATACATTATGTATATTTGGATTACAATTAAATCAAAGTACATTTAGAAGTTATCTTCTGTGCGTACCTTTATGGGTTGTTTTTAAAATAAGTATGTTATTGTAACAGCCTCAACAAGCGATGCCCGATATATTCATCTGGATGATCAGTAATGGGAAACGACTAGCGTATCAACGAATCCCAGCACGAGACATAATCTACTCTGATTATGAGAACGAGTGTGGTAAGCACTGCGGAAAAAAACAGACTTTATTCTTGAAGGTTAGTGATTTCAAGTACTTGGTCGTAATAAACTGTGTTAAAAACTAATGAAAACAATTTTATAATTAATGTTTATTTTATTAATTATTATAGTGGCCCGGCAAAAAAGCTTCATCACCAAGCGGTTGGACCATACCTGCAAAGATCAGTGTATATCTTTGGCTCGGTATTCTTCATGATAAAAAACATTACATAGATGGCCTTCCGCAAGGCTATGAACTCAGTTCTGAAATAAGAAACGCAGATAAACTGCGATCAAATGCTCCATCTGCAATATTCTACGCTGAAAAACACGTAAGATAACCTCAAGAAGCATAAAATAGTAACTCAGTCTATACATGTCCCTCTGATAGGCGCAGACCTCCTTTTATGTACGACAGGGATTGAGATTATAGTCCCCACGGTGGCCCAGATTGAATTGAGGACTTCACATTTATTAATTGTGTTCTTACTACTTATATATTTCCTTATACGTTTCTGAATAAAATGTTTAATAAAATTGTACCTATATTTCAGACTTTCCAGATGCGAGCATATGTTTATCAAGCAAGATCTCTTATTGGTTCAGACTCTTCCGGATTATCGGACCCTTTTGCAAAAGTAATAATAGGTGAAAGCACTGCGACGACCCAGGTGATAGACGAGACGTTGAGCCCAACATGGGACGAGTTGTTACTTTTTGAAGATATACTTCTTTATAGCACTTTAGAACAAATCAAAGCTGACCCGCCGACTATTGTAATTGAAATATTTGATCAAGACAAAGTAGGGAAATCTGAATTCATCGGCCGAACTCTTGCCAAACCCCATGTGAAGGCGTTTGAAGATCCATATGAGAGACCACAGTTTCCACCCTCTTTAGAATGGCATGAAATTAGTCGCGGGGATGATAGGGCAGGGGAACTATTGGCTACCTTTGAACTTCTAGAGGTTCCGGCTAAGTTAGATTCCTCCGTGCTGCCTGAGCTACCGACACCTAGAGAAGCCAACGGAAAAGCGCCCCTTGATGCCAATAAGGGCCCTATTCTCCCAGTACCAAGAGGCATTCGACCCACTCTATCTAAATATCGTATTGAAGTACTATTTTGGGGTCTGCGTGACTTGAAGAGAGTTCATTTACTGGCAGTAGACAAACCACGAGTAGACATTGAATGCGCTGGAAATATTTTGTACTCATCTGTGATACAAAACGCAAAACGAAATCCCAACTTTACCAATCCGGTCAAGTTTGTTGATGTAGAACTTCCCGACCAAGATCTGTATAGACCTCCTTTAACTATTCGTGTCGTCGACTGCCGAAGTTTTGGCAGGATAACTCTCGTTGGAACACATACAATTAATTCAATACACAAGTATATTTACACCCCGATGAGTAAAAGGGAAAGAGAAATTGAAGAACGAAAGAAATCTCTAATACAATTACAAAATGTAGATTTAAGGGCAAATTGCATTGTTCAAGATGATATGTTCTCCATAGAAAATGAAAAAGAAAATTGTCCTTTGCTTACTCGTGAAGGCAGATCCACAGTATCCTATGGTTCTGGGGTGAGGCAATCTACACGCAAGAGAGATAATAAGCGCGAAGCTATGAAAAAAAGAAAAGCAAGTACCGATTCTGTATTAGATGATGACGAAGGGAGCAAAGATTGGTGGACAAAATATTTTGCATCTGTGGAATCTATGATTGAAGAAGAGAAAGAAGCTAAGAAGGAAAGACAAGGCTATTTGCAAACCCCACAGGTAATGTTCGTGGACGAGACTCGGTCGCCCCGGGAAGAGGTGCACTCGCCACGCCCAGAGCGAGAGCGTATCAAGCGCCTTCGGCCGGCCTCACCACGTCCTAAGCTCAGTCCTACAATCTTAAAGAAAAATGAAATACCCAATTCTGCATTGTCAAAGGTAATCATGAATCAGCTTATACACACTGTGCTATGTTTTTTACTCCGTTAATTCCAAGGGTGCATTCCTGAACTTAAATTAAGTTAGTTTCTCAAAGGCTTCTAATCTTTTTTTTATATTACTCATGGTAAATGTATTCGCTATTAACACAGATGTTGCATATTTATTTCTAGATATATCCGCATGAACTTGAAGCAGTCCCCGAATTCGATGAATTTAAGGAATGGCTTCATTCGTTTGAGCTGTATAGAGGAAAGAAGACGGGTGACGATACAGAAGACGAAAACAGAGTAGTAGGGGTTTTTAAGGTAGTCAAATTATAATGAATATTAAATACCAGTTTAATTTAGAGTCTATTAAATTAAGGAAAGGTACCTTCTTTTAAATTATATAGGAACATTTATGTATTACTACAATAATTATAATTATTCTCACCTCTCTCTTTCCAATATCTTATTTCTTTTAACTTCCCAGGGTGCTATCAAAGTATACAAATGGCCACTGCCAAAAGGAATAGATGATCACACCGTAATGGGCTTCGATCCAAACTACGGATTCTTCCAAGGCGTGCCCAGCAATGACCCTATACATGTTCTAGTAAGAGTTTACATTGTAAAGGCGACAGATCTTCATCCCATGGATTTAAATGGGAAAGCCGATCCATACATAGTCCTACATCTAGGATCAAAAAGAATAAGTGACAAAGAAAACTATGTATCAAAACAGTTAAACCCAGTTTTCGGCAAATGTTTCGAGATCGAAGCGACCTTTCCTCAGGACTCTATGCTAACCATTCAGGTGCTAGACTGGGATCTACTTGGATCTGACGACTTAATTGGAGAGACGAAGATTGATCTGGAAAATAGATTTTATAGTCGTCACCGAGCTACTTGTGGATTACCAATGAAATATGAAGAGTAAGCATCTAATGTCTGTTTAAACTTCTTCAAGAATTTCTAGTATACCTACTTATAACTAATTCCCAAAACTAACATTATCAGGCAAGGTTACAACCGCTGGCGCGACGCAATGAAACCTTCTCAGATATTAGCGAAGCTTTGCAAGGATGGAAAGCTTGAGCCGCCTGTGTACGAGTACGGGCGGGTGAAGGTCGGGCGCACTGTGTTCAACATGCCCATGCACGACGTCGAGCTCTTTTCCAACCCCGACACCGTGGAGGAGCAAATGGCGCTGCTAGTGCTGCGCCGCTGGCACGAGGTGCCGCGAGTCGGCGCGCGCCTGGTGCTCGAGCACGTCGAGACAAGGCCACTCTACAACCCAAACAAACCTGGTATTTATAACCACGATACATTGCTTAGGCCTTCCCTAAGGTTTCAAAGTATTCTGCTATTTATTCGTTTACCTGTACCTAAATATAGGTAATTCAGATTCAAATAGGCGCTTTCCTAATTGCTTATCCGCCACAATAACCCCATTGCGACGAATGGATACTTATAAAAAAATATTCTAGTCCATGAAGCCGTTCTGTAATACTTGCAGGCATAGAGCAAGGGCGACTAGAAATGTGGGTGGATATGTTCCCCATGGACATGCCCCTGCCAGGGCCGCCGATGGACATCTCCGCCCGAAAACCGAAGTCTTACGAGATGCGCGTCATCATATGGAACACGGATGACGTGGTGCTAGAAGATGACGCTTTCTTTACCGGGGAAAAAATGTCGGATATTTATGTCAAAGGGTAACGAAGTATTCAAACTATATCTCAAGGTATTCCAATGCAGTTCATAGAGAGATTTAGATGCAAATAGGTACCTACTAATTACTCTTTCCAATTGCTAAGGACAAGGGAACGTTTGATATCCAATTAACAATATTCTGTTTCAGGACGGAACTTGTTCGAAGGCGATATATTTATTGCACGGTCTACCAATATTTATAGATACTTGACAGTTCCATCGACATACCTAATATGTACTTATTTACACAGATTTTACGTTACGAAAAATGTCTTTAAAAATCGATACCTATTAATGAAATACAATTGTTCTCTATGCTTCCAGGTGGGTGAAAGGCCCTGACGACTGTCAAGCTACAGATATCCACTACCGATCTCTTACTGGCGAAGGTAACTTCAACTGGCGTTTCATATATCCCTTCGACTACTTGGAGGCAGAAGAGCGTATCGTTATCTCACGGAAAGAGTCAGTCTTTTCTTGGGATGAAACAGAATGCAAGATTCCAGCGAGATTAGAATTACAAGTTTGGGACGCTGACCACTTTTCAGCTGACGATTTCTTGGGTAGGTCCCTAATCAAATAATGATTACTTAGTCTTCAAATTAGCTTGAGTTTATGTTGAACAGACTAAGGTAAAGGGCTCCTGTTTCGCAGGGTAAGGCTCTTGAGAATTCGTATATTTTTCGTAATACCTTGAAAACGTTTGAGTAAGTTATATTAATTCTTTGGTAGTAATTAACCCCCTTATTCATAAACGTGTACTAAAGTTACGATGCCGCTGATCATCGTTTGTCCCTTTCCGACGTATTGGTATGATGGAAAGGGACAAACGATGATCAGCGGCATCGTAACTTTAGTACACGTTTATGAATAAGGGGGTTAATGTATAAACTATAGAGTTTTAGTTAAAACTTATTTTTATATGAATTTATTCGTGAACCTCTTATTTGGCTCCCATTTCGTGATAAAATTCAGCTCACAATCAGCTCCTAAGTTCGTGAACTCGTGTCTCCTGTTTCGAGATAGTTTTCTAGAGTAACTGATGATACTTTGTTGATAATAATTATAAATATTTAACGGGCTTACCTACTTAAGTAGGGTCAAGTTAATGATTTTATCTAACCAAGTAAATAGAAATATGTCAAATTGAGATCCACATAAAAACTTTCCATCCTCATCGACTTCAATGGTTTTATTTGAACTTCGTAAACCAAACTATAATCGCATACCTTTCACTGTGAATTTACAAATGACTGTATTACAAAACGCATTAAGTGAACTATAATGAATTTGATAAATCGCGTCTCGCCGCGGTCAAGAGGACAAAACCAGAGGATAGAACAAAATCCAACAACGAGCTTCTCTTTCAGTAGATACTTACGAACCTAATTTTGTTTATTTATTTAGGTTTAGTTGTATACATTTGTGATATAATCAAGCTTTTCAATCTCGTACTTTATTTAGGACACTCAGCATTACTTACAAGCTACTTAATAATTAAAACAATTTTGCGAGCATTTTAAGCCGTCATTTCGTCTTTTCTAACTTTTTACTTTTTGATTGATTTAGTTTATGTACTGATTCTAAGTCTATTGCGTAAGTTGTTTCTGTCTATGTGTTACCTATCACTATAGATTTACATGTCACGAACTAGGGGAAAAGTAACAAAAAAGCAGTACCTTACCACGTGTTACTGTTTTTTTTAACTCCCGCACTTAATTTAGTCGATCATATTGAAAGTACGTAAATAAATAATTAACTATCTTATATGTTACAAACATAAATAAAACAAATTGAATTATAAACAAAATTGTTCTAGTATTTACTGTGTGAATTTACCTTAAAAATGTAAACTCGGGTTATATTCAAACTCGTTTTATGAGAATTCTAGAAAAAAACATATACCGAATTCCGCTCATACGAAACTTCACGAAATACATTATTTGTTTTCTAATTATATTGAAATTACATTCGTTGTTACGAGTATATTGATACACAAGCAATCAAAATATATCTAGAAAATTCTTGATCCGTTAGTAACATGAAACAGGAGACACGAAAAATAAAACGACCGCTATTTCGTGAGTCAATTTATTTAAATTATAAGCTATAAGGTACTCCTATGCATTTTTTTTTCATATCAAATCAATTACTAAGGAACCCACAGAAACACTCTCCAAAACTTTTATTCGAATGGGTTTACATTTTCCTTCCTATAAGCTTAACAAGTTAGAGCGTGCACCTTACGGCTACAAAAAGTGCGTGCATACAACACAGCTGATCGCGGCCAATCGTGGCCGTCTGACAGCTTCGAGCATCGTCGTATTACTTTCAGTTTAGGCACTAAAATATTGGTCCTTGGTTTTTTAAAGAGATTAAATAACCCATTTTTTTTTGCTTATGTACCTATTAATTTGAATAAAAAATATTGAAATTGCTTATTATTTGCGCCAGAAACAAAACTAACGAAATAACGTACTTACTATCACGAACTTACGGACTCCACTCCACTTCAAATGCACAGGATAAGTGCCTACTTTCGAGCATCTACAGAAATATAATTAAATATGATAAATATCTTTCAATTATATATTGGAATTAGACACATAATTTATTAAGTATAATAAATCATTTGTACCTAGTTAAATGATAAGTAGGTAACGGATGGTTTGTTCGCAGGAGCAATAACCTTGGATCTGAACAGATTTCCTCGTGGAGCTAAGTCATCGAAGTTATGCACACTTGGCATGCTAAGTAACGACGGCACGGTACCGATGGTCAATATTTTCAAACAAAAACGAGTGAAGGGTTGGTGGCCCTTCTATATCAAACGTGACACAGAAGAAATGGAACTTACCGGAAAAGTAGAGGCTGAAATACATCTCCTTACTCGTGAAGAAGCCGACAAAGTTCCAGCTGGCGTCGGGCGCAATGAGCCTGACCCTTTGGACAAACCAAAGTGAGTATATATCACTAATCATAAGAATAAATATAGTTAGACCAAGATAAGCCTCTGCGACGGTTTTGATAGATTATTTTAGACGTAAAACTTCTATGAAATTATTACGTATAAATAACACTTGCACTGCGTATGCTATCAAAATCTTTGCAGACTTACATATCTTGGACTAGCTCTAGGTAGGTACCTACACGATTTACGATTTCTAAAAGGAAAGATTATTCATTAATTGATTCAAATTTTAAAGTAATATTAGGTGCGTTATTTATGTACTTATATGTATTTTTTAAATGTTATACCATGTTTTTAGCCGGCCCGACGCTTCATTCATGTGGTTTTTAAATCCACTGAAATCGATTAGATACATCGTGTGGCACAACTACAAATGGACCATTTTGAAAGCGACCGTGATACTTCTTGTGGCCATGATGTTCCTACTCTTAATCTACGCAGTACCTGGCTATTCAGTCAAGAAATTACTCGGCGCCTAGACACTCTTTTATAATACAGAAATCACTATGTATAAATAAATAAGTAAATAACAAACGTAATTACTATTAATTACTTATATGGAAAACTCAACAACTTGGATAGACCATATTTTAAATCTAATTGACAGTTTCCTGTTTTAAAAGGTGTATTTATTATTACCTACGCCGTGTTAGGCGTGGCTAGCTTTCAGAGTTGTAGGGATAGGGACCTAATAATTAGTAAATATAAGTGCATTTTAATATTTTGTCTTGAAATTATTATCATTACATTTCACATATCCACATATAATTATAAATAATAATAGCTAAATTCAAATAATGTATACAAATTTTAATAAGTATGAATTACTACTTAAAATCGTTGCACGTTGTTTTCTTTCCTCCAGTAACAATCCTTGAGATTAGTGGTATATTCACATTTGTACATATTAATAAGTCTGTCATTAATCTATATACACCGTGTTTTTATTGAATTGCGTTAACTCCGGGGTTTCGGTAAGTACGTTTAAGGAAACTAAATGGCACAGTTAATTTTCAAAAAAAAAAAAAAATTTTTTGTTTTTTTTTTACAATTTTTATATTTATAAAAAGTAACTAAATGTTGCATATAGCGTTGTTGTAACATGGGCATTACATTTAACTCAACCAAACAATTGAAAACTGTGATATATCAATGTCATTTCTAACATCGATCGTCCGAGATAGTACGTACGTTTAGTAGCAAATGTATGTACTCGCACTAAACACTAATCAATAAGTAAACAGGCCCTAAGGCAAGTGTACACGCTCGTAAGGGCCTTATAATATAAAAATTTATGATTGATTATCTCCGAAATGGAGTTAATTAGAATATCGGTGTCTTTGAGAAAATTACTTAATTTAAGCTCAGGAATGCACCCTCGAAATTAACGCAAATCAAAAAAAACACGGTGTATACACGGTGTATCACGAGAAACCCGAAAGATTTTAACATTTTAACCACGCATTTCTGAGGCCTAAAGAAGGAAGAAAATGTATGAGTTTACAGTGTAGGTCAATAGAGAATATTATGCGAAACTCTGCGTAGGGGGCGCCACTACCACACTCCATCACAATCTGAGGGTCTACCGCGAAGCAAGAAAATAGAAATTTCGTTATATAACCTATCTATCATTCTTGCTTATTCTCGCTATAAAGAGGCAGATAACTAAATTTTGATTTTAGCGTTTCCCGGTAGGCTCTTTGTAAACAAACCGTGAAAACTTGTCAAAACACAGTTTAAGGCACGGTATGTGTAAGTTACTCTATGCTTTTTAGTTGCTAGTGCTACACTCTGGTGGCAGAACATTGCAGTAATACTCCCTATTTCGTAAACACAAACAGATCTTTTAGCTGTATCTGCAAATAAGTATCAAATGTGTTTTAGTAAACTTGTCACTTAAAAAAAATACCTGGGAAACCGAGCTTTGCTCGGAAAACATATAAAAACTCAGAAATGCGCGTTTTCCCTGTGATAAGACCTAGCTAGATCGATTTTTCGCCCCCAAAATTAAACCTCCATATAGAAAATTTCATCGAAATCGTTAGAGCCGTTTCCGAGATCCCCGAAATATATATATAAATATACAAGAATTGCTCGTTTAAACGACCCTACCTCACCGAAATGAACTCACTCGAATGGGTTTTACGAAATAATCTTATACCTTTAAAGGTATAAGATTATTTCGTAAAACCCATGTTTTGTGAAGTGTTCTTTGTCACTCTTTTACATCTATCAATAAGGATATTAATTAGACTACGATAGTAGCAACATCACCATCAAAAAGGCGTTTAACACTAAATATATATTTTTTTTTATCGGGATTAACTATGAAACTAGGCGAATTCCAGAAAACCTTAATAAATATGATCAGGAGAAATAAACCATTAAAATCTTTTGGGTTCCTCGTAAGCCCAGTGCAAAAATGCGTGTGTACTGACTGACCCTGACTGACTGACTGATTTATTAACGCAGAGCCGAAACTGCAAAAGCTAGAAAGTTGAACTTTGCACACTAGGTTGCATTTGTAAAGTGTACAAGAGATAAGTGGACTTGTATAGATAGTTCAAAGTACTTAGCACCTAACATAGGTCTTTAAAATTCTGAAAATGATATTACAGGATTGTCCATATCGTCGGGGATAGTGCAATACCGCGCAACTAACAAAGTCGTAAGAGTTCGAAATTCAAACAATGTACACCTTACTGCATTTGTTAGTTACGCGGTATTGCACTATCCCCGACGATATGGAATATGAACTACAATAAGGGTTCGAAAATATGACGAAACGCGCCGAGAAAAGATATGAATTGCCTTTTGCCCTTTGTCTTGTCTTGGCATGGGCACGGCCCCCAGATTTGCCTAAGAAACATAACGAAGACGACAAATCGCCAAGCGGGAACTATGCGTCGTTGAAGAGTTCCATTCTGTTCAGCATCAGCGGTCCCACTTCATCAAATGTCACTTTTTAAATGTAAAATGTTTGTTGATGAGAATACAAAAATCACTATATGTATGCCTTTCACATTTGAAGAGTTTCCTATAGTTTACTCGATTCCTGATTATGTTTCGACAAAACTGAGTTTTGACAAAACAGGACCAATCTGTATGGGTACTTATACAATAAAAATTCTATAAAAAAATAATTTTCAAAATCGCTTCAGAAATGAAGGAGTTATGAAGTAACAAACATTAAAAAAACAACTGAATTGAGAACCTCCTCCTTTTGAAATCTTGAAGTCGGTTAAAAAAACTGACTTCAACGAGGCAGACCGGTGAAAGAAAGATTATTGTTGCTTTTGGATTTCATACAATGAAATTAAAAAGACAGCGTCCTACGCCTAATTATGTAGAAAAGAAGGTTTAAAACGTTTTTTTTTGTCACTGCACTCACCTTGACACATTTCAGATTTGCACTATGGACATGATTAACATTTTGATTGAGAATGACACATATTTATATCAATTACTAGTTAACTAAGTATAAAGTTAATTATTAATATTTTAAGGAAAATGACCATCATCAACCTTTTAGATTATATGTCAAATACCAAATTAGTCATATTTGTTTACACAATCTTCCATTTCTATTAAACCTCATTTTAGTTTAATCTCCCTCTGGCTCTAGCAGTAGGTACAGACCCACCATCAAGCTAACTCGCAATCACAAAATGTAGCAGTCTCATCATAAACGTCAAGTAATAACACTCCACACTTAGTTCTGTTAAAATCGGGTGGGAATCAGCTTAGACGCAACGATATTATACAGGTGATTCATGAGACGTGAGCAGGACTAAGTCAAAATAATCAGTAAATGTTAATGGAGAAGTAAAACAATCACACGTTTTTCCTGTTTTTTTTTTTACTTTTTGGTAAGGACAAATTTAATCATTTACAATTATGGACACCCTACTACACTTAATTAATAAAGATAACCTGTTCAACCGTTATGACCATCGGAATTGGTAGTGCCATTTCGCGGAACTTCGGTACGTAAGCTTAGTATGGATATAGTTTTTAACCCCAGGATTTGATATGAACATTTTAAAGTTAGTGTTTAGTAAAAAATGTTTTATAGAACTGCGGAACTGCGTTTATCTGGACAAATTTTTATCATGCCATAATATCTGCTATACACAGTGAAGTAGCAAATAAAAAAAATGGATATCGATTGATGAAACGACAGACTTTTTAGACAGATATGTGGTCCATTTTTTGGTGAATCCATTGGATGGCATGTAAAGTGCTAGCAGTAGTGAATGGGAAGACGGGAAACTATTGCTAAGTTTGTTACAGACTGCTTAGAAAATATGCGGGGTTAACCCTATGAAAATCAACATATAATGATAATGTGCTTCTATTATGTACTGATAGTGTTGCGTATATATTGAAGGCGGGGCGATTTTAAAAGTGTTTTACCGAAAATGAAACATATTTCATGCTTAGCTCATGCTCTGCATTGGGTGGCAGAGCAGATAAGATGTCAATATCAGGATGTAGACACCCTGATCGCTAATTTGAAAAAAGTATTTTTAGTCTCCTAGTAGAGTGCAACTGTTAAAGGAAATTTATCCAAATTTGCCTTTACCTCCTAAGCCAGTAATTACTAGGTGACGGAGCTGGCTCGCTACAGTGTCTTACTATGTGAAATAAATACGGTCTTGTCACGACCAAAAGCTTCAGATGCAGTTTAGATTAAAAGGTGCTTAAAAAACCCAACATTAAAAGAGATTTATTTTTTATTCATGAAAATTTTAATATAATCGAGGTGGTTTTAACTCGTTAACAGGAACGTAATATGTCAATGCCTTAATAGATTTTGATCAAGTTAGGTTGGTCATAAATTGGTCTACTAGTTTTCCCTTAAAAACCAAACTTGAAGCGGTCATGTCTCGAAATCCGGATTTAGATACTATAAGAGAATTCGCAGAAATGATTTCAAAAGACATTTGATGATGACATTTCGTTTCATAAATTTGCACCGCTGACATCAGTAAAGGTTGAAAGGTCATTTTATAAACGGATATTAGACGCCAAAAGAAAAAGATTGACAGTAGAAAATGTTGAAAAAAATATGGTTTGTTACTATAATTTCAAAGAAAGTAAGGAATAAAAGATGTTAAATAAATAACTAATAATTAAATAATGTTAATTTAATATAGTGATGATGATGATTCGTGTTTTATTTTATGATTGTATTATTGTTAATTGTAACTGTTAAACGGAAGTAATTTTAAACGAATGATGTATTTATAATGTAATTTTTTTAGTTTTGGATCAGAGAATCTCAAGTCTTATCCATGTTATGTACAATATTTAAGGTCATTCACCCGAATGTTTAAGGTCATTGACCGAGATACGATTTTTCAAAAGTAACCTGACTACGATGACATTCAATTTGACACTTGTCATGAATAAAACAAGGAGTACCTAGTCGACGAGTATTCATATTGTAGGGTGACCGTGAATTTCGCAAATAAATTAAAACTTTTTGTGAACAGTAAAAAATAAATTAACGTTAATCTGACATCCTGCTCACGTCTCTTGAATCACCCTGTATAACTCAAGATAGGTTATAGCTGTTTCCGCCACGGCAGAAGATGTGGTGGAATATGTCCGCAAGAAGATTCGTTACGAGCTGAAAGTATCCAGCTGCGATCGCGGCATTACGTGCACTTCAGCTCGTTTGTGGTGCGCGTCCCGCGGCCGCTGCTGGAAACCATCGCGAGCGCGGACTTCTGGCCGAAAGGTGTGATATTTCGGCGGTTTCGTGGGAATCTGCCGAATCCCGCACCAGAACAAGTGACGCAACCGAAAACTACGTCGTCAAAATTATATTTATATTTTAAGATTTTTATTATTGTATGTATGTTAGTCTGTAAGGTATGTATATTTTATGGACCAAGTGATAAATTGGGCATTTTTCATAATGCCCAATTTGTGATGGCAATGTGATAATAAACATGCAAATAATTTAATTGCCCGGGCATAATACATACTGCCTCTCACCTATTGGGCAAAGTAATAAAAAAACATTTTTCAATCCTATTATTTTAAATTTTAACATTAAAGCGAACGTAAAATTCCTTCGTTTCCTAAGATACATTTACCTATGATTATACAACTAGAAATATAACCCAGAAGAAGCCTAAAGATGCTGCTACAAAACAACAACGCCGGTGCTGCTTAACTGGGTAGCGGTGGTCAAGGGAATCACCGCGGAGTTGGGCCGAACTGTGAACGCCAATCCGGTGAGAGCAGCTTTCGGTTCGAGCCCAAATCAGAAGAGGAGTACCGTACGGTGTTCAAGCATCTCGAAAAATTGGACAATGCCGCAGAGTGGAACGTCTACGAGTTAGACTCGGAGAAGAAGATGAAGGTGGCGCTCCAGCTTTACCAGCAGAGACACGCCACTAGACCCCCCCCCCCCCCCTCGCGAGACTATTCCGCGATCTACAGGATGAACGAGTTTCTCTTCCTGAACTCCTTTATAATAGAAGCATGGAGGGGGAAGTATAGACCACCGCAGTGTTACAGCTGCCAGGGCTGCAGACACCATTCGAAGGACTGTCATAGTGCGCAAAAGTGCGTCCATTGTGCAGACCTCATCCACCAACAAAATGCCGCAGGCCAAAAGAAGAGCCCTGTACATGAGCCAACTACACGGGCTCTCATCTAGCCAGTTACAGGAGATGCCCCGTGTATCTGAGAGGCCCATAATTGGAAGGCGGGCATGAACGCACACACAGTCCGTTCCGTAAGAAGGCAGGCCCGGTGACGAAGGCTAGCGTTGCAAAACCCACGGTGGAATAGTCGGCGCCCGCCTCCCTGATGGCGCTGGCGAATGCTCAAGGCGGCGAAAGAGACCAACCAGCGGCCACCAACACCACCAATAAGGCTACAAAGAAAAATAAAAAGAACGCCCGAACGACGACGACGACAAGCCCACAGCTCCTGAAGCCGCAGCTCCAACTCCAGCAGCAAGTGATAAGGATCTGGCTGTAATATTATTATCGTAAGGCTTTATTGAAATCAAATTTTCAGCGTTTAATTTTATATCTATAGCTCTATATAAGTTTGACAGCCAATCCCTGGCATCCGTAGTTATTGCGTGCAGATTTTCATGCCTCCCGAAAAACGTGTCTTGGGGTATTCTTCCACAATGTGTGTAATTGTTTGGTCTGGCGCGCCACATTCACAGTTTGGTGAGGGTTTGTAACCCCATTTGTGGAGGTTGTGTTTACAGCAGCTGACGGCGGACCTTATTTTGTTCACTGTAACTCAGATCTTTCGTGGCTCGTCTAGACCGGGTGGTTATTTTGTTGGATTGATCTCGATACAGTTGGAAAACTGAGTTTGTGTGCAGTACGAGTTCCAGTTTTCCATCCATTCCAGATTAACGTCGAAGAATACTGGGCCCTGGATTTGGGAGTCTGACCAGATAGGTCTACGAGATTTGAAGCGTGAGTTAGGGAGACTACCCAGTGTTTTTTTTTGTTTTATTTATGTAGCTAACCAGAGTTCTCTCCTCCTACATGGTTGAAAGGATGAACCTGAAGAAGCATGTCATCGCAGTATTCCTCGACACAGAGAAGGCGTTCGACAAGGTCTGGCATGAGAGCCTGCAAGCCAAAGCTGTCAGCGTCATCGGCCCCACGTCGAGTCATACACGTTGTCAACTCCTTCCTCACCAACCGACGCTTTCAAGTGGCTGTTGACCTCGCGGGAGTCCCACAAGAAAGCTATCTATCGCCATCTTGTTATGCTTGGTACACCGATGGTATCTCGGTGGTTGGCCGCGTCACTGGCTCTGTTCGCAGACGACGCAGCGTACTACGCGTCGTCCATCACACCAACCCACGCCTCACTGAAGATCCAGCGCTAACTTGATGTCCTACCTGAGTGGCTGACCAAACGGAGGTTCTAGGTGAACGTCACCAAGACGCAGCCGCTCCAATACGAGCAATTACTAGGCGAGGAGATATTGGGGCAGCACATGGCAAAATACCTAGAGGTCACACAGGGGCATCACCACGGAGCAACACACGGAGGAGTTAGTGAGACGGGCTACAACTGCGCGTACCCTGCTTCGTCTACTGCTCCACAGCCGCCATCCCCCATACGCACAAAGCTGGGGATCTATAAGACTTACTTGCCAGGACTCTCCTGCTAGGAGACGCTGAGTCTCCCAGCGATTGTTAGAGCGCCGCAGAAAGGGAAGTAAAAAAAAGAAGTTGGTTTTTACTATAATTCGAAACTGAATTACAAAAATAAGATTCGTCCGCGTCCATCCGTATTCGGTTTTAATACAGTCCAAAACTAAATAAAAACAGTGAGCGTTATACAGTTGCTAGCGCGGACTGTGGTTGGTCAACGCGTGTCACGCGTTTGTTTTCCTCCTCCCACCTCATCCAATGTATCTTTATTATCAAATTGCCCAACGACCACGTAGCAATATTCATAATGACCAGACAATGTGATAAATAATGAAGTTCAGATAATAATTTATCACTTGGCCCGATATAGCTTGCCATTATTCATAATGCCCGGGCATTATATATAATGCCCACATTAATCACTTGGTCCATGACATATATATGGGCCATAGTTGCCTGAAAATAAATGATATTTAATTCAATTTATAGCACAATCGGATTAAGACCAATCTCGAAATCTCTGGAACAGTCATGAAATTTGGTATGTATATAAATTAAAGGCCCCTTTTTCATGCCCACACCATTTGACATTTGGGGACCTCGAGGAATCGTAGCCATCTTGGAAAATGTGTACCATCCAGGAGAAGTTCGAGTTTTACTCTAAATCTACATTCATCATGAAAATATAGTGTAAGGCAACATTAAAGCTTATTAAGCATTAAATTCTACACAAAAAAGTCCTCGATATCTTTGCGGAAAAAATACATTTTGCTATAGAAAATACTTGCTGAATCTAAATTTTTTGTCAAGTTCGAGTTCTGACGATGGGGTCCATGAGGAATCGAGGGAACTCCTCAAATGTTAAAGGCGTATATATAGTGATCTTAGTATTTTTATCAACAAGTATTTATATTTGTAGGAGTGACATTTGATGAAGTGGAACTGCTGATGATGAACAGAACGGAACTCTTCAATGATGCATAGTTCACGTTTGCCAATTTGTTGTCTTTGCATGTTTGTCAAGCAGTTAGGTTTTCAAGGCACAGTTTTATATTTCTATCCTATTTAGTTTTTTAAATAATTATCTGGTGCTTTATTTCATGCATGGTGTGAAATAATTTACCTGAAATACAGTCGAATATCCTATTGCGGGTATCTTACCAGTCAACCATAGGGCAAATTTGAAATGTGTCAAGGTGGGTGCAGTGACAAAAAAAAACATGCTACCTCCTTTTCTACACAATTAGGCGTAGGACGCTGTCTTTTTAATTTCATTGTATGAAATCCAAAATTAACAATAATCGTTCTTTCACCGTTCTACCTCAATGAAGTCGTTTTTTTTTTCTTAAAAATTATTTTCTCTGTAGCTATGGATTTAATATGCATATTGTGTAAGGCGAAGTGAAAGCTTAATAAATTTCACAGTGTAAATGTTTATGTCCTATGTCCCTAAAATGAAACCATCTCATAGAAATGTGGCTCAGTACCCCTAGTGTAAATATTTTCGACAGCGAAACGTGACGTACGCGTTTGCGTTAAGTGTCATTTTGTATGAGATTTTTGACTTTCCAAAACGTCCCGCTTGGCGCGCTGTTCAAAAACCCATACAAAATGAGACTTAACGCAAACGCGTACGTCACGTTTCGCTATCGACTAAAATTACACTAGGGGTACTGAAGTCAAAAAGTTTGCTACTGACGTTTTATTCAAATAAAACTCGGTAAAAATACATATTTGTACTTTTTATTAACTTGTTACTAGGTGCACATAAGGTAAGTGTATATGTGAAAGAACCGTTCAGCATTAACTTATATGGAGAGAAGAACCCTTAAATTCGAAAATATTGTAATTTGCTAACATTAATATGTCTAGTAACAAGTTAATAAAAAGTACAAATATTTATTTTTTCCTAGTTTTATTTGATTAAAACGTCAGTAGTACATCTTTTTGACTTCTGGGCCATATTTCTAGGAGATGGCTTCGTTTTAGGGACAAAGTGTTATTATAATTTTTTGTGTAAAATTTAATAAGATATCACTTCACCTTACATAATATTCATAATAAATCCATAGCTTTAGAGATAAAAGAAAAAAGTCGCATACTTTTTCCTGTGCCGTCTGATCCTCGTGGTCCCCGAAGCTCAAATTTTAAGACACGCATACCGGGATCCTTGAAATTTTAGCTGTCAAATTTGATTACTGTCACTATTGTTGGAACCCCATTTAAGACCTAAAATCTGTGTTTGCAATCACATTATTTAGCCCTAAAAATTTTCCTCCGTTAATTTTAGTAACGTGATTGCATAGCACTCGTGTACTAATTATGGATCTACTGATGTTTATTTCATTGAAATCCGCTTAATAGTTTAGGCGCTAGAAGAAAAAATATGATTTAATATTCGGAGTCCTCTCAAGGCGGTTGGTTTAATTTTTCTGTAATAAAACAAGTGTAACAAGTTGTGAAGGGTAAGAGGAATCTACCGATACGCCATTTAAAAAATCCGTCTAGTATCCTTAGCTGCAGGGTGTACTGAATCATCAGTACTTAAACCCATAACCCTACTTTCTGGTTAAGTCGCAGTCAAGTAAAATGTTAATATTGGGGTAGATCACGTACAAATGTATAGTTAAAAGTGGATTCATAGTCCTCTGAGTTTCCTATTAAGAGAATGTGCCCTGGAAGTGTATAAAACTTAGATTCAGCAAGTATTTTCTATAGCAAAATGTATTTTTTCCGCAAAGATATCGAGGACTTTTTTGTGTAGAATTTAATGCTTAATAAGCTTTAATGTTGCCTTACACTATATTTTCATGATGAATGTAGATTTAGAGTAAAACTCGAACTTCTCCTGGATGGTACACATTTTCCAAGATGGCTACGATTCCTCGAGGTCCCCAAATGTCAAATGGTGTGGGCATGAAAAAGGGGCCTTTAATTTATATACATACCAAATTTCATGACTGTTCCAGAGATTTCGAGGTTGGTCTTAATCCGATTGTGCTATAAATTAAATTAAATATCATTTATTTTCAGGCAACTATGGCCCATATATATGTCATGGACCAAGTGATTAATGTGGGCATTATATATAATGCCCGGGCATGGATCCCGGTATGCGTGTCTTAAAATTTGAGCTTCGGGGACCACGAGGATCAGACGGCACAGGAAAAAGTATGCGACTTTTTTCTTTTATCTCTAAAGCTATGGATTTATTATGAATATTATGTAAGGTGAAGTGATATCTTATTAAATTTTACACAAAAAATTATAATAACACTTTGTCCCTAAAACGAAGCCATCTCCTAGAAATATGGCCCAGAAGTCAAAAAGATGTACTACTGACGTTTTAATCAAATAAAACTAGGAAAAAATAAATATTTGTACTTTTTATTAACTTGTTACTAGACATATTAATGTTAGCAAATTACAATATTTTCGAATTTAAGGGTTCTTCTCTCCATATAAGTTAATGCTGAACGGTTCTTTCACATATACACTTACCTTATGTGCACCTAGTAACAAGTTAATAAAAAGTACAAATATGTATTTTTACCGAGTTTTATTTGAATAAAACGTCAGTAGCAAACTTTTTGACTTCAGTACCCCTAGTGTAATTTTAGTCGATAGCGAAACGTGACGTACGCGTTTGCGTTAAGTCTCATTTTGTATGGGTTTTTGAACAGCGCGCCAAGCGGGACGTTTTGGAAAGTCAAAAATCTCATACAAAATGACACTTAACGCAAACGCGTACGTCACGTTTCGCTGTCGAAAATATTTACACTAGGGGTACTGAGCCACATTTCTATGAGATGGTTTCATTTTAGGGACATAGGACATAAACATTTACACTGTGAAATTTATTAAGCTTTCACTTCGCCTTACACAATATGCATATTAAATCCATAGCTACAGAGAAAATAATTTTTAAGAAAAAAAAAAACGACTTCATTGAGGTAGAACGGTGAAAGAACGATTATTGTTAATTTTGGATTTCATACAATGAAATTAAAAAGACAGCGTCCTACGCCTAATTGTGTAGAAAAGGAGGTAGCATGTTTTTTTTTGTCACTGCACCCACCTTGACACATTTCAAATTTGCCCTATGGTTGACTGGTAAGATACCCGCAATAGGATATTCGACTGTATTTCAGGTAAATTATTTCACACCATGCATGAAATAAAGCACCAGATAATTATTTAAAAAACTAAATAGGATAGAAATATAAAACTGTGCCTTGAAAACCTAACTGCTTGACAAACATGCAAAGACAACAAATTGGCAAACGTGAACTATGCATCATTGAAGAGTTCCGTTCTGTTCATCATCAGCAGTTCCACTTCATCAAATGTCACTCCTACAAATATAAATACTTGTTGATAAAAATACTAAGATCACTATATATACGCCTTTAACATTTGAGGAGTTCCCTCGATTCCTCATGGACCCCATCGTCAGAACTCGAACTTGACAAAAAATTTTCTTGTAAATCTAATTTACTTAACAAACACAGCGAAGAGGATAAATCGCCAAACGTGTACTATGCGTCATTGAAGAGTTCCAATCTGATCATCATCAGCAGTTCCACTTCATCAAATGTCACTTTTTAAAATGTAAATGCTTGATTTGTTAAAGAAAATTCAAAAATCACTATATGTGTGCCTTTCACATTTGAAGAGTTCCCTCGATTCCCCATAGATCCCATCATCAGAACTGAGTTTTGACAAAAACGGGACCAATCTATATATATATAAATCCAAACACAAATGTAATTTTCAAAAGCGGTTCAGAAATGACGGAGTTATGGAGTAACAAACATTAAAAAAAAAACTTAATTGATAACCTCCTCCTTTTGAATTCTTGAAGTCGGTTAAAAAGAAAAAAATATACTTTTTCCTATGCCGTTTGATCCCCGTGGTCCCCGAAGCTCAAATTTTAAGACACGCAAACAGGGATCCCAGAAATTATAGGTGTGAAATTTGATTGCAGCCACTATTTTTTGAGCCCCATTTAAAACCTAAAATCTGTTTTTGCAATCACATTATTTAGCCCTAAACTTTTGTCTTTCGTTAATTTTAGTAACTTTGTATTGCATATCACTTGTGTACTAATTGTGGATCTACTGATGTCTATCTTATTGAAATCCGCTGAATATTAGTTTAGGCGCTAAAAGAAAAATATGATTTAATATTCTGAGTCGTCTCAAGGCAGCTGTATTGATTTTTAGGGTTCCGTAGCCAAATGGCAAAAAACCGAACCCTTATAGATTCGTCATGTCCGTCTGTCTGTCCGATTATGTCACAGCCACTTTTTTCCGAAACTATAAGAGCTATACTGTTCAAACTTGGTAAGTAGATGTAGTCTATGAACCGCATTAAGATTTTTACACATAAATACAAAAAAAAAACAATAAATTTTGGGGGTTACCAATACTTGAACTGAAACTCAAAAAATCTTTTTTCATCAAACCCATACGTGGGGTATCTACGGATAGGTCTTCAAAAATGATATTTAGGTTTCTAATATAATTTTTTCTAAACTGAATAGTTTGCGCTAGACACTTCCAAAGTAAAAAAAAAATGTCCCCCCCCCCCCCCCCTGTAACTTCTAAAATAACAGAATGAAAAATCTAAAAAAATATATGATATACATTACCATGCAAACTTCCACCGAAAATTGGTTTGAACGAGATCTAGTAAGTAGTTTTTTTTAATACGTCATAAATGGTACGGAACCCTTCATGGGCGAGTCCGACTCGCACTTGGCCGCTTTTTCTTTAATAGAACAAATTAAAATAGGTTGTGCCAAGTTGGGCCAAGAGGAATCTACCGATATATCATTTTTTAAATCGGTCCAGTATCCTAAGCTACAGGTTGTACTGAATCAGCAGTACTTAAACCCATAACCCTACTTTCTGGTTAATTCGCAGTCAAGTAAAATATTGATATTGGGGTAGATAATGTACAAATGTATAGTTAAAAGTGGAATTCATATTAATCCAAGTTTCATATTAAGAGAATATCCCCCGAAAAGGATATAAGCGCTAAATCTGGGTTCAGCAAGTATTTTCAATATTTTTATAGCAAGACTAGCTGTTGCCCACGACTTCGTACGCGTGGATTTGTATGTTGGTGGATATATACATGACTACTGAACATTATGCAGCAAAAGTTAGCAGTAGGGACAAGGACGGTGAATCACTTGTTTATACAACGCATGAGATTTGTCTGACACAACCTACGAAGTTTCTAGCCCCTCAGTGAAAAAAAATGTTCTCGAAATAATCGCTCTCAATCCCTTAAGAAGATTAAGTCCACTATTCCAATCGAATGCAAACTTTTAACACTTTTTTCACCAATTTAGGGGATTAATGCAAACTTTCAATGAAGACCATTGTAACTCCCTCGCGGAATTTATTTCTAAAAACGCTGAAATAACTTTTCTTGTTTCCTATTATTGTCTTTTTACGACATTTCAAGATCACTATTTACAAAAATGTTCGTTCCCGATGCAAACTTACAACCCTTTTTTTCACTAACTTAGGGAATGCATTTTTAAAAAAGGTGATCTGTATCAGTTTTCGTCTATTTGAATATAAAGGTAATGCCCTTTTACCAAGTTTCAAGATCCTAGCTTAAAATAAAACTCGTACCACATATAAACATCTATCCCCTTTTTAACCCCCTTAAGGGTTGAATTATCAAGAAAGTTAAAATATTTTTTTATTATCTTACATTATGTTTTTCTATAAAGTTTTAAAGCATTTGTAATGGATTTAAACTTTCAACCCCTATTTAACCCTTTAAGAAGAATTTTTAAAATCGCTGAAGTTACTTTTCTTGTGTTTTAATGAAGGATCAATTTACGAAGTTTCAAGTTCCTACCTTAAGTTAAATTTTAAACCCCATACAAATTATCAACCCCTTTTAACCCATTTCGGGGATGAATTTTTAAAAACGCTGAAATAACTTTTCTTTCATTCTATTAATATGCCGTGATAGGGTAAACCGTCTATTATTGACCACCTTATCCTAAAAGGGATTCTGTTTCATAATCACACAATCTAAGTTAATTATCAGAACAATAGTTTTTTTTAGTTTAATACAATTTTTATTTTAGCCATATTAGTATAAGGTGGCCAGTAATTGGAGGGTGGCTAGTATTAAACGGTTTACCCTACAATGATTCAAGTCCCGCACTCACAAAAATGTTTGGTCTCCATACAAACTTTCAACCCCTTTTTCTCCACCTTGAAGGATGAATTTTCAAAAACGCTGAAATTAGTTAAAACTAAATTTAGGTTAAACTAAATTTTAACCCCATACAAACTGTCAACCTCTATTTAACCCATTTAGGGGATGAATTTATAAAAACGCTGAAATAACTTTTTTTTTAATACTAACAATATGCCTTTATACAAAGATTCAAGTCCCGCACTCAAAAAAAGTTTGATCTCCATACAAACTTTCAACCCCGTTTTCACCACCTTGAGGTACCTATGAATTTTCAAAAACGCTGAAATTAGATTTCTTTTATTTTAATAAAATACTTTTTTTAAAAGTTTCAAGTTCCTAGCACAAAACAAAACTTGAACCCCATACAATCATTCATCCCCTTTTTAACGCCCCTTAGGGGTTGAATTAGCAAAAAACGTTGAAATAACTTTTTTTGTAACCGGCAATTATGCCTTTATAAGAAGTTTCAAAGCGTTGGTAATGGATTCAATTTTTCAACCCCTTTTTAAACCCTTTAGGGGATGAATTTTTAAAAACGCTTAAATTTCTTTACTTGTTTTTTAATTATATGCCTAAGTACAAAGTTTCAAATCCTGCCGATACAAATTTTCTTCCCCCTTAGGGGTTTAATTTCTCGAAATCGCTTCTTAGCTTTTGTACACTTTATAAATGCAACCTAGTGTGTAAATTTCAACTTTCTAGCTTTTGTAGTTTCGGCTCTGCGTTGATGAGTCAGTCAGGACACGTGCATCTATATTATATAAAGCTGCAGCCCGAAGATTAATTTGACATGAATTGTTCTCCAAGGAAGGCGCGGGGGGGATTCGAGTTCGGTACGGTCGTACAGTGGGCGGTCCGGTGACCTCCAGAAAAATCCGACTTTCGGTCTACCGGATCGGGACAGAAAAATGTTTGACGGCCCGGCCGAACGGTACGACTCGGAGGGGGGGTGCTCGACCAAATGTCACAGAGGACCCTGGGCAGTTTCGGAGGCCGACATTTTTTTTTCAAAATGGCGGATTCAAAATGGCGGCCGATTTTCAAGTCGGTCCCGGCGCGCTCAAATTTCGGTCACGGAATCTCGGGGCCCTCTAGATCGGTATGGAAAAAAAATTTGGAAAAAATCCAAGATGGCGGACACGATGGCCACTTTTATTTTGTATGGCAACTTTTAAACGGTGACAAATAGGTGGGGGGTGCTCGACCACATGTCATAGAGGGCCCCGAGACAAATGGAATGGCATTTAAAAAAATTCAAAATTGCCGACTCAAAATGGCGCCGAAATTTCAAAACGGTCCGAGAGCGCCGAGAACCGGTATGTGGGTACATATGGGCCCGCGCATTCGAAAAAATTTTTTTTTTTTTTTTTTAGCTCGAAAAAAAATTTGTATGGGATTTTTTTTCGAATCCCCCACATGCTAAACGGTGAGAGATAGGTCGGGGGCGCTCGACCAAATGTCATAGAGGGCTCCGAGTGGAATCTGAATGAGAAAAAAAAATTCAAAATGGCCGATTTTTTTTTTCTAAAACTTCAAAAAGGTCCGAGCGCTCTGATATTTTGGTCGCGGTATCTCGGAGCCCCAATGACTCCTATGGAAAAAAAAATTTTTGGAAAAAATCCAAGATGGCGGAAAAATGGCCAGTTTACTTTTGTATGGCAACTCTCAAACGGTGCGTGATAGGTGGGGGGTGCTCGACCAAATGTCATAGAGGGCCCCGAGACAAATAAAACTGCATCAAAAAAAAATTCAAAATGGCCGACTTTTTTTTTTCTTTTTTTAATGTTGGTCCGAGCGCGCTGAGATTTTGCATGCGGCGAGCCTGGGGGCCAAGATTACCATATGAAAAAAAGTTTTTTGGAAAAATCCAAAATGGCGGCGGACAGGGGCAAAGTCAAATTTCCAAGTAGGTTAAGCGAGCCCGAAGGGCGAGCTTCAGGCTGGGAGGCCGAAGGCCGACCCCGCGGAGGGCCGCCAGGCCCGGAGCTTCACCCCGAGTGGCCAAGCGTGTCCTACTCCCAGTAATTTTGGGCGAGGCCGAAGGCCGAGCTGCGGGCGTGAGGAGCAAAGCGAAATCCTATATAAAAACTGTTTTAAGCGAGCCCGAAGGGCGAGCTTCAGGCTGGGAGGCCGAAGGCCGACCCCGGCGGAGGGCCGAAGGCCCGGAGCCTTCACCCCGACCCCCAAGCGTGCAACCCCCAGTATCTAAAAGCGAACCCGAAGGCCGAGCTGCGTGCATAAGGTGCTCCCAAGCGTTATACCAAGTCAACTGTCTTGATAAGCGGAGCCGGCGGGCCGAAGGCCCGACGGCGACGCGTCGAGGCTAGCGAAGGCCGAAGGCCGAGCTCCGCGTAGGGCCGAAGGCCCGAAGCGTCACCTGAGAGGGGGAAGTTGGAGCTTAAACACAACCCGAAGGCCCGACGTGAGCTTGTCAAGACACTTTTACTATTGGGTCGTGTTTAAGCTCCAACTTCCCGCACTACTCCCGAAGCGAAACCAACCCTCCCCGAGTGTCTTAATAAGCGAAGCGGCGGGCCGAAGGCCCGACGCTGAGCTTCGAAACCCAGCGAAGGCCGAAGGCCGAGCTCCGCGTAGGGCCGAAGGCCCGGAGCGTCCCATTGGATCGCCCAAGCACGCGAGGCCGAAGGCCGAGCTGCGGGAGTGCGGCCCAAAGCGGAATTACAACCGCATTATCCTTCCCCTTTGGAAAACAAATATTCTTTATGCTAATAACAAGAATATAAACAGAAAAAGTGATATAGCGAACCGGCAACAAGTTAACTGTCTTAATAAGCGGAGCCGGCGGGCCGAAGGCCGAGCTCCGCGTAGGGCCGAAGGCCCGAAGCGTCCCCTTCGAGGCTCGCCAGCGGGGAAGTTGGAACTTAAACACGACCCAATAGTAGACCCTTTTACTATTGGGTCGTGTTTAAGCTCCAACTTCCCTTCAACCCCCAAAGTAACTATATTGCGAAGGCCGAAGGCCGAGCTCCGCGTAGGGCCGAAGGCCCGGAGCGTCCCATTGGATCGCCCAAGCACGCGAGGCCGAAGGCCGAGCTGCGAGAGTGCGTGCTCGCTCGCGGACCATTCTTTGTAAGCAAAAGTACAACTGATTTACCTTTTCCCTTTGGAAAACAAACTTTTTCACTAAAACAACGGCAACAACAACAAACACAACAACACATTAACAACAACATTAATAACAACATACGCGAGGCCGAGTGCATGCTCGCACGCGCAACAAAAGTACAACTGCACCACTTCTTCCCTTTGGAAAACAAACTTTTTCACTCAAACAACGGCACCTACAACAATAACTCATCAACAACAACATCAACAACAGCACCAACTACAAAAACAACAGCACCATGCACACCGCGGGGCCCCCGGGCCCCGCGCACCAAGCAAAACTCTAGTTTATAGATATATAGATGTAATTTTTCCGCAAAGATGTCGAGGACTATTTTGTGTAGAATTTAATAAGCTTGAATGTTGCCTTCCACGATATTTCATATCGTATATCAGAACGTAGACTTAGTAAAACGCGAATTTATCCTGGATGGTACACATTTTCCAAGATGGCTACGATTCATCGGTCCCCAAATGTCAAATCGTGTGGGCATGAAAAAGGGGCCTTTAATTGATATACATACCAAATTTCATGGTTGTTCCCGAGATTTCGAGATTGGTCCTAATCCGAAAATTAATCAAAAATAACAGATGTCTTCGTAGGTATAGATCTAAATGTAAATATGGAAGTATATTTTGTGCTCCTTATGTCTATAGTTATATAACATCCAGGCATAGAAGTTTCTGTGGTAAAAACGAGTGCTTGAGAAAATGAAACAAAAACGACAAAATAAATAAGACATCGATAAGTCTCTCATAGATTAATAATTAAAATATGTAAATTCTACTTGCTGTAATTTACCGGGAAATTTCAAGAATGCAAATCAATTACAAAGCCGACCATAATTACTCTATTACATATATTAAGTATTTAAAAAAAAAAGGTAAAGTGTAGAATACAGTGTCAAAAAATGAGGAAACTACAACTACCAATGGGTGTATCAAAAAAGATATCGAACGTGTTGTGTATTTACCGGTAGCTATCTTTTTATACAATGTTAAAAATATCTATAGCTCTAAGATAACCTCGATAATGACATGACGATATTTGTTACTGTTAATTAAGGTCCGACCGAGATCTCTGTCTCGGTCTCGGCCCTCGGCCAAATTGAGCCGAGATTCTTGCCGAGGCCGAGAATAGGCCATGAGTTATCATTGGTGAATTTCAATTTTTCCCGCACGAGCGCCCGTTTCTTAGCCACCCGTTGGTTGCATCGCCCGGTTGGTGTGACGTTTTTTGTGATTTTGATTGGTTTTAAGCCAATTAAATACTAAATGTTGGGATCCGATAGGCGCGGTTGCAAGTAATGACTAGTTCATTTGGGTCTTTTCGTTTTGTGGTTATTGTTATTGATGAATAAATAAGTGGATATTGTTATCGGGATGTAACTTAGATTAACTTGTTGTGAGTAGAAGATGACACTGGATATTTTGATATTAACAGTACATTACGATACAAGTGCGAAAAATAAGAAATTCGTAACGAGTGGTGATAAATTAAAACACCGAAGGGAGTGTTTTAAATCAACACGAGTTGCGAATTACCTATTCGCACATGTATCGTACAACGTTTTACAGTATGGCCCTTTAAATGTTCGACACAGTAACGTAATATGCTAATTTACGAACTAGTGCGGTAAAGTAGCACCATATGTACTGTAAATATATTTGTGTTAACGGGAAAACGCAAAGCAGTATGTAAGTACAAAACGACACCTGTGGCGGATATTTTGGTTTACAATATAGAACTCTTTATTTTGGTTATTGTTATTGTACCTCTCTTTGTCCACATCCGTACTGAAAAAACCGGCCAAGTGTGTGTCGGCCTACGCATAATGGAAGGTTCTGTACCTTCATACAATGCAAAAAAGCCGTTAGTGGCACTTTCGTCGTTTTAATAAGCCGATCTGTTTTTTTTTATAACTCTTAAATGTCTTAACCGACAATATTCAAAATAATTTTCCTGAAAAATTATTTGCCTATTAAGCTTTATTATTTAGATATTTTTAAATGGTTTTGCTCTCCCAGTTCAAAAGTTAGAGGGGATCACACAATGTTTTTGGAGCGATTATTTCCAAAAGTATTTACTTAATCAAAAAAACGTTTTCTGCAACCTTTACGTATTTTTAAATACCTATCTAATGATGAGCCACATGATTTTTTTTTTCGATTCAACTTGGTAACTTTTAGTTACATTTATATGGAGTATATATTTGAAAATATATTTTATAAATTTTTTTCGAAACTAATAAGCGACTTACATAATACATGTACACCTACGTTTCAAAGGTTCTAAATATATATCGTAAAGTTTTTGAGTAAAATGGCTGTGACGTACGCACAGACCGACAGACATAAGGACATGAAACTATAAAGGTTACATTCTGCCATTTTGGCTACGGAAACCTAAAAATACTATTTAATAGCGCTACGGATTGATTATGATAACTTTTTTCTGATTAATCGTTGAATTTCAATTATAAAACATTTTTAGTGCAAAATTCGTCTTTTTTTTCTATTTTATAAATTCTTGGTCTCGATCTCGGCCGAGAATCCAATTGAATCTCGGTCTCGGTCTCGGCCAAGACAAAAAAAGCGTTCTCGGTCGGACCTTATTGTTAATCTCTTTATTTTGCCACAAAAACTACTGTCTGATAATATCATTGTTTAGATGGACTCGAGCACCTCCTTGGATCCCTATTTATCAGGCCACGGGACTTGTTAATGTCGTCATTCATCGTCATTGTCGTCAAACAGGGCGTGATTAGTGATTACTAATTGAAGGTAAATTAGTTAGTTTACATTATTTGCAATTTCTATTGGACTCTTAACTTTTAACAGGTTAGATATATTTTTTCCAAGTAAAAATAAATAAATAACTTAGCTAAAGGAGACAATCGATGGTAGTGCTTTGTTAGTTTAGAGTCGGTGCGACACTCCGCTAAAGGAAAGGACTACAACTTATTACGCAGGCGGTTGGTAAAGAAGTTTCGCGGTCATTTTCTAATAGGATTTGGGGATAAAACTAGTTTATACATTACATTCTTAATAACACAACTTCAAGCAGCCTAACCTAATCATCGGTCAGCCCCTAGTTGACCATTATTACTTCTTACCAAACGCCTCAGTTTAACGGTACACATTTAATGTGAGTGTCAATAAAACTGCCAGTAAAATTATCATTTGTTTTATTTAACTCTATAATAATAATATTTACAAGTTTTTAAAACATATTGATATAATAATAATAATCGAAACAATTAACATTCATTAGGTTTTTACAAAGTTCTGTAGACTTATTGCTTTATTTACTATTCTTACAAGAGGACTAGGCTGTACGGCCGAATAAATTATACAAGCAAGCAAATGACGGATAACCATACGCCTCATAGACTGGAAGAAATTTCTGAATGTTTTACAGTTCGACTAAGCTAACTTTGCACCGACTTGAATATAACAACGTGACAAAATGTCATTTTGAACGTTAGATTTTCATAGAAATTTGACATTAATGACGACATTGCCACACTTTGTCATATAAATGTTTTGCAGAGTTAGCTTGGTCCGACTGTAAGCCGCAACACAAGGCTACTCTTCAGATGGGTGTTTAAAATGCATCAGCGGGCCTATAATGCGATCGCAGATTTAAAGCATTCGTGTCTAGCTGACATCTTGCTAGAAAGAGACGAAAGCTTTACTGTACCGCATCAAATACCTACGACCATCATAGGTCCGATGTCCGACGTCGATCATGCAGGTCATTTAAAATTATTTAGACAACCATTTTCCTCGTTCGCAATAAACTACAATGTGCAATGAGCTTCAGATTACCATGGATATATAGACACTTTAATTGTATCGTAAGGCTTTTCAGTTTCATGCAAGCATTTCGTGACATTCGTGACAAGGACTATCAGAAGAGTAAAAAATATTTATATTTTTGTTGTGTTGTCCTGGCACGACAGAGGATAAGAGATGACAGTTGCCCATTTACAGTGATGGTTATAAGTATTTCATTTAATTACTTAAGTATAACTAATACAAATATTTTACATGCATTTGATTATCTTCAAAGACACATTAACGATGATTTTAAAACAAATCATAGGTAAATACAAATATACTTTACTTAATAATAGTTTAATATGCTCATGTAAGAATTGAAGAGATTAGATTAGAAGTCAAAATTAACACAAACTTTTAAAACTGGTATGTCTTGTATAAAATGAATATGCTTATTGCCCACAATTAAAAGAAAAGTTATCACACCAACTTAATTCGATTGCCTTTCGCTTTTAATTTCATGGCATTAAATAAAATGTTTGTTTAACACCTACCGGTAACATTGCCTGCTTGCTATGTCCAGACTGTGCGTTTTTTGTTCCATAAGCACATCAGTCGGCTGATTCAACCGTGATTCAGTTAAAAATTCATTTCAATAAAGCTGTCAACCAATAACTAAAAGTACCTTCTAATACCGATAGTACGTTCCATGCGTTTAGATAAACACAATTCTAGAATACGCTAGAAGAAATTAAAACAGTTAAAAAAGACATAGTGTGGACACAACTCGATATCAATCGGTTTAATAAAAAAACTATAAAGCTTTGGTTACACATTCGGAAAAAAACAGAGGTATCGATATTTAATGACTTGTGACATTGACTGAAGGCTTGAAGGTATATCTGAAACAACTTTTTAATAGTTTCTAACACTTTATACATGATCTTAAATATTGAAGTCATCATACTATATCGAATAATTTTCTGATTCCGAACAAACGCAAGTTTTGATTCCCTGATTTTTTTATTCTACTATGGTTTTATAACGCGTTTACCCGAATTAAATAAATATGTCAACGTTAAAGGTCAGTTAACGATTGTTAAGATTCAGCGACTACTTGTACGGTGTTCAGCGTTATACACAGGGCCCGTACATTTCATGCCGTTGACGAAAAAATTACGTCATGCTACAGAGTATAATTCCAATAAGTGTTTTCATAAATTCATCATTTGTCAATCTCTTTAGAACTGACATAAAGACTTGACAATCAGTACGAAACGTAATAGCCCACCAAACGAAGCCCAAAAACAGCCCAATAGCGAAAATAAAATAAAATAATATATAATAATAAAATAATTTTGTACACTTTTTGACAGGATAAATAAATAAAAGAAGGAAAGTTTATTAAAATTAGTTCTAAGGTTTCTTTCGTTTTTGTAAATAATTTGTAAAGTATGACCCATAGCAAAAAATGTCTCATACATAAATAATTACCATAAAATTTTCTACAAGAAACATACGTAACACTTCGCTAGTATGAATATTTAAAAAGATACTAAAGCGGGAATATTAATAATAATAAATCAATTTTAAAGTAGCTTCTTAGTTTTTCGTAAATAACTCTTAAACGGCATCTCATAACTAAACAGGTTCTTATACATAAATAATGCACATAATATTTCCTACAAAAAACATACAGTACACTTTTCTCTAGGATCAATATTTTATTAAAGGGGGAACGTAAATCACAAATAATTCAGAACTCCCTATTTTTTAGTTTTTCGTAAATAACTCATAAACAATGGCCCATTGCAAAAAACTGGTATACATAAATAATAAAACTTAAATTTTCTACAAAAAAAGTTTTTTGTACATTTTTTCGCTAGGATCATTATTTAATAAAAAATATTTATTATTTTATATTAAAGGGGAAATGTTAATTATAAGAAATTTCTAGGTTCTTTTTTAGTCTTTCGTAAATAATTCGTAAACGGTGGCTCTTATGAAAAAATATTCTGACACATAAATCTAAGTATATAACATTTTCTATAAAAAAACATTTAGAACAGTTTTGTCTGGGATCAATATTTAAAAAATATTAGACGGGGAAAGTTAATTACAATGAATCCTCGGGTCTCTTTTTTTAGTTTTTCGTAAATAATATGTAAAGTTGGACCTAAAGCGAAAAATGATTATATATACACAATTAAAATAAAAAATTCTACAAAATAAGAACGACGAAAAAGTGTGAGAAATCTTATTTGTAGAAAATTGTATGTTACGTATTTATAATTAACATTTTTTTGCACTGGAGTTTGGTTTACGAGTTATTTACGAACAACTAAAATTTATATCATTTGATATTTATTTACCAGCCGCTTTTCGGTGAAGGAAAACATCGTGAGGAAACCGGACTAATCCCAACAAGGCCTAGTTTACCCTCTGGGTTGGAAGGGCAGATGGCAGTCGCTTTCGTAAAAATTAGTGCCTACGCCAAATCTTGGGACTAGTTGTCAAGCGGACCCAAAATGCAGGGACAACGCGAGGAAGAAGAAGAAAGTACTCATAGTTATGCAAATGTTTTCTTATTTCCCCGCTGTAGTCGTGAAAAGCACTATGTAATGCCTCGGCCGGAAACGCTTAATATGGATTCGTATTATTTTAGGGCCTCCTCTATCGTGTCGGTCTTCAAACTCGCTCGTCCATCTTTGAGCAGTTTTCCCTCTCCTACAATGTAGTATAGTTTGAAACTGTATTCATTATGATTTTGTTAGGTTGATAGCCATTAATCGCAGTAGGTAACGTTTTAGTGATTCTAAAGCACAAGTGCTGTTATGAGGTATAGACGATATAGACTTTTCTTCAAAGCTATTATGTATGTTCTTATATATTAGTGTTCATGGATGTATAAATGACATAACAATCGAGGAGTAGAAAAAAAATATTTAGTTTCTACACGTCAGTAGGTAAGTTATCAAAATCTGTAGTGTAATAATAATAAATCTTCCTGTATGTTAAATTACGTAAATTTTGCGTCAATGGCATGAACTGTACGGGCCCTGGACTTATAGATAATGCGAAGGGCATTACCAGAAAAACAATTGCTGGCATGTTAAACACCATCGGAAAGGCCGGCGGGCAAGGAAGAGTCATATTTTAAATGTTGTTTTAATGTATCTGGCGGGAATTTGCCGCGACGATGGAGTTCACTCCTAGTGATTTTGGGGTTATGATTTATTATGTCTTCAAAAAAGTAAGCCTAATGAATGTTTTGAACTTTTAGTTACAACTTTCGGTTAATCTGCGTGTTCGCATGCAGGGCTGGGTAGTAGCGCGATGACAGCCACATGTAAGCGCGGTTACTGCGAGTTGTCTACGCAGCGCTTAGCTTGTTCAGAAGTGACACTTTTCCGAAGCCGATAAGTGTGCAATATATACCTACAGCATAGTTTCCTACAAAGAATACTGAGCGGCTCGAGCCGATGCGGTGGCGATCCAGTGCCGAGTAAGTGTGCTACAAAGTTTAGTCTCCAATAGTGGTCATCAGACGTAGTTTTTCGATAGAACTGTCCATCGCTACGATTAAGCCGACGAGTTGGTGATTACCATGCATAAAGTTATATCCATGTAACATTTATGATGTTTATAGCTTTGTGTATGTAATTTATTGTCAGGCGCCGAAATCGTACCGATACAACAACTTGGGTCGTTAAATATACGGCTAACCCATTGTCCGAAATAACCGACTAGATTTATTTTAAAATTATCAATATGAAAATAGAAGCATAAAACTTAAGGCAATTTAAAAAAAAAACACGCAATATGGCCATATTTGTATTTAACATATGTAGGTCATAAGTTATGTTATTACTTATTACAAACTCTCATCATAAAATTTCTTCGCTTTTACCCCTATGTAGTGATGTGCCGAGGGAATGTTCTCGGAACTAGCAATTTTCCCGTATTGAACATTCCTGAGAATATTCCCTTATTCCCCAAATAGGGAAATAACGGGATATAGTTTATAGGTGAATTACAATTTTAATTAAAATCAGTTATAACAATGACTAGTAACTACGTTGAGTAAAATAAATGCGCCAAAAACTGTAAATTGCAATGCAAGTGGCCTTCCAGACAAAATATCTTGGAAACCTGACTTACCCATAACACCCATCTTCGATCATTTGGAATTTTTGCCAAAAAAATACAGCATAAATTAAATATTTATTTTTGAGATCTCATAAAAATATTGAGTACACTTTTTATTGAATCTTTTGACAATACCGTTCAAAGTACTCAAAGCTTATCGCACTCCAATGTTCTTATTAGTAGGTAACCTAATCTATTGTGACCCTAGTTAAACTGAGATGATTTCTATTTGTTAAATAAAAGACTTACTATGAAAAAATGTTTTATTTTGGCCAGGGATTATTCTCTGTAACTATGGAAACATTCCAAGGAAGAATGGGGATTTTCGCGGGAGTATAGGGAATTTACTTTTGATGACGAGTTACGCTTTTTAATGTATTTTCAAATAATTCAAGATCCCAAGTTTTGGCTAAATAAATGATAATAAAATATGTATGTGTACACAATTTCTAACTTCCCCTATTTTCCCTTCATTAGGGAATATTCCCAGGTCTCATTCCGGGAATATACCTACGTAAGGAATTTTCCCGGGAACGGTACATCACTACCCCTATGCCATTTATAATCGGATTATAAGGGGTAATGCCACTGGAGTATTTGTTTGGTGCCTCACGTGTAAATAAACTAGGTCGTTTAATAGGGACTCAAGACGTGGCACGATTTAACCGGCGGTACAATATAGGCGTCTATCATCGTCTAAATCAGGTCAACCGGGACAAAACCATCCATTTTTATTTTATATTTTTAACTCTTCCTTTAGCCCCAAGTTATGAAATATTTAAGTGTATCGAAATATTCTTCCGTTCTGTGCTTTCTACAAGTCTTTGCCAAGAGAATACGTGAATAAACTTTTTTGCTGCACTATGACTTAATTATATAATTTAAAAAACACGGGAACGACGTTTTTAGCCCTTAGACGCCTTTGAGCACGTTTGGGAAATTGCGTTTTTAAGAATATTGGTGAACAATTAAGATTAGATTTCACAAAGTTCATGAAACGTGGTCACCACAGTATTCTAGAAGACATATAATAAATACAAGTGCTCAAAAACAATTATTACTACCTCAGAAAATAATAGTATAATCTCAGAAAATTCTTTAATTTGTAGAAGATAATAACTAATACATGTTGTAAACCTTCTTAATAGTCGATCATAAGATTCATAAGTCTGAGATAAAAAGTGTTTAGAGGGGTTTTATTATTATTATTACCTTTGTCACTGATCTATTATAGAAAGACCAACTTTCGACTAGATTCTTGATTTTACACTAAAATTACATAAAATTCTTCTGCTAAAAAATCGTCGAATATTTATTATATACGCATCAAGAAAAAGGTTGTTGGCCACTTACATTGGGTCAAATCCGTTTCACAGACGAAATTGTCTCAAAGTTGCTAACGCATTTTGCCAAGTATGACATATAAACTCCAAGAATTTGTCATGTTTTTTTTTTCAAAACAATAGCATTATTAACAAGGTTCTTACGTCTTTGCAAACTAATATTGTTCACATTTGTTACATTTGTTTGAGCTCGACGAGGGGCGGGAAGGGGTTAGGGTCGGCAACGCGCATGTAACTCCTATGGAGTTGCAGGCGTACATAGGCTACGGATACTGCTTACCATCAGGCGGGCCGTATGCTTGTTTGCCAGCGACATAGTATAAAATTACTAATTAATATCAAACATCTAAAGAAAATCTAAGGATGTAAACGGATTTATTGACTTTCTGCATGCACCGTGTAGGTCTGACGTGACATTAACTTTCGAAATAGTCGACGACTTGTATACGATTCGTCAAAACGTCATGTAACAAACACGACGGCCTAAGTCGTTCTCACCAAGGCCTTACGTATTGCCCTTGAAGTAGTTCAGGTTCAGGCCTTTACCTATATAAGACAGGACTGTATTAACCGACAATTTTTTTAAAAGCCATTACCCCAGTTGACCTTAACTACGAACAAACGACAAGTCCTAGGCCAAAATAGCCTAGGTGAAACAACTATTTCTACCTATGTAAGCATTTATGTACTATTGGGGTTTCCGGATCAGATACACGTAATATTTATAAATGATTCTTCCCCGGCAAGATCGGCCGAATTTCACCTTCTCATACAAACGGAGTTTTGTTCTCATTTTAAAACTACGTATTGTATGGTAATGAAACTTTGCACATATAATGACATGATGTATAACTAGTCGATTGCGATTTGGGCCAAATTTTTGATCTTTAGTTTAAGTTGTTAGTAAGTTTTATTATGTATACTAGTCGTGTAATTAGTTTATATAGCTCCAGTTTATATTTAAAAAAAAGACGACAGAGCAAAAACAAGTTTTGTATGAAAAACTTAAAGGGTCTAGCAGGCTAAGCGAACAAGAAGTGCCCCCAACGACGGATTGTGTCGATATTTCTGGTAGTGTACTGTTAGGTCCTAAGGACCCTCCATGCTTAACATCAGACCTCGATTCTCTTTTGTTTGCGAGTTATTCAGGATAACGTAAAATAATTAGGGTATCATTGAAAGTGTCATATTTTATAAACGATTCAAGTTACGTGAACCAAACAAAATTATATTTGATAACAATAAAAAAAACTACAAAATGCATATTTTTTACCAGCATCCTGTCCTTAAACTTTATTGCAAAAAATATAAATATTTTTTTCCTTCCAATTTTTTTTTTACTTTTCGCGGAGGTACACCTCCAAAAAAAATATGCATGAGTAGCTACTAATTCCCACTACATACACATATAAAAATATTTGCACAAATGTTCGTGCTTCATGTCAAAAAAAAAAACGATTCTCTAATAAGTAGTCACTGGCATTATATGTACAGATAGAAGTACATCAACGATGACGTGTCAGCTTTGATGACATCTGACACATAATATTATCTGCATTTGTTTTTTGCATTTTGTAGTGGAAAATGGAAAACATTAAGTGCAAATCTTGTAAAAAAAACATTAAAAAATATCCGTGGGAAACAAAAATGCATAGAAACAGAGCAAGAGGCTGATTTATATAGCAAATGCACTAATATGTTAATTTGCATAAATGATTTATTGTGTGGTAAGTGTCGGCTTTTAGTGTATAAAACATAAAGCAGTAGCATCAACTTCTGCGAGTACATGCACAACAATTGGCGATGCTGGCTCTGCGTCTGCAACCTACTGCTTTATGTTTATACACTAAAAGTCGACACTTACCACACAATAAATCATTTATGCAAATTAACATATTACTGCATTTGCTATATAAATCAGCCTCTTGCTCTGTTTCTATGCATTTTTGTTTCCCACGGATATTTTTTAATGTTTTTTTACAAGACTTGCATTTAATGTTTTCCATTTTCCACTACAAAATGCAAAAACCAAATGCAGATAATATTATGTGTCAGATGTTATCAAAGCTGACACGTCATCGTTGATGTACTTCTATCTGTACATACATATAATGCCAGTGACTACTTATTGGAGAATCGTATTTTTTTGACATGAAGCACGAACATTTGTGCAAATATTTTTATATGTGTATGTAGTGGGAATTAGTGGCTACTCATGCATATTTTTTTTAGAGGTGTACCTCCGCGAAAAGGAAAAAAAAAATTGGAAGGAAAAAAATATTTATATTTTTTGCAATGAAGTTTAAGGACAGGATGCTGGTAAAAAATATGCATTTTGTAGTTTTTTTTATTGTTATCAAATATAATTTTGTTTGGTTCACGTAACTTGAATCGTTTATAAAATATGACACTTTCAATGATACCCTAATTATTTTACGTTATCCTGAATAACTCGCAAACAAAAGAGAATCGAGGTCTGATGTTAAGCATGGAGGGTCCTTAGGACCTAACAGTACACTACCAGAAATATCGACAAAATCTGTCGTTGGGGGCACTTCTTGTTCGCTTAGCCTGCTAGACCCTTTGCTGTATTTTTTTATCTATGGTGGTATCTGAAGCTACTTATTACAGGACTAGATATAACTTATCCTATTGTACCTAAGTACAAAGTTTCAGAGAAATCTAGCTAGTCGTTTTAAAATAAGAGCGTAACTACGTTTGTATGAAGAACCGAGCTTGCTGGGGACCCTTAAGTAAGTAGTTACGAGTTATGATCATAGGGTTGGCCACGAAGTTGAATCGATTGTAGAAAAGGTGTAAAGTCTAGGTAAAAGCGTGTCCCCGAGTTGGACGGCCGAACTGAGTAACTTAGTTGTCAAAACTGCAAAAAGTCAATTACTGATAACCAAATTTATCGCATTGTCCATATTCAAGTCTTCCACTTTCAGTAACTTGATTAATACTTACTTTAACGTTATCATTAATTTTAAGTGTAACCAATTTTTGAAAATAATATTATGTATTTTCCTTCATTAAAATTAATTAATTTCAATAGTATTTTATATACAGATTAAAAAAACGTACCTTCATATAAAACCAAGCACACAGAAAGTGCTTTGTTTATTGTTTATTAAAAATGCAATATACATGTAATACAAAAACAATATATTTATTTACATAATTTCCATGAACATTTTGATACAGTTACTTAAAAGCGACTAAAGCGCACACTACATTAAAAAGCAATAATCCAGCCATGTGGAATAATGTGGTACGTACCAACATTTAAAACAATTATAGACAATGAAATTGTTTCTTCATTGTCAAGCAAGTTAAACCTTTAATTTAACCATTTGGTACATAACAGAAAAGCCAATACTTGTCAAAAAAACCAAGTCTCGCAACTCAGTTGTTCTGCGGTAAAAAGTTGTGAGATCCATGTAATACCAAGTCGGTTATTAATTTATTCAGTCTCTACTTAAGCGACTTTCTGTCTTAATACGTCCAGTCTCTAAGACCACGATCGTGGTCCATAACAATTGAAAGCCTGAAAACACGTGTAAATTCAATCGCCTGAAAACACATGTAAATTCAATTATTTAGTGCGATGGCCAAGTCTCAATATATTTATATAAAACATTAAAGAATTTTAATATTGATATGCGTCACTATAAGATGCTGTTAATTATTACGTAACAACTTAATGCTTCGAGTACGGAGATTCCAGACAAAATTGATTTTCAATTGTTATGGACCACGATCGTGGTCTTAGAGACTGGACGTATTAAGACAGAAAGTCGCCTAAGTAGAGACTGAATAAATTAATAACCGACTTGGTATTACATGGATCTCACAACTTTTTACCGCAGAACAACTGAGTTGCGAGACTTGGTTTTTTGACAAGTATTGTTTTTGATGGGATCTCATTTCTTTTTGTATTTTGTAGACAGTTCTACTTTTTTCCTTTTCGGTACCTTCTACTTATTGTATATATGTATAAATAAAACATAAAACATCGTTACGAATAAAGCCAATATTGAAAAATTTAACTGAAGACTTGGCTGTATGGGCTTAATTTTCTTTGCGGTCTTTTCTAGATTTTTTAGTTTTTCCTTGATTCATACACCAAACACTACTTATATTCCAAATTTGAAGCTTCTAGGTCTGCTAGAAGTGCCTTAGAATTTTGATGATCGGTGAGTCAGTGAGTGACAAAATTAAGAAATTTGACCCGTTATAATTCTTAAAATACTGGTTCAAATTGAATGAAATTTGAAATATACCGTGTCTTTACAATGCCTGCATGGTTACTGAAAATTCAGTCTTCTAGTTTTATCCACAACGAAGTTACAGGGGGTCGAAAATGGTCTGAATTGCTTCGAGAAAAGGATGGTACGGCCGTGCTTTTTTGCTCGACTTGGTGGGGGCACTGCCGTGCCCCCAGATTTATTTATCAGATTGAAGACAGTGTTTAATAATAACGCATGTAACGTATTATTGATAGAACATTTGTACACTGTATAGTTTATTACGTCATAAAACGTCGATTTCAATAATAATTTACAATATTTGGTCGCTGAATCCAAATAAATAGGATATGGTCAAGTAATGAAATATTTGTGTGTCTAAAGGGTCAAATTATATATAAAGTTATATATAATGTAGTTCATATTAGGTAAATAATGCCAAGACTTCTATTAGTATACTATTTTAAATAGTATTAAAAAGAATATATATCTACATATAGTATATATATATATATATATATATATATATATATATATATCCTTTTTAAGCTGCTCTAATGACTTCAATGACAACACAAGATCTCACGAAGACAATAATGGCAAGCAAGTCTTTTTTTCTCGCGTTAACTTGACAACCGAGCAATTTGCTCATGCAACAAACTGAGAACATAACTAAAATGTACATCGAGCTGCAAAATTGCATGGGCACATTATGAATGGAATCCATTCTTAGTGGCCATGCACTTTTGCAGCTGGGTGTACACAGTTACCCCCTTATTCATAAACGTGTACTAAAGTTAAAATTAATCAATTGCATTGAATTTTAACTCCACCAAACATCAATTTTATTAAAGTGTGTGAGAACAGAGTTCGCGTGATATTTAATTATTACATTAATCGTCAATGGAATTGCCTATACGTCACCCAAGTAAAAAAAATAGATTAACTCTAAATTTCATTGACGTTTAGTGTTACTAAATTAATCAACGAAATCTCCCTGAACCCTAAAAGTACCTACTGAAACTGGGTTCAGTATCACCTATCAGCATCTTGTGGTACTGCTCATTAAGACAAGTCGGATGATCAAAAACAAGTAGTATTTTAATACTTTGAAAAGACTTATCATTAAATATTTTCAATTATTAGTTATTTAAAAGAATTTATAGTAATGGATAGTAAAATAGCTGCAGTATTGACAGCTAAAGTAGGTATGCTGTTTACCCTGCATAATATTTTGAAATATTTTATTTATCTATGGTGTAGTCACACTTTTCGTAGCCTCTTTTTTTATTGTGTGTTTTAGTTTTTATTTACGCAACGATCGATCACGTTTCGGTGTGTAGTTAGTCATCCAGAGTGTACGATTAATGATTAAATTAAATAAATGTATCAGGAGGCATATCTAAAACGTGTTTCATTTTACAATATAGATGCTGCATAAATATACAAGTTCAAGCGCGATGCATTGATATGGAAACCTAATTCGTATTATATTTTATATTTCGTATTAATTATTGTGATGTCCAACCTCGATTTCGGGTCAAACAAGAACAAATTTGTTTTTCCCAGGCACCTTAAGACGATCTATTTTAGGCCAAGACAATCTAGTTTGGTGTAAAAAGACTTAGACTGGATTGATATGGAATAATTATTTCAGCCAATGCAGGGCTAAGCAGACAATAAAAAAATATGACTTAGTTTTAGCGCTACGGCTTGCTCACTCGGCTCGTGCGCCTTTGAGGTCGCAGATGTTACCTAGCAGAATGAGCTAATTATTATATTATTTTACAGTACATATGGTGCTACTTTACCGCGCTAGTGCGGTTTAGCACTTTACGTGCCAATGTCCACCATACCATATGTACTGTAAAAGGTTATACGAGTACGATATACCTTGCGAAAAGGCAATTCGCAACTGGTGTCGATTTAAAACACTCCCTTCGGTGGTGTTTTAACATATCGCCACTAGTGAATTTTCTACTTTTCGCACTTGTATCGTAATAAATAAATAAAATAAATATTATAGGACATTATTACACAAATTGACTAAGTCCCAAAGTAAGCTCAATAACGCTTGTGTTGAGGGTACTATAAATGAAGTAATATAATTACAAATAATACAGCATTCGTGCTAAAACGTAAACTAAGCTATTAGCCTATTTTATTAAGCTTTACAAAAAAAATATTTTCCACCTAACCCACAATAAAATGCAATAAATAAATATTACGGGGCAATCTTATTTACACAAATTGACCTAGCCCCACGGTAAGCTCAATAAAGCTTGTGTCGGCGACACTATAGACGACGATATATATAATAGATAGATAGATAGATGTAAATACTTAAATATATAGCAAATATCCATAACTCAAGAACAAATAAATGCCCTTACCAGGATTTGAACCCGGACCTCCTGCTTCGTAGGCAGAGTCACAACCGACTAGGCTAGGAGGCCGTTAATATAGGTATTTAGGTCAAATTAGACTGTCCTAGACTAAATTTTTTTCCTTAATGCCGGTTGTTCATTACTCATTAGTAGGTTGATAAAACTTGCAGTTACATTTAACAAATTATTTAAAATCGATCTCTTATAAATTATGGACGATTTAGATACAATTAGAGATGGGTAGTGAGTAATAACTCACGGGTAAATACCGAGTAAATACTAAGTATTTACTCAATATACTCGTATTTAGTCGTTTACACCTAAAAGGGCGATATAAAAGGTGTATATTGTAAGCCGCTACTGGATTATGTACTCAAAATTTTAAAAAAATGTATTATTAAGAGGGGCACTCCATACATTAAACTAATTGTCCAAAAAAAACAGAAACCACCAACGTGATGTACAACATTTAAAAAGGCTTTAAAAAAAACTTATATGTTTCAAATTTTCTTTTGATAAATTGTATATTTTTGGAAATAAAACTTTCTTAAAGCCAAAATCATGTTTATCCCTTTATAACCAGGGGGGCGACAGTTAGAAATGTAGTTAACATTACTAAAGATAGCGGCGATTTCTATGAATGGGACCCGATAACATACTTTTGCGCAAAGTTGACTTCCGATTGTGCAAACTCATCACCAGATGTCAATATAAAATTGATACAATTTAAAGGCATGAATACAACATTAAGAAGGTTGCATATACCTCGTATGTCAAGACCTATCTTTATTCATAATGTTGTTAACTTGTTACCTAGCAACTGTTGTTTACTGTCAAAACAAATGTAAACAGAGGTATGATGGATATGAACTTATTATGTCTCTATTAAAATTAATAGAGAAATAATAAGTGCAGAGTCAAATTCAAATAGGGAAATTAGAATCCATATAGTCCCAATGTTACAAAACCTGGAGGGTAAAAAAAATTACAGTGTTCAAGGCAATTCCGGGCGGTTTAGATATTTTGCGAAGGTAAGAAGAAAATACTATCATCATGAGATGAAAACAAGCAATGATTATTTTAATTTTGTTTACGACAAACATGTCCGACGACATGATGACAAGATTTGTGTAATTTAATTGCGCTAAGTAAGACGAGATAGAGTGCATCTATGGAGGTACTCCATAGATACACTCCGTAAACAAGACATACGTCCTATGCCCGAAATTCATTAGTACAAGAAGGAACCGAACCACGACATCATTACTCATGTGTTTATTTAAAATAATATCTGGAGCGAATATAAATGCAATAAATGAATTATGAATTGTTTACGGACCTAGAGAGTGAGACGAAATTACCAGGAATTCTCCTAATATACACTTTACTTGTCCTTACTTTACCTCCGGAATATCTTGAATTCAAGTCCAGTTGGATGTTAAGGTCCTTTGACCTCAGAAACGCTCAGTTGAGAACTAGGCAAGTCAGTTATGCGCACATGAAAGAGTTCTAGGTCAGACTGAGACACAAGTCATAGAAGACGAAGCTAATGCAGTTTTGTAAACACAGATGAACAAAGATATAAAGAAGAACAATTCCAAACAGAATCAGAAGCTGCAAGTACTTACAACACCTAGTCTATTACTATCTTGAATACTAAATTGAAAGCAATAAACATATACTTGCATTACTATAAAGTATGACTTTTTTTATTCCATTCTTTTAAAACTATACTATTTAATATTAGGTCTACTTGGGTGGCTTACAAGTTAGTATTTTGTTTGATATCTTGTAAACAAAAACACTATGAAAGTTACAAGAAATAAAATAAAAATTAACTTGTAAACCGCCCAAGTAGACCTAATAATGAGTAGTACGAATGTACCTACACATACGGATGCATATGTAGATGTGTACGCACACATACATAGCTAGTTTCGGATACAAAATAAAGATAGCGCTTCGAAATTAGTTTCCTTAAAATGCTTCAAGAGGGCTCTCTTTTCCTAAATACTTACTTTACTCTTTGTTTATAACTTTCGAAATAAGTTCAAAAAAATAGAGAAAAAAAATTCGGAGATTAGCCTTAAAATAGAGTACTAAAAACATACTTTGAATATGTTCGGTCGAGCAATTTTTAGGTTTTCTTTAAGAAAGCACTTAATAAAAGGTTGTAAGTTCCACGTAAACACGCACTTTTGCACGACATGCAGTTATCTAGAACATACAAGTTAACCTCCTAAGACCCAGCCATGCAACAAAAAAATATATATATTTGTTGCAGACGAAGAGCCAGCATCGCCAATTGTTGTGCATGTACTCGCAGAAGTTGATGCTACTGCTTTATGTTTATACACTAAAAGTCGACACTTACCACACAATAAATCATTTATGCAAATTAACATATTCCTGCATTTGCTATATAAATCAGCCTCTTGCTCTGTTTCTATGCATTTTTGTTTCCCACGGATATTTTTGAATGTTTTTTTTACAAGACTTGCATTTAATGTTTTTCCATTTTCCACTACAAAATGCAAAAAACAAATGCAGATAATATTATGTGTCAGATGTTATCAAAGCTGACACGTCATCGTTGATGCACTCCAAATAGGTTTATTAGAAGAGTTTGTATACCTACACACTAATCTTCAAACTGCACTGGTACTTCTATCTGTACATATAATGCCAGTGACTACTTATTGGAGAATCGTTTTTTTTTTTGACATGAAGCACGAACATTTGTGCAAATATTTTTATATGTGTATGTAGTGGGAATTAGTGGCTACTCATGCATATTTTTTTTGGAGGTGTACGTCCGCGAAAAGTAAAAAAAAAAATTGGAAGGAAAAAAATATTTTTATTCTTTGCAATGAAGTTTAAGGACAGGATGCTGGTAAAAAATATGCATTTTGTAGTTTTTTTTATTGTTATCAAATATAATTTTGTTTGGTTCACGTAACTTGAATCGTTTATAAAATATGACACTTTCAATGATACCCTAATTATTTTACGTTATCCTGAATAACTCGCAAACAAAAGAGAATCGAGGTCTGATGTTAAGCATGGTGGGTCCTTAGGACCTAACAGTACACTACCAGAAATATCGACAAAATCCGTCGTTGGGGGCACTTCTTGTTCGCTTAGCCTGCTAGACCCTTTCATTGAACTCAATAAGTCCTATGGATAGAACCTTGGGCCTTAGGGGGTTAAATTCCATATCTTATACCTTTAAACGAGCAATTCTTGTATATATATATATATATATATTTCTGTGATCTCGGAAACGGCTCTAACGATTTCGCTGAAATTTGGTATATGGGGGTTTTTGGGGGTATACAATCGATCTAGATTAGTCGTATGTTTGGGAAAACGCGTGTTTTCGAGTTTTCATGCGTTTTTCTTTCGACGCAGAATATGGTCGCTAATTTCGTGTTGCCGGCCACTGTCTGTCTGGTCCAGCGGCTTAAGACGCGGCCTGCTAGAATCGAGTGTTACGGGTTCGAATCTCGCCCGGTGACCAATTTTTTTTTTTTATATTTTCAAGTTTATACATAATTTTTTAATTTTTATTGTTTTAGACAAGTTTAATTTAGTGAAAAAATGTAGTTAAGATTATCACCTATACACCACCATATTACAATAAATAGTTATAACCGAGCAAAGCTCGGTCGCCCAGGTACTATTTAAGATAAATACCTTCTTATTTCAAACAAAACTGTTGCTATGCATTATCACAAATTGCCTCTCACTGATAATCACCTATTCAAAAATTGAGCGTCCTTAAAAAAAAAAAGAGTTCTTTAATCTTACTTTTTATATTTTATTAGCAATCGTTTTTACGAACCCAAATGAGTAAACACGGGTATTTACCGGGTGCTTTGAGTAAATACCGAGTAAACACTCAGTATTTACCAACCCCTACCCATCTCTAGATAGAATGAATAAAACTGACTAGAAAATAAAAACTAAATTGTAAAAACATAAAATATCATAGATAGTACAATAATTTACGATCCTCCGAAGTACATGCAATATTTGTGTGGATGCACTGGCACAGCAAACGTGCGGTTGGGGCTGCGGAAGCGGTAGGTACGTGTGGTGGTCATTGCGCCATATTTCCGATCTATTAAGTAGTAAGAAACTTTTGTCTGTTCTATATTTTTGTGCACGTCCTACATGTACAACCTAAACAGTTTTTCAACGCATGAGCGAGTCGTTACACTGACGAAGAAATGTCTTAAGATTTTTTTCGGGAATTTTGAGTTAAATATTGGAACTTGTATTTGTACATTGTTATGTTCAAATTTGTACATTAGAGTGTGAGAAATTTCGATTGCGTCACGCACGGTATTTATAAGAAAACTACGACAAGTGTTGTTAACGTAAACCGCACAAGCATAAATAAAAAAATAAAATAAAATATTGTCATCTCTTTCCACGGCGACAATTAGTAAAATAGCTAAACTAAAAGTATGTCCACGGTGGTATAACCAACGCTTTTTAATTAATTGCTTAACGAACAAGTAAATAAAACCGAATTTATTAAATTAATATCTCGTAAAACCAAAACATATACATAGACAAATGCTACTATAAAAATGGCGCATTTCGCGTGAAACATACTTTACGAAATAACAAATGAAAGTATACGGTCCTATTCGAACTTTAAAATAGTCAAATATAAGGTGTCGGTGTCGAAAGTAACGATTTGCTTGGAGAAACGCCACTTATGACACTGACATATCCGATACTTATAATATCTAAACCTACTCTTAATATTTGAGCTGTTATTTTGTAAGACCTATTAAATGGCCGACAAACGATTGTAGATTCAGCTACTGTACTGGGTATCGATCTAGACACTAACATGAACTGGAAATCACACATCCAGAGACTGTCCAAAAAGCTGTCCTCCTTTATATACGCACTACAACATCTCAAACGGGCGACCGACTTCCAAACTGCCCTTTCCGTATACTATGCATACGCGTATTCAAGAATGACTTATGGTCTCGTATTATGGGGGAATAGCAATGACATAGATAAGATCTTCATTCTCCAAAAGAGATGTATTAGAATATTAACAAATACTGATCAAATGGAATCGTGTAGACCTCTTTTCAAGAAACTCCAAATACTTACTCTACCGTCAATGTATATCCTTGAATCATGCAAATTTGTTAAAAAACATGCAGAGTTGTTTACTCCGACAGCAGCGAAAATCAAAAGGAACAATCGAAACTTAAATAAACTTCAATTACCCCTCTCAAAGCTAAAACTAGTTACATCCAGCCCTCACTATATGTTAATTAAAATATACAACCACTTACCGAACTCCCTAAAAAATATTGAAAAATTACCGATGTTTAATAAAAATTTAAAAACCTTTTTAGTCAGCAAATGTTATTATAGTGTACATGAATTTTTGAATGATAAATTTGATTAATAATGTTAATATATGCATGTTAGTTTTAAGTATATTGCTGTGCCCTTGCAGGGTGTCACATATGAACCCACCTACTTATAAGCTCCACCTAATAATGTGTAATGTGATATGCAATAAACATTTTGAATCTTTGAATCTTTTGATAACACTATAGTATTGTATGCATTAGATGTATTCGATATTAGAAAGTACTAAATGGAGTTATTCATAAACGTACTACAAGCCTGAACTTTAGTCGTTTGTCTAATTTTGTAATTTTGATTTACGTATTTGAAAAAAACGGGATAAAACATAAATTAACTAAATCGAGGCTTGTACATTCTTATGAATAAATGGGTTGCAATTAAGGCCGAGGCGCTAAAATGCTAAGTTCAACAAACAACTATTTACAGTCACGTCTTCGACTGCTGTGGATATTATTGCCCATTATTATTGTTTATTATTCGTTTCGATCGCACTTTTTTGCAAAGTTTATTTCATAATAGCGGACGAATGTTGTCACCGTATTTAAGAATTATTTCTCGTAAAATATAGTTTTTTCTTCGCAAATGTGATGAAAAACATTGTGTGTAACTCCGGGGGCACGAATATTGTTACTCAAGTCTTTAATTCATATATAGACTCTCGTACATTATTTCACTTACCCCTCTCGTTGCACAATGTACATGTATTACACGTTCTCTGCCCATGCCCCGTATATGGATCACGGCAAGCCTCTATTACAAGTTAGTAAGGTTAACAATTCAGACTGGGACAGTGAACGTATTAAACGAATCAGTAATTAATCCTATGGCTCTAGAGAACACCGGTATAGGCTTCATAAAAGTTAAATAGATCTTACATATACCTATGTTATGGTTGTTAGAATGACAGACAAACAGCAATTACACGTCTTTTATGAAACACGATTCTAATAATAATCCTATAAGCATGCGGATAAAAAACACTGGGACAAGTCACTAAAATAAAACAAGCGCACGTTTATAATGGATACGACATATACATTTGCACAGCATTGCAATACCCGAGTAGTATAATAAAAATTCCCAATAGAGCAAGTTGCCGGGTTATTCCCACTAGTTACAACCAAGTTGTTACTAGTGATACAAACTGAGTTTCTTTTTCACCTGGCCCAAAAAAATCCTATTAGTTACCACCAATTCACTGTGGTGGTAACTAGTGAGAATTCTTATTCTCAGTTGTTACCACGAAAATATTTTAATGTTCAATACTTACAAAAATACCTATTTAGTTAGATCATAAGTTATGTCATAAAGATTTTTGCTGATATTCAAGCTACAGATCCCTTATTATTCATATATATGAGTTGAAAGCTTATTTAATGCTGAATTACTTACAATATAATTTAATGGAATTCGCTGTCTCGGTTTTGCATAATTCTATGTAATATTCGGAAAATGTTATAAAAAACATGCAAATTATTTTTCTTTTTTAAATGGAATCTTACATAAAACAAAACCAGGATCTTTTATCTTTCTTAACATATATAATTCATGTGTATTGGACTGTCGAAATTGCAACTGTACAGGCTTTACCAAACCTACTCGTATCGTACGATGGCAGTCAAAAATTAGCGTGTTACTGATAAGTGTCCTAAGTTTGAAGGGTATTAGCTAAAGCACAGACTTGTCGGAGAACTAAATAATGCTGGTGATAAAATAACGTTCTAATAAAGTAGGTTCATACAAATAAACAAGTGTATTCATGTGACATAATCTTTACTCCCTTCTGTTAAGTATAATTTTTCATAATCCAACCACGCATTCGCGTCTAACGACAATCCCAAAGTAAACAAGTAGTAAATAAAGACGCGATCTAAATTTTAAACTTATTATCACGTTTTGGTCAATATAAAACATGCTTTTAAGTCACGGCCAACTTTTTTAGCTGTCAAAACCTTTGTGACACAACTTATAACCTGACTAAGTACTTATGTATATTAGCGTGGGTTATTTTTTATTGTCAGCCAATTCAGTGAATTGGTCTAAAACTGAACAAGCATTTCTAAATAAGTTTATCGGTACACGTATGATATAAATCAACACAAATCTGTTTAACAATTTACGAACAGCAAAAAAATTAGCTTTTTTTACTCACACATAGTTGTCTGGATCCTCTGTTGATGGAAAAAATACCCAATTCATAATTATCTAGGTATTTTTATCGGAAATTAATTCCCAGTAGTTGCCATCAAGTCACTTTGGTAATACTAGTGTTTTTATCTGAGTTGTGTGGGGAGGAAACACCCTCTTAGTGTTAATAGGTGGGAATAACCGGGCAACTTGGCCGGTGGTAATTTAATCAATCAACGCTACAATTTTTAAACGCAGATCACTTAAGGCTAAACTTGAGGATGGTAATCAATATTTATTATAGACACTATAAATTAAATTACATTAATCCCAACGAATGGTCGGGATAGTCATACTTCAAGGCACAATTTGTCATCGCCGTTTTTAAGAGAGTAACAAGGTTGTAACTTGAAGAAGTTGGAGATTCTCTAACCAGTAGGTAAAACCTTATCCCTGAAAAACGGGACCCAGTCTTTAGTCATTTAATTATTCATTAGGTAATAACCTTTACTACTCAAAAATGATAGATCCTTTTGGTATTTCTGCAGATTACGCGGTTTCTGTATTTATCTATTATTTACTGTTAAAGTTGTAGTAAAAAAATTGTCGCAATTTCTGTAACTACTGCTACTAAATGGAGGCAGATGGCGGAAGTAAGCGTTACAGAATAAAGAGTTTAAATCTCAAAATAGTAAAAATCATCATTAAGTAACTCGTCAATGAAGATTGCATAAGTATGACGCATCGTGCAAAAATTTACCATACATTGTCATAATTACAAACGGAAAAGTTGCAAAATCCTTTAACAGACGCCAGTATTGTTATTGTTTGATTATTCCTATCGCCTCAGTTTCAAATTGACGTTAAAATCACAGACCTATTATAGTATTTTATGCAACAGTTGTATAAGAAGGGTCAAAAAAGGCGAGTGGCATTGTAAAGGAATACGCCACGAGAATTTTTTGACCTACTTATACAACGTTGCATACAATATTTTTCCTACGAGTCAACAAAAATAAATCTTAATTTAGGTAAACAAATTACAGCAAAAGTATATAGCCAAGACGCGCGAGCATACCTTGTTACGCGCCCGGCCCGCCGCGGGCCGCGGCCGGCCGGTCGGCGACACCTCCTCGTAACTCATGAGGCCCTGGTACTTGCTACTTGCTAAATTAATTTTTTGGACAGTTTTTTCTCAATTTTGGCCACCGTAGCCTACGGAGACTAACAAGCAACGCTAAGCGGTCTTCGTAGTCTATGGGTGTTGCTATATTACGGGTGTCACATGCGTGTTTCTGACTTATGAAGTAATTATTTTTACTATACAACCAAATGAATATTTTGTAAGTTGGCAGCAATGCACTTAGTTTAAAACTGTATTCGTTTTGGTTTTGTTAGGTTGGTAGCCATTAATCGCAGTAACATTATAGCTTATAAAAGCACAAGAGCTTTTATGAGGAATAGACAATATAGACTTTTCTTGAAATCTTTTATGTATGTTCTTATATTCGTGTTAATGAATGCATAAATGACAGATAACAGTAGAGGAGTAGGAAATAGTATTTTATGCAACAGTTGTATAAGAAGGGTCAAAAAAGGCGAGTGGCGTGAGCAAAAAAGGCGAGTGGAGTGTAAAGGAATACGCCACGAGAATTTTTTGACCTACTTATACAACGTTGCATACAATATTTTTCCTACGAGTCAACAAAAATAAATCTTAATTTAGGTAAACAAATTACAGCAAAAGTATATAGCCAAGACGCGCGAGCATACCTTGTTACGCGCCCGGCCCGCCCCGGGCCGCGGCCGGCCGGTCAGCGACACCTCCTAGTAACTCATGAGGCCCTGGTCCTTGCTACTTGCTAAATTAATTTTTTGGGCAGTTTTTTCTCAATTTTGGCCACCGTAGCCTACGGAGACTAATAAGCAACGCTAAGCGGTCTTCGTAGTCTATGGGTGTTGCTATATTACGGGTGTCACATGCGTGTTTCTGACTTATAAAGTAATTATTTTTACTATGCAACCAAATGAATATTTTGTAAGTTGGCAGCAATGCACTTAGTTTAAAACTGTATTCGTTTTGGTTTTGTTAGGTTGGTAGCCATTAATCGCAGTAACGTTATAGCTTATAAAAGCACAAGAGCTTTTATGAGGAATAGACAATATAGACTTTTCTTGAAATCTTTTATGTATGTTCTTATATTCGTGTTAATGAATGCATAAATGACAGATAACAGTAGAGGAGTAGGAAAATTAAAGTGTAACACGAAGCAGTCACGAAAGCAGCTGTAAAACAATATTTTAAAGTTTTGCGCATCAAAAATATTCCCACATAAATGCAACTCAGAGCACATTTGTATCGCATATGCTTCCTTGTGGTGGGTGTCAATCATGTATAAAGTCACATAGCCAAAACACATATTAGTTACATTTTAAACAGTGTCTTAACAAGTCTTTCAGTAATTAATGGCAAACTTGGCTTCCTTCTTATAAGTTACCAACAAACGAATTTTATCGAAACTGGACTTGCGTTGTCACTGTCAAATAAGATTAGCCCTGACATACCACTCCCTGTTCGTCTTACTAGCCTATAATGTTCAATTGAAATATCAGGTTTCTGGCATAAAGCACAAGTCATAACATAACATACCATATTTGTAACTCTTGAACTATACGAACAAGCAGCGACAAACGATTTGTCAAACGTTGTTCGCCAACTTGTATTAAATTAGATTGTTATCGTAAGATCGCGAACTGACGCGTGTTTTACACAATAACCGGCGGGTTTATCACAAGGCGAGTTATATTGAACACTAGTACGTAACCTGCGTCGCTCACACCGTATCGATGTCGCCGACATTGATCCGGTCCTCGGCTGCAGTCACTGAGAAGCCCAAAATGCGGGCATCCACTTTAAGCATTTTATTCTTCTTTGTCTTTTTGCCTTTGCCCTGAAATAAAATAAATATTTCAAACTAAATAATGAAATAGTACATTACTACAAAGGCCGGGAAGTAAGGGGTTGCCGGCCGAATACACATAGACATAGGAAAGTTATGAGGCCGACAACCCTTTTTCACGCAGAGGTATATATAGTGCTTTCTTCAAGCATGCTATGTAATAATAATAAAAAAGTAATGATGAGGATTGTTTCTTTTCTTAATGTAGGTTTTTCAGTGCGTGAAGCATTAAAGGGGAACGAAAATTTGATTTCAAATAATAAAATTTTAGTTCCCCTATAATACCGCTATATGAACAATCTAAGACCATAAATGAATAAAGGATAATAAAAAACAGGCCAAGTGCGAGTCGGACTCGCACACAAAGGGTTCCGTACCATTATTAATGAAATAGGCACAAAAGATCACGTGTGTTGTATGGGAGCCCCCTTAAATATTTATTACGGTACATATGGGGCTACTTTATAGCACTAGTGCGAGAAGTAGCATATTATGTTACTGTGTCGAACATTTAAAGGGCCATATGTACTGTAAAACGTTGTACGATACATGTGCGAATAGGTAATTCGCAACTCGTGTCGATTTAAAACACTCCCTTCGGTCGTGTTTTAATTTATCGCCACTCGTTTCGAATTTCCTATTTTTCGCACTTGTATCGTAATGTACTATTTTAATTCAGTTTTTTTGTATTTTTTGTTATAGCGGCAACATAACTACATCATCTGTGAAAATTTCAACTTTCTAACTATCACGATTCATGAGATAAAGCCTGGTGACAGACGTACGGCCGGACGGACGGACTGCGGAGTCTTAGTAATAGGGTTTTACCCTTTGGGTACGAAACCCTAAAAACAGAAAAAAAAATAACAAAAAAGAAAAACACGGAAATGAGTAATGGCAGAATGTCATAACGAACCAAAAAGATTGCTTATAGTTTTTTTAATTGCTAAATGCCATGATGCTGTGTCATAAATAAATGTGAAAAGGGAATTAAAAACCGGACAAGTGCGAGTCGGACTCGCCCACCGCGGGTTCCGTACTTTTTTAGTATTTGTTGTTATAGCGGCAACAGAAATACATCATATAAGGTATCACGGTTCATGAGATACAGCCTGGTGACCGACGGACGGTCGGACAGCGGTGTTGTGTCCTAGACCTAGGTTTCCAAAGAAAACTCCTACGTTATGTAGAAAACTAAAATGTGCTACGTTTAATGATCAGATACAGACTGACATAAGTTACATCTACTCTCTATATGAGAACATAACAAGCGGAGTCTTAGTAATAGGGTCCCGTTTTACCCTTGGGTACGGAACCGTAAAAAAGAACTATTGCCCGGTCTAGGCCTGCAACTTTTTATGAAATTTCATTAAATGTCTCTCGTCTATTCCCGCACCCGAGACTAGATACTTCCCAGCCTAATAAGAAGAACATAATATCAATATTTCATTGCATGTTAAACTCTGTTGCACGTCTTAATATAACTAATACGTGTTAAAGGCGGTCGGGTTAAATCACCTTTACTTCCTGATAGTCGGAGCCCGACGTAGTGCGCGGGTTGACGGCTACGGCGGGCGAGCAGAGGTCGTCGGATGGCGTGACCATGCCGACGCGGAGCAACTTGGACCTATTAACATACGCGAACCTGTCATGTGTGCAGGTCACATCGCACTCGTTTACGAAATGCTGAAATATGTCATATTTCCAAATATCTTTACTGACTTATTTATAGGCCACAATATGGCGCAGAAAACTGCTTACAGTTACAAGGATAAAAATCATGAAACTTACACAATGACAAAAGAATACCTCTTTTCGAGAAACTGGCGGGCGAAGTCGCTGGATTCTTTGGTTTCGCCCAGGTAGCATTTTACATAGTCTTTGACTTCATACGGCGATTCAATGTCCTTGAGGAAACCAACGAACGTAGGCACTGTAAAGTACAGATAGATTCATGTGGATATCTTCATTTATTTGATTTCATTGAAACCGGGTTAGATATGAATGACCATACTTCTATAATAAATAACGTCTATAGATCTGGGGACACGGCAGTGCCCCCGCCAAGTCGAGCGCGAAGCAAACACTGCCGTACCATCCTTTACTGGAACCATTTCGCCGCATTTTCGGGCCCCTATTTGAGAACCTCTGGATAAGACCAGAACGCAGAAATTTTCGTCATCCAGTAAGCTATAATCACATACCTACTTAAAATCCAAAATTTCAAGTATGTAGGTCATTTAGTTCCGAAGTTAAGCGAAAGCAAAGTTTCGCATTTATGACACTCACTCACTCACTCACTCACTCATGATCATCAAAATAGAACTAGTACTTCCCATAAACTCAGAGAGCTGAAATTTGGTACAGAGTTAGGGTTTAATGGCTACATAATAAAAACTAGGATAATCGAAGATCTGGAGTCCCTGGTGACCCTACAACACAACAAAACAATAATAAAAAAGTAACAAAATAATAATAAAAAAACTACTCCTAAAAAGAAAAAAATGTGTCAAATAAGAAAATCTAATAAAATAAATCAATAAGCCCATGTTTCTACAAAAAGGAGTGAAATCCCACCAAAAACATTCTGTAAAAAACTAGCTAAGTCTCGATGGAGCTGCTTGTTTATCTCTAAAAACTAATGAAATCTAGACAAAGTCGTGCCAAGTCTAAGGTTCCTTACTGCGATTTCTTTATTTTTATTATTATAGTTAATGTTGTGTGACTTGGCCGTTGAAGGGTACACAAGGGTACAAAACCAGGCGACAGATTGGTGCAATGGTGTCATGGAGCACCTGGTTTTGAAATCGCAGTAAGGAACCTTAGACTTGGCACGACTTTGTCTAGATTTTATTAGTTTTTAGAGATAAACAAGCAGCTCCATCGAGACTTGGCTAGTTTTTTACAGAATGTTTTTGGTGGGATATTATATTAACATTAAGTATAGCACATTGTGCGACGAGGGTGATAATGCCCGACAGCCGCAGATTGGAGGGAATCAGACCCGAGTTTGCAATATTCTTACCCTCGGAGTTACACATAATGTTTTTCATCACACTTGCGGAGAAAAACTAAATTTGAAAGGAAACAATTCTGAAATACGATGACATTTAAAACATTCGTCTGCCATATTGTCATTGTTTGACAGGTTAGGCATCGAAGGCAAAGACCTATCTGGCATTCTGCTACTATTGAAAATTGTGTCAAAATATTTTAAACAGCTAATTAAATGAAATATTTTTAAACAAAAATACTAAATCAGTATCAGTGCGTCAGTATTTTAAAAGTAAACCTACATGGTTCCTATGAATTAGAAAAAAAACTATAGCTCCCTAGGGAGTTATACTTTTTTCACAATCCATAACTCCCCCGGGAACAATATATATGATAAAAAAGCAAAAATTTCTGAAGGACTGATAATTTATTACATTTTTAAAGATTGGACTATACTCAAGAGTTTAAAAAAGTTGACTCATGGTAGGCAAGTAAAGAAGTCTAATTACATTTCGCACAATCTTTAAAAAAAAGTTCTGCCATGTTAGAAACTGAGTGATAGACCACTAGTAGACTCACAGAATAAATCGTACATACCATCGATTTTGGCGCTCCAAGAAGCAAGCACGGTGTTACACCATGTGTCGAACTCGGCGCCGGGAGAGGCTTCTTTTTTCGAAGGTATGTTAAGAGTATTCTTTTTCTTATTTTTGACGTTTTGTTCCACGACCCGTTGCGATTCCTGAGGCCTTTCGACAGGTTTTGGAGGTTGAGCTGTGGTGGGAGAGTCCCAGAAACCACCTGTATATACATACAGCCCCACATTAATGTTATTTTAGGTAAGTAGCACACTAGTCGGTAAATCGGTAACTCTTTAAAAAATGTGAACAAAATAGATAAAAGCAGCATTTTGGAAATCGTGTCTTCACACGCTCCATGTTAAAAGTACTTAGTAAGAGAATAATATTTACCTCCGTTGTGAGTGTTGCTGCCCCATGGCACGTGGTTGGTTTGCGCCGGGCCAGCTGCGTCCTCCAGCACTTGCGCAGCCGCCTGCGCCGCCGCCTCCGCCGCCGCGGCCGCCGCTGCTGATTGCTTGCGAGCTTCCGCCTTTAGATCCAAATGTTCTAGTTAGAATTTTTTAAGGTGTCCGAATTTTACATCTGAATTATTCATCAGATTAGGACATCTTAAAAATTCTAAATATACAACTGGTTTGGTTTCCATTGACTCGAGTCCAGCCAAAGATGGGCTGGGCGAGGGCAATTCGTAGTAAAAAAGACTTCAAATAAATGTAATTGGGAAACTATCTTTCCTTTTTCAAAACAGACTTCACATTCAATGCTTGACGAGCACAACACTACCCACCTGTATTTCGGCCAGAGACAATCCCGCTCCGACCGGATTAGGTTTCTTTTTCGCCCAACCCAAATTAGCTTGCATTTCCTAAAAGAATTAAATAAACACTGTTAATACTAAAGTAACAAATATTTCTAAGGATAGGATAGTCTAGGTATGAAAGTCTTATTTTAATATAGACAAGTAAAAACGTTAAATAGAGCAACCTGTTCGCGCGCCAGGGCTGCGGCCTGCTGTTGCGCAATGGCTTGCATCATCTGCTGTTGTTCTTTCATCTGCTCCAGCTTCTTTTCCCGTTCGAGCCGCTGGATTTCCGCTAGGCTCAGCCCATCTTTGATCGGCGCCTGTTGGGCTATATTCGCAGCCGCTGACCACGGGGCCTTCTTTATTATAGTCTCGCTCGCCTCTCGTTGCTGCTGCTTCAGTTCCTGGTAATAAGTAAATTTTTACCTTTAGCCTCCTATAAGCCCAGCCATACGAGAGTTGCTACGAAAGTTGTTAGCTGCTTCGGCTCTACGCATGCGATTACAATATTATGTATTTATGCCAACGTGAGGGATATTTATGCTAACATAAGACGAACTCTTTATCTCACATACGCGAGCAGAGCCACGGGCACGTCTAGTTTTATCATATTAGTCAATAATTTAGAATATTTTGTGTAAAAACCTAAATTGTTACTTAACGCTAGTGCTTCACGAAATACTCATATGACTGTATCGAAACTCGTCGGTATATTAATAGGTATGGAATTTTTAAAGTATAAAACTGACTTAAAATAATAACAATTGTTATAATACCTTTTTATAATATAAAATTATATGTATAATCGGCACTACTCGTTCAATGTGTGAGAGTCAGAATGGCGGGTGTACCTAAATAAAATCAAATGAAAAGTATACCATATTTTTGTACCTAATTTGTACTATTTAGTACCTCGTTTAAAAAAAATTGTACCTCACGGTACGTAAAGTTATCATCAAAAAACAGGTCACCCGCCATCCTGACAGTCAGAATGGCGGGTGTACTTTATTACGCTATGTTCCCGTGGTTATTGATAAATTCTATAAAAGCCAAATTTTTGTACCTTTTTTGTACCTACATATTCAATTATAATATGAGTCATTTTATTTGTGCTTTCCAAGTTTTACTCATTTTATATTTTGCTTGCTATTACAATTTTGCAGGCGTTATAATTTTTCAAGTTATCGATTTAATTTTTAAGAAAAAACGCTAAGGTACAATTATTTTTATTACGCCAGGATTTAGTACCTTTAATGTTTAATCTGTTAAGTTCAAATAACTCAGAAAATCATGTCTTAAAAATGATTTTTCTTAGGAAGATTTCTTTGAATTAGCGCCTAGCCTTTTTTAACGCTAAGGTACAATTATTTTTATTACGCCAGGATTTAGTACCTTTAATGTTTAATCTGTTAAGTTCTAATAGCTCAGAAAATCATGTCTTAAAAATGATTTTTCTTAGGAAGATTTCTTTGAATTGGCGCCTAGCCTTTTTTAAGACATGATTTTCTGAGTTATTTAAACTTAACAGATTAAACAGTAAAGGTACTAAATCCTGGCGTAATAAAAATAATTGTAAATAAGCGTTTTTTCTTAAAAATGAAATCAATAACTTGAAAAATTATAACGCCTGCAAAATTGTAATAGCTAGCAAAATATAAAATGAGTAAAACTTGGAAAGCACAAAAAAATGACTCATATTATAATTGAATATGAAGGTACAAAAAAGGTGCAAAAATTTGTCTTTTATAGAATTTATCAATAACCACGGGAACATAGCGTAATAAAGTACACCCGCCATTCTGACTGTCAGGATGGCGGGTGTACTGTTTTTTGATGATAACTTTACGTACCGTGAGGTACAATTTTTTTTAATGGAGGTACTAAATAGTACAAATTAGGTACAAAAATATGGTATGCTTTTCAATTATTTTTATTTAGGTACACCCGCCATTCTGACTTTCACAAAAGAAAACTACTTACTAGATCTCGTTCTAACCAATTTTCGGTGGAAGTTTGCATGGTAATGTATATCATATACTTTTTTTAGTTTTATCATTTTGTTATTTTAGAAGTTACAGGGGGGAAGGACACATTTTACCACTTTGAATGTTTAGAAAAAAAATGATATTAGAAACCTCAATATCATTTTTGTAGACCTATCCATAGATACCGCACACGTATGGGTTTGATGAAATATTTTTTTTTTTTCGTAATTTTATGACGTATAAAAAACTACTAACTAGATCTCGCTCAAACCAATTTTCGGTGGAAGTTTGCATGGTAATGTATATCATATATTTTTTTTAGATTTTTCATTGTTATTTTAGAAGTTACAGGGGGGGGGGGGGCACACATTTTTTCACTTTGGAAGTGTCTCTCGCGCAAACTATTCAGTTTAGAAAAAAATGATTCATAAATAAATATTATAGGACAATATAACACAAATTGACTAAGTCCCAAATTAAGCTCAATAAGGCTTGTGTTGTAGGTACCTAGACAACGATATATATAATATATAAATACTTAGATACATAGAAAACACCCATGACTCAAGAACAAATATCCGGGTTTATAACACAAATAAATGCCCTTACCAGGATTTGAACCCGGAACCATCGGCCTCATAGGCAGGGTCACTAACCACTAGGCCAGACCGGTCATCAATATATACTTAAAAACAAAATTATTTTTTTTGAAAAAACTCACGACGTTTAAAACGTAGTTGAAAAAGGATGCACGAATAAATGTTTACTGCAGCGCCCTCTGGTGAGTTGTCACCGTAACACCTATCTAAGGACATGTACCAATCAAACCCGAACCCATCACTGAAAACCGCATCAAAATCGGACAAGTAGTTTTTAAGAAAAATGGTAACATTGGTTTGCAAAAACATCCTCTCACCCCAAACGCATATACGAGTGAGTATTGAAGACCATCGTGGAATACCTCAGAAAAGTAACATGGATCAAATAAAGAATTGGATACACGTAGAGTTGCATCTACCAGGAAATATGCAGGAGATGAAGGAAATTGTATAAGATTGGATGAATTGTAAAGACAAAAGATTATCTGTTATATTTGAATAGAAAAGAATATATATTTTGTCACATATATAATCGGATACTAAAGATCATCATATATTTATTCTATAGCTCTAGTCGGTGGAGCCAGTTAATCCTGACTTTTTGTTTAGTTTTAAACGCCTATCACACCATTATGACAATATTAACCTTCTCTTTAGCATAATTCACAAATACCTTCCATGGCATCTCTATCCTTTAATTATACCTTCTATTACAGTATTTGAATTTATGTAATCAAAACATTCATCATTGTGCCGCCAACATGAAAGAAAACGAAATCCTCTTCTGTTCCCAATCATCATCATAATAAATATCTTTTTAACTGATTAAATTTAAGTTGTTAAATCGTTTTTTGTTCTGTTCTTTTCAAGAATTTCATCGGTTTTACCTCATCTAAAACGGACAGCGCGTGCTGTGTTTAGGCGTTCCACAGTGTTTTATAAACCCCATTTTTGTTGCATCCCTTTTTTATTGTAAAAATCGATTATTTATATCATTCTAAGTCCTAGACTAAAACTCCCGCATCGATACGACTTGTAGTTTTTGACAAAAAAAATCCAAAGTTGGCCGGATAAAGGGTCACCAGAATGACAAAAAAAAATCATATCGATTAAACTGGGCTACTCAGTTAAATTTTACTTTTAACCTCCTAAGGCCCAGCCATAGAAATGAAAAATCCTAAATTTGCCACTAGAATTTGAACCTATAGTGCAGGGACTACAGTTGATTTTATTTTGTTTGAAAATTTAATGAAACAAAGCCAATGCAACTCTGTTCCAATTGAATATGATTTAGATTTCATCGAACTGAATAAGACCTATAGGTAGGACCTTCAGCCTTACGAGGATATGGTATATTTTCACTCTTAATGACAAATATTCTGCCCATTTTTGAACTCTGTAATAGGAATAGTTACGAGATAATACCAATCAAGCATTATGTTTATTGTTAGTTTACGAGATAATACCAATTTTATCACTTTTCTGTTTTAATTTTTTTCTTAAGAATAACGCTGTATTAGAACAAGATCTTTATACAGAATATTCCTTATACACACCTATATCGATAGTAAAAAAACCACAATCTAATTCAAACGTCATAGCATAATTTATGAGGAATAGACAATATAGACTTTTCTTGAAATCTTTTATGTATGTTCTTATATTCGTGTTAATGAATGCATAAATGACAGATAACAGTAGAGGAGTAGGAAAAATATATTTTCTATGTATATACAGTATGTATTTATCTATACACGTATATTGTCGCCTAGTACCCATAGTACAAGCTATGCTTAGTTTGGGGCTAGGTCGATCTGTATAAGATTGTCCCCAACTATTTATTTATTTAAATATTTATTTATGCCTCATCTTCATTAGAAATTATCAAATTTTCGTCATTGTGATCGTTTAAATCTCTAATATTTCGTTCGTCAACTGGTTTCAGCAAATTAACTGCTAATGCAGGTAGTGGACTTTTGTCAGATTTGCTTTTCCTTTTTTTTTAACGAGAAGTGCTAGTCTGAATACACTGAGGATCCGTGCCATCATACTACAAGTATAGCACTGTTGATTTTTTTTTGGATCCCTTGTATGCGAGCCCGACTCGCACTTGACTGATACTTACCTACTCAAGCAGTCGACAGTCCTCGAAGCAGTGGCAGTACATTTTCTTCCATGTAAACTTAAAACCAAGGTGAGTTAGCATTTTTTGTTTACATTACTTTGGTATTGGTATTATTTATTTATTTTATTGTACAAATTCAATATACCTAAAGCACTTTTTATTTTAATTGTTACATTATTTTTAAAACAATAATCGTATGATCATAACGAATGAGGCAGAAACAAAACCGGATAGTGTGACAACCCTAGCTCCGAAAACTCCGGATATGACTTAAATTGCTAATAACTTCTGAATAACGCGGAATTAGATTGTGGTTTTTTTACTATCGATAGAGGTGTGTACCTCTACCATCCAGTATCTTACGTATTAAGAGACATGTTTTATATACATAAATTTGTTTTAAATTCATGAGACCTGTTTTTTGATACAGTGTTTTTGTGGATGTTAAATAGTCGTAATTGAATAGTACTTTAATAACTTTGTTTTGCGCAATCTGGAGATCTTTGAGGTTGACCATTGCTGCATTGCCCCAGATTTCAGTAAGATATTCCAGGTGGGGTTTAATTAGAGCATTGTAGATGTTAATACGAACTTGTTATGGAAGACAGTTTGAAATATTGCGCTTAGCGGCTATTAATGATGTTATTTTAGGTCTTCTTTTAGCTGTGTGCTTTCCACGTGAGTTTACTGTCAAGGATCAAGCCAAGGTACTTTTCGTGGGCTTTCTTTTCTAACAATTCGCCATTTATATATAAGTGTAAATTTTGTTCATTTTTTTATTTTTGGCGGAAAAGATACCAGCACGTTTTAGCGGTGTTAATAGTTAATAAATTACTTTGAAACCAGTTGAATAGTAGGTCTAGGTCTTGCTGAGCCTGTTGGATTATACTGGAGAGCTAGGATCCAAAGTAAAACAAACAAGTGTCATCCGCATATAACGTTAAATGGCCCTGAAGTCTTGCTTCATGTAAGTTGTTTATATATGTTAAAAAGAGCAAGGGACCTATAATAGAACCTTGTGGTACGCCACAGTTTATAGGCAGCGGGGAACTTTCGTACTTTACCGCACTAGTTCGAAAATTAGCATATTACGTTACTGTGTCAAACATTTAAAGGGCCATATGTACTGTAAAACGTTGTACGATACATGTGCGAATAGGTAATTCCCAACTCGTGTCGATTTAAAACTTACACCAACTTCGGTCGTGTTTTAATTTATCGCCACTTGTTTCGAATTTCCTATTTTTCGCACTTGTATTGTAATGTACTATTAACTGTTTATTTTACCTGCAAGAGTTTCTCTTATCCCACCTGACCTTAAGTGTGGAACGACAAACTGTTACCTGTTGCTTCTTGAGTGCCTCTGCTTGCTTTTTCTTTTCTTCTTCAGCTGCGAGCTTTTCCTCTTCTTTCCTGTGTCATGAAAATCGTATTCTAAATGAGAGAGGAACTATAGTATGTACGTATATTATGCAACGCCCCCTCGTAAGCGAAACATTGGATACGAGATAAAGAGTTGATATTGATAAGAGTTTGCAATATTTACACAATGTTATTCATCACCAGGGCCCGTACATTTCATGCCGTTGACGTAAAAATGACGTAATTTCACATACAGGCAGTTTTTTAGAACATTATAAATTTTGATAACTAACCTATTGACGCGTGAATAAATTAGTTTCGTTAAATACACTGTTAAAAATCAAATATATGTGTTATTTAATAAACTAACAATCTATTATGTAGTCGAGTGACAATAAGATGAAAGTCAGTCAGACGTTTCTGTACTGATTATCAGATTACCAAAATACTAATTGGAATCATACTCTATGTAGCGTGTACGGGCCCTGTTCATCACACTTGCAAAGAAAAACTAAGCGAAACGAAACTTTAAGCGAAAGAATTCTTCAATACGGTGACATTTTTAAACATTTGCCCGCCATATTGTCATTGTTTGACAGCTTAGGCACCGTAGGTACAGACCTATCTGGCATTCATCCAAGATTGAAAATTGTGTATATTTGAAACTGCTATTAAATTAAATCTTTTTAAACAAACAAACATATTGAATTAGAAACCTCCGTATTTTAAAAGTAAACCTACATGGTTCGTATGAATTAGTGACAGAATAAAAAAAAGCAGCTATATCTCCCTAGGGATTTACAGTGTTTTTTTTTTTCACAATCTATAACTCCCCAGGAACAATATAGGCATAGGCCTTTGTAGTTTAGTACACCTGCAAGAAATAAGATCTTTTTCGAGCAAGTATAATGAAAAATTTTAAGCACAAAGTTGATTAAAATGTTGCTTTCACTAACACAAAACAAATGGAATAGTCAAAGACTGTAAAGAATGTATTTTTTGACTTACGATTACGTACAATTTTTATGCAATTCAACCACATATGTATAGTTATAAAACGGGATCAATCAGTATTATATTATATTTTTTAGTTTACTTTAATACAGCTTAAGTTTTTAACTGGACTTGCCGACAGAATATTTGCACTTTTTCACATAACAGATTTAAACTATTGCAAGTTTTAGGTACCAAGTATCGGTGTTTATTTTGGTATCAGGAATTATCCATATCTCATACCTTTAAACGAGCAATTCTTGTATGTATATATATATATATATATTTTTCAGGGATGTCGGAATCGGCTGTAACGATTTCGCAGAAATTTGGTATATGGGGGTTTTTGGGGGTAAACAATCGATCTAGATTAGTCTTATGTTTGGGAAAACGCGTGTTTTCGAGTTTTCATGCGTTTTTCTTTCGACGCAGAATATGGTCGCTAATTTCGTATTGCCGGCCACTGTCCGTCTGGTCCAGCGGGTTAAAACGCGGACGGCAAGAAACAACCAGTGTTACGGGTTCGAATCCCGCCCGGTGACTGACTTTTGTTTTTTTTTATATGTATGTTCAAGTTTATATATGTTTTTATTTTTATTGTTTTTAGACAAGTTTAAAAAAATGTAGTTAATGTTTGAGATAACAATATATACTTCTCAAAAGAAAATAAGGGCCACTGAGTTTTTTGGCTGTAACTTAAAACATACTTACTTATTTTATGTAATATATTTTTTTACAAAAAAAATGGCATTCTTTTTTTTTACACTTAAGTGTATTCCTATCCGAGCTTTGCTCGGTCGCCCAGGTACTTATCATTATATGTGAGCGTCAGGATAACAGGTGGGCTTTTATAAATAACTCGTTTTAGGGAGACGTATTCACTGATTTCTATTACAGGTACATTGCGGATACAACATGTTCGTAAATACATATTTATTGAAATTCCTGGAGTTCGGCCCGCCATCCTGACGCACACTTAGTTGTTAATCGTAAGAAAGATTAATACCTCTTTCTCTCGGCCTCTTCTATTAATTTGATTTCTTCAACCTTCTTCTTGTCTTTCGGGGGCTTTTCGGGACCTTTCACAATGGTGAAGCCTTCCTTGATCCACTCCTATTGCAAAGAGCATTATTAGAAAACCCGAATGCGACATTAAAAATAACTCATAGTTTGAAAACCGCAATACAATAAGTGTCAAAGATTTCCGATTTTGCTTAACTTTGTATTATATATAACATATAATAGTAGTTTATGTGACTGTTACATAATAAAAGCATTAAAACACACGAGTGTGGGTTTACGAAACGAACGAAGTGAGTTTCTTAAAAAGATCACACGAGTGTTTTAATGCCTAATTATGTACAGTTACATACACTATTTTCTCTACACACATATTATAAACTTTCTATGAAATATTCACTACCCCAAATTACAGCCTCCGTTAGGGCATCGTTGCCAAATCATTGCTCTCTTGGCGGAACTCTCGGATACGTGGTGACGTCACCGAAATATTTTTATCGCTTATTTTACACGACATTTTTGCTATAGTTACCTTAAAAACAACAAAACATATTTATTTTATACTTGAAACTAATTAAAAGATAAACTGTACGTCAAATGGCAGTAAATGAAAACTTTTCACGCATGTAGTTTTTTTTTTAATTCGTAGACACAAACTGGAGTCGGGGGTCTATTTCCGTATCATTCGATACAAACCAAAGAGTAAAATAAGTATTTAGGAAAAGGGGCTCTCTTTTCCTAAATACATATATATCTTGAATATTTTATATATATCTTGAAGCTATAAATATCTTGAAGCATTTTAAGGAAACTAATTTCGAAGCGCTATCTTTATTTTGTATCCGAAACTAGCTATGTATGTGTGCGTACACATCTACATATGCATCCGTATGTGTAGGTACATTCGTACTACATATTATTAGGTCTACTTGGGTGGCTTACAAGTTAGTATTTTGTTTGATATCTTGTAAACAAAAACACAATGAAAGTTACAAGAAATCAAATAAAAAATATTACCTAATATTAAATAGTAAAGTTTTAAAAGAATGGAATAAAAAAAGTCATACTTTATAGTAATGCAAGTATATGTTTATTGCTTTCAATTTAGTATTCAAGATAGTAATAGACTAGGTGTTGTAAGTACTTGCAGCTTCTGATTCTGTTTGGAATTGTTCTTCTTTATACCTTTGTTCATCTGTGTTTACAAAACTGCATTAGCTTCGTCTTCTATGACTTGTGTCTCAGTCTGACCTAGAACTCTTTCATGTGCGCATAACTGACTTGCCTAGTTCTCAACTGAGCGTTTCTGAGGTCAAAGGACCTTAACATTCAACTGGGCTTGAATTCAAGTTATTCCGGAGGTAAAGTAAGGACAAGTAAAGTGTATATTAGGAGAATTAGTAATTTCGTCTCACTCTCTAGGTCCGTAAACAATTCATAATTCATTCATAATTCATTTATTGCATTTATATTCGCTCCAGATATTATTTTAAATAAACACATGAGTAATGATGTCGTGGTTCGGTTCCTTCTTGTACTAATGAATTTCGGGCATAGGACGTATGTCTTGTTTACGGACGTACCTCCATAGATGCACTCTATCTCGTCTTACTTAGCGCAATCAAATTACACAAATCTTGTCATCATGTCGTCGGACATGTTTGTCGTAAACAAAATTAAAATAATCATCGCTTGTTTTCATCTCATGATGATGGTATTTTCTCCTTACCTTTGCAAAATATCTAAACCGCCCGGCATTGCCTTGAACACTGTAATTTTTTTTACCCTCCAGGATTTGTAACATTGGGACTATAGGGATTCTAATTTCTCTATTTGAATTTGACTTAAGTTCATATCCATCATATCTCTGTTTACATTTGTTTGGACAGTAAACAACAGTTGTTAGGTAACAACATTATGAATAAAGATAAGTCTGGACATATGATGTATATGCAGTTGTATTCATGCTTTTAAATTGTAACAATTTTATAGTGACATCTGGTGATGAGTTTGCACAATCGGAAGTCAACTTTGCGCAAAAGTATGTTATTGGGTCCCATTCATAGAAATCGCCGCTATCTTTAGTAATGTTAACTACATTTCCAACTGTCGCCCCCCCTGATACAAACAAAGATGCGAGATATATCAGTATGCAATTGACATTTCTTTTCGAATAAAAAGGCATCTCGACTGATATTAGAATAGTGGTCAAATGGAATTGCTTTTTTTCAGAGATGTTCCAAATTTGAATGCACAACCAAATCGAGTTTTATGTAGTTATGAAGCTATAACTAAATTATCACAGATAAGAAATGTGTTGTAATAAAACAGTTTATCGTAATGTTGGTTATTATTTGCGGATTTTGAAGGCATCTTAGAGGGTTTATGATATGTGTGTAGATAAAATGTATTATAACATGAAAATCAACGGCCTCCTAGCCTAGTCGGTGGTGACGCAGCTTATGGAGCAGGAGTGCCCGGGTTCAAACTATGAACAGGTATAATATTATAACGTAGGTTAATAAAAAAATATTCACGCTCTATTGCCGTGGGAATGGGTACATATAAATAGTAACGATTTTGCAATATATTTCAATCAAAAAATCAAAATCGAAAATGTTTAATTTATAAACTGTACTTTTCACAGGTTACTACAACACGATATGACAATAATCTGAGATAAAATGCGCTTATAATAGCAAAACAACAAAACTTATTATAGCAAAATAAAAAAAGATGGCATATTGTAGTATTTCCGGACCTAATTTGACGTAAGTCATGTCATCATTTCATAGCAAGTTTGAGAAAAAATGCATTTTGTTGATTTGATGAGTTAATTGATTAACGGCTGTCATGTAACAAAAATCTATGGAATCAACATACGATTTTTTATCTATACACACCTATCATGAACCTTCTATGATGCCTTCAAAATCCGTAAATAATGGCCAACAATATGATACTGTTTTTTTACAACAAATTTCTTATCTGTGATGTTGTTATTGCTTCATAACTACATTAAAATCGATTTGGTTATGCATTCAAATTTGGAACATCTCTGAAAAAAAAAAGCAATTCGATTTGACCTCTATTCTAATATCAGTGGAGATGCCTTTTTGTTCGAAATGAAATGTCAATTGCATACAATTTTGACATATCTCGCATTTCAATTTGTATCGAATGATAAGGAAATAGGCCTATATTTTTATGTGAATAAAAAAAAACTACATGCGTGAAAAAAGTTTTCATTTATCGCCATTTGAGGTACAGTTTATCTTTTAATATTTTGATGTTTTTAACGTAACTGTAACAGAAGTTTCGTGTAAAATAAGCGATAAAAATATTTCAGTTACGCCACCACATATCCGCGAGTTCCGACAGCAACGATTTGGCAACGATGCCCCAACGAGGCTGTAATTTGGGTTAGTGAATATTTCATAGAAAGTTTAAAATATGTGTGTAGATAAAATAGAATATGTACCTGTACAGAATTAGGCATTAAAACTAGTGTGATCTCACTTCGTTCGTTTCTTAAACCCACAGTCGTGATTTTAATGCCTTTAATTATGTAGCAGTCACATAAACTACTATTTAATACCACGTCGGTGGCAATCACGCTAACGGTCCATCTGGTGGTAAGCGGTCACCGCAGCTAGTTTGTTCGGAAAGAGAAGAGTCGTGGAATGTATTGGGCCCCATACATTCTCCGACTCTTCTCTTTCCGCAGATACTCTAGAACTAATAGAACTCGTAATCAACATTTTGAACGCTTTACGTCATAAACAAAAAACGTCACTTGACATGCAAAGGTAATGGGCACAAGCGAGCTAATATAAACCTTACTAGAAAGTGTCAAGGTTTCTTTGATAGTGTAGGTACGCCATTACACCTATAGTTTGTCCTTGGCGAAGTGGGCAGGTATAAAGTTTGCACTTGCAGAGGTAAACTCTAGTAATTAAACTGTGTTATATAAAATTTTGATGGTAACTACGTTTTATCTACACACACATTATAAAAGTTCCCAGTACCTAGTTACCACCGTACAGATGTGGTGAAAAATTGCCAGTAGTTACCACTGGAAACAACTTGGTGGTAAATAGTGTGAATAACCCAAAAAATTCAAATAGTTTTAAGCCAAAAGACGTGTTTGTAATCGATTAATATTGAGATTATTATTATCAACAAAACCGTGCTATTGCGTGGTTCAAGAACTTACCTTTTTCTCTTTTTCAAGCTCTTTTTTGTTAACTTTTTCTTCTTTTTTGCTCTTTGAAGGTGACGAGTCTTCAGACTTCCTCTGCAATCATTGTAGTAATGTAAAATCAATGTATTTACATATATCTCCGCCCCATGTAACCTATTCGGAAACATGATGGGAATGCATGTGACGGGAAAAAATCATACAGTCACTTTTATTGTTTGGTAATACCAAGTATAAGATGCGTAAAATCTAAGACAAAATTCGTGCTTCGACTTTGACAGGTAGTCGAGATAGCGCTGAACATACATTTTGCGGTAACTCTGATTGTGAAAAGTTGATTTTGACAATTCAGTGAGCTCAAAACATATGGCGCAGTACAGCCATCTGTTTTGGATGTCAGACTAAGAGGGGCATGTTTTTTTATTAGACTTTACCTCTCTATTACAAACAATTATCTTTGGTAGAACTAAATAATCCTAATTGAAAAGGTTAAAAAAATCAAAAAACAACTTAAGAAAAACGAGTCAGTTTACTAGATAACTAGTAAATATACCACTAGTAAATATATCTGAGCAACAATACAAAGATGGGCAGGAATGTCGGTGGCGCAAAGATTGACTAAGTCAGGGGTTCCCAATCTTTTTCAACATGCGGCGCAGTTACAAGTTTAGTATTTTGCAACGGCGCCCTTGTAAATTTAAAATCACGGTCGAAAAAGAGTGACACGACGCTATATTATTTGCCGATGCGAGCGCTCAAATAGGTACCCGCGAACATAGATTTATAACTAGCCTAGATGCCTAGTCTGTACATCCCTAGTGAAGCCATTTCGAGGGCGACATTATGTCGCCCTCGTGTCATCGTATCCGAACGGCCCTCGCAGTACTCAAGGTCGAGTTGGTTTGTGTACACCTCCCGGTTATAAATTAAAAAATACAAGAAAGATGGTTGTTTGTGCGGTGAATTGGTGTCACAACACATCAGTGAATAAAAACAAACCGCCTGATATAACATTTCACGCGTAAGTATCCAGTTTAATGTGATATTTTTACGTAATTGTAAATACAAAAATCCAAATTTTCGTCAGCCGCCATTACTTATAAATGTTGCCAGGTGATATGAATCTTTTTTCCTCCAAATGAGGCATGACGATTACATTGATAAAATTAATATGCTTACTTTAAGTTCCTTGTATGACTATAGAAAATATTCTTTTTTAGTTTTTCATTGTTTTATTTCAAATTATGTTTTGTCTTTTATAAAATTACAGTTTAAATTCATATTTTTATTTTGTGTGATATTCGTTTTAGATTTCCGACTGATCCGCTTCTGTCTGCGAGATGGATGGAAAAAATTAGATTAAATAGGAACGATGCAATATGGAAACCGACTAAACATAGTCGAATATGCTCTCGCCATTTTGATGAGCAAGTAAAGTAATTTTTATTTGTGGAACACAGGTGTTACAGTTAAGGTCTGTAAAAACGAAACGCAACTGTCACTGTCGCACTTATATGGAAGACTGATAGAGAGACACAAAGCGTTTCGTTGTCGAAGCAATAGCGATTGCAACCTTGGCTAGGCCGGCAGGTACAATTACTAGTACTGACGATAAATAGTTATTTGTTTTACAAGAGGGAATGTTGTTGTTTAACCGCTCGTGCTAATTAGCAATATTATCGAGCTAAGTAGATAAAGATCCCAAAATTTCTAAAAATGGAATCTTGAGCGTTGCGAGGGTTTCAAGTTACGAGAGTTAAACAAATTTTGCCCCAAGTGAAACACAAAACTTTTCACCATACCAACCCGAAGAAAATATTAAATGTAAGATATCAAATAAAATCAAACCAAATCGAATCCAAATGATCGTCATTAAATATTTATCATTTAAAATCATTATTCCAAAGTCAATTCTACCAGCTATTATTTGTGCACATTTGTAAAATAAAAAAATAAACGTTTTTTATTTAAACATTATTTCACAAAGTACAGAAATGCAAAGTCCTTAAAAGAAACCTTGAAAGCTTTTGCTATAAATTTAATATCTACATACACACTCCCAAATGATTGATAGCCAAGTATAAGGATGTGGTTAAAATCCATCTACTTTAAGGGGAATAAATGAACTCTGGCAACCCGTTTTTGTATATATGTGTGTGTCGCTGAGCGTAAGACACGAGCGTCGCACGCACACATCGATCGTGTTTCGGCTTCACTTTTGGCAGATTAGCCTTAAGAGGACTAACTGTCTATGTGTGATAGGTCAGTGCCCGCGAATATTTGTGGTTTCGTATAATGATAGAACTCACGGCGCCCCTCTTTACTTTCTACGGCGCACCAGGGCGCCGCGGCGCACACTTTGGGAACCCCTGGACTAAGTACTTGAGTAGTGCTTGCTCAACGGGTAATATCTTACCTCTACTTTATTTGAATCTTCTTCTTTTGCGGTTTCAGCTCCGTCGTCCTTCTTTTCTTCCTTAACTTTCTTGGCTTTTGTTTTGTTCTCTTTGTTCTTAGTAGCTTTTTCAATTTCAACTTTGTTTATCTTCGTCTGCTTGGGCTCCTGTTGTTTATTCTGCATAGTTTCGTTAGATTTTACAGATTCCAGTGGGTGCTCCAATTTATTTGCTTTGTCAGATTTATTCTACAAAAATATGATTTTTACAAATATTGTGTCAAAGAAATGAAAGTATTTTTGATATTTAGACGAATAGTAAACCAATGAAGTCTATTCTCAGAAAAATCTGATGATGTCAGTCCTTTACAACAACACTAAAAATACTGAAATTAATTTATGTTTTCTTCTATATAAACAACATAGATTCAAAAATTGAAGCAAATCGCGTGTATACATCCCAAAACAAAATACATTAATACAACTATAAAAAGGTAAAGTTCAAGAACAATCTCAGTTAGGACGTTGATACTTCGCATGAATATTCTTCAATAATTATACGAATCAATTAAGTGATGGGCCGATTTATAGAAATCCAACTATAGCAGTGTAACTTTACAAACAGGTAATTAGTAAATTAAGTATACTTAGTGGAAATTCTGTAAGATCCTAAGGACACATACTTCATACTATATTTAATGTATTTGTAAAAAATATCAGAATAGGCAAAGCCAAAGAATATTTCAGCATAAACAGATACCTATTTAAAATTCTGACGTCAAATATATCACATTTTTCACTCTCCATCGTGGAGTTACCGTCTTGCTTGTTAGGGTTCCGTAGCCAAATGGCAAAAAACGGAACCCTTATAGATTCGTCATGTCCGTCTGTCTGTCCGATTCTGTCACAGCCACTTTTTTCCGAAACTATAAGAGCTGTACTGTTCAAACTTAGTAAGTGGATGTATTCTATGAACCGCATTAAGATTTTCAAACAAAAATAGAAAAAAAACAATAAATTTTGGGGGTTCCCCATACTTAGAACTGAAACTCAAAAAATCTTTTTTCATCAAACCCATACGTGTGGGGTATCTATGGATAGGTCTTCAAAAATGATATTGAGGTTTCTAATATCATTTTTTTCTAAAATGAATAGTTTGCGCGAGAGACACTTCCAAAGTGGTAAAATGTGTGTCCCCCCCCCCCGTAACTTCTAAAATAACAGAATGAAAAATCTAAAAAAAATATATGATATACATTGCCATGTAAACTTCCACCGAAAATTGGTTTGAACGAGATCTAGTAAGTAGTTTTTTTTTAATACGTCATGAAATTAAAAAAAAAAATTTTTTTTTCAACATACCCATACATGTGGGGTATCTATGGATAGGTCTTAAAAAATGATATTAAGGTTTCTAATATAATTTTTTTCTAAACTGAATAGTTTGCGCGAGAGAACCTCCCAAAGTGAAAAAAAGTGTGTCCCCCCCCCCCCCCCCCGTAACTTCTAAAATAACAGAATGAAAAATCTAAAAAAAATATATGATATACATTGCCATGTAAACTTCCACCGAAAATTGGTTTGAACGAGATCTAGTAAGTAGTTATTTTTTAATACGTCATGAAATTAAAAAAAAATTTTTTTTTCAACATACCCATACATGTGTGGTATCTATGGATAGGTCTTCAAAAATGATATTAAGGTTTCTAATATAATTTTTTTCTAAACTGAATAGTTTACGCGAGAGACACTACCAAAGTGGTAAAATGTGTGTCCAAAGTGGTAAAATGTTGAACGAGATCTAGTAGTTTAAGTAGTTTTTTTTTAATACGTCATAAAGGAACCCTTCATGGGCGAGTCCGACTCGCACTTGGCCGCTTTTTTTTATTTTATTTCGAAAGAGCAAGCGCATTTTGAGTTACATCGATACTGTCATGCGTCAAACATGTGATCTTAAGCTCTCATAATATGTCAAATAAGTCTAGTATAATATATTATACACAGAATGTAAAAGTAACTGACGATATGACGATCGGCGACAGGTATAATTGACAACATTTCAGTTCAAAAACCAGCGGTAGCATCATGGTTCCATTTTTATCACTTGTCCGTGCCCGTCACTTTCGCGTTTACACACTTGTTAGAACGTGACAGGCATGGTGACAAATGATAAAGAGCCGAACATCTTAGCCCTACTTAAATTTTACATATGATTTGGAAGTATTTTCCTTCCTGCACACTGCAATATATTAATATAAATTTAATTGTTAAAAAAATACAAAAGAATAAAATAAAAATAAAATAATTTTACCAATTCTACGACACAATAGATGAAATGCCATTGCCATTTATCACGAAAAAAACTTAGCTGTCATAATATTAGATTTGACATCGTCAATTAAATACGACGTATTGACTGAAATTCAAAACAAGAAAAATTAATTTACATAATTAAGTTACTATCTACTAATCGTTTTTAAAATGTACAAAGCCGTATAAATCGATGAGGTATATATTCCTCCAAAGTGTACCAAATACTGTTTAGTCGCTTACCTACTGCAAAAAAGATTTGTTGAAGACATCGGACAAACATTTAATTACATTACGTTTGTGGTGTAACCACTATACTTCTATTAAGTGCATGTATATAATAATAAATAATACCATAATATTTACTTATATACATAACTAGCATACAATATTAATACCAAATATTTATAACACTAAACATAAACAATAAAGTTACACATACAGTAAATATAAATAAATACAAAATATATAAATTACACTGGTGACCCCTAATAATATAAATATATAGCGTCGGTATTTTTGTAGGGTTCTGACCTGAACCTCACTAACACGTGTTGACCATCGTTGTCGGTCTATCAGTTTCATTTTAAACGGCCTCGTGTCAATTCTTTTGTCGCTTTATTAGCCTAGCCCGTAATAAACACAACTGTCGGCACGAACTTCGAACAATCGAACCTTCTAAGAAATCCGTTCTTTTTTTACAAATGGGGATATAAGTTATTATACGCCAACTGGTAGTAGTCTAAAAAATCGCCACTCCCAGTGATTTCCTATTTATTATAATTTGTACCGTATTGTAAAGGCAGTTTAGGTTTATATTACTTAGTAAATGTTATAGGTCAAAAAGCACAGACTACTTCCATTGGTGGAATAATGGAATAATGTAAAATGCACCCAAGAAGCGGTCAGTTTCTTGGGTGCATTTGAAAACAGTCTAAGACACGCTCAACCGAGCTGTGAAAGTCATTCGTTTGTTTTCTTTGGAGTCAGATCCCGCTACCACTACTACACATTCGTTAGTGTTCATCCGTCGGTCAGTTGTATCCGTATGAAAGCCTGGTGTCGTATTCATTAATCAGTATCCGTTAAACAAGGTGCCCGTGAGCATTGTGAGAGATTTTAACGGTGCATTCCTGATGGCAACAGAAGCAAAAAATGTTATGACTTTTTGTGAAATTCGACAAAAAAAATTTTTTTCTCTTTTTTCCCCTTTTTTTGAACACTCCTACATAAAACGTTATTTTTATTGATAAACACATAACCTAAAATTAACTAAAAAGAGTTTTTTTATTTGGGGGTAGCCTCTCGAATACATTATTTTTAATTTTTCGATGTTAATCAATAGGTATGCCCAGACTAGACTTCAAAGTGGCAATACCGCAGTCAAAAATGTGTTTTTTTACCGACTTATGGCGAAATAATTATTTCGAAAAACATTTAATTATCTCTGAAACTAAATATATAAAGAAAATTTTATATGACATTTTAGTTTCTAAATATTGCCAGGAATGCTTAGTTAAAATGTCTCGCAATGCTCACGGGCACCTTCTAATATCCAAATCGTCGTAAAAATCTGATATTTTATCGAAATTGTTTTAAAACAACAACGGACCAATTTAAAACATTGACAATGACAGACAACGTCAGATTAATTAAGTCATGTTTTTTTTCTATCGAGATGAGCTTCTTAAGCTGGCCATACACACTAGGGTATGCCTGCGCAGTTTTATCAACGGCACAGGTAAAACGGAGCGTGTGTGGCATTCTCCGGCGCAGTTTCCTATACAGCTTTACCTGTGCAGTTGAACTGTACGGGCAAAACTGCTCAGGCATTCCCTAGTATGTATGGCCAGCTTTAAGCTTCTAGCGTAGAACTGGAGTTACGCCGTTTTAGAATAAGTACACATTAAAAAAAATTAAATACAAAGCCTAGTGAAAAAAAAAACTATTAGTGCATTAAAATTATAGGGTCAGAAATATGAAATGTTGTCAATTAAGTAAACTGCTTTTTTATTGAGTTTGGGAATGTAATCTCGATATCGCAATTTAGAGATCTCGCGAGTTCTCGCATGAATTTTTATAATTTCACTGTCGTTGACTGAACATCTTGATTTTTGAAATCTCGGTCTAGAGCTCGATTAATATATTCGAGATCTCGAACGAGATTGAAAGACTTTGTTCGGGCAGTTTATGGACAGTAGAGACTGGCCGATAATCTCTTATGGCAGAACTGTTACAAAAGTGACCAGCTTTCAGCTTTAAATAATAGTTCCTAATCTCCCCGATGGTGCACAGGTAGGTTCATAAGTATTACATGAACCATAGAGGTATAATAATATACTGATAAAATGGGGGAGGGACAACAAATAACCCAACCAAATTACATAGGTTGTTTTTGGTACGTTCTCAGGATTGTTAAAACGTGTTTTTTGATTTTTCCTACTCCCGTAATTTATTTGTCATTTAAAGGGTCGTGCACACATCTTTAAAACCCTGCCTTATAGCTGTCAAGACAAGTCTTTAGTCTATTCCCCAAAAACGCATTTTTGCATACACGCAGTATCTTTTTGGCACTTTTCGATACTTCGTGTAATGACCACTTAAAAAATATTGTATGAAATACATTGTTGCCAACCTTATTTTAAATGTCATCTCTGTCAAATAAGTGAACCATAGACATTTTTTTAATTTCATTCTTTCATTTTCCCGCCCGTACCCTCCATTCTTTGCTACTTCTTGAATGTGGTTATTGTGGTTGTCGAATAAAAACTTAAGTTTTGTGTTAAAAAACAGTGTGTCCTTCAAGTTAAAATGGATAAAGACGAAAACAGTGTCTACGCCTGAAGAAATATCAGAGATGGCCCAAGAAGTGACTAAAAATTTGCTGCCTTCATAATCGCGATGACATGAAAAATATTTGTTAAATTTACAATTTTATTTCAAAGTGCTTGGTCGTAGAAAAAGTATTGTATGCTACGTTGTTTAACTGAGTCAAAAAATACTCGTGGCGTCTATATTAACAATTTTCGGCTTCGTCTCAAATTGTTACTCACGCCACTCGCCTTTTTTGACCTCTCTTAAACAACGGTTGCATAAAATACCATTGTCGCATTGCGTATATTCTATCCCTCATTGGTGCACGCATATAGCACATCTATATAAAATACTAGGTCCATGGGCGCCGGCAGCGGAGTGCAAGGGGGTGCACTTGCACTCCCCCGGCAGGAAAGAAAATATATGGAAAAATAACATGTTTTTACGCGTCTGCACCAGCATTAGAGTTTGTAAGAGATAGAGAGTCTGCAATGATTTCGATAGCATAACTCGGAACTATATAACACAAGAAAAATAAATGACTGCATCGATTCTTCTATTCCATGTAATATGCACCTCCCTGAAAGTAATCCTGGCGGCGCCCATGACTAGGCCTATGACATTTCATTTCAGTGTATTGTGGTGCCACCTATTTAATGTTTTTTGAGGGACACTTTTCATACGAGGGCTGCCTTTTAAGTAAAGACAATAAGTGTTAATTGGTATTTATTGTTTTTCATTCGATCGAACCAGTTTTCGAAACACTTATTAAAGTCCGAAGTCGGGGTCTCCAAAATGGCCGTTTTGTATGCCTCAACCGCTGGGGCTTAAGTCTGGACTGTACGGCTATTAATCCAGATTTTCGATGTTTTGCTCTTTTAAAAACTCAATTGTCTGCCTAGCGGTGTGCGAGCTCGCATTATCGTGGTGCAGTACTATACGAGATCTGGGGTTGTTTTTTCGGAACTCGCTGATAACTTCTGGTAAACAAACATTGGTATACCAGTCAGCATTGACCGTTTTACGATCCTCTAGCACGGTGGTGGCAACGTGGCCACTTTTCGCTACAAACGTGGCGACCATTTGTTTCGAAGTGCTCCGTGAGCGTATTACTTTGGTCGGTTTTGGCTCATCTTGGAACATCCAAACAGTGTACTGCTGTTTAGAATCCGGATCGTAGGCATATATCCAAGACTCGTCACCACTGATAATGTCATAAACGTGTTTAGAGTTTCCTCGGTTGAATTTCGGGTTCCGTAGCCAAATGGCAAAAAACGGAACCCTTATAGATTCGTCATGTCCGTCTGTCTGTCCGATTCTGTCACAGCCACTTTTTTCCGAAACTATAAGAGCTGTACTGTTCAAACTTGGTAAGTAGATGTATTCTATGAACCGCATTAAGATTTTCATACAAAAATAGAAAAAAAAAAAACAATAAATTTTGGGGGTTCCCCATACTTAGAACTGAAAATCAAAAAATTTTTTTCATCAATCCCATACGTGTGGGGTATGTCTTCAAAAATGATATTTAGGTTCCTAATATAATTTTTTTCTAAAGTGAATAGTTTGCGCGAGAGACACTTCCAAAGTGAAAAATGTGTGCCCCCCACCCTGTAACTTCTAAAATAACAGAATGTAAAATCTAAAAAAAAAATATAATTTACATTATGATGCAAACTTCCACCGAAAATTGGTTTGAACGAGGTCTAGTAAGTAGTTTTTTTAATAAGTCATAAAATAAAAAAAAAAATTTTTTTCATCAAACCCATACGTGTGGGGTATCTATGGATAGGTCTTCAAAAATGATATTTAGGTTTCCAATATCATTTTTTTCTAAACTGAATAGTTTACGCGAGAGACACTACCAAAGTGGTAAAATGTGTGTCCAAAGTGGTAAAATGTTGAACGAGATCTAGTAAGTGTTTTTTTTAATACGTCATAAAGGAACCCTTCATGGGCGAGTCCGACTCGCACTTGGCCGCTTTTTTTTTGGTCTTTACTAAGTAAATGTGGTATCCAGCGTGAGATCAAATTTTTTACGCCTAAGTGGTCATGCAAAATATTTTGAACACTGGTCCCTGAAATGCCCAATGAAGCTTCTATCTCATGGCATGTCGCATGGCGATCTTCGACGATCGGTTGCCGTACAACATCAATGTTCTCCTGATTGACGGCTGTTATTGGCAAAGGCTAAAACTAGAGCAACCACGTTGAAATTCTAAATACCAACGTTCCACAATGTGGAAGCATGGTGCTTCATTATTAAAAACAGTAGTCAACTCTTCAAAGCACTGAAGACGCGTTAAACCTCTTTGGAAGTTGTAAAAAAATAACGCACGTAAATTTTCTTTCGAAATTTACATTTTCATAACTGACTTATCAACTTTGAACCGACGCTGTACTGAAACAATTCGGCTGATCTCGAGTCATTGTTTTGTTTTCGAGTTCTAAATTCAAATATTTTACAATTATACTCTTTTTTTTTTTATAAAATCGCGGGAGGTTTGCAAACGACAGAACTTAAAAGGCAGCCCTCGTACATTAGTTTTTCCTCCCCTTTCTACACTCTATAAGGCAGTGTTATTGCGTGTGGCCGTGTGGCGTTTAACTGACAATAAAAGCACTCTGGCGCGCTCTGTGCGGAAGAATCGGGGGAACTTAGTGGACCCACAATTTGTTATGTTAGTCCCTCTGCTTCTTCGTTTTATTATTGTTACGTGGTTTCTAAAGTGTAGTTAGCTAGTCATTTGTCGGCTACGACTGACTGTGGCAGTCAAATGGTTAAATTAATAAAATTGTTTACCTGAACTTCTTTGATGTCCGGTTTTTTTTCTGGGATATCTGTCTTAGCCAGTAATGCATCTTTTTGCATTAATTTGTGCAACTCCTCCAGGTTAGGCGTTGCGCTCATTACTGCGGGATCTTCTTCCGGCTTGGCTGAAGTTGCTACGGGAGCGTTGCTTTGTTCGCTCAAAAACGGCATGTTGGGCATTGCCCCTGAGCTTTGGGATGCTCTTAACTGGGCTAAAATTTGGTCTTCTGTTTTCATTTCTTTTACAATTTCCTCGGGTAACATGGAATTAGACGTGACTGAAGTCTGAAAATTACGAGATATTTAAATACCTACACTATAACTCAATGGTTAAATTTTATTGTGGTGTTTAAAAAGAAAGTAAGGTGCGGTATCTACATGGAAGTGTTAGAAAATCCTTTAGGTTTCATATAAAAAAAATCTGACTGTCAACTAGAAAAGGTGCGTTCCTCCGAGCCTATAGGACATTCTAACATCCTACATACTGTACATAATCGAATTTAGCTTAAATAGTGTCATACTTTCTAGCGGTGACATGGTATCGTACAAAGTTCAAACTCACATCAAAAAATGTAGGTAATAGTACGCAATTTAAAAAAAAATACTACACGTACTTACGAGCCCCAATGCAGAAGAGTTCGGCTACTATTTAAAATTGAAAGTAACTTTTTTTCAAAGTCAAATCTAGTAAACAATTTTAGTAGCATAGAAGCAAGAATTAAAAAAAAATGTAAAATTAATCAACTTTATTTCCTATATAATACAACAAAAAAATATTCATGTATTGCAATAAAAAAATACAATTCTTCTATCAACTACAACGCAAAATACTTCGCCTACCACTTAATTGTCTCGCCTTTACTTTTAAGAACAGCCTTTATCCTCAATGGCATCGTCGCTACCAACTCTTCGCACTCTTCTGGGGTTATAGAGTCCCAGACAGCGACGATTTTCTCTTTTAAATCACTTTTTGACCTCGATGGAAACTTGCGTAATTTTTTTTTCAATTTCCACCACAATGTTTCAATGGGTGACAAATCTGGACTATTCGACGGCCACTCCATAGTGGGGATTCCTTTAGACTCGAGCCAAGTCTTCGTGGTCTTCGCAGTATGGTAAGATGTTGTGGTCTTGTTGAAAAGTGTAGACATTTTCATATTTCAAGCTTGGAATAGATGGAATTAAAATGGTTTTCAAAATGTCCTGGTATTTCACTGCATTAACAGTCCCTTCTACAAAATGCAGGCGGCATGCAACCCTTGTGCCGACATGCAACCCCATATCATCACAGACCCAGGAAACTTGACTTTTCTCTTAATGCAGTCCTTGATGAATGCTTCGTCTTTATTTCGAATGATTTTTTTTCGTTCGTCGCCGACAGTTACTTCGAATTTTGATTCATCACTCCATATTATTTGACGCCATTGCTCAGTAGTCCAGTTTGAATGCTCACGAGCGAATTTCAGCCTCTTCTTTTTCTGTAACTCCGTTAGTAAAGGTTTTTCCTTGGCCGTGTAAAAACCATATCCCATTCTTTTGAGAACCCTTTTGAAGGTATCCACTGAAACGTCTTTATGGATCATATCACGCCATTTTACGGTAAGTTCCCCCGCACGAGCACGGCGGTTTTGTTTGATAATTTTCTTTAAAACTCGGTTTTCAGCTGCACTCGTCATACGCGGTCGACCAGACTTCTTCAAGCACGAAATTGTGCCGTGTTTCTTGCGATGCTAGATGATTGACTGGACAGTAGACCTTGGCAGTAATAAATCTCTGGCGATTTGGTTGCTAGATTTTCCACTCTCACTACTGGAAATTATAATTTTCCTGACTTCTTCTGTGACTGGTTTTCCGCGGCCCATGTTGCTCTAAATTACTTATAATAATGAAAAAATACTTGGAGTATGTACTTATATATGTACCCTTTGACATATTAAATGACAATGGGTTTCAAATTTATTTGGATCATTTTTATTTATTTGAGTAATAACATTAAAGAGGCTTAACGGGCATGTACAAACTATTTTGGATCAATTAAGAACCTGCCGAACTGTTTTGTGAAACCATACATGAATGAATATACCTAGGACTTTTTTTTCTTACATTGTATTTATAGTGCAATAGTGTAAAAGCAACGTTGTATTTATGGAGTACAATATTGTAGAAATCGTTTGCTGCTAATGCCTTTCTAGAAATAAAACGAGTTGATATAAGATTCATATACTTAATAATCTATGACTTGACGAACTCTTCTGCATTGGGGCTCGTACAAGATAACAAAGATCAATCTGTCACCGCTAGGAAGCATACTTTCTGGCGGGCGCTATCAATTTCACTATGTTGTAATTCACTTTTCAACTTTCTTGTGAATCAGAAAATATGTACGAGAAATGTACGAAATTGTACGCTTGTTAAAAAAATGTACTACACGTACTTACGAGAAAACAATGATCAATTTGTCATCGCTAGAAAGCATGCTTTCTGGCCGGCGCTATCTATGTTGTAATTGACTTTTCAACTATTTTGTGAATCAGAAGGTGGTTAACTGATGAACAAGTCACCCTACCTAAAAACGCTTTAGATCCTGAACGTACATTTCTCGTACACATTTTCTGATTCACAAAAAAGTTGAAGTCAATTACAACATAGATAGCGCCCGCCAGATAGCATGCTTCCTTGCGGTGACAAATTGATCATTGTTTTGTCGTAAGTACGTGTAGTAGTACATTTTTACTAACAATTTCCCGTCAAGAAAGTTAAAAAAGTCAATTACAACAGAGTAAAATTGATAGCGCCCGCCAGAAAGTATGCTTCCTAGCGGTGACAGATTGATCTTTATCTCGTAAGTACGTCTAGATATTTTTTTTTATTAGCGTACAATTATGCAAATTTTTCGTACATTTTTTGACGTGAGTTTGAACTCCGTACGATACCAAGTCACCGCTAAAAAGTATGACACCTTCAATGATTATAATTGGTAATTAAAAACATTAGTTTTAAGTTACCGCTAGCAACTTAAGCAGCTGTTATCAATTTGTCTTTAAAGCAAAAATAGTATTTTGACATCCAATCACACAAGTCTAAAAACCTGAAAGCAAAACATTGGATAACCATTTACTTTGCTCCAACATTTTGTTTACCATACGTAAATAGTGGATTGTTAAGTAATTTAAAAGGTACTTACAACTTCTACTTCCAAACAGTTTTCGATACAAAAATTTATAAGTTTATAACATAGCACAATCGAAATAGAATAAACCTCGAAATTTCTGGAACAGTCCTGAATTTAGATTAAAGATCCCTTTTTCATGCCCACACCATTTGACATTTGGGGACCTCGAGGATTCGCAGCCGTCTTGCAAATTGTTTACCATCCTAGAGAATTTCGCGTATTACTCTAAATCTTCGTTCTCTATGAAAATATGGTGTAAGGCAACATTAAAGCCTATTTTATTCTACAAAAAAAGTTCTAGATATCTTTGCGAAAACATACATCTTGTTATAGAAAATACTTGCTTAATACTAGGTTTAGCGTTTATACACTTCCAGAGGACATTATCTTAATAGGAAACTCACAGGAATATAAATTTCACTTTTGTCTCAACATTTGTACATGATCTACCCCAATATCAACATTTTAGTCGACTGCGACTTCACCAGAAATTAGGGTGGGTTATGGGTTTAAATACTGATGATTCAGAACAGCATGTAGCATGGGATACTGACCGGATTTTGTTAAATGGCATATCGATAGATTCCTCTTGCCCTTCACAGTCCGTTTCTATGTTTTATTTAAGAATAATCAGTACAGCCGCCTTGAGAGGACGCCGAATATTAAATCATATTTATTTTCTTTTAGCGCCTTAATTATTGAGCGGATTTCAATAAAACAGACATCAGTAGATCCATAATCGATACACGAGTGCTATGCAATACAAATTTACTATAATTAAAGGAGGAACAATGCTTGGGACTAAATATTGTGATTGCGAAAACAGATTTAAGGTCTTATTAAATGGGGTTTAAACAATAGTGTCAGTAATCAAATTTGACACACAATCTCTGGGATCCATGTTAACGTTCCTTGAAATTCGAGCTTTGTGGACCACAAGGATCAGGTGCCCTCTTAAGAAGTACACGTCTGTTTCATGTGAATATTGTGTATGGCGAAACGGAAGCTTATTAAACACACAAAAATGATAATATGATAAAGCTCCGTTTTAGGAACATAGTGTCATGTATCATTTTTGTGTGGAATTTAATAAGCTCCCGTTTCGCCAGACACAATATTTACATAAAACTCGTAGATTCTGAGAAAAGGCGTATACTTCATGATGGCGCCTGATCCTAGTAGTCCCCAAAGCTCGAATTTTAAGGAACGTTAACATACATCCCAGAGATTGTATGTGACCAATTTGAATACTGTCACTATTGTTTGAACCTCATTAAAAACCTAAAATCTGTGTTTTCAATCACAATATTTAGTTCTATACATTTTTCCTTCATTGATTTTAGTAAATTTGTATTGCATAGCACTCGTGTACCAGTTATGGATATACTGATGTCTGTTTTGTTGAAAACCGCTCAATAATTTAGGCGCTAGAAGAAAAAATAATATTTAATATTCGGCGTCTTCTCAAGGCGGCCGTATTGATTTTTCTTTAATGAAACAAGTGCAAGCAGGTTGTGAAGGGCAAGAAGAATCTACCGATATGTAATTCTAAAAAATTCAGCCATTATCCTAAGCTACAGGCTGTTCTGAATCATCAGTATTTAAACCTATAACCCTACTTTCTGATGAAGACACAGTCGAGTAAAATTTTGATATTGGAGTAGATCATGTACAAAGGTATAGAAAAAAATGGAATTGATATGCCTCTGTTTCGTATTGAGAGAATGTCCCCTGGAAGTGTATAAGGGCTAAACCTAGATTCAGCAAGAATTTTCTATACCAAGATGTATTTTTGCAAAGATATCTAGGACTTTTTTTGCGTAAAATTTAATAAGCTTTAATGTTGTCTTACACCATATTTTCAGATAGAACATAGAATTTGAGTAAACAGCTAATTTCTCCAGGATGGTACACATTTTCCAAGATGGCTGCGATTCCTCGAGCTCCCCAAATGTGAAATGGTGTGGACATGAAAAAGGAGCCTTTAATTTACATACATACCAAATTTCAGGACTCTCCCAGAGATTTCGACGTTTGTTCTATTCCGATTGTTTCAACAAAGGAAAACGTGCACATGGATTTATATTTAATACAGTAGGCGCTCGAAAATCCGGCGCAGTAAATTTACCCCCATGCCGGTTATGGGATTTGTACGGAAATAAAAGTTTTATTTAGAAAATATAGTTTAATGATATAAAGAAAAAAAAATTATTTTAGATTGCTTACTATGATATATTTTGTTACCTAATAATATTGCCTATTAGCTTCCTCAAAGTCAGTAAAGTGTCATCTAAAGCATTATTTTCAACTGCGCAAGATCGAATTGCGGAACGGGAGCGAAATCACATAAACAATGCAACCGCTCTGAACTCCGGCGTTCGGCTGTGTTACTGCTGGATTAACAGAGCGGACCATCCCAGACAAAAACTCCAGGATTTCTGGACGTGCCGGATCGGCGAGCGCCGGATTACCTAGCGCCTACTGTATTGAATACAATGTTAAGTTCGGAGTTAACATAAATAAAACTAATTCTTAGTCAAGATGACATGAAGATGACAGTTAGTTGAGAGATGATTGTTTTTTTTTGACTCTCGTTCCATGTTAATACACAACATAGTAACATGAAACAATAATATTATTTAAGTCCCTTTTAACGTTTGTTTTTAAAGAGTGACCCGTAAAACGTTACCATGGCAACGACTTCTCTTATGTAGTTAGAAATACCCTAATCAACATAAATTATAATCTTGTCTTGCGTTGCATTTATTATTGCACTTTGACATTGTTGGACTGACTTTGCCAATTGCCTCAAATCGAATTATTACCGGCCACTTTCAATAATATAATATTCGCGTGGAAATACAGGGTGCTCGGGAGGAAATATTTTAACACAGTCTCTTGTGACAATATATTACATAAAGTTCACTGGACTCGGCCTATTCAGTTTAAAGGCTATGACAATTAGACATTGAACATACTTAGTGTTTTTTTATCCAAATGAACCTTATCGTAATAGGTGGGCGCATCTTGGAAATATTTTTTTTGCATCATTTTACTGGTCAGAGTTTTACTTTCGATTTTGAGAAATATAACTATGTCGTAAGAAAGACCATCAAAATAGAATTTGTATGATACATAAGGCATCAGTTTCAAGTTAAATAGTTTAAAAGAAATAAGATAATGACGACCACAGCAGAAAAATTACGTCGGCATTGCTTTTTCTTTAGTTGTTTGGAGAAAATAATCACGAGTTACGAAAGAAATTAAAAATGTAAGTTAATCATTTATTAGCAATGAATTTGAAATAACTTGGGCCAGGAATGTCAGACAGCCAAGGTAGGAAGTGCAAGGTGGCAAGGAAATTTAATATCTTGCCAATAATGTATAGTAGGTACTTTAATGTAACTCTGTGTAATGTAATTTTATGCTACACATTTAACACATTTTGGGAAAAACCGCGAGTGTGACACGTAGCACGAACGCAGCAACAACTGCGCGCAATAACAATACCTATCTGTGGATTTTTTTTTATGCCTAACTCTATATTGGTCTTAAGTTTTATATGCCTAACTCTATATTGGTGTTACATAAATAAAAAATAATGTGAAGTATTTTTATAACCGGTTAAGTAACAACACGCATGTGCCACCTAATAATCACACTTTGAAAATACACCCTGGTACCCTTATGTTTTTCCCGAGCACCCTACTTGATTCGGGTTAATCTGGGAGAAGGGCATCGGCTAGGTCAACCTAAGAGGGTAAAACCTACAACACCAATGTCCTTTTATTAAACTTTGCTAACTTCTGCTGCTCATAAGTAATTGAGAAATTTGATATACAGACTAGACAGTCTGCGTACGAACTCTGAGGAATCAAAGGTGCCCCACTGACCTCCAACACCCCCGTTACTAAATGTTCAAGCCCGTGTACAGACTGTCGGTTTTAATAATCCAGCTATATGCGTTTCGGACAAAGAATAATGCGCAATTATTCGGCTAATTATAACCCAAACACTATACATACTTGACTTAATAACAGACATAAAAGTTTTGGTGGCAGAATAAAGTGATTGACAAAATGAAATATCGACATGTCCGTTATCGATGTTACCTTAACGTTATTGATATTTTTAACATTGTAGTAGAAGATGGCAACCGCGAAATTCACAACACGTTCGATATCTTCTTTGATATATTGGATTTTGCCATTCTTTTGGCATTGTATACTACAGTTTCTGTTTATATTTTTAAGTGCTAAATATATGTAGTTAATAAAGAAATTATGTACCGATTTGCGATATTCCTCGGTAAATTACAGCAAGTAGAAATTACACATTTTAATTATTAATCTATGACTGAGTTATCGATAACAGATTTATTGATGTTTCATTTTGTCAAACACTCGTTTGTGCCACAAAAACTTCTATGTCTGCTTATTAATAAGGTCTAAAGGCGATAAGCATATAACTTTTGGTCGAGTTTTTCATCTTTTTTCAGTCAATTGATGAAAACAATCATAAGTCATCATGTTATCAAAATAAATAAGACTAGTATGGATAACACCCAGTTTATTTCTAATTAACGTATCTTAATCTAAAAAAAACAATCAACTTGGTCCACATATATTAACAGCATTTATTGTATGTACCCTAAATTGCATTCACAGTTTTTCTACACTACATACCACCTTGCCTTGTTACCTGCATGTCAGGTATGTCAATATGTGCGAAACTTTTAGTACTAGAAGAACTTTTAGTAGTTATGTTTCCAAATCTAATTATATAGGAGAGAGTCGGATATATCGTACCATTTTTTACATCAGCTTGGATATTTTGTTTTTGGAGGTAGTTACAAATGTGTCTTACTGTGCATATAAAAGTTCAGTTACAGTATTATGAAGATGAGCATTCTGAGATTAAATTAACTAAGTCAATATGCATTTCTTCGAAAGCACTGCCATCGGTACGATTTACCCGACCAGTTGGTTAAATCGTACCACCCATAGTAAAATTGTATCTAAAGTCTGTCCCCGTAAAGATGTGGTCGCCATATATTTCTTTAAAAAATAAAACAAAAAGCAACTGACGTTTGTGACTTTCACAGTTAATGGCGGATAGTTTAAGCTTTCTTTTGGGGTTATTGATATTTTGTCAGCGATTGATAATTAAACATAGATAACGAACTAGCTCTGCAAAATGACCCCACACACATTGTGCCGAAGCGGGCGGGGCGTCAACTTTGTGCCGCGGAGCAATTTAGTTCGCAAATGACGGCCCGTTGTCACAGTCATAGTAAGAAGTATTCAAATTATATATTTAACAAAAGAAATATGCCTTATTGTGCGGATAAATGATGTGCTAGTCGTTCCAACAAACACTGGAAAACATATGGGATTACTTTTCACGTATAGTTTAGCTAGGATCATATTATTTTGTTTTCTCTTGATCACAACAGGCTTTATATGGGGATGATGTTATGCAATTTAAACAACCATTGAAATTATTTTAATTTGTTCAGGTTGTTGTTTTAATAATTTAAATTTGTGATAGTAAATTCGAATCGCCGTTGTAGGTGGAAGTTTTTTATGTGTACTTTCTTACTAAGTCCCGGTATCTCGCTGCTATTTATAACTTTTTGTTAAGTTCGCGGACGGTTGGACCGATTTGGCTAATTTTGGTTTTGGAATATTTCTAGGTCCAGGGACGGTTTAAACGGTGAAAAAATATGGAAAATAGTAAAAACAATAATGATATTTTCCCATACAAATTGTTCCTATTACGACGTGTTCAATACGAATTTCTGCATGTTTGCTCTGATCAAGATGAAAATCGATATCTGAGGAGCCTAGAGAAGCTTGATAATTAATATGAGGTCAAAAATGAAACAAACGCCCGCCATCTTGGATTTCTGCATGTAGGCTCTGATCGATATGAAAATAGATATATAAGGATCCGAGCGACCCTTCATTATGATTCTGAGGTCAAATTTGGCAAAAACGCCCGACATCTTATCCTTGTTTGCTTTTATATGATGAATTGATGATCATGATAAGAGCAAAATGGAAATATTCAAGATATCGGGCGTTTCATTCAAGATAAAATAAATAAATAAATATTATGGGACATTAGATGGAGGGCGCTTTTACCAAATATGACTTCAGAATAATATTCAAGAGCTGCTCGGATTCTCAGGTATCGATTTTCACCTTGATCGGATGAACAATTCTAAAATTCAACCAGCGGCATTTTTTTTTTATCTAAAATTCATAATAAATGGCCTCTCGGATCCTCAGATATCGGTTTTCATCTTGATCAGAGCAAACTCCAAAATCCCAAATACCAGCTGTATTTTTCCAATTCTGACCAATCAAATTTACATCTGACACATTTCTGTGCCACCTAACTAAACGTCGCAGGTGTCCTATAAGATGAACGACACAATGTATTAATTGGTTCGAAGGCTTCATTGCCTTTAAACACGTGCGATAAACGAACAAATAATAAGACTTTTCTCAAACTTGTAATGAAATGTTGACATGACTTACTTCAAATTAGGTCCGGAAATACTACATATCAGGTGCGTTGAGTGAAGATGATATGTAAAGGAATTTCATACAGCCTTACATACCTACGCCTGTAAGCCAACCTTCTTTTGTTTTTAAACGTCAAATTATATCTTGGCATTCAACCATAAAACATATAAGAAAATCCTGCCATTATGTTTTTTTTTCCTTTTTTTTGTCTTTTTTGTGTTTTTTTCTTTTTTGTGTTAATTAAATATTATTTCGGGCATTCAAAGGGGAACAAAAATTTTATTATTTTTGCGCTACGACGCACGGTTTAGGAAATACAGCCGCATAAAGTTTTTTTTTTTCTGTCATGTAAAAATCTTTATAGAGCTGTATCTCCTAAACCGTGCGTCGTAGCGTAAAAATAATCAAATTTTCGTTCCCCTTTCAATAACCCCAAAGTAGTAGTAAAAAAAAAACAAAAAAGAAAAAAAAGCGTAATGGCGTGCGTCGTAGCGGCAAAATAATTACATTTTTGTTCCCCTTCAATACCCCACGCACTGAATATATGAAACAATCATCATCCTATTATTTTTTTTAATTATTTTATTGCAAGTTTGAGAAAAGCACTATACAAATCTCGGCGAGAAACGGGGTTGCCGGTCGCGTATCCCTACCCGACCTCTCTACGCTCGGTCGTCTAAATCTACTTGGCCTGCAACCCTTCGCTTCCCGTCCTGTATAGTAATGTACTATTAATTAGTCTATACTGCATCAAACCGTCTACCTAGAGTTGGTTTCCATTGACATGTATTTTCAAGTGACAACGCTACAGCCAATCACAGTGCCTAATTTTATAATAGACCAATCGTAGTTCGGGTGTTTTAAATTGACTAATCATGGTCAAATGAAGTTTCGTCTAAGAAAACAAGACCTGAACTTTGACGAGTTGCAATTGGTCCGTTATTAGTATTGCGTGTTATAATAGTGGGGCCACTTTTACGCTGATATTTTATTTGACGTTAGTCTTCTATGTTTTTTTCGTTCGCTGTATTTTGTAAATTAATACATATAATATAATGTGCCCTCGCCAACTGGATATACGTAAAAAAATGTGTACACTTACAACCAAAATACTATTATATCGCAAGGAAAGTTAGCAAAATTATTAAATGTTCCAAAATCAACGGTTCAAAAAGTATTGGCTAATTATCAGTCGAGATTGTCTGTTGCAAGAAAGAAAGGGTCGGGTAGAAATCGTGGTCCTGTTTATAAAGCCAAGGCGAAAAAAGTCATCGTGAACTTTAAGAAAAATCCAACCCTTTCCGTCCGGGACGTCGCCAGGAAATGTAAAGTATCGAGATCGTATGTACAGAAAATCAAACAGAGTGCAAACTTACGGTCGTACACGGCGTCTACAGTTCCTAATCGCGATGCTACAAAGGAAAAAAGTTGTAAAACTCGTGCCCGAAAACTGTATACGGATTACTTAACGAAGTTTGGTTCCATTTTGATGGACGACGAAACGTACGTAAAAGCGGATTTTAAACAATTACCGGGTCTGCAGTTTTATGTGGCAAATCAACGAGGGAATATTGACAAAAAATATACGACAAAAAAACTTGATAAGTTTCCAAAGAAATTTCTTGTCTGGCAAGCCATGTGGTCACAAAAGTAAATCATTTATGACCACTGGCACCATCAACCAAGCTATTTATTTAAAAGAATGTATGAAAAAGCGCTTAGGTATTGCCATTTATTAGAAACCACAGGGACTCCGTCATATTCTGGCCTGATTTAGCTACTTCGCATTACGCTACTTCTGTCCGAAACTGGTATGCTGAAAATAATGTCTCTTTTGTACCGAAATCTGCAAATCCAACAAATTGCTCAGAACTCTGGCCCGTGGAGCGTTTTTGGGCAATTATGAAAAGAAATCTGAAGAAAAGCTGTAAAATCGCTACAAACGTACAGAATTTTAGATGAATGTGGGATACGTCTTGTAAAAAGGTGACAGAAGTAGATGTACATATACACTGATGAAGGGTATCAGGAGAAATGTCAGGGCATTTTACCAGTCTTCATGTGTTGCACAGATAATTTTGTTTATTTTAAAGATCGCTTATAATACTTGCATATAAATATCCATTTAAGTTGTTTTAGTTATTTTTTTCTTTAAGCAGTCATTATAACGTCGACCACTTTTTTTCGTGGGCAGTCTTTATGAAACGTTTTACAAGTTTATTGTTTATTTTAGGTTTGAATAACAAATATTTATTACGGGAATCCGAAATCATATTTACACGACTCAAAAATACTTGGCCGTTTAAATTGTACCTATGACAGTATGCTATAAGTACGATTTAAACGACTGGCTATTTTAATTAAATAATCAATATAATAACCAAAGTATAAATATGTTTTTAGCAAAAAAAATATTTTTGGTAGTAGCTTTTATCGCTGACTGTACTTTTCTTTCCACAAGTAACTAATACTCATCGAGACAATTCTAAAAACGCCAAACACAATTAGGATACGTTGTTTTATCAGAGTTCCTATGGCCACCTCCTGTCTCCATCATCAGATCATCTCGATGGTACCATAATATTGCATTGTCACCCGACTTACATATGTATGCAAATTTTCAGCTTCATCGGAAACCGGGAAGCTGGGTCAAATTTAACTTGCAAGATTTGATTACAAACAGACAACGGTCAGGTGAAATTAAATAAAAGCTTGTAAAATTAGACAATTTTTAACACCTACACAATAAACCCGTTTATATTTATAGTTATATACTTTTAATTTGGTATTTTTAACTTATCTTGATCAGAAGTTATGGTATTATAAACACACATTAAAAGTTAGATCAAGTCCAACGAACAACATCTTTCTTCTCTCTTTTGTTCGATGGTAGTCATATGCCTTGGTGCATTATGTGTAAATAATATAAGTTGTCTAGTGGGAAAACTAGAGGTGGTACGATTTAACCGGCGGTACGATATAGCCGACTCTCCCCTATATACAATATGTGAATCCAGTTAGTTAGCCTGTTCTAGTTTTTAGACAAAAGCATTTTTTCTTTAGTGTAATAGAGTCAGTCTAAGCGAACATTGTACCAACTTGAACAGTTCAAAGGCATTAATGATGACATTGCCACACTTTGTCATTACAAATGTCATGAGAGTTAGATTGGTCCGACTCAAGCTGCCTATAGTGGCAGAAATATTTAAGATATTTACTACTTCTTAATTTTTCCACCTATCAGCATTGAGCAGTAAAAACAAATCAACGTATACATATCTCACGACTTATTTGAATATTTACGTCATAGCCATAATCCAAATCAGATTTTTAACAATAGATCATGATATTACACTTCCATAAACTTCACAAAACTACAAGCTAGGTAAAAATCAACACTATAACTACGTAAAGTCAGTATAAACGTAAATCTATTTCTGGAAAATATGGTATAACCGAAATGGACTTATTGTAACAATGGTATTGTGTTCTGTAACGGTATGGCATGTACTCTTAAATTTTTATTATAAAAATACAAAAATACCGAAAGATCCGATTATATACCTTCGATTTCAACAATTTTCATTTTATTATTTTGTGCATTAAACATCTAAATGAACATGATTGCCACAGCATTTTAAGAAAAACGACATTTTTAATTAGATTGCAATTGGGTCCACGAGAAACATCTTATTGTAAAAAATATCATTAATATAAAGCGTTATCTTAGTTTGTAATGAAATAATTACAATAACGCATTTCACACAGTATTGCAGTCATGCAATCATGTTGCTATAGATATAATGAATTTTAACGAGCCCGTGGACCTTCATTATCTTTTCAGTACATAAATAACGTATGTATATAATGTAAATAGAAGACAACGATTTGTTTAAAACCAAGACGCACACTTATCGCAAAGCAATCGCATAGAATATTTTGCTTCAGAAACAAGGAACTCCACATATTCATACGAAATAAAAACAAATTGCTCAAGTTAATCATGACTTACAGGCGTCGTAAAACCATGAGAAACATCCTTATGAGCATTTTAGAAATATACAAGTCTGCCATTGTTCTTCATAATAAAACATTTTGTATTAACAGCGGTCTAAGGCATTTCAATATTGATTTCGAGTAACATTTTGTAGGTTATATTAAGGGATAAAAACCCTTTTAGTTCTTCGCCTACCGTTTACGTGCAATTCCAATGCTACTGGTAATTGGTAACGGTTTTCTGTGGATTTATACAGTTATGTTTATTCTTTGTTCTTTAACTCTTGGTTTCACGTTAATAATTGATTTCAATCGAGCCTTCGGCGTCAATTATTTCTTTGTAGAGCTGGAGCATCAATTCAAGTTCTACGTGAATATCTGGGTATAAACAGTCTTGTGGCATCACATTATTATCTTCAATCCTTATTCCGTTTTCGATAATTTTCAAGCCTGAAAACCATATGGGTTATTTAGCTATTTGTTCGACGTGAACCAAGGAATCGTAGTGCATCATAAAACTAACACAAGGATTTACCATTCTAACAAGTCTGTTCAAGTACAAAAATACGGAATAATTCTGTACGAGTACTATGTACAGAATGAGCAACTTAAGTGTGAGCTAAGTAAGGGAAAATCTGAAACTATAAGTTATACGGAAATTAGGTCTTAGGAATCATAAGGCTGATTTTAATAAACTTATTAACAGTTTTTATTGCTCATCCTGTATTTTAATGAGCGATCAAATCATTTAAATCCATTTTACTGTCTTATTTTGTTTGTCAGTCACGATAAGGCGAGAGAGAAAAATTAACGTTTCTTCTGTTTAAAATAATTCAAAAGATCATAATTAAGAAGTAACAAAATAATGCTTTCTAAGAAATAATTATAAGTATCTCGCATAAAGGAGATACTTATAATTATTTCTTAGAAAGCATTATTTTGTTACTTCTTAATTAATTTGATAAATATTGCACAAAAAAGTCCATGTTCATCTATGTAATAAATGTGTCTCATCTTTAATCTTAAAAAGTGATATGTATTAAAATTGAGTCAGTGAGACTTAACTCCCACTGACGTTCATTTTAACTACCTAGTGCTTGTTATAAATGTCTTATACCTAACACCTAAGACAGGAGCGTATTTGTACAAATCATGTATTTAAATACCTAACCTTTTGGCTTTGTGAAGCTGATATACAATCAGCAGTACAGCAGCTTAGCACCCCGGCATATATTTTAATTTGCAGGGGTGGTAAGGTAATAGTTTTGCTGACTGTACATTAGGTCTTGAAAACCACTAGAACCTTGCTTCTGCTTATAACACGAACGCTCACTATTTATAATTTCAGAGTTTTGATGAAATACTGACTTCAAAGAGTAGTTATTGTGAATAAAAGAAAGTACCTACTACTAGTAAATCTGCAACATGGAAAAGGTGCAAAAAGACCTCTCGGACTAACAAAGTCAAATAATTATAATAGATAACTAGTTAGTAAAAATAACTGTTTTCTTCTTAGAAAGATAAATGAGCCGAAATCAGTCATTTACCAGTCAGTATTTAAGACAACGGTTAACCATTTATTACGAAAATAATGCTAGTTATTAGTAGAGTTTGGTTGTTTGGTAGCATTGGGGTGAACAAGGAAGCAGTGTAGTCGTTAACGACAGTGAATATTTTTTAATTGAATGAATGATTCATAAAAATGAAATAAAAAGTTATTATATTGCTAAAATTATCATGTGTTCAAGAGCTTGATCAACTTGCATTTAGAATCAAAGATTCAAAATCTGGCATGTAATCTTCATCTGATGTTAAACAGTTATCAATACAATCATATACTATAACATTCTGTTATGCGGTATCTCAATTTATGAAAAATCCAATTATGTATGTGTCGAGAATGATCTTTCGATATCTACCGATATTAACGTAGCATTATGTTATATAACATTATATTTATTCATCTGCGTGAGACGTACATTACATTCTGAATAATATATGCAATTGCTGTCTTCGCTATATGCAAGTTCTTGATATGGTTAAATCCACAGCAAAATTGTTGAAATTAATGGAGTATTCATTTTATTTGATCTTGGAAGTTACATCGAAAACAAACAGAAAATTGTTAGCATCAGGGTCTTTTTGGTCAACCAAAATGGTCAAATATGTAATAAAATGTTATATTAAAAAATCTACATCTTTTTTTTATTATTCAGTCATTCGTTATAAAGTATATAATGGCCACGAGAATCCTAACCCTGGTTATTCGATAATAAAATTAATTAATTTAAGAAAATGAAAACAAAAATGTTTTCTGTACAATTCTCAACTTGTAGCAGTAGCTAGTGTAGCATAATTTACACACAGTGCGTCTAGATTACTATCAGGAAATCCAAAACAATAAAGAATATACACAGGTTGTGTACAGTCAGCAACAAAAGTAGCGAAAGACCCAACGAGCCTAAAGTATCCAACCTGTAATTCTTTTTAACATAGGGATAAAATATTTACAGTTCGCGTTCAAAAGTATTTGTTACAGACAATCATTGTTCTACATATAGAGACATAGCTCTTTTACTTAAGCTGTTAGAGAATGGTAAATACTATTGTCTACACACATATCAAAAACCCTCTATGATGCCTTCAAAATCCGCAAATAATGGCCAATCCTATTAAGAAACGAAAAACTCACTTCGTTCGTTTCTTAAACCCACACTCGTGCATTTTAATGCCTTTTATTATGTAGCAGTCACATAAACTACTATTGACGCGTATCCTGATCCGCTATTTTTGAGGCTGACTGAACCGACATACTGACATTCAAAATTAGAAAGAATAGTTTAATATTTTCGAGCGTGTTATTAAGATTACCACGTTATGGTATAGGTTCATTACTTTAGATTAATTAATTTTACACTTTTCTCGTCGAATGACGGATCCCTAGGACAGATCATTTTTATGGAACATAGCTGGCGCGAAAGTAATTTGTAGACATCTCTTGGAATGCGAGATTTTTAACGGTCGTCATGGTACTTTAAAGCCATCGGTGTTGAAAACACAAACGTTGGCATTTTGTTTAGTTACTACTTTATCTTCCTTAGGAAAACTTTTTAGGAAGCTTCGTATGCCGGTACCTTGGCATACATGACATTTTCGTCCGTTGGACCATTGGTTTTCGCAAAATAATTTTTAAGAAAAAAAAACCGACTTCAATGAGGGAGACCGGTGAAAGAACGATTATAGTTGATTTTAGATTTCATACAATGAAATCAAAAAGACAGCGTCCTACGCCTAATTATGTAGAAAAGGAGGTAACATGTTTTTTTTTTGCCACTGCACCCACCTTGACACATTTCTGATTTGCCCTATGGTTGACTGTTAAAATACCCGCAATAGGGTATTCGACTGTATTTAAGATAAATTATTTCACACCATGCATGAAATAAAGCACGAGATAATTATTAAAAAAACTAAATAGGATAGAAATATAAAAATGTGCCTTGAATACCTAACTGCTTGGCAAAGAGAACAAATTGCCAAACGTAAACTATGCATCATTGAAGAGTTCCGTTCTGTTCATCACCAGCAGTTCCACTTCATCAAATGTCACTTCTACAAATGTAAATACTTGATTTGTTAATGAAAATACTAAGATCACTATATATATATATATATATATATATATATATATATATATATATATATATATATATATATATATATATATATATATATATATGCCTTAAACATTTGAGGAGTTCCCTCGAGTCCTCATGGACCCCGTCGTCAGAACCCGAACTTGACAAAAATTTGTCTTGAAAATCTAATTTGCTTAACAAACACAGCGAAGAGGACAAATCGCCAAACGTGTACTATGCGTCGTTGAAGAGTTCCATTCTGATCATCATCAGCAGTTCCACTTCATCAAATGTCACTTTTTAAAATGTAAATGCTTGATTTGTCAAAGAAAATACAAAAATCACTATACGTATGCCTTTCACATTTGGAGAGTTCCCTCGATTCCTCATGGATCCCATCAGAACTGAGTTTTGACAAAAACGGGACCAATCTGTATATATATAAATTCAACCAAAAAAATAATTTTCAAAATCGGTTCAGAAATGACGGAGTTATGGAGTAACAAACATAAAAAAAAAAACATACAACCGTATTTATAACCTCCTCTTTTTAACCGACTTCAAAATTTCAAAAGAGGAGGTTATCAATTCGGTTGTTTTTTTTTATGTTTGTTATTCCATAACTCCGTCATTTCTGAACCGATTTAGAAAATATTTTTGTTTGAATTTATATACATACAGATTGGTCCCGTTTTTGTCAAAACTCAGTTCTGATAATGGGATCCATGAGGAATCGAGGGAACTCTTCAAATGTGAAAGGCATATATATATATACATATATATATTTATAATGATTTTTGTATTTTCTATAACAAATCAAGTATTTACATTTGTAGAAGTGACATTTGATGAAGTGGAACTGCTAATGATGAACAGAACGGAACTCTTCGATGATGATATGGCAATTTGTTCTCTTCGCCAAGCAGTTAGGTTTTCAAGGCACATTTTTATATTTCTATCCTATTTCGTTTTTTTATATAAGTATCTGGTGCTTTATGTCATGCATGGTGTGAAATAATTTATCTTAAATACAGTCGAATACCCTATTGCGGGTATCTTACCAGTCAACCATAAGGCAAATCTGAAATGTGTCAAGGTGGGATCAGTGGCAAAAAAAACATGTTACTTCCTTTTCTACATAATAAGCGTAGGACGCTGTCTTTTTAATTTCATTGTATGAAATGTAAAATCAACAATAATCGTTCTTTCACCGGTCTCCCTCATTGAAGTCGGTTTTTTTTTCTTAAAAATTATGAAATCTTGAAGTCGGTTTATTATAGTTACCTTGCCATGAATTTCCATTTTAAGTGACATATGATTAGTCCCCCATAAATCTCATAATGCAAAAATAGCTGTTTTTTTAAATAAGGCGGTACTATCCTGTAGAGCCTCAAGCAAACTATCAAAACCTAGTATTTGGTCAAAAATCAACAACAGTCTGAATGATGGATTTGAGACGAAAATCGTCTTACAGAAAAGTTAATTTTTTTCTAGATAACATGGGTTTAGACGTAAAGCTATGATTAGAAATAATAGGTATGATACAAAATTACAATTATAGTACACAGTTGTATTTTTTTTCGTAGGGTTTTACGTTGAAGCGCTGGTGGCCTAGCAGTAAGAGCGTGCGACTTGCAATCCGGAGATCACGAGTTCAACCCTGGTTCGTACCCAATAAGTTTTTACGAACGAAATATTATTTGATATTTACCAGTCGCTTTTCGGTGAAGGAAAACATCGTGAGGAAACCGGACTAATCCCAATAAGAACTAATTTACCCTCTGGGTTGGAAGGTCAGATGGCAATCGCTTTCGTAGTACCTACGCCAAACCTTGGGATTAGTTGTCAAACGGACCCCAGGCTCCCATGAGCCGTGGCAAAATGCCGGGACAACGCGAGGAAAAAGAAGAAGAGGGTTTTACATTTTTATAAGAATTTCCGCGAATTAGTCAAAAAGCCGGTTTTCATGTTTTTTTTTTTCACTTCCAATAGCATTTAACTAAATGTTACAGTTAAGTTTGAAATAATAAATACAGAAGAATTATAAAATTAGTTTACCCCTAATTTCTTATTGACTGCTATTATATTAAACACCATTGTATAGGGAGCGTGAATGAACTATAGGAGGCAGCACAGGAGCCGTCAGATTTTTGGCGCGAGGCGTAAATGTGATGTTTTTTGTTCCGATATAGCCCACAAGATGGCAGAACCTACTATGCACAAGAAAACACTTGACGTGTAAATGTGCCTGTTTATGGTTCCGATTCAGACCACAAGATGGCAGACCCTCCAACGCGCACGGTCCCTATATTCTATAGTGACGCAGTTGGCAAACAGCCTCTTAGAAATAGGTGGTAAAAGCGACGATCCGGGTTCAATCTCTGGACGTGTCTTCAGATGTTACTTTTTGTATTTCTTTTGGCCTTGAATTTCATAATTTTGATTGACTAAGCGAGTCTGAAGCTCGAGCAAAGCGTATCAGTTTCAGCTTGTACAAAAATGTTTTCTTTTATTTAGTTGTTCTCCCTGCCTAATAAGTCGCATTTCTGAGCTGATGTGTAAAAGTTTCTAAGCAATTTCTATAACTATTATTTTGTAGATTAGGTTCTTTTTTTTATTTGTTAATCAATAATATAATACGTATATCAATAATAATATAATTCGTTCCAACCGAGTGTTCCACGACACTCGCACACTTCACTTTCGAAACGTTGACCAGTACCCCTAGTGTAATTTTTTTCAATAGCGAAACGTGACGTACGCGTTTGCTTTAAGTGTCATTTTGTATGAGATTTTTGAGTTTCCAAAACGTTCAAAATCCCATACAAAATGAGACTTAACGCAAACGCGTACGTCACGTTTCGCTATCGAATAAATTTACACTAGAGGTACAGATTTCACCGTGCATACGTTAGTCGGTGTCGGTGCGTAAGTTCTTTCACGAAGGTTTTGTGTGATAAAATATAATACATTTTTTTTAAAGAAAACGTAGGTATGATACGGAGGCTTGTTTTATACTAATCAAAACGTAATATAATTAGTTTAAAATTTAGCTCGCGGCTTTATTTACAACTTGTTCACTTTGTGCTTGGCGTTAGACGCGAGCATTTAAAAATTATACCGCACAAAAGGCAGTAAAACTCAGTGTCACATTTAATAAAATACCAACTTAATTAGAGCCTATTTTGTCACCAGCATTATAGCACAGTCGGAATAAAACAAACCTCGAAATTTCCGGAACAGTCCTTAAATTTGGTATGTAAGTAAATAAAAGGCCCCTTTTTCATGTTCACAGCATTTGACATTTGGGGACCTCGAGGAATCGCAGCCATCTTGGATAATCTGTACCATCCTGGAGAAATTCGTATATTACTCAAAATCTACATTCTCTATGAAAATATGGGGTAAGACAACATTAAAGCTCATTAACTCGGAGGAATATGAATTCAACTTCTGCGGATTCTGTTTTGTATCTATGCTTTTGACGAAGCCTGCGCTTTGGATGATATCTCTACTAATCTAAAAATAAGAGATTGACATCGACTAATTATTGGAATATTAATTACCCTCTTGGCATATAAAATTTGTAATTTTATAATTAAAAAAATATATTCAACTTTTGTCTGTACATCAGCATGTAGCATGTTACTCGACTGCGAAGTAAAATGTTGATATTGGGGTAAGTAGATCATGTACAAATGTATAGAGAAAAGTGGAATTTGTATTCCTCCGAGTTTCCTATTAAGAGAATATCCTCAGGAAGTGTATAAGCGCTAAACCTAGATTCAGCAAATACTTTCTATTACTCTCTTTCTATTAAGCTTTTATGTTGTCATACACCATATTTTCCTAGATAACGTAGATTTAGAGTAAAATGCGAATTTCTCCAGGATGGTACACATTACAAGATGGCTGCGATTCCTCGAGGTCCCCAAATGTCAAATGGTGTGGACGTGAAAAAGGGGCCTGTAATTAGCATACATACCAAATTTCAAGATTGTTCCTGAAATTTCGAGGTTTGTTCTATTCCGATTGTGCTATTTAGCTCTTCGACAAGTATGTACTTCAGGCAATTAACATTCTAACTTAGGGCACTTTTCGATAACACATAGAGTGGACTACCATACAATAAGTAGATTTAGTAAAACATGATACGGTCACGTCTGAAAATCTGGATACGAAAAAAGTGCCAAAAATATGTATACACGACTTTATTGCCATATATTAAGGTAGTGTAGACATATTTTTGGCACATTTTTTGTACCGATATTTTCAGACGTGACTGTACTATAGCAATCTTGTTTATCCAATGGAAATTAACTATATATTCAAATAAAGATAAAATACCCAGTTTTTACGTTATGTGATATAAGATTCAAGCATGTTAACAGAGAAAAATATATAAATTAGGGATCAATATCGTGCTCAAGGAACGTGTTTTTGGACGTGTTTTTTTTATGACTCACGTAAGGAATTCACAATCAAATAAGCATTTCATGCATGACACTTGCTCGTAAACGGTGTTATTGTATGCCAGCATAATGAGATGGAATGACCTATATTATTCCAACGGGCGTAACAGATTTTTTTTATTACATTACGCCCATGGGCATATTGGGCATAATTAATTTTTCAAGCTATAAATGAATTTTACTTTTAAAATACTGACGTTTATATTTTTTTGCCTACGTTTATAAATATTTACTTGTATTTATTTATTGGCCTTTTACGATATTTATAGACAACGTTCAATCGTGGCTGAATGCCGGATAGGGACAGACCTTGGATGCCTAACCCGTCAAAAATGACAATATGGCAGACAAATGTTTGAAATGTCACCATTTTTAAGAATTATTTCGCTTTAAATTTAGTTTTTTCTTCACAAGTCTGATGACAACATTGTGTCTGACACGGGCGGTACAAAAATTACGAACTCGTGTTAGTTAAGCCTGAAGCCAAATTAAAATTAACACTTGTTCGTAAATTCTTGTTTACCGCCCTCAATACATAATGTACTATTTAAACCATCTGTATGAATAATAAAATAAGGATAGTATGTAAGAATAACCTATTGGGAGCGTGCACGACTGTCACGCAACCTAGTGTCCGCAAGTCTAGGGGAAAACGTCAATTCACTACATCTTATAAAACTACTCCAAAACTAAAAACTACTGAACGGATTTTCATACGACTTTCATCTATCAATAGAGTGATTCTTGAGGAAGGCTTAAGTATATAACTTGTTAAGGTTTTGTGTAAATTGTTTGAAATATAACGATGTTGTCGGAAAAAATCACGCTGGCTAGGAGCTTTAATCGAAAACGCTGCCTAATCCGTTTGAGCTATAACAACACAATGTATGGTGGGGTTGTTTCTCATTCATAGGTCTACAAAAAAGTCCGCGATGTTAAATGTCTATCTTTTAAGGATAACTTACTATATCCATTCTTAACTTCTAGAAAAAGATCACGTAATATGTGGCATTTGCAAAGCTATTTACATGGATACATTATTAACAATTATCAAAATAAATACGTTAGTTATATTAAGCATTTCATACAGATTACAATGGTCCCTTACATCATTCAATTTAAATGAATATTTCAGGAGTAATCGTAAATCAAAGTTTCATTTCGAGCCATATAATTGTACGAAATGTTAAAGACGCTATCCGCAGTTAGTTAAAATTTTTACCACCTTATGCGCTGGGATCGCCTAACTTACCCCCACCATGCACTTCGCACGATCCCAATACCTCTAACTTTTTTAGCAAAAACATTTGTGGCAGCACTTATGGGCCAATTAAGTATAAAGCTTATTTTTACGAAAATATGCTATAGCAATTCATTTGAAATAAAAATGTATTTCTGCACTAACCAATTCTTATTCTGCGCGTACATCGTACAACATTTTACAATGTATTATGCAAGGAAAAGAAATATATGTAAAAGCAAAATATATAGCAATTTTTGACGATTCGCACCCGCCGCACCGCTAACTAGTAGGGAGGGAAGTACCCCGCGTACTGAAAGCTGTCAGTCTATTCTTTCTAATTTTGCACATCATTTTAGAAAATTTTGATGTAGGCACAATTTTGGTCCAACAGCAAGGCAAGGCGATAAAGATGGTCCATTGTGAGTGTTGTGTGTGGCGGCATTATTTAATATCAAAAGAAATAATCGGAGCAGCAGAAGTTAGTCTACTTTTAATGTAAGCACGCCTATGCTGCTAGGTTGTTTAAACAACCAAACACAGGTGTGTTAGAGATGCAATATGGCGTCCTAGGGTAAGATGATTGGACGGCTCGGGATTTTGCGGTGCTGAAGTGAGGGTATCGACGGATGACAAATAAAATATTGTAGTATTTCAGCAAGCGATTTGAATGTCTCCAACGGAGCGATTCCTTAGATACCTTATTTATTGACTTTTGGTACAAATTTAATAAGATATGCCTTTTTTAATTGGGTCCAATTAAGTACACGCAGGATTTAGTCAAAACAGTAATGAAGTTTTTTTTCTTTAAAATATGGTCAGTAAGTTTATGTAGTTACCCAACGATAAGTGTTTGAACACTATAACGTATTTAGTAAAACAATAACAAAAAATCATTTGAAATATGTACAGTCAGCAAAGCTAGTAGCTTAGTACCCACGCATACACATTTGTATACAGAGGTGCTAAGCTAATAGTTTTGTTGACTGAACATTTTGTTTTTTGTTGATTTTGACTTTTGTGTCCAAAATTGCCCCTCTGTTGGACTTCTTATTCAAAAACGTTCGGAAGAGAAGTGTATTGTGTATTCAATTTTTTTATTACGTTTGTCATGTTCTAGTTTTTGAGATTACTATTCTAGTTACGTTATTGGCCATACCTGCTGATCCCAAAAAAACAATGGCAGATTAACTCGCATGTCACTTCGGGCATTCATGGTCTGTTGCATCCACATGAGATCCGGAGATGACGATGTTTGCCCCCACAAGGAATCAACCTGTAAGAATCATTCATTGTCGTTATTGACTACACAAAAACGTGACATGCACAATTATGGCCGTGAGCATGTCATCAACCTACTATTATTAAGCTTGTACCTATATTTCAATAAAAATAAAATAATACAATTCGCAACTAAAACCATTTAAAGGCACTCATGACACGAAGCTTTCTAAAATCGCTTTTACCAATATTTACTGACAGTACCTATAAACAATATATTTTACCATTTGCTGTTGGCCGAAAGGTTGGTTCCTAACTAGACTGACAGTGCCAAATTGAAGATTATCCATCGAGTTATCTCCCATATTCACGTTTGATATAACCTAAAATGAAGGCATTTACATCTATTATTTGTGCTTCCACAATCTCTTATCATTACGTATAACAGTGAGTATGTAGCCTCGATAAATAAATAATAACATTAAAATAATAAAACAGCCGTTTTTTTTCTAAATTAACTTTTTTTGTCAAAGCGTGCACCTATTTACCCTGCGTGAGAATGTCAGGAACATATTATAAGTACATGACCAGTATGTACAGGGTGGGAAACTTGGACGTATACAACTTTTTTTTTGTCGGGATTTTGTGTTGGCGGCATATTTGATAGTTTATGCGTGAAAATATTTTGTATAGAGACGGCAACTTCGTTAAGGATGGAGGATTTTTCGCTTGAACAACGTGTTTTAATTATTCTACTCAACTCAATTAATCCTGTACCTGGAAACGGTAAGAAAATTACGACCAACTTCGAAAAACAGTGATTGATTGGCCACCAAGATCCCCAGATTAGCTCCTTACTTTTTTCTGTGTGGCTATCTAAAAGGACTTATCTATGCTAACGGGCCGATAATCCTTCAACAGTTAAAATAAAATATCCGGGGCACAGTGACTGAGATTCGGTCGAAAATGTGCGAATAGATGCAGCTAGAGGTGGCCACTTGGCAGATATTATTTTCCATATGTAATTGCCAACCCTAAATAATATATTTTAAGGAAATACCTAAGAAAATTGATTGTAATAGAGAAAGAAAAACGTGCCCCTTAGTTTGAAATCTAAAACAAATGGCGCTGTACTACGCAATATGTTTTGCGGTCACTGAATTATTAAACATCAAATTTGACAATTAGAGTTACCGCAAATGTATGGAGCTGTTCAGCGCAATCTTGTTTACCTGTCAAAGTCGAAGCAACAAATTGTCTTAGATTTTACGCGTCTTACTCAATCAATGTATCTTTGAAAATACTTAATAGTCTTAATACTGTTCATATTTTAGATGTTTTTTTTTTAAATAAAGTGTGAACTTTAGTTCTCCCATCATGTATCATATGAAATTGTGGCATATTCCCAGTTAGTATTTTGTTTGCTTAAGTATTGCATTACATCAGTTTCTTACTTAATAATAATAAGTTGTATGGGAGATATGGTAAATCGTATTATTATCTACTATATAAAATTTAAAATGCCAGAAAGGGAAAAAACGAAGGACGGAGCGAGATGGCGCCTTACAAAATTTTAGGAATTTAGGTGACACTTTTCTCGAATACGGCACACGCATAATGAGAATAAACTATGCAAATCTATTGTTTAAATATGAGAATAGAACAAGAGCATAATAATTTCCGTTTTCGCTGTGTATTACTTCACAATCAGCTAAAGGAATTTTCATAAGTCTTCATTTTACGACGATCGGTAATTTTCGACAACTTTCGGTTGGTTTCGGTGGTTTCGCTACACATCTACAAAGTTTAAGTAGTCCAAATTATGTTCGTCATGTCGGTAAGCTGTTTTATCCGTGTTTTTTTAATCGAAGTAAAACTAAATGTCAACAGCGCTGTTAACCTTAGTCTATGACCAAACAGCCCGTCAACTTTTTTGACGTGAATTCAAGTAACCTAAAGTATGTTTGTTATAAAATTATTAAATTATAGTAACCTAAAGTATGGTGTCGGCGCAAGATGTTGGGGATTTCTTGGACGGCGCGCCGGACTAATACGTCTATCCTAACGGAATTAAAAATCCAGTGCCGGTTGCCATCCATTTGTCTCGGATCATTAGTTACTTTGGACACGTAGCCAGACGGGAGCCGGACAACTTCGAAAAGCGCATTATGTTTGGCATAGTGGATGGAAGACGGGGTAGTGGACATCCACCAACCCGCTGGTGGATGTCCACTACCCCGTCTTCCATCATTTCAACTACACAGGCGCCTATTATTAGAAAGGCGGAAAATCGTGCAGAATGGAGAGCCTTGGTGCACTAAATAATCTCATGTGGTCACGACCCTCAGTATGAGGAAACGAGGAAGAAGGAAAAGTATGTTTGTCAAGCTGGTATGCAATTTTATCGGGCGTTTTTGCTGATTTTCCATTGAATAAAAGTTTCATATGCCGCCGATTATTTTTCACCCGATTTTGATGGTAAAAGGCTATCGTTCTCGGCTCTTGCCTCTATTAGTATTACTAGCAGCGTCAATTTTATATGTTCTACATTTTTAATGCTTGAAAATGACATTTTCGTCAATATATAATTTTAAACATGCAACACTATTCCAATTTTATGACAAATACGGAAAATGGCTGGCGCGTTATTTTTTTTAAGCACGAAAGAACGAAATCGACACATCGGCTGTCTTATTGCGCGCTCGCTTGCAGCTCGCGCGCACAATATCGCCTCGTGTGTAATGACTAACTTAGCACACTTGTATCATAATGTACTATTACATTACGCTAAATGTTTGTAATGTATGTTATTTTGGTTTTTGTAATTTTATCCAGACACGCGGTAGCGTGTCCAGCCAAGTTCAAAGAAAAAGGAACTTTTACGAGATATTAAATATGTTAAAACGGGTCACTCACGTATTTTAGGTCGAAAACTCTCGAGATGTTTTACTCCGTACCGAGTAGTGACATCAGGAGCCTGCGTTGACGGACCGGCGCAGACTGCAGGCCACAGCCCTCCGCGCCCGATGACTCGGCGCGGGCGGCGGTGACGGCAGGGGAGGCGAGAAAAGATCCTCGTTTACGGCATTATTGCGGCGTTTTAGACTTAAAATACGTGAGTGATCCGTTTTATCGTATTTAAGATGTCGGTGTCTCAGGGAAGTTTTGTTATTAAAATCACTTTTACGAGCATGAGAAGTGAAAAGTCCATTATTGTTGAGGTTCGGAAGTAGCTACTTGCTGGCTACCTGACCTTGGGAGTATAGTTGTGCTGTTCTTAAAAACGTTCTCCGTGTTGTATGGGGAAACCTCGGGACTAGCCTTATCGGCAGTGGAACACTTTATACCTACAAATACAATACAAGAGACTAAAATGGTCGATTTTGTATCATCTATCATCATGCCTGTCACGTTCTAAAAGTGGGTAACTGCGGAAGTGACGCATGGCATGACAAGTGATAAAAATGCGACAATGATACCGCCGATGTTCGGAATTATAAAATAATATACAATTCCGATTAGTACTGAATACTTACATCTAATCCTAGAGCGGGCTGAGAGCTGATCATAGAATCGTGTGGCGCCTGGTTGCGCATTCCGAAGCCACTGCTCATTGAGTAAGAAGCCATGTCCTATAAAATGACGAAAATACGTTGTAATATTCTGAAATACACTACAGTAGAGTACAAATAGAAGTTTTGAAGAAATTGGGATAGAAATTTGGAGGTTTTTTTTTACACAAATATTTATGCAAGAATTTTTGTTTGTGTCATATGAATACTGAGCGATGTCAGAAACTGCTGATATATAATTTATGTCGTTTAGAATCCGGATCGTAGGCATATATCCAAGACTCGTCACCACTGATATGTTTAGAGTTTCCTCGGTTGAATTTTCGTAGAGTTTTGCGACACCATCTAACGCGAGCCGTTTTTTGGTCTTGACTGAGTAAATATAGTATCCAGCGTCCGATTTTTTTTTACGCCTAAGTGGTCATGCAAAATATTTTGAACTCTGGTCCCTGAAATGCCCAATGAAGTTTTTATCTCACGGTATGTCGCATGGCGATCTTCAACGATCAGTTGCCGTACAGCATCAATGTTCTCCTGAGTCACAGGCTGTTTTTGGTCGACCTTAACGATGCCTCTATCACTAAAACTAAAGCAACCACGTTGGAGTTCTAAATACCAACGTTCCACAGTGCGGAGGCATGGTAGTCAACACTTCAAAGCACTGAAGACGCGTTAAACCTCTTTTGAAGTTGTAAAAAATTATCGCACGTAAATTTTTCTTCGAGATTTCCATTTTCACGACTTGTCAACTTTGAACCGTCGCTGTACTGTAACGATTCGGCCGATCTCGAGTCGTTCTTTTATTTCCGAGTTCTAAATTCAAATGGTTTACGATGATACCAGTTTTTTTTGTATCTCGGGATGTTTGCAAACGACAGAACTTTAAAAGGCATCCCTCGTATAACCGAAGCCTATTGCGACTCTGTTGTTGGCTGAGCCCACAATGAAAATCTTTTAAAATAATTACACGAAAAAATTCTTGGGTCCAAACTGGAATTACGCTGGACGTACAATTTCCAAATTTCCAGCAATCCGGAAATACAACTAATGACCAAACGGCATATACCTCAAAAAAATTATAAAGAGATATTTTCATAAATAAAACTTTTTGTTATATGATTTCTAAGCAGCCTTTTCTAAGAACTTTTAGTGTTGCCCTCGTAACTACCACAAAAATACTGATTTGGTAAATCTAAACAGCATATTATTATTAACCGGGCAACTAAAATATTAAACGGGAACTTTCATTGACTTTATAATAATATAATTTGGCTGTGTATTAATATTTTGGCGGCAACAAATGTATATTAGCCCCAAATATAAGCATCATATAACAAAAAACCAGCAGAAAATTCAAGCCACCAAAAAAAAGAGGAATAATGATAGTCTGGCGTCTAAAATAATAATTGGCGCCTGATATTGTAGCGTATGATTTTTAATATTTGTTGTCATATAGTTCATAATATGTAGAGAGGCACAGCTATGGTTAATATTCATCAAATGTTATAAAAATATTTTCCATAATGTCAATATAAAGAGAGGAAATTGGGGACTACGTTTGTATGGAAAAGCGGTCATCCCTTTTCCTCTTAAGTTTTCTACCCATAGGTTCTACGTTTATACGACTACAATGACTTTTTGAGACTTATATATTAAAATGACAGCTTAAGTAATGATTGTCGATATACAAATTTTTCATTTCTCATGCTCGGAAAAAGGGTCGTTGTTGTTCTAAAAAGTGTGCAGAATATAATGTTTCTGCTTTAGAGCACTGTACTTTTTAATACGTTTATATTCTTTTTTTGCGGTAAGCAATTAAAATATTGGTTTTAAGTTGATTTGTTGTACAATTTCCATTCTGATAATTAACTCCCCAATCCATAAATTAATAGTTTAAAAAACACTAGAAAAACACGCTTTTATAAATGCACGTAAAAACCAAAAAATTACGCGGTGCGTTTGTGCAGTATGCATTTCGCGGCCAAGCTGTTCTTTTTGCTCAGGATATATATGAGATTGAAAAACTTCCAAGTCAATGTATAATAGGTTTGTTATACCTTGAAACCTGATCGTGTTTAAAGTCCATTACGTGACCTTTCTCATAAGTGCAAACACGACTATGATACGATATTCCATCATGGAATGCCAATGCCTATCTTCCGGCTTCATCATCAGACCTTGAAACCTAATCGTGGTCAAAGTTCATTACAAGACTTTTCTAACAAATCCAAACTAAGCTATGATACGATCTTCCATCATTAAGTTCCAGTTCATATCTTCTGGCTCCATCATCAGATCAGTTCAATTTTCTGAGTTATTTGAACTTAACAGACTAAATATTAAAGGCACTAATTCCTGGCGTAATAAAACTAATTGTACCTTAGCGTTTTTTCTTAAAAATGAGATTGATAACTAGAAAAATTATATCGCCTGCAAAATTGTAATAGCAAGCAAAATACAAAATGAGTAAAACTTGGAAACCACAAATAAAATGGCTTAAATTATAATTGAATATGAAGGTACAAAAATTTGGCTCTCATAGAATTTATCAATAACCACGGGAACATAGCATAATAAAGTACACCCGCCATTCTGACTGTCAGGATGGCGGGTGTACTGTTTTTTGATGATAACTTTATGTACCGTGAGGTACAATTTTTTTTTAAAGGTACTAAAAAGTACAAATTAGGTACAAAAATATGGTATGCTTTTCATTTATTTTTATTTAGGTACACCCGCCATTCTGACTCTCACGCTCTGCCATACAGATTAATAATAAAATTTATCTAGCAATAAAAATAATTATTATCGCGGAATATGTTAACGCAACAATGAATGTTTACTTATGTTGGGTTAGTCTTTCATAACAACCAGAGCTCGACCAAATCATGCCGATGACGTCAAGCGACTCATACGAGTAGGATGATTTCAAATAGTATTTTTATTATTCATAGGGGTTTCTCAGAGCGTTCCAACCGCTGATAGTCTCCTGTTTATGTCGAAGTTCCCCAAGATTGGTATACCATTTTTGGTTACGGTAAACTAGTACCTTTCTTATTTAAAATAAACAAAACTGACCCCCGAGAAACGCCCATAGAGTGAGCACTCAAAGTTTGGTTATACCTCTATGCTTACAGCAACAAGTTTAGTAAGATTATCCGGTTTGGCCTAGTGGGTAGTGAACCCTGCTTACGAAGCTGATGGTCCCGGGTTCAAATCCTGGTAAGGGCATTTATTCGTGTCATGAGCATGGATATTTGTTCCTGAGTCATGGGTGTTTTCTATGTATTTAAGTATTTATAAATATTTATATATTATATATATCGTCGTCTAAGTACCCTCAACACAAGCCTTATTGAGCTTACTGTGGGACTTAGTCAATTTGTGTAATAATGTCCTATAATATTTATTTATTTATTTTATTCAAGACATCACCCTGTCATCTAAATTCCATGGAATTATTTACGATTATTTTGTTAGTGCGACATGTCACACAGTGGTTTAAATACAAACATCATCCTGTGTGCAAAATTACGTCACTTTTGCGTCATGCGCATGATTTGTTCGAGCCCTGATAACAACATTTTAACTAGTTATCTTGACAATTATTATACGTGGATTTTTTGACTGGTTTTGGTATAAACCTATCCTTGTCCACGTCATATACTTATCCGTGGACATTAGTGTAATAGAGATGACTATTATTTCGTTTATCAGTTTTGATTATAGGCTCTGTAAACGTATCGTCTTATTTAAATGTCGGCGTAATTGTGTATGTGTGCTAATTGACCCGAGAATTCAATTCAATACTTTATTTAAGTCTTTAATATTGCTCATAGTTGAGAGGCAAGGCTGAGTTAACGAACCAGTTGTTTTGTATGTATATATATATATACAGTGCTAGGTCTCGAAAAAGGCATCGACAGAATAGTATGCATCAGACACCAGTTTAGATTTAAGTTTTTCATTGAAATTTTCGTCGCTCGCAGTTTGAACGGTAATGTTCGCAAATGCGGATTCCATGTTTTATTTCCGTTCACTGGGTAGAATTGGCTTTAAAATGATGATTTTGAATATTTTTTTATTACTTTCATTTGGATTTGATTTGGTTTGATTTTTTTGATATTTCATAGTTAGTATTTTCCTCGCGTTGGGTGGTGGAAAATGTTGTTTCACTTGGAGCGAAAGTTTATTTAACCCTTGAAACCGTCTCAACGCTCAAGATTCCACTTCTCGAACCACTCGCTACGCTCGTCGTTCAATTTTGGAATCTTTGGCTTGCTCGGGAATCAATATTAGCACGAGCGGTTAAACAACATCTTTGATCGCTTGTGAAACAAATAACTATTGGAGAACGTAATCATGGGAAGGAGTGACTTAAAAAGTTAATTCACCCACATAAAAATATAAAAGAATAAGAATTCCATACGTACCACCGGGGTAAAAGGTACCACAGAGCCATAAGAACCTAAGGGACGCATATGCGTATCACATGCGCGCCTCACCATCAAGCTAGGGGTAAAGAATCCTGCCCTGTACCAATTGTACATGTCTTTGGAAGAAAAAGGTCCTTGTACAGTTTTCTGTAAGAAAATATACTAATTAAAGATTTATATCGTAGTAACCTTTCAAAAGAAAAAAATAACACAATAAATGGTATGTAACCCGATCGATACTACCGCATTCCACATACCATTAATTCATTTCATAAAGCGATATAACCTTTTCAAAATTGTATATTTTACGATAATTACCTTAGGATCTTCGTAATACCAATGATCAGCTAAACTCTGGGAATTTGGAGTATTGTGTGGAGGTGATTGCCGCATCATATTCATATTGCCATATAAAGAATTAAATTGCGCCTGAGACCCTGAATGAGCTAGTCCATGAATAGGGAACATGTTGTTTTGCGCGTGGTTTGGCATTTGTATATCAGAAGACGGTGGCATCTGAAATCCATTATAAATATATAATGCTAATTTTTAAAGAATGACGATGTATGAGATGTCGGATATATTTTTATATTTATTCATTACCTGAGCATTATTTGGATTTTGTCCAAGTCCAAAGAGAGAACTACTAGTATTCGGCATCCCTTGAATAGCAGATGAATTTTGAAACCCTGTCAGCCCTGTAGAACCTTGATGCATACCGGTTGTACTCAAGGCAGAGTTGGCCATGGTAGGATTAAGAAGTAACGGCGGTGGTGACATTCGTTGATGAGGGATACCCATAGAATTATTCGCTGGCCCTTGCTCTAACAATCGGGGACCCTGTAGTCTCATAGCAGAATTGAGAGCAGTATTGGAAATTCCTATGTTATGCATTGAAGATGTTTGGTTGCCCGTATTTTGTATTCCACCAGGCTGCAAAGCAGTTGATTGCATTCCTAATGACTGCATACTAATGCCCGGAGCTTGCATGCCAGGCAATTGCAGCGCGTGTGATGGCATACCGGGTGTCTGAAGTCCTTGAGTCTGCATTCCAGGGGAAGGCATTCCTGGATTCTTTGGGCCTGACGTTTGCAATCCAAGTGTCTGTAAGGTGGAATTCTGCATTCCCGGTGACTGCATGCCCGCATTCTTTTGCCCAGATGTCTGCAGCCCTAATGTTTGTAAACCTGAGTTTTGTATGGAAGGCGTCTGTATTACAGTTGACTGTGCACCAGGAGATGGCAGTCCGTGGGCCTGGATTCCGGGGTGCACAGTGGATGTCAGCAGCCCGTGTGGGTGAATTCCCGGAGACTGCAAGCCTGGTGCTTTAGTTGCAGGACTCTGCATTCCTAATGTATGCAATGTATTTGAATGCATCGCGGGTATTCCTGCCATAGATAGGTTAGGTTTATGCAACACACTGCCTTGTTTTTGGGGACTGGGACTTACGGCTCGGTTTTGCATAGCGGGGTTAGACACCGGAGTCGCCGAGTTGCCCATAGATACCTTGCCGGACATTCCCGTATTCAATACATTTAGTTTTGTAAGAAGATCTTTATCTTCCAATGTAATTTCAAAAATGTCATCAACAAGAGCATCCTCGGGCGAATTTGCGGCAAATTTTGAGTGTTCCCTAAAACAAGATGTACACGTTATTCACTAATTTAATGGTAAATCGGAATACTGGCTGACGGGCAATGCACAGCCTAAACCTGAAATGTGTATGTGTATAGGCCGTTGATATTTGAAACATGCATCCTTCACATGTTGTTGTAGTGCTCCACTATGCATAGGCGGAATCAGGTTGCGGCGCCAGTGTGATAACCGCTTAAATGTTAAAATACATGCATACCTACAGAAAGATCAAATCATTAAGTTATAAAATATATGATTCAACACATTATACAAAATAACAAGTGTCAAAAGGTACAACGCGTCTACTAAATAGTGCCTACAAAAAAAATTACTAATGACATACTTATCAGGTATTTGACCGGCTTTTACGTCTTGCATTCCTGCGAGCATCCCAGCTTTCCGACCTTGATGAGTTGGGTTATCTGCTACTGATGCCACAATATTTTGATGTTTCTGCCGCAAACTATTATTAGGTTTGATAGTCACCGACTGGAAGTTCCCTCCCTCGTCACTGGCTTCGTCCATATTTATATCAGACCTCATAAGAGCATCAAAAGTTTTGTTTTCTGAAAACTTCGGTCTGTAGGCATTACTTTTAGAATAATTGTTTTCGGTCTGGCCACTATCAGACGAATCTGGTGAGGTCACTTGGTTTTCCTGTGCATCTTGAGCCATGTTACTTTCCTCTTTACTAGTACTGCTTTGTTTTGAGCTTGAACTGGTGTTGCCACTATCTTCTGTCGCTGTTACACTTACTTGCTGAAAATTAAACCAATATACTTTTTTATGTATGTTGATCTGATTTATGTGTAAAGGGCCCCCGATTTTGGCAGCCGAACTAGAGGGTAATATGGCGCCATGTTTTGTGGTAACTTATTTGTCAAACTTGTCCTGCAGGCAGGCAGTTTATTTATTCTGAATATTTTTTTTTTATATTTAAATTTTAATGACCAGTACCTCGTAAGTCTCATAATGTACGGATTAACGTACTGTCCAATTCGAAAAAGAATATTTCTTAAGACTTTAATATTATACCTTCTACCTACCTTTTTGAATTTAATTTCACTGGCATCAAACTTTTTCGGGGACAGTTTCTTTGCTTTTGCCGAAGCCCACCATTCCTCGGAACCGTCTTCTACAGATTTTAATCTAGCAAAGCTGCCGTGAGTGTGTGATCTCGTCAGAGCTAAAGACAATAAAATGTATTAGTAAGTACAACGCAGTCATACGCTACTCTTAAGAGAGAAGTATACCACATGATCGTCCAAACAAAAAGAGAAAACGTTTTTCCACTTCTAAATATTTTCTATTCTCAATGATTTTTTAGTATGTTATTGACACAGTGAAAAACTAGGTTTATAGGTTTTCCTTGTTTTCAAAATTTGCAAAACAATTTTTTTTTTAAAGCGAAATCTATAACCCTAGAATATATTAAGCTGAAGCGACCAAAATCAATGTGAAGATTTAGGTAATGGAAAACGTCTTCTCTCTAAATGCAATTTCATAGAAAAAAATACCGTTATTTTGCTAGATTCGAAAAGCCATTCTTCCCTCTGAACCCTTTACCAGGCTGACAGTTCAAAAATGACAATCGAATGTCAGTCTTACTCATCGAAAATAGAACACATGTTTGAAGAGCCGCATGTGGGAAATATATATCCCTTAGCCTGGTAAAGGGTTAAGTAGAGACGCTTCATATATGCGCGTGTAATAGAGATAGCAACAGGCGGGTTAATGTACGAAAATCTATATGGCCTATCATATCAATGCTATAAAAATAACAATTTGAAAGCATAGTCCTTTTAGGACTTGACACAATAAGACGCCGGTTCTAACCTACTGAAATTGTACAGACTATCGAAAAGTATAGGTTCAAATAAAAAGTGTCATATTTTTAAATTATTTTTTATATGACGGACAAAACAGAACGAGATGGGGACGCCCTCTGTAAGTAAGTCATATGGTATAAAAGGTCAGTGTATTTTTTGCTGAATTCTTCGACTTCTACGAATTTGAATTGAAATATTTTACATCAAACTGTGGACAACATAAACAGTAGAGCTGGGGGGAGAGGCCGCAACAGTATCTCGCCCGCGAGATAGACTACTCGTCCCACTCTAATGAAAACAGAAAAAGACGGGACCATTTGTGGCCGTCCATACCTAAAGGGTCCTTATGGCAGGTATTGAGTTAAGTATAGATCCTAAATTTACGTTAAATGAGCTATCTAATACAAACAGAATCATGACCCTAAGTCCCGTAGTTTAAAAAAAACATCAAACCTACACATGTTAAAATTGCACCTTTGAGAAATCGTTAAAAGTTTGACACTAATTTTAAGTATGTTCCCATTGGAAGTTACATAGATGATGATTGATTTTGTATCTCAAGGTGTTATTCTTTGAAATTAAGTTGGTATTATTTAATTTGACTTCCAGGTCGTGAAAAATCTGCCTTAGATTAGTGCAAGTCGCTTATAAGAACGAAATTTAAAAAAAAATCGTGCTGTTCTTTAATATGTTGCAGTTACAACCATAGTTTATATTTGGATATATTGGAATTCACAACTTAGGATAGAAATAAAACCACAAGGTTTACAAAATATATTTTTTTAAATTAAAATGTCATAATGATTATATTTTTCTTCTTCCTCTTTTGTACAGTGACTTCTAAATTATATTAATACAGTCTATAGAAGTATCTCAAAAGCGTTAATATTATTCTACATGTTTTATTTTTCTATTTATAAACGATTTGAGTTACATAAAAATCACAAATTCACTCCCATACATTTAGGAAAAGGGTCCTTATGACCAATCACTGGCAAAAATTAATGATGATGTCCTCCCAGACGTATCCGTCGACGGCGACATCCTGACAAGTTATTTTTATTAACACTATTTATTTACTAATCTTGTAATAAAACATAATAACGAACAGCTCGGTTTTGGCACGAAAGGTGGGTGCCAGGCAGCCGTCCATGCCCTAAGGACCTACCTTTCATTCGATGATTGTGAAATTGTAGTCAAAATTGACGTTAAGAATATATATATATAGCTTTTAATTCGGTTACTTTGCTGACAGAAGTTCAGGACAAAATTCCGGAACTGTATAATTACCTTTTCTTTTGTTATTCAGACTATTTCAGACTCGTCTAAATTAATGTCCAAATCACATGAATTATCTTCTGAGGTTAGTTGTCAGCAGGCCCTGACCCGGCCCTGGCCCTAACGGGCCAGCAATTTTTAGTATGGCTATAAATTTAAAATCAAAATTCAACGTCTGGTACTTAGACGACGGAACCCTAGGAGGCGACGTGAATACTGTGCTCTCTGATTTGTCTTTTGTTAGGAGCAGTTTCGAAAATATCGGTTTAGAAATTAATTTCAGCAAATGCGAACTCTTTATTCACAAATCTTCTTGTACTTTGAGCGACTTAAAACCCAAATTTGACGATCTGGCTCCTAATATAAAATTGGTAGACAAGGATTCTCTTTGCCTCCTGGGTTCTCCTATATTTGAAGAATCTTTTCCCGGTTATGTTTCTAACTCTATATCTTAATTCAAAAGTCACACGAATAGTTTACTCGAAATTAGTCCTCATTATGCTCTTGTGATACTGAAATTCTGTCTTTTTGTCCCTAAATTTACATATGTGCTCTGCTGCTGTCCTTTTTGGAAACATTAAAATTTATTATCGCCTATAGATGATTTGATGAAAATTAGTTTAGAGACGATTCTAAACATTCGGCTGAGTGAGCCTTCCTGGTCTCAAGCGTCCCTCCCTATTCGGTTCGGAGGTTTAGGAATTCGCAAAATTTCCAGTGTGGCTTTCCCCAGCCTTTTTGGCATCCACTAATAGCACGTCTGGTCTCATAGGAAATATCTTAAGGGCTTTGCCCACAAACTATGACATTGCGGGCTTTGAGGATGCTAAAAATGCTTTTTAAATTGCTTGCCCGGGCAAACAATTTCCAGACAACCCAAAATCACAAAGGAGCTGGGATAATATTTATTGTGATTTAACTTACAATACTCTTCTAAACAACTGTACAGGTCCTGATCACGCGAGGATTTTGGCGGTCGGAGCCCGGAAGCCGGCTACTGGCTACATGCCCATCCTTCACCTAATACTGGTACTTTCTTGGATCCGACCTCCCTAAGACTGGCGACTGGTTTGCGACTCGGGGTTTCGGTATGTACGCCACATATATGCTCTTGTGGCACCGACGTGGACCGACTGGGACACCATAGATTATCTTGTCAAAAAATTGCAGGTCGTTTTTCAAGACATGCGTCGCTTAATGACATAATCCGTCGATCTCTTGCCACCATCAATGTGCCTGCTCTTCTTGAGCCGACTGGCATTATCAGGGATGATGGCAAGAGGCCTGATGGGGTGTCTCTGGTTCCTTGGAGCTTGGGACGGATGTTAGTGTGGGATGCTACCTGCGTAGACACACTGGCACCGTCCCACCACTAAGGTAAAAGCGGGCGCAGCGGCGGAAAGCGCCGAAATTTTGAAACGTAATAAATATAAGAGCCTCGGTAGAGAGTACCATTTTGTACCATTTGGCGGTGAAACTCTAGGTCCATGGGGTCCCAGCGCGCACAAGTTTTTTGGAGAAATCGCGAAACGTCTGGTTGACGTAACTGGTGACCGAAGAGCTGGCGGCTTCCTCGCACAACGTATCAGTATTGCGATACAACGAGGAAATGCCGCCAGCATCCTTGGTACAATGCCTCAAGGGCCTAGTTATAGTAGTCATCTGTACACCGTGTTTTTTTTGATTTGCGTTAATTTCGAGGGTGCATTCCTGAGCTTAAATTAAGTAACTTTCTCAAAGATACCGATATTCTAACTAACTCAATTTCGGAGATAATCAATCATAAATTTTTATATTATAAGGCCCTTACGAGCGTGTACACCCGTGTGTGCCTTAGGACCTGTTTACTTATTGATTAGTGTTTAGTGCGAGTTCATACTTTTGCTACTAAACGTACGTACTATCTCGGACGATCGATGTTAGAAATGACATTGATATGTCACAGTTTTCAATTGTTTGGTTGAGTTACATGTAATGCCCGTGTTACAACAACGCTATATGCAACATTTAGTTACTTTTTATAAAAATATAAATACTAATAAAAAACAAAAAAAATGTTTTTTTTTTTGAAAATTAAACTATGTCATTTAGTTTCCTTAAACGTACTTACCGAAACCCCGGAGTTAACGCAATTCAATAAAAACACGGTGTATATATCCATTATGTATATTGTTATTGTAAAGAAATACTGAATATATATATAAAAATACCGAAGAAAAAGTGTTATCATAAGTTTACTCAAAAACTTGAATAATACAAATTAAATTCAAATGATCATAAGCAGGCCTCGGAGTTTTTTTAGCACGGTAAGACTAAGGAGAGCTATGGAGTCTTTGTTAACATTAAAATTAAGTTCATACTCATACTCATCCTCATTAATTTAGTTCATAAAATAAATAATAGCTATAAAAAATACACCACCATCTTCATTGACGAGTAACAAATAATATGAAGGTAAACAACCCCATAGAATTAACAATCAATATCCATAGAACACGTAGCTATAGGAATGAGTTCTTCAAAATCTTCACATGGTCGTGTACGTTGTTTATTTCATCAGTCCAGTTGTAAAATGTGTAAATAATTGAGACTTTTTCCATGTTCTCTGGAGTGAAACATGTTCTATGTTGGTCAAAAATCCACTTATGACACGAAAAAGATCTTTCCACATCGACTGAAGTTAAAGTAGCATGTTTTAGAACTTCCTCAAATTGTTGTGAGCTTGCCATCGTTCGTATTTCATTAATATCTGGGTTCCTTTGGAGAACTTTTACAAATTTATCTCTAATCGTGTCAGGGCCGAAACATGTAAAAAATTGTGTAATGTCGTCTATTACTTGAAACGCTTGCTTTAATGGAATATTTGTACACTGTAATTTTGTAATAGATTCAACAATAACCTGATAATTGTCTTTAATAAAACTAAGCTCATTTGGCATGTTCATATCCATCAATGCGGTTTGGGCGTTTGCTATAGAGATGGCTTCTTTTCTTGAAAATTCAAAAATAATACTTTTTATTTGCTCATAATGATCCGCGTAGTAAAATGCAGCATTCAACCATGTCCCCCATCTGGTTATTACAGGCCGCGGCGGTAGGGGCACATCAGGGGCCATCGTCTTAAATATTCGTGTTCTCTGTGGCGATTTCAGAAATATCTTTTTTACATTTGATATTAAGGCGTTGACTCCTTCATGTTCTGATCTTATTTGTTCAGCAACACGATTTAGGGCATGCGCTAAACAAGTAACATGTTTCATGTTGATAAATTTCCGTTTTAAAATTTTGCCTGCGAGAAGCATATATGCAGCGCTGTCCGTGCAAAATATTAAAAATTTGCCAATGTTACCTTCGAAATTACCTTGCCACAAAAACATAAGACTATTTTCTACCACTTCAGCGATCGAGTTTCCATTGACTTTTTCTAATACCTTACATGATAGTAAGAAGGGTCGACACGAGGATCCTTGTAATGACTTTACTATAACATTGACAACGCAATTACCAATAACATCTACTGTTTCGTCCACGGAAAGCCACAGGTAACAATCTTTAAATGAGTTCCTTATTTTGTCCATAACTGGGTTGTAAATTTTTTGGAGATAAAATTTTCTCAAAGTTGATTCGTGTGGAAGTCTTTTATTCGTTATTGGGCAGCAATATTTTTCCATGAATTTTCGGAATTCGGGATGATTAAGTCTGTTCCAAGGAATGTTGCAGGTAACCAGGAACAAGCAGAGATCAATATAGAAGTCGCTTATAGCTCCACATTTCTTTTGGTGCTTGTCAGAATTAACATGTTTCAGAACGTTGTCCTTTTTCAATCTAGTTATAGAACTTTCACACACAGTGCAGTATATAACTGCTTGATCGGTATTATACTCTAACTCTTCATAGGGTTCTATCCAGCGCTGTATAAACGAAGAACGTTGGCGAGATTTTGTAGTGTGTAGAATGCTGTTGACATGCTTTAATATAAAAGTGTGTCTTAATTGCGTGAGATGTACGTCACAAGACACACACATTACTACACATTTTTCGTGATCGTATATAAGATCTTTGTACGGTTCAATCCAGTGCAAAATTTCAGATATTTGTGGATCCGTCATAATGAAATCAGCAATTTATTCCGAAATTTCCCTTAAATGAATATATTGAAGTAACAAATCATACGTCTTAATATGTTGATACATGACATATGATGTCATTAAGTGCATTATCTAAAGCGGCCAGTGACAACGTATAGTTCCTTATCTTAACAGTAATTATAGTATGTAGGTACGTTAAGTACTTAAATAAAATATTGGAGCGATGACACTGCAATATGGGTAATATAATAATATTAACATACACATATACATATTATTACTTTTTTATAATATAACATTTAATTAAATATATGTAAACAGAATTAATTACATATAAGTAGTCTAAGTATTTATAAAACGATTCGGACGAACTTAATTAATGAGGATGAGTATGAGTATGAATTTAATTTTAATGTTAACAAAGACTCCATAGCTCTCCTTAGTCTTACCGTGCTAAAAATACTCCGAGGCCTGATCATAAGAGTAATTTTCATAAACGTTGTTTAATGATTCACATAGTACTGAGTTATCCCGGAAGCGAACTAGTGTCCGACCGAAGGTTCGGTTTCGGCCATTTTCGGCCAAAATTAATGTTTCGGCCGTAGTTTCGGTTTCAGCCAAATATCGGTAAACCTTACGTTAGTACAAAGTACCATTTCGTATTTATTTATTTATTAAATAACCATTTCGTAAGCACAGTACTGTGGGAAACTAAATTATGTGACAAAGACAAAACGTTGGGGAACAACTAGGACAACAAAATTAATACGCTGATTTATGGTTACAGTAATTAAGAATACACAATTCTCCTAATGAACGCGCCACTAGACGGTCGACGCAGTCTTAATATATGTATAAATCATCATCATCATCATCATTTTTATTCAATAATAATATTACATTGTTTGAAAAATCTTAAATCTAGGCACATGCATACAAAAAATATATCAAAAATAAACATAAAAATAAATATTAAACTAATTCAAATAAGTTTTTACCAACACATTCATCATTCTTGTATATGGTCTGCCATAAGGACCCTTTTCTACTAAACTTTGAACCCAATTTTAATATAGAATTACTCAACGTACACTAGTAAAACCGAGCTACAAATATACGTCTAAGTATCTGTATATTTTACTACTTTGCATACAACAAAAAAACGAAGCATTTTACAAAAACCTCACTAACTCCGTAATTTGAAACTGCCATACCTCCTGCCCTTTTCTTATGGACGGTCACATTTTAGTAGCTTTTTTTACATTATTTTTTCTTTTATTTACGGTATCTGCTGCCGTGAAATGTAGCGTGAAATTCTCGATTGGGCGTACTTCAAGGTCATTTAGAGAATTTATAGTGTTCTTGGCATATTGGGTTTCAATTAATTCGATTTCATGCCACATTCACACATATCGCTTGCCAAACCATGGCCTTAAGTTTTTTTACATTTTACCCTTATTTAGGTATTCCCCTTTGAGAGCAATACAATATTGTGGCCCGGTTAGTACAGAATACTTGAGTTTGACATAGCTCTTACTATCATGTATTATGCACTTTTCATTTTTGGTCAATACCAAATCATATTCTATGATGTATTTATTTTTCGGTATGCTTTTCGCTTCGTTTTACTCGTAGTTTTCTATGCTTTCGATGTTTGATACTTTTTGGCTGTATCTCTTATTGAAGTAAATGGCGATTTTGGTTTTTATTGTTTGGCACGTTTTAGAATCCATAATGCGACTATGAACAAATTTTTCGGCCGCTTTTTGGTTTATCGTTAAAAGAGAGATCCTGGTCAAGTTTCTAATTGCATTATGTACAGCAGGACGACTCCCATTCTCCATCCTCCCGATCATTCGCATGGAAATACCGTATTCGCGTATGATTTGTTCACGCTTCGTTCTCGTTGCTCAGGTGCAAGGTTCCAAAATTAAAGTAATACTTTTCGAACAAACGCGTCCAATAATAAGTTAATGTTAACTAAATCGTTCAAATGTCATTTGTATTTAAAAAATGCGTGAGTGTCGTGGATCTCTCGGTTGGAACGAAGTATATTATTGTTGTTAAACGGATTATATCATTGATTAACAAATAAGTTCTTGTTTATTTGTAGTTCTACATGTATGTAAAATGTATAATTGTTGGTGCAATAAAGAATATTTACTTACTTACTTGTTCGACAAAGTAATAATTATCGAATCAGTTCAGAAATGGGACTTACAGGCAGGGAGAACAACTAAACATAAGAAAACATTTTTTTTTTTCAAGCTCACTCTTAGCTCGAGCTTCACACTCGCTTAGTCAATCAAAAATATTGAATTCATCCGGTGATCGAACCCGGATCGTCGCTGCTACCACCTGTTACTAAGCAGTTGTTTGTCAACTGCGCCACTTTAGAATATACGTAAGTCGGTGAAATCAGGCTACTTATTCTCGAGAAATAATTAATACTCGTAATATATATAATATTTGGGGACAATCTTACACAAGACTTAAATCGACCGGGATATGGATCGTGATTACCTTTTCGAGCTCCCGATATTTCAACGCAGTTACATACGTCTTGTTCACGCGTAACAGAAGATAACGGGTGGGTGTCAAAGTTGTGTATCGGGAGATCGAAAACAATACAAAAGGTAATCATGGTCCATATCCCGGTCTATTTAAGCCTATTGAAACTAACCGTCAATAATTCAAAACTGTTAATCAAATCGACCTATAGTCTGTATCTTTAGGTATTTAAAAAAAGGTAAACAAAATCTACCCTCAAATGGCTCCTTAAGGCAGTTGAGGGTAGATGAAAACATTACATGATCAAATAAAGTAGATTTAAAGTCAGGTCGTTCAGTGACAGATCCAGGCGGTTTTGTATTTGGTTGGTTAACCAATAAATATTAAAACTACCCGAAAATGTTCAAATTGTTTGTTTACCTTTTTTTTAATACCTAAAGATACAGATTATAGCCCCAAACTAAGCAAATCTTATACTTATGGGTACTAGGCGACGATATACATACGTATATAGATAAATACATACTTATATACATATAAAGCACCCATGACTCAGGGAAAATTACTGTGTTCATCACAAATAAATTCACTTGCCGGGATTCGAAACCGGGAGCATTGGCTTCATAAGCAGGGTCACCCCCAACTAGGCCGGACCGGTTGTCAAAAGAAGGCGGTGACGGAAATGTTATACACATTTTTCGCCTAGCCCCCCCCGTCCGCCAACCGTCCGATAAGGAACGTCGTTCCAAAAATAACTGAAAAACGTAGCGGGTATAAACAATTTAACGCCCTCCTAGCCTAGTCGAAGCAGTAGGTCCGGGGTTCTAATCCCGGTAAGGGCATTTATTTGTGTGTTTATCAAAAGTATTTGTTCCTGAGTTAAGAATGTTATGTATATGTCAGTGGAAGATCGGCAAATCACGCCGATCGTAAAGGTTCTGTATAATGTTTTGACGGCAGTCTAACCAATAGATCAGATAGGTTCGTTAGATTGCGTAAGATGCCCCAAGGACAGACTGTCCAGAAACCGTGGACTCAGGGAACGGACAATGATTTTCATGATTCACGATATGCCTGGGAATTTCGTGATCTGTCTGAATTTACCATCGATCACCGACATATACACGGTGCCCGTGAGCATTGCGAGAGATTTTAACAGTATATTACTGATCATATTTAAAGACTAAAATGTCCTATAAACTTTTTTTTGGAATTCGCCTAATTTCAGAGTTAAAGCCACTTACATTTATATATATATATATATATATATATATATATATATATTTTTTTTTATTGTTACTTAGTGCAAAATGTATTTTTTATGGCGATGTTGCCAATATGGTACCTAGTCTAAATATCCTTATTGATAGATGTCAAAAAGTGACAAGTAACACTTTGCAAAAAAATCTTTTTGCGTTACAGATTTACAAATAGCGTTTACATTTTTATGTACAAATACTTACAAAACATAAAAAATAATCATTTTTTGTTGTGAAAATATACTTATCTCATTTTTTTTCCCTTCTATTGGCCTCAGAAATGCGTGGTTAAAATCTCTCGGGTTCCTCGTGGTTACCTTGTATAATGTATATAAGTATGCACATCGTCGCTTAGTACCCATAGTATACAGGTCGATTCACGATCGCTGGCGTGAATGGAATGAACGAAACATTCATTGTATGAGTGACACCTGTATCGGTATCGGTATACAGTAAGAGCCACGATTTTATAGAGACCGTGTGTGCGTGTTGGATGGAGGATCAGCCACCTCGTGATCTGAATCGAAAGAGACAACAATCCACGCTTCTAAGCAGGTGGCGCCTACACTAAACGCTGGCTCTATTTCGCATTATAGGATCTGCCATCTAGTGACTTTACCTTTGGTATGCTTAGGAGCAATCTGCACCATATATATTCAACCAAATTCAACTTTAAACCTGTAATTTTTGACAGGCGTATACGAAAGGTTAAATCTAATGACATAATGCTTCGCGCCAATAAATTGGCGGTTTCTGTGCTGCCTTCTACTGGACTAATGCACGCCCCCTATTGGTTAATGTGATACACACAGATATTATTCTCATTCATTCTATTCGTGACAGCTTTAGCGAATCGACCTGTACAAGCTTTGCTTAATTTGGGGCTAGGTTGATTTGTGTAAGATTTTCCCTATTTTATTTATTTATTTGTAGTTGTCTTTATAATTATCGATAGTCCTTATTGCCGTCTTTTAATCGAATATAAAAACTGCAAGTGTAGTGTGGTTGAGTACTCACAATACGAAGCTTCCTGGTTCCTCGGCAAGTTGGTGTCATCGTTACTATAGCCATGGAAAGCTCCCGACGCATCGAACGTGCCTGCGCATGCCTCTGCGTTGTCCATTGCCCTTAAAGATTTCATGGATGCATTTAAAATAAAAGCTAACATTTGGCCTAATGAAAACAAAAGGTACAAAAATATGGCTTTTATAGAATTTATCAATAACCACGGGAACATAGCGTAATAAAGTACACCCGCCATTCTGACTGTCAGGATGGCGGGTGTACTGTTTGTTGATGATAACTTTACGCACCGTGAGGTACAATTTTTTTTAATGGAGGTACTAAATACTACAAATTAGGTACAAAAATATGGTATGTTTTTCAATTATTTTTATTTAGGTACACCCGCTATTCTGACTCTCACAATAATACTCACAGTTGCAATTTAAAGTTGATTTATTTCGATACAACTAAATTTTAAGTGAAAATATACTGATTTTAGCTGGCGCCGGTTTTGCCAACGTGGCAATGATAGTTTCATTTAGAGTTGTGACCGCTCGGTCTTTAAAAACCAGGCAAGTGCGAGTCGGACTCGCGCACGAAGGGTTCCGTACCATTATTTATAAAAACGGCAAAAAAAATATGTTTGTTGTATGAGAGCCCCCCTTAAATATTTATTTTATTCTGTTTTTAGTATTTGTTGTTATAGCGGCAACAGAAATACATCATCTGTGAAATTTCCAACTGTCTAGCTATCACGGTTCATCAGATACAGCCTGGTGACAGACGGACGGACGGACGGACAGCGAAGTCTCAGTCATAGGGTCCCGTTTGACCCTTTGGGTACGGAACTCTAAAAAGAGCGCTCCAATCTCCGTCAATCGGTCAAAGGAACTAGTTCGCTCTTTTAGTTTAGCAGCAAATCTCGAGATCTGAAGGAAAGGAAGGAGCTAGCTAAATCGATCCGGTCCGTAGCTGCCGTTATCTAGTGTGCGAGAGGGACACCGCTATAGACTATTTGTTACTAGTTTCCGACGTACCGACTACCGAGGACCGAGACCGATTAAGAGCGCTTAAGATGAAGTAGTTCGTTTCGGTCCGTGGTAGGATTTCATTCCTTTTAGTTCTTCGGTCCTGATCGACTCAAGCCTAGTTTCATTCAGAAAATAATTAAAAAAATGTTATTGTGAAATATCGTATTATGTAACATTTTATTTATACAATAACAAATAAATATTTTATTTATATCGTGTAATTATATTTTTTGGATGTAATAAACGTGTAATGGCGAAATAAAGAAACTCTTTGGTGTGGACGTATGGATTACGGTCAGAAATAAATTTTAAAAAGTTGGAAATGTAAAAAGCTCTAATTCGCAAAAACCAACTTTGCGAACTCTAAACAACTACGTAAAGTAGCACTTTGAGCAACGGTATTAAAAAATAGTTTTTTTTTACCAAGTGACTGTTTTGTTTCAGAATAATTAAGTTCAGTCTAAATCTAATCTAAAACTTGCAACGCACCGAGCAGTCAACTGCTTTCCCTTCCTATGCGACGCATTTGACCAACCTTGTGGTTATTAACGGAAATAGATGTCATAGGTATATTAAAGAAAAAATGTAACGACGAAATCCTCCAGTAGTGAAGGCCGGATTCGAACCGGCATCTTTAGCTGTTGACACCACCACCTAGCCGCAAGCCCCAGGCAATCGAAGCCACTGGAGGGCGTCTTCTTTTATACCTCGTTAATTTCAAGGGTGCGTTCCTGAGCTTAAATTAAGTAATTTTCTAAAAGAAACCGATATTCTAATCAACTACATTTTGGAGATAATCAATAGGCGGATACACACAGAGCGAGCATACGCGCGAGGCAATTTCCTCGCGCACAAACCGGCCAGTGTAGAAGTGCCTCGGCCGAGGCGGCGGGTTTAGGCAAGCAATCGTAATGATTTATTTCTAACTGCTCACACTCTCGTAGACACTCGCCTGCCTGTGGCCTGTTTATACATTTGCTACTAAACGCAAGTACTATCTCGGACGGACGGTTTGGTGGATTTAAATACAGGGTGGACCAAAAGTCTTTTTACATTTGTATACAAAATTGTATACAAATGTAAAAAGACTTTTGGTCCACCCTGTATAATGCCCGTGTTACAACCCGGGATCGGTACCAATTTTTTGCAAAACTTCAAATTAACCATATCGTTTTATATTATAAACCATATCAGTTTATTGTATACTTAGTTGTATTTTGAGATAACAACTTCGTATTAATCAATTAGAAATAAAACAACACAGAACGAAAATTTTCGTTCCCATACAAAAAACACCGGTTTCCGATACAACAACGCTATTAATTACATGTTACGAAAATAATATTTAAGAAAAAAAACAGATTACAATGAGGGAGACCGGTGAAAGAACGATTATTGTTGATTTTAGATTTCATACAATGAAATTAAAAAGACAGCGTCCTACGCCTAATTATGTAGAAAAGGAGGTAACATGTTTTTAGGGTTCCGTAGCCAAATGGCAAAAAACGGAACCCTTATAGATTCGTCATGTCCGTCTGTCTGTCCGATTCTGTCACAGCCACTTTTTTCCGAAACTATAAAAGCTATACTGTTCAAACTTGGTAAGTAGATGTATTCTATGAACCGCATTATGATGTTTACACAAAAATAGAAAAAAAAAACAATAAATTTTGGGGGTTCCCCATACTTAGAACTGAAACTCAAAAAAATCTTTTTTCATCAAACCCATACGTGTGGGGTATCTATGGATGGTCTTCAAAAATGATATTAAGGTTTCTAATATATTTTTTTTCTAAACTAAATAGTTTGCTCGAGAAACACTTCCAAAGTGGAAAAATGTGTGTCCCCCCCCCCCCCCCCCCCCCCCCCCCCCCCCCCCCCCCCCCCCCCCCCCCCCGTAACTTCTAAAATAACAGAATGAAAATTTAAAAAAAATATATGATATACATTCTCATGCAAACTTCCACCGAAAATTGGTTTGAACGAGATCTAGTGAGTAGTTTTTTTTAAATACGTCATAAAATTAAAAAAAAAATATTTCATCAAACCCATACGTGTGGGGTATCTATGGATAGGTCTTCAAAAATGATATTTAGGTTCCTAATATCATTTTTTTCTAAACTGAATAGTTTGCGCGAGAGACACTTCCAAAGTGGTAAAATGTGTCCAAAGTGGTAAAATGTTGAACAAGATCTAGTAAGTAGATTTTTTTTAATACGTCTTAAATGTGACGGAACCCTTCATTCGCGAGTCCGACTCGCACTTGGCCGCTTTTTTTTTTTGCCACTGCACCCACCTTGACACATTTCAGATTTGCCCTATGGTTGACTGGTAAGATACCCGCAATAGGGTATTCGACTGTATTTAAGATAAATTATTTCACACCATGCATGACATAAAGCACCAGATACTTATATAAAAAAAACGAAATAGGATAGAAATATAAAAATGTGCCTTGAAAACCTAACTGCTTGGCGAAGAGAACAAATTGCCATATCATCATCGAAGAGTTCCGTTCTGTTCATCATCAGCAGTTCCACTTCATCAAATGTCACTTCTACAAATGTAAATACTTGATTTGTTAATATATATATGCCTTTAACATTTGAGGAGTACCCTCGAGTCCTCATGGACCCCATTGTCAGAACTCGAACTTGACAAAAATTTGTCTTGAAAATCTAATTTACTTAACAAACACAGCGAAGAGGACAAATCGCCAAACGTGTACTATGCGTCGTTGAAGAGTACCATTCTGATCATCATCAGCAGTTCCACTTCATCAAATGTCACTTTTTTAAATGTAAATGCTTGATTTGTTAAAGAAAATACAAAATTCAATATATGTATGCCTTTCATATTTGAAGAGTTCACTCGATTCTTCATGGACGTCCCCAACGTCAGAACTCGAACCTGACAAAAATTTGTCTTGAAAATCTAATTTACTTAACAAACACAGCGAAGAGGAGAAATCGCCAAACGTGTACTATGCGTCGTTGAAGAGTTCCATTCTGATCATCATCAGCAGTTCTACTTCATCAAATGTCACTTTTTTAAATGTAAATTCTTGATTTGTTACAGAAAAAACTAAATTCACTATATGTATGCCTTTCACATTTGAAGAGTTCCCTCGATTCCTCATGGATCTCATCATCAGAACTGAGTTTTGACAAAAACGGGACCAATCTGTATATATATCAATTCAAACAAAAAAATAATTTTCAAAATCGGTTCAGAAATGACGGAGTTATGGAGTAACAAACATTACAAAAAAAAAAACCCTATAACCGAATTGATAACCTCCTCTTTTGAAATCTTGAAGTCGGTTAAAAACTTACAATGCCATTCAGTTTCCTTAGATGTACTTAGCTATGCCCAGATTTGTGGTTATTAAATAAATGCGACTTCGTTATCAAGATTAGATGAAACGAATGAAAATTAATGGAGCCTAATACTAAAAATTAAAACAGTATAAAAGAAAAAGCAGGTGCATCAGTTACCATTCTGGTAAAATTTCCTCGTTTTGTGCCTCCCCGCCCCATGTCCTCCGGTTATGGTTCCATAATGGTGATTTGTCCTGATTAGGCCTGTCACCCCAATCTCGCTCTACAAATTATCCAAAAACGGTTAATTATATCAATTAAAAACTATAATATGGGCCATTTCATGCCAAGCGGGCAGCAGAAAAAATGTCAGGTCATAGAATTTGCTGATGTTTGGAATCGTTGTACTATTCGATGTCCTGAATTTATGTATATTTTTATTTTATTTTTATTCGGCACCGTTTCCGGTCTAGAAGCATTTAAAATGGACAAAATCGGAGAAGTGCATTTTTCAAAAGCTGATATTGTTATTATTTAATATTGATTTTTATACAATATCAATTGCTCTTTCTTACTGTTAATATGTTTGATACTTTTTTATTTTTTTCATACAAAAAGTCAGAAATATTTTTTTTACATCGAATTTATGTAAAGTTCGGTATTTTTGAAAAATTATTTTTTTACTTCAAAATGTAGCTTGTAGTTCATAAAAAAATTCTGAAAAGAATGAGAATGGTTTCTGCATTAGTTTTGGAGATACATGACCTAAAGTGCAAACCGGCACGGTCTGAGCGGCGTACTGGCGATTCCTTAGTAACCCAGTCAAAAAGTTTTCACCTAGGAATAGCAAATAATAAGCTGGAAGCTCGTATAACTACACCTTCATTACGGCGGTCTATAAGCTACGTTAAAAGTCACAGAAAACTTGAAGTTATTAAAGCTTACAAAAATTGGTTTTACATTATAAATGAAGATTGTAGAGCATAGAATTTATGACAAGTCATGTTCCAGACATATTTTCAGACCCTCAACCGTTGGCACTATAGACGGCGCAGCGTTCCGTAATGCCAGTTCACGTCATTACGGAATCATCAATTCCTGTTAATAATAAGGTCAATAAAGTTATTAAATTTTGTAGAATTTGCAGATATTTGGAATAGTTATGTTCCACATATCAGCAAATTCCATGACCAGAATTTTTTTTCGCAGACCGCTTGGCGTGAAATGCCCCATATACTACTAAAAGCTCTCGTGTAGGTTCTTCAATAAACGCGAGAAACATACGCTAAAATATCGACAATATTCGAAAGAAAGCATTCGACGAGGATTGAAAAAAAAAGAGCTCACCCCACTTGTCTTGTTGGCTAGTGCGAGGCCTGCCAGGATCTGATAAACGCCATTCCTCGCCTTCCTCGCGGGTTTGTGGTGTCCTCCAATTCGTGTTATTAGTCGGCCTCTTGCTAATTGACAAATAGACGTAATTTGAGACAGAGATGGAGATTCAGATCTTTATTTGCTAAGTATTTACAAATATAGGTTATTAAAGATATTTACTAAAGCTCACCAAACCATAACTAATGAGTTAGAAGTATTGAGGTGAATGATTGTATACAGAATTAACGAATGAGGAATTGTCATTTAAGTGCACAGTATTTAAACTCAATAGAAACACTACTGTTACGTTTTTAAATTTACCTTCGGAAAGTTTTATTTGGTGTCCATTCCGATTGTTCACTAACAGTTCTGTTAGTGGAAGGTCCCCCGTTACTGTTGCTCCAGGATCGAGGCAGAGGTGGAGCATCTTCATCAGTACCAGTCACATATCCTGGTATCCTTTGATGGAATGCGGTTCCTCTGTAAAGTCAGTTATTAAAAATAATTAGTATAGTAGTAAAAATATAATAATAAATAATCATTTTAACTAGTCACACAGATGTCGACTTACAAAGAACGGCAGTTTTATACTGTCACATAAAACTGCCGTTCTTTGTAAGTCGACATCTGTGTAAGATTTTTCCCTTCCCTTGTGTCAAGTGCAAACTCATCGACATGTGTATCCTGCCTATCCTAACATACAGCGCAGAAACATACATGGTCGTTAAGAGGAAACATTAGCGGCCATGTTTACATACAAAGGATTTCGACATTTTCCTCTCTGGATTTTGTTTTGACCCTAGATGAAAAGCTTTTTTATATGAGTTCAATATTACCATTACCTGTGTCAGTACGTCGTCCTTTTTTTGATATTCTGGTTTTGTATAATAATTAGGTTCGTTCAAATAGCGCAAAAAACGGTCAAAAGATGAGCCGTAAACAGACGCCAAGCGTACAAAATCGGCCACAATAAACGCAAAAATCCAAACGGTCAGACACTCATAATTTCTTTGTCATTCCGTTCCCAAAATTTCGTTACGATTGGTTAAGTTTTGGAGGAGGGAACTGCAGTTGTCCAGGATCGCACTAATTTACAGAGCCGCCCGCGTCAGCGCGATGAAGATATTTATCTAAAATTCTCAAATCTGAGAAGAGGCTCAGCTGGTATTTCTCCTTAACCAACTTGGGTTAATATGGGTGTTAAGGGGCTCCCCGTGACTTTTTGACTATCGGTTCTTTAATCTTTTATCTCCATTCCGGTCAGCCGGATTTTGAAAGAAATGAACACTTTTTTTTTTTAGAATTTTTTTAACCTTTTGTACGCCAAGCATTAAAGTAACGCGACGTGACACCGCAATGAAGCAAAATAAAACTCCCACCCACTAGAACCTACGTGCTAAATTTGGAATCTCTAGAACCAGCGGTTTAGGCTGTGCATTGATATGTCAGTCAGTCAGTTTCTTCTTTTATATATTTAGAAGAAAATTGAGTACATAGAATAGATAGACTGCTATTTATGACTTCTAAACGTAAGATCAGACTTTTCTGATCGCTATTATTTGCACTTTAAATCAAGAATAATAAAAGCATTTTAGGAATATTCTTAGTAATCAGCGTTCTTTTTATACCACGTCAGTGGCAAACAAGCATACGGCCCGCCTAATGGTAAGCAGTCACCGTAGCCTATGGACGCCTGCAACTCCAGAGGTGTTACAAGCACGTTGCCGATCCTTTAAAAACAACAAACATTAAACATTTAGGGCTTAACACGCTATAAATCCACTTTTATGACTATAACTAAAGTCAGTCAAGCCAAATTTACGTTGTGAAATTATAAATAGCAGTAGGATGGCAGTTGCCATTCGCAAATAGGCGGGTCTACACAGAGCGAACATACGCGCGAGGCAATTTCCTCGCGCACAAACCAGCCAGCGAGCCGCCTCGGCCGAGGCACGTGTACACTGGCCGTTTTGTGCGCAAGGAAATTGCCTCGCGCGTGTGCTCTCTCTGTGTGGACCCGCCTAATGACTGAAATGTAAACATAAGATTGAATGTCACATACAACATTGACGATTCTCGCAGCGCTCTTTATTTACTAGTCTGGTAAAACTTGCCTTCCCAGTGACGGCTGTCGGACAAACGGCATCCGTGGTCTACCGCGGTTGTCCGTGGCAGTTAGACCTCTGCCGATTCCTCGGCCAAACTTATCAGGCGTCAGTGCACCTAAAGGCGGACCGCTTCGTAGATTCTCCCGCTATAAAAATAATTCCATGTTAAAATAAAATTACACCATATTGTCTCGGTGTCAATCTGAATTGGTATAGCCTGTCCGATTTCTGAGATGCGTACCTGATCTTAGAAAAACGGACAGACTACTACAATCAATATTTTTTTAGTTTATGTCACGTAGTCAGACTTACGGCCAATCTACCATTACTGCCTACAGAGTAACTCGGAGATGCATGGATATAAATTTTACAGACGTTTGCAGATTCCACAGAAATTAGTAAAATCCATAAATATGTCCACAAGCAATGATTGAATTTACCAGTAATGCCTCCAAAGCCCTCATTTATATTTTTCCTAGATAAATTGAAATTGGAATCAAAGCTGCAAGATATTTTTTTTTTATATTAAAAAAAAGATATTGTTTTATAACCGGGATTATCAAAAGGAACTCCAAAAACTTAAAGGAACAATTTCATCGTATGAATGCTTAAAAACATCACTGAAATTAAAAGAAAATTGAAATATGCGTAGATTAAAATTATTGATAGCAACAGGTGCAATATAAATTAGCAGAAGTGCAACGTTTTTATTTGTTAAAAAATTTTTTTTTTTTTTTATTACCTAAACATTTTACAAAGAAGAAGAATAATACCATAGATTTATAACTAGCCTAGATGCCTAGTCTGTACATCCCTAGTGAAGCCATTTCAAGTACGACATTATGTCGCCCTCGTGTCATCGTATCCGAACGGCCCTCACAGTACTCAAGGTCGAGTTGGTTTGTGTACACCTCCCGGTTATAAATTAAAAAATACAAGAAAGATGGTTGTTTGTGCGGTGAATTGGTGTCACAATACATCAGTGAATAAAAACAAACCGCCTGATATAACATTTCACGCGTAAGTATCCAGTTTAATGTGATATTTTTACGTAATTGTAAATACAAAAATCCAAATTTTCGTCAGCCGCCATTACTTATAAATGTTGCCAGGTGATATGAATTTTTTTTCCTCCAAATGAGGCATGACGATTACATTGATAAAATTAATATGCTTACTTTAAGTTCCTTGTATGACTATAGAAAATATTCTTTTTTAGTTTTTCATTCTTTTATTTCAAATTATGTTTTGTCTTTTATAAAATTACAGTTTAAATTCATATTTTTATTTTGTGTGATATTCGTTTTAGATTTCCGACTGATCCGCTTCTGTCTGCGAGATGGACGGAAAAAATTAGATTAAATAGGAAACCGACTAAACATAGTCGAATATGCTCTCGCCATTTTGATGAGCAAGTAAGTAAATTTTATTTGTGGAACACAGGTGTTACAGTTAAGGTCTGTGAAAACGAAACGCAACTGTCACTGTCGCACTTATATGGAAGACTGATAGAGAGACACAAAGCGTTTCGTTGTTCGAAGCAATAGCGATTGCCACCTTGGCTAGGCCTGCAGGTACAATTACGAGTACTGACGATAAATAGTTATTTGTTTTACAAGTGGAAAAGTTGTTGTTTAACCGCTCGTGCTAATATTGCTACTCGAGCTAAATAAAGATCCAAAATGTCGAAAAATGGAATCTTGAGCGTTGCGAGGGTTTCCAGTTACGAGAGTTAAACAAATTTTGCCCCAAGTGAAACACAAAACTTTTCACCACACCAACCCGAAGAAAATATTAGTCAAATAAAATCAAATCCAAATGATCGTCATTAAATATTTATCATTTAAAATCATTATTTCAAAGTCAATTCTACCAGCTATTATCTGTGCACATTTGTAAAATAAAAAAATAAACGTTTTTTTATTTAAACATTATTTCACAAAGTACAGAAATGCAAAGTCCTTAAAAGAAACCTTGAAAGCTTTTGCTACAAATTTAATATCTACATACACACTCCCAAATGATTGATAGCCAAGTATAAGGATGTGGTTAAAATCCATCTACTTTAAGGGGAATAAATGAACTCTGGCAACCCGTTTTTGTATATATGTGTGTGTCGCTGAGCGTAAGACACGAGCGTCGCACGCACACATCGATCGTGTTTCGGCTTCACTTTTGGCAGATTAGCCTTATGAGGACTAACTGTCTATGTGTGATAGGTCAGTGAATAATACATTAACAACAACAAGAATAACAAGATAAGTACAGAACAGATAAGGATGTGAGGCTGAAATGGTCTCCACTCAGCATTGCAGTTGGCACGACTAGGCGTTGTCAAAAAATTTGTTTTATTAATGTATTTTTTATTTAATTAGGCGAACTACTACTTAGACCAGTTGCCTAATAGGCAACCTGCTACTTAGACTAGTTGCCTAATAGACAACCTGCTACTTAGACTAGTTGCTACTAAAAAAAAGTAGACCAGTTGTTGTTTAGACGAACTGCTATTTAGAAGAAATGCGATAATAGTTATGTGCAACAAGAGAGGAAAGTTAGTTTTTCTTGCGAGTGTTGATTTTGAGTCTCAAACACACGAGATGTAAAATAACTTTGCTCTCGTGTGACACATACAACTTATCACCTCAGTAGTGAGAACATATTGAAGGTTAAAAAAAATCAACATAAAGTAAAAAGTTTTTATTCCTGTATTCATGGCCTTCACTAAATTATAAAGCTACTTTCTCTCACTCTCTGGAGTGAGGAAAGTCGTACTTTCGTCACTCCCTGGAGTGGGGAAAGTAGGCTTGTTCGAGCTGCTGAGGTGAAATGACCATTTGCTGATTAGGCGGGCAGCTCCATAGTCGAATTGATAATTAGACCCCGTGCTACTAACCTACATAAGTACTTACAGTTAAATAAAATAAAAGCTTGTAAGAAAATGATACCAAACTTGAGCAAAAATTGGGGAGCACTCCGCCTCATGCCAACATGATACGTCATACATTTTATTGACTCCCCTTCCTAAATCAATCTACGAGTCAAAAAGACTGAAAGCAAAAAATGATTTCTACCATCGTCATTTGCCGTATACAAGGTGGCCAAAAAATATGTGCATTCCCGTTACCAGGGAGGTTTTGGGATTATACTGAGCAACTTTTACTATGGGACCAACCCGAAATCGCGAATTTTTTTTTTAACCTCCCATAGAAAATGGACCAGCTAAAATGTATGAAACAGCCAGAAAATATGTCCATCATATACGATGGTGAAAAAATGGGCAGCTGAATTCAAGCATGGACGAGATAGTATCGCAGATGACCCTCGTCCCGGGAGGCTAACAACGGTGACTAACACGGACAATGTGGCAATTATATGCGAAATGATAATGAAAGACCGGCGATTAAAGGTGCGGGAAATAGCCGACATCGTAGGCATTTCTTATGAAAGAACTGAAAATATTATAGTCGACGAATTAGGTTTTTCCAAGGTGTCGGCGAGATAGGTCCCGAGGCTTCTTTCATTGGAACAAAAAATCACTCGCCGTACTAATTCACGTGAATGTCTAGACCTGTATGAAACCGATACTCAAGACTTTTTGGACAGATTTGTAACAATGGACGAGACGTGGGTTCACCACTATACACCGGAAGCCAAACAGCAATCGAAGCAGTGGGTTCGTCCTGGATCTCCGCCTCCCAAAGAAGCCAAAGCAATTTCGTCGGTCAATAAAGTAGGCTTGAGTCGGTCAGGACCGAAGAACTAAAAGGAATGAAATCCCACCACAGACCGAAAGGAACTAGTTCATCTTAAGCGCTCTTAATCGGTCTCGGTCCTTTAGTTCAGTAGTCGGTATGTCAGCGGGCCTACCGCGAACTACGTTCGACGGGTTGCCTCCCTGTCACACTTACGTACGAATTTACAAGTGCGACAGAGAGGCAACACGTCGAACGTGGTTCGCGGTAGGCCCTCAGTACCAAGTAACAAATCGGTCGGGAGCGAATGATCGGAATGAGTCAAGGTCAAGAAATTCGCTCTCTCACGCTCTCGCTCTGTTTATTTGCGAGCGAGAGCAAGATATAACCTAGTCATCCTCATTCAGATCTCGAGATTTGCTCCTGAACTAAAGGAACTAAAGGACCTAAAAGAGCGAACTAGTTCGTTTGACCGATTGACCGAGATCGGAGCGCTCTTTTTAAAGACCGAGCGGGCACAACTCTACAATAAAGTCATGGCATCTATTTTCTGGGATGCAAAGGGAATAATAATGGTTGACTATCTCCAGAGAGGTAAAACTATAAATTCCGACTATTATTGCGAGTTATTACGCAGATTACGCGAGGCTCTGAAGATAAAAAGACCTGGAATGTTGACAAAGAAAGTTATCTTCCACCAGGACAATGCACTTGTTCACACGTCACTAAAATCGATGGCGGAGATTGCCAAATGTGGGTTTGAATTATTGCTCCACCCACCCTATTCACCCGATTTAACACCATCGGACTTTCATCTGTTCCCCAATTTAAAAAAAAAACATATGGGTGGTATGAAATTTTCAAGCAACGCCGAGGTCCAAGCTGAGGTGGATGCCTATTTTGAAGGTCTTGAGGAAAGCTTCTTCAAAAGTGGTGTAATGGCTCTGGGATCCAGATGGAACAACTGCATTCAACTCGACGGGGACTATGTAGAAAAATAAAAATAAAAAACCTCTGTTTTGTTTTTAATATTCAGGCCGCGAATTTTTCAATCCACCCTCGTATGTGTAGACCACGGACTACAAGTAAATTATAGCATAAAAACCGGCTAAGTAGGAGTCGGACTCGCGCACGAAGGGTTACGTGCGCAAAAAATCGGCAAAACAAATCACGTTTATTGTATGGGACCCCACCGAAATATTTATTTTATTGTTTTTAGTATTTTTTGTTATTGTGGCTACATAAACACATCATCTGTGAAAAGTCCAATTGTCTAGCTATCATGGTTCGTGAGATACAGCCTGGTGACCGACAGACAGACAAACGGACAGTGGAGTCTTAGTAATAGGGTCCCGATTTACCCTTTGGGTACGGACCCCTAAAAATAAAACGAGTTAGATCAATCAAAAATGTTTTATAATGTTTGTTCAATAAACACGATCAACAACGAGAAATTAATGCAAACATGTGAAATCTGCAATTTAATACAGTAACTTTAACAATAGCGTTTGCGTTAAATCCGGTAGTTCTGATTTTTTGCAGGCTTGTTTATGATGTTGGCCCAATGAATAATCCAAGTTTGTGACTTCGAGCGCCGAACGCAAATATATATTGTTTTTTTAAGATTTGGGTGACTAGGACACAAAGGACTAGTTTTTGATAGTACCCTCTCAGGTTGTTTTTAAAGTAGACTCGATTTGCTACTATACGAGACTAGAATTGTCTCTGGAGACCTAATAGTTTCCGTGATAAAGTTTATATTTTTTTAAACTAGAATTAGTAGGGTAAGCAAGTGCAGTGTTTATGCGCGTTTGACTCAGGCGATGCCGCTTGGCATGATTGTTCCTTAGGTCAAACAAAGCTGATTTGGCCCGGTAGTCACGAGATCGTACTGTGCCTAGCCCACAAAAATATTTATTAAATATTTATCTATGCTATATTTCTCCCTGCTCTTAGGAACTAGGGCAAGTTATATATAACATCCCAAACTATTATACCCAAATTATCGTTTCCCATAAAAATGTTTGGCAAGATAACTTATCCCAATTTTACAGTTAGCGAAACCTTTATTTGGCAAGTTATTGTTTAGCAAATAATTACTTGGTCAAGTTTCATTAATTCATTATACCAAATATTCTTTAGTCAAATGTATCGTTAGGCATAACTTAATTTCACAAAACATTGCATGGCATACGATTTACATCTCAATAGATACTAGATAGTTTAAACTATAATATTTATTTTATTTTTTCTTTCATTGCGTGTATTTTTATTTTTGCTTTCAATTGAAGTATGTTATAACAACCTTGGTTATTTTCATCAATTTGGCATCATATTTATAATTAATCTTAATCTTACGCGAACGAATGGAATTTGATGAACCATGTGTTAACGACACCAATTATAGGATATTTAAGAGAAAATTTCTACCGCTTTATGTTGTTTTGTTTTCTTTATGGGAGAAATTGTCCTCCAAAGTACTAAAAAGTTACTAAATCTTCTAACTCCTATAGAAAGTGTTGCTCAAGCAACTTGCTCGTTAATGGCTTGTTGCTTGTTAATGCTAAAAAAAAATACGTGTCCATTATTTTAGACCACTCTATAATATATATCAAAATGAATCAAATCGGAGTCGGACAGTTGGGTACCCTTCCTTGTTAGAAAACTAGATAGGATACTAGTTAGGAACACCGAATTAAGTAAGGCGTGTAAAGTGTTTTAATCACTTAGACATGTTAAATACATACCCTACTTGATTCTGTTGTCCTGTCATCCTACCTAGGATCTTAAAATAATCACTTTTGGTTAGTGCAGTTACTAAACGCGGTTACACCTTTACTATTTAGAATTATGAATTAAGAGAGATGTGTCAGAATCGTAAAGGTGTCACCGCACTTAGTAAGAGTCTGACTCCACTAGCTAGAAACATTTTTTTAGGATCCACAAATACAGGCGGACTGCACCCTGACTGCTATATGTCTATGAATCTACTTTATAGTTTTTGGCGAACCGCGAGTTCGGGCCGAACCACTAATTAGTGAGAGATATCTTATATTGGTTAACCTAGTCTCAATCTATGCGCACGCAGGTGACCAAATTGGCAAGAGAAAACACGAAAGTAGTAGTCTGCACTTGCTTAATTTGCCTTTTCAAGCGGCTGAAAATCATTCGCAAGTCCAGCGTGATATCAGTAAGCTTACTCAATGTGAAGAGTTTGTATATGTACCTATTTGTATTCGGTCCAGAGTGGTGTTAGATAGAAACAAAGTACAAGCCATACGACGTGTTAAAATTAAGCGTAGGTTGAAAGCCTCAAAATTTTGCGTGAGAAGTTGATATAAATTATAGTGGTAAGGGCTACGGTGACGTAGTGTGCCAGAGCGCGGCGTTTGCCAGCGCGGAGACACATCGGCCTTATTGTACAGCCCAAAAAGTGTTAGATCGGTCGCCCACACAGTGACCCCGTGGTCTTGACATCTTTCTAATTAGTATAAAGTAAGAGAAGATTATGAAAACAATATATCTGGGAGCACGGTAGTGTCCCCGCCAAGACGAGCACAGCGCAAGGGCTCTACCTACCTTTTCTCGAAGCGCTTCAACGTTTTTTTGAACCCTCATAACTTGAGTTTGGATTATACCAGATAAACAAAATTCTCGAGATATAATGTCAATAGTGAACATAATAAGAATAGCATAACAAATTTCAACTGCGTAGCTCTCATACCACAAGAATTGTGAATACTTATATTATTTCCAATCAGCATCACGAGTTCATCCGACCCTTATAATAGGACAAAAAAAGTTTCCAAAATTTCATTCAATTTTTATTATTTGTGCATTAGGTTAACGTCATAGAAGACAAAAGAAATGGGGACGGGTTTTCTCGGTAAAAATGGAATAAGCTCGTAATCTGAGTAGAAATGATATAAAAAATAAAAACTCTTAACACAAAAAAATTTAATACTAATTTAAATAGACATGCACATTTGCCAAATTTTGGAAGTGACAATCTGAAATAACATTTTTTAGAATATAAGTTTTGCCATTAAAAACGTTTACTAAATAAGTTTTTATCTTAGTAAAATTTGACGAAGTAAAATTATAGCAAAGGATAATTTGACCACACAAATTAATTACGAAGTGTGCACTTGCCAAATATTCATTTAGGAAATTAAACTATTGCGATATGTTAATTGGGAAGTTATATTTGGCGAAAAGTATTTGGGCCAAACAAAAGTACAGCACTAATGAGTTTTTAAATATTGTATGGTATTCGTATTTGCTCAAACTCTTAATAAGTAATCAAAAACCCGAAATAAGTCAAGCAAAGCTATGGTGAATATATTTAGTTATTTACAGTACATATGGTGCTACTTTACCGCACTAGTGCGAAAATTAGTATATTACGTTACTATGTCGAACATTTAAAGGGCCATATGTACTGTAAAACGTTGTACGATACATGTGCGAATAGGTAATTCGCAACTGTGTCGATTTAAAACACTCCCTTCGGTCGTGTTTTAATTTATCGCTACTCGTTTCGAATTTCCTATTGGGAGCGTGCACGATGGCAGCGCCGCTTAGCGTTCGCAACTCCTGGGGAGCTGTCAAATAATGAGCTCAACAAAATAAAGATTCTTCCTTAAAAATGTTTACTATAATACAGTTACCAATGTGCGGAATCTTTTCGTTTTCAATGTGAAAATAGTCAGAATTATCGGTGTATTTTATATTATTCGGTTAATTTTCTTTGTCGGCTTTTATATTTTGATGGCCCACTTCATGATTGTCTTCCTGGGGATACGTATGATGCTTTCAAGTATATAAGTTTTGCCCTTCTTCACAGGTTTTAATCAACTCATTTTATGTTAAAACATGTGTTCTTTCGCTTATCACGTTTGTTGTGACAGACGACAGACAACTCTTCATGCCAAAAGAATGTTTCTGACGGGCTTTCAGTAACTGTCATTATAACTAATATTACAATTACCTAATGTTGGTACACTGTATTAGCAATACTATATTATTAACATCCAAGCAAAATTTTGCGTTGACATAGACTAGATAACATATTTAGCCGTTACGTTGGTAAGCCTGGAATAATACTATATGATATATAAAAGCCTAATTTCTAGCTGGATGATGAAAATATATTAAGTTATTACTGTTTCGTCCAGTATTATTGCAGTTTACCATTTATCAGCTATCGTGACCTATTTTTAACGTAAATATGATTTTAAAGCAAATAACGTGAACAAAATATGGGAATTGACAGAAACACACGTAGCATTTTTGCCATATTTGGCCACATCAGGCGCTGTGATCGTTCCGGCTTCCCCCACCACCCGCTTTGCACGCTTCCAATAGTATATACGTAATAGTACATTACGATACAAGTGCGAAAAATAGGAAATTCGAAACGAGTGGCGATAAATTAAAACGACCGAAGGGAGTGTTTAAAATCGACACGAGTTGCGAATTACCTATTCGCACATGTATCGTACAACGTTTTACAGTACATATGACCCTTTAAATTTTCGACATAGTAACGTAATATGCTAATTTTCGCACTAGTGCGGAAAAGTAGCACCATATGTACTGTAAATTGTGTAATAGTACAAGTGCGAAAAATAGGAAATTACCTATTTGCACATCTATCGTAAAATGTTTTAAGTACATATGGTCTTGTAAATTGTCGACATAGTTGCATAATGGGCTAAACGTAGCACTAGTGGGGTAAAATAGCACCAAATGCACTGTAAAAATATATTCCATAATGTCAATATCTACGGAGGAAAATGGGGACTACGTTTGTATGGAGAAGCGGTCGTCCACTGTCGTCTTAAACGCATATTTTAAAGACGTAAATAATGTAAAACATAATTTCAATGATTTTCATACATTTAAAAAGTCTATTTGTATGGGATGTTTTTACTAGCGGTGCGCGCGCCACATAATTTTAACTTTTTGGAACAGATAGTAGGTTTATCAGAAACTTTTGAATCTCACGGGAAATAGAATCAATTGACTTCTTCCAAAGAATAGATGCATGTAGTTAATTACACAATTTTTTCACTAATTCATGTGATATTATGGTGTGGTTTGCCTGTAATAATAATGAAAATGTCAATATAATTTTACCATTTCCTCTTCAAAAGTATTGTGTAGCGCAAATGGCGGTTTGCCTCGTGGTTGATAAAGCTGGTCTATAGATTTTAACTCTGAAGGTGCTTCAACAGTCCTGTCATAAAGTGCAAGCATTTCTTCTCTGCCATACCTGAAAAGATATTTTTAAAATCTATATCTTTTATGACCGCTCTGGCCTAGTGGGCAGTGACCATGCCTGTGAAGGCGATGGTCCCAGGTACGAATCCTGGTAATGGCATTTATTGATGAGCACGGATATTTGTTCCTGAGTCATGGGTGTTTTCTATCTTTAAATATTTATAAATATTTATTTATTATATATATTGTTGTCTAAGTACCCACAACAAAAGCCTTATTGAGCTTATATTTATATATTATTAAAATATCTGGTAGTACATTTTTGTTTAGGTTAGGGAAAGCTGTAAATGGCTAGGTATAAATTTAGAGAGAAAAACTAGAGTAAACAGACTAATAACAGGGAACCTACACCAGAGTGCAATAATAATGGTGAATAATATAAACAAACATAAGAAAGATTTTGTTAGCACTTGAAGTACTTTAGCTAACACTGTTACCAGCATTGTTTTATTACTAATTAACATATATTTTAACTTATAATTGTAGATGGTCCCTAAAAAGTGTGCATTACGAAATAATGAAGTTAATTTGCAATTTCTATTAAACTCTAGACATACAGCAGAGACTGCAATATGTAACTTCATAGTTGTAACAAGAACAGGGAAACAATTGACTTGGCCCTCATGATATCCTTGCAGCCTTGCATTAAGCTATATATTTGGACTTACCGAAGTTTTGCAAGATGTATTTTTTGCGTGGTATTTGCTGCGCAAAGTGGATTTCCCGGGACTGGTGAGGTAGCCTGGGCTGGTGCACCGCTGCCTGCCCCAGGAGTGGCGCCGTTCCCCGAGGCCAGCAGTGCGTTTTGACTGTTGGAGCCCTGAATGCTGGCATTACGTTCTCTTGCCAAATTGCGCAGCCACTCCGGTCCAAACTTGATGGGGTTATTGCGGTCGCCCATTGCTCTGGACGATCACTCAATTCAATACACGAAAAACTGAAAAAGCTGAAATAAAATATGATTTTAAATTAGTTTGTCTAAAATTAGCAGCACTGCTCTTATATTAACTATCAACACTTTAATAAATAGTTTATAATACCTAAAGTATTCATATTACAACAAACATTAAAGAAGAAAAATTGCAAACAAGGTAAACTTTACCTGGAAGGAATCAATACTTATACACTGCACTAACAGATTGGTGGATAATTTGTGTATAGCTTCTAAGAGTATAGCTAGCAGCCCTGATAGCAATTCTAGATAAATACAATACATATATCTTTATGACCTTGTTTGGAGCTTTTATATATTTGGTATCCTATGTGGGTACTTTTACTGTTACTTACTAATTAAATAAGTTTTTCTCAAAATTATAGCATGGCAGCTTGTAAACATTGTAAGTATTATTTATAAACAATAAAAAATACTAGTAATATATATTATACTTATATATAAAATTAAGTTGAATAGAATGGGCAAGAAATATAATAAACATATATCAAATACTAAAGCTGTAATGTTAAATTTCATCTAAGTCAGTCCACTTATCGATTTATATATTCTTTGTACTGATATATTAATAAAACATTTTAAAGTAAATACCAGGTAAAAGTGAATGATTTGTTGATAGGACCATGTTTGTTTTATACAAGTATATAACTAATGAATTAATTAGGTTTGGTTAGTTTTGCTGTATCTATTAAATTTAACTGTAATATTTCTATTTCACAATGCCTAATATTTATTTTGATTCACCCTCGCTTTGCTACATATATTCGCTATGCTTTTAAAGTAAAAATGTCCACTGGAAGCATACATAGCAATTACTAATACTAACAACCTGCTTTTATACCAATTTTGTAATAAAAACTATAAAGACAGATTAGAAGGTCAAATAGAAGTAATCACACATTCATGTTTGTATATTGATATAGAAAAAGATTAATTTTCTGATACTAAGATTTAACAACCAAAGGACATCAGTAACAATGATAATGTTCTAATTCTTCAACTAATAGTCTTTAATGGACTGTACAATCTACATACTTAAATTAGATAATTATTGATGCATGGTTTATAATAGTACTAACTGTCAATGGTACTCTTGAGATATCCATTTAATTTTTTTTTTTGTAACCAACATAGCTAACAACAAATTCCCAATATGACATAAACCAGACCATGACTAACAATAAGTTCCATTGCTTAAAAAAATAAAAACGAGTTACAAACATAGTAGTTGATGGTAAGTAGATTAACATGTCAGATGAAAAATTTGACTTGCTGATAATTATTATGTTCATTGTGCAAAAGGAACAAGATAGGCGAATTGTTTTTCAAGCTTGTTTTTGTTGGAAGTAAAAAATATGAATTAAAATTATATCAAGTTATTATGTATTGTATTTCCAACTAGATTAATTATATGTTGATCATATCTACAGTCAACAAGATCGAAATTACTAATCTGTTTTCATCTCATGTGGCTAGAAGATCAAAGATTAATTGACCACCCAATATTAACATAATCACAAATACATATTAATTATGGTAATTAGACCTGAGGCTATTACTGACACCACTAAAGTATCACCTTTTCGCTGATGCTGAATTTTTAATTACACCTGAGGAGCAGCTATTGTAAAACTAAAATCATTATTAGTTTACTCCACATGTTTAGGAGCTATTTCAATAATGAAGAATATTATGCTAATATTTTGAACTCAAACCAATTACTTTTCTGTGGGTACATAGTGTGAAATATTTTAAATTTGAGGTATATTTGAATCGTGTCGTTTTTTACTGGAAGCACTACAAGTCAAATCAAAACCATAAACCCAAAACAAAGACGTGCTATTGTGGTGTATTTTCAGACAATTTAAGTAATAATACCTATTACGCCAAATAAATAACCGACTAACATTCATACTCAGCTTATTTTTCATACGCGTGTTCAATATTTTTTGACAATGCACTATTTGTAGATCACAGGAGGTATAAATTATCATACGTAGGCACCTCGTGTATGTTCATTTCACCAGATTGAAACATACCTACCTAATCCAAGAGTCAAGGTAGTATGAAGACACAAAGTTAAAGCTGTATACGTATTAATGACACACTGGAGCAAATTCGCCATAAGTCAACAGGTTACATCTGATCAGATCAAAATAAGAACGATTCGAAATTAGATCATAATTACCTAAGAGCCCGAGTGATAATCAGACACACGCACAGCAACAGAGCAATATGGCCGCCCAAAATGAAGTGAAGTGGAGTAAAGAAAGAAGAACGCATGCGAGTACGAGATAGCGACAATGTAAAATGAAGTATTATCAGTGCTACCAACTTCCTTTTTACATCATATTTAATTCATCAGTTTTGTGCTATCTGTTGAGTCTGTTTTTTTATGGGGATTTATAAATCTGCCGATAATAACGCGTGCTATTTTTAGGGCTCCGAGGCCAAAATGGGAAAAAGCGCCAATTACATCCACCCTTCCCGATTTCGAGCCCGAAATCAGTTCCTGATAATCGTTTTCCGTTTCACGGAATATCAGCACATCGTTAACAATATTAGAAATGTAAAATAGTACATTTCGATGCTGGTGCGGAAAGTACGTCATTACTTCACGAGTACCGAGATATCTTGGCAAGACTCGAGACGAGTGAAGAATGACATTTCCGCCCGTGTATCGAGCGAAGTTTTTAATACAGTTGCAAAAAAATAAGAAACAATAACTATTTTTTTATGCATCTTCTATAAGACAGAAACAGATGTAAATATAAAACATGGTAGTATTATTTCCTCAGTATCGTTATTTACAATGATTTGTGTATCGTATATTTAAATTGTATAAAAGCAATGTCGAATGTTGCCTTTGGAAACTTAAAACGTGCTTTCAGTAAAAAAAAACGCCTCTTCTTTGACAAGTGTTTCGGCAGCAATTCCGTTCCATTCAGACAACTTGTTAAGAACGGTTTTTCAATATTCAATATTAAAAAGTAAACGTGTTATAATGATAAAGATGTAAGTAATAAGATATGAAATATGTATATTTTTATTATTATTACATTAACAGTAGGTTTTTATAGGAAATTGACATTAACACTCATCAATAAGTAGTTATGAATTGGAAATTGGAACAATAAAAAAGATTGGAAATTGTCTCTAATTGACAAAAATGTTCAATGTTTGATATTTATTACATATATAATTTTTTTACATTTCAAGTATTGTTAACGATGTCCTAATATCTGGTGAAACGGAAAAATATTCGTGCCTGGGGGCCTCCCGCGAAAACCGAAATTCGCAAATTGCGGGGATCTTTCTCTTTTACTCTCACTAGGACCAAATTAGAGTGACAAAGAAAAATGCCCACAATTGACTAACTTCGATTTTCGCGGTAGGCCCCCTGGGGCCAAAATCGAGTCTGGGGGCCTACCGCGTTTCACCAAATATCAGCACACCGTTAACTATATTTGAAACGTACAAAAATGGTTCGTACGGTTCATATGCAAAAATATTAAACATTGAACATTTTTGGCTACTAGCGACAAAGTATTTTTTACATTTAAAATATTGTTAACGATGTGCTGATATGCCGTGAAATGGAAAACGATTATCGATAAACGAATCGGGAAAAGTTATATTTTTCCCATTTTTGCTACGGAACCCTAAATATGGCATGAGTTATTATCGCCAGATTTATGAAGTCCCATAAAAAAGAACAAACTCAACAAATAGCACAAAACCAATGCATCAAACATGATGAAGAAGTTGGTAGCACTGATAATAAATACCTCATTTTTCATTGTGGCTGTCTCGTACTCGCGTACGTTCTTCTTTACTTTCTATGAGATTACATTAAGGACTCCTTTTTTTCTAATAAAAGAACAATAGACCAATTTTTGAAATCGATTCACATGATAGAGAATCATTATATCCTCGAAAAATCAACATTCGCGCATTACGTCGCGCATATTAGTTAGACAAAAAACCGATAGACAGCGATGTACACAATAGGGTTGTTTCCAATTTTTTGAAACGCTTGTATTACGTTCTATATTAGCTAAAAGTTGCCCTAAAATTCAACTTTTATACTAAATAGGTTTTAAATATGTTAAATTAACAAAATATATTTTGACAGATGCTTTCGCGCCCAAAACGCTCTTTGAAAATTGTGTGACGTCACAGTTTACGGTTTGACACATAAGTACATACGCACGTAGAAGATACGAACTGTCAACTGACATTTATCATTTGTTCTTTATCGCCTAACTGTCAAGAGTGTCAATCCGAGAGTTGTGAAGTCATCAAAATCTTCAAAGACGTTTCGAGTTTGGTCACGTGACGTGTGCCAAAAGATATTTTAAATTCAATATTTACAAAAATATGGTCATTACAGGTCCCCTCAAAGTAGTTTAACATGTTCTTATAATCCAAAAGAATTTATTGGGACACAATTTTGCCCTAAGATTTGTAGATGGAAACAACCCTATTAGTCTATACTATGCACTTCTGATTGATTTATAGTGATACGAAATAATTCTAAGTTTGTACGGAACCCTCGATGCGCGAGTAATACAGACTCGCACTTGGCCGGTTTTTAATTTTACATTTCGAATATTGAATTAAAAACTACGTGTTGATATTATCAACACATGTTGATAATGTTGATATTTGGTGAAACGACAAAATACTCCTGCTCTGGCCCGACATCGGGCCTGCTATCAGGCCTGATGATAAATTATGAATTTTTAATCGGATGATTGTTATCGTTATAGGATGTTACAAATGCATTTTCGTTAAATTATCATTTAATTGCTTAACATAATAAATAAAAAGTAGAAAAATTGCGCGCGAAATGCTAATGAATGAGCGAAACGCAATACCATTGGTCGAAACGTCACGTGACGTCACAGTTCAGACTAATATGTTGTTTTCATGTTGTTTTCTTCTACGTCGCACTGATTTTGAAAAAAATCTGCTATATAAATGTATTTTAGTCGCATTTTCTCAATTAAAAATGGTTATATCTCAAACATCGGTTATTGTCATGTCGACTATTTCTAGATAAACACTTGGCTGAGTTTCAATATTGTGATTATTTAAATTTGCACGTAAGTACTCAGCCAGTGATCGGTTATTTGGATTCTCCCTCGCGGGATATCAAGTAGAAAAGTTAATATAGATACGACAGTTTCCCAGGATACTGAACAAACCGTACAAAAATAAAACAATTTAAATTATCTCTAAGGAATTTTTTACTCTTACATGGCAACCAGTTGAGACAAAAACTTTTATACTTTTCCTAATCTCAACATTTTATTTAAAGCAAAATATATTATAACCTCCACAAAGTATTAGCTTATATATCTGTCATGATGGAAAAAATACTTCAAAATCTTGACATTGGCATCTCATTATTTTCTCTAGATTTCAGTTCTAATTATTTTTGGTGAGCAATAAAACCATTTGACATTGTGGACATTGTTTTTCTCAAACTACCTCTCAGTTGAAAGAAGTGTAATTCACTTTTTGATAACGAATTCATTTATTCAAACAATTAACCCGTAGTAACCATATATTAGCTGATAGACACGCGTACTTACTCGCCGAAATTTTATCCAAACGGTACAAAATGTGCCGCTTTGGAGGCAGCAAATGAGCTGTCAATGTAAACACTTGTGCTCATTTGTTCGATTTAGACAAAAGAACGGTGAGTAAGTACTCGTCTATCAGCTACTTAGATGTTTTAAAGTGTAATAAAATAAACACATTGTTTTTTTTTTGCCTTTCCTAACAACATAAAGCCCGGATTCCCGAGGCATATCCATACTAACATAATGATTGAGGTCGTTCACCCCATGTCGAATCCAAAAAACCGATCACTGGTACTCACAATACTTACATACAACACGTCGATCAAAAGTTTTATCGCCAGCTCCAGCTACATACTAGTTTGCAGTTAGTAACACTACCTACATTACGGATGTTTTTGCATTATTAGGATATATGTCTATCACCAGTAAAACTTCAGTTAACTTATTCTTAATAATTACAATTCCGAAACAATACATCCAAGTATTTTCCTCTCCTCCCAATATCCGTTTCACCCAGGTTTATGGTACGTTTCGCTTTTTATTTTATTTTCGCATTCCCGCCCATTTCCCGTCAATAGGCAGACTTGCCAACAGTGCCAACTTCAGAGCTAATCAGCCAAACAAATTCTCTTTTTAAAAGACCTTTTAAATAAAAACATTGAAAAAATACTGAAGCACACCCAACTTGTTAATAGAAAAATGCAAAAATTCAAATTTTCTATGGGAAGTTGTTATGTAGCACAATCGGATTAAGACCAACCTCGAAATCTCTAGAACAGTCATGAAATTTGGTATGTATATAAATTAAAGGCCCCTTTTTCATGCCCACACCATTTGACATTTGGGAACCTGGAGAAATCGCAGCCATCTTCGAAAATCCAGGAGAAATTCGCGTTTTACTCTAAATCTACATTCTTTATGAAAATATAGTGTAAGGCAACATTAAAGCTTATCTTAATCTTTGCGGAAAAAATACATCTTGTTATAGAAAATACTTGCTGAATCAAAGTTTAACGCTTAAACACTTCCAGGGGACATTCTCTTAATACGAAACTCGGAGGAATATGAATACTTTTAACTATACATTTGTACGTGATCTACCCCAATATTAACATTTTACTCCACTGCGCCTTAACCAGAAAGTAGGGTTATGGGTTTAAGTACTGATGATTCAGTACACCCTGTAGCTTAGGGTACGGGACGGATTTTTTTAAATGACGTCTCGGTAAATTCTTCTTACCCTTCACAACTTGTTTACACTTGTGTTATTACAGAAAAATTAAACCAACCGCCTTGAGAGGACTCCGAATATTAAATCATATTCTTTCTTCTAGCGCCTAAACTATTTAGCGGATTTCAATAAAATAGACATCAGTAGATCCATAATTAGTACACGAGTGCTACGCAATACAAAGTTACTAAAATTAACGGAGGAAAACTTTTTAGGGCTAAATAATGTGTTTGCAAAAACAGATTTTAGGTCTTAAATGGGGTTCAAACAATAATGACAGTAATCAAATTTATCACCTACAATGTCTGGGATCCCGGTATGCGTGTCTTAAAATTTGAGCTTCGGGGACCATGGGAATAAGACGGCATGGGAAAAAGTATGCGACTTATTCGTTTTTGCGGTCGGTGGCGCTCCTATCGGTAACGGTAGGTATATTTGCTGAAACCGATTTAGATGAAATTTTGTGTGTATATTTCAGTGGGTTCCTGGATGGTTTCGAAACACCATTGAACCCGGTTGGTGGCGCTGCTATTGGTATATTTTTGATTATTGAAACATCTTAAACGACCTAAAGACTAGATATTGATTTAGTTATAGATCACGAGCCATGGAACGGATTTCCATGACTAATCAAAATACCACCATGGAAAAATCGTATAGTGGTTAACGGCTATGTATGATGAACCCTCGTGGATGTCAGCTGCCGCTCCGTTGGTGGGTTGAGGAAATGCAGCCACCGCAACACGTACAAAAAAAAAATACTCGTTTGATTTTCAGGTGCTCTTGTTACTTAGAAAAATCGTCAATCGGTTTTATCGCGGTGGTAAGAACGTCAGGTGGTCGCATGAACATGTAAATGTAAAGAATAACCTTTTTATGATAGTAATAACAAAAAAAAACATGAAACTTTGCATGTAGCATTAAAATAAACGGATTACGCAGTTTACACATTACGCATACTTTACGGACATAAAGTCGTAAGGCGCGTATTTTTTAATGTTCATGTGAATAGCTGACGGTCTTTCCACCGCGAATCAACCAGCTGACGGTTTTTTTTTACTTAGAACAGCATCTAAACTAGGTATTATCTGACACAATTGCAATCGGGAGATAAACATTATTTTAAGCTTTTCATTGGGATGGGTTTTTGAAGGCGGTTCTCTTTTTTTTAAAGATATGAAATGAAGTGTTTTGGTTTTGTTTCTATTTTGACGTAAATGTTTATTTCTATCAGTCTGTACGTCCGTCCGCGGTTTTGCTCCGTGTTCGTTAGTTCTAGGAAGCTACAATTTGACATGTACACATAAATCATGCATGGCGACAGGACGGTAAAATACTCGTAAATAAAATAGAAGAAAATTTCTTTTAGGGTACCTCCTATACAGAATATTTTTTTAAACAATTTTTGTGCTTTAACCCAATAGTGTGGGGTATCGTTGGATAGGTCTTTTAAAACGAAAACGGGGCTCGAACGATCATTTTTTATAAAGGAAATAATCGCTACGAATGAAAGAAAATATGCGAAAAGAAGGTTTTGAACCACGGGTCCAAAAAATAAGAAAAATATCTTGACACAAATGTTTAATAAGTACGTTCAATGAAACCGATAGCGAACATGATCAGGCCAGCCGTTTTTTAGGGTTCCGTAGCCAAATGGCATAAAACGGAACCCTTATAGTTTCGCCATGTCCGTCTGTCTGTCTGTCTGTCTGTCTGTCTGTCCGAGGCTTTGCTCCGTGGTTGTTAGTGCTAGAAAGCTGAAATTTGGCATGGATATATAAATCAATAAAGCCGACAAAGTCGTACAATAAAATCTAAAAATTTAATTTTTCTTAGGGTACCTCCCCTACACGTAAAGTGGGGGTGAATTTTTTTTTTTCGCTTCAACCCTAGAGTGTGGGGTATCGTTGGAAAGGTCTTTCAAAACTAATAGGGGTTTTCAAGAAACATTTTTTGATAAAGTGAATATATTCGGAGATAATCGCTCCGAAAGAAAAAAAAATGTGTCCCCCCCCCTCTAACTTTTGAACCATAGGTCCAAAAAATATGAAAAAAATCGTGAAAGTAGAGCTTAAGAAAGACATTAAATGAAAACTATAGCGGATACGATCAGTTTAGCTGTTTTTGAGTTATCGCAAAAAGTTTTCCCTTCATAGTAAAAAGACTTACTTTAATTAGGTACTGATTATGCAAATTTGCCTATTTGTTTAACTCGGGTGAAAGGTACCGTTTCATCCCTTGGTTAACAATTTACTATACTTTAAGCTCCAGTTTAGCTTATTGTGACGGAAGAGTAACTACGGAACCCTACACTGAGCGTGGTCCGACATGCTCTTGGCCGGTTATTTATTATTGCCATAAAGTCTTCTATTAGTAAAAAGACGTAGGTACAAAGCGCTGCGAAGGTACTACCTTATGGTTATAATGTACATGATACTTACTAATAGCCCTCGTTTAGCGTTCTCTGACAGAATGGTAACTACGAAACCCTACACTGAGCATGGGCCTACACGCTCTGCGCTGATTTTTTAAATTCCTCTGCACGCTTAGACCCACAGAGTAGGAGTACTAGTTTATTAATTCGTGCTTAAACCCCTGAACCAATTTAGTTAAAATTTAGTATTTGGTGATAGTTTGAATACCGGGAAGAGCATAGCATAGTTTGTATTCCAAAAATAATACCTTAAGGGTGGGAAAGGGAGGAATAGCAATTTACTGGCTCCCGGTCCTATGCAACATCGCACCTCCCAGACTGAGAAGAGAAGATGCACTTGAAAGGGTAACCCAGAAACATAACGAGAGTGGACCTCCCCGGCCCCCAAGATTTCCTTAACCCCAGTAAGTAATCACCGACTCAAATCACCTCACCCACCACGTAGGTAAGCTCTAAGGCCGTAATTGAACCCGGCCTCAGTATTAAAGATAAACCGGCCAAGAGCATGTCGGGCCTCGCTCAGTGTAGGGTTCCGTAGTTACTCTTCCGTCACAATAAGCTAAACTGGAGCTTAAAGTATAGTAAATTGTTAACCAAGGGATGAAACGGTACCTTTCACGCGAGTTAAACAAATAGGCAAATTTGCATAATCAGTACCTAATTAGGTAAAGTTAGTCTTTTTACTATGAAGGGGGAACTTTTTGCGATAACTCAAAAACAGCTAAACTGATCATGTCCGCTATAGTTTTCATTTAATATCTTTCTTAAGCTCTACTTCTACAATTTTTTTCATAATTTTTGGACCTATGGTTCAAAAGTTAGAGGGGGGGGATACATTTTTTTTTTCTTTCGGAGCGATTATCTTCGAATATATTCACTTTATCAAAAAATGTTTGTTGAAGACCCCTATTAGTTTTGAAAGACCTTTCCAACGATACCTCACACTGTAGGGTTGAAGCAAAAAAAAAATCACCCCCACTTTACGTGTAGGGGAGGTACCCTCAAAAAAAATATTTTTTTAGATTTTATTGTACGACTTTGTCGGCTTTATTGATTTATATATCCACGCCGAATTTCAGCTTTCTAGCACTAACGACCACGGAGCAAAGCCTCGGACAGACAGACAGACAGACAGACAGACGGACATGGCGAAACTATAAGGGTTCCTAGTTGACCACGGAACCCTAAAAAACGGACTTCTGACTGACAGTCAAAGACGGATCGATCTATTACTATAGCTATGTATATACACCGTGTTTTTATTGAATTGTGTTAACTCCGGGGTTTCGGTAAGTACGTTTAAGGAAACTAAATGGCATAGTTAATTTTCAAAAAAAAAATTTTTTTTTGTTTTTTTTTGTTTTTTTTTATTTTTATAAAAAGTAACTAAATGTTGCATATAGCGTTGTTGTAACACGGGCATTACATTTAACTCAACCAAACAATTGAAAACTGTGACATATCAATGTCATTTCTAACATCGATCGTCCGAGATAGTACGTACGTTTAGTAGCAAATGTATGAACTCGCACTAAACACTAACTAATAAGTAAACAGGTCCTAAAGCAAGTGTACACGCTCGTAAGGGCCTTATAATATAAAAATTTATGATTGATTATCTCCGAAATGGAGTTAGTTAGAATATCGGTATCTTTGAGAAAGTTACTTAATTTAAGCTCAGGAATGCACCCTCGAAATTAACGCAAATCAAAAAAAACACGGTGTATATCTCATCCGGTGTGAAAGTAAAGGGGCGGATAGGGTTCTGCCGTACTGCACACTTTAAACATATTTATGGCTGGATCAACTTGTAGCGCTGAATCGCAGACTGTCCAACACGTAGTACAGGAGTGCCCCCTCAGAGCCTACCCTGGAAGCCCCGAAGACCTGTTCTCACTCACTCCTGAAGCAGCTTAATTGCTGAGAACCTTGGACGTCAATTTGTGACATCCAAGTCATAACCATTGGCATAATATCTAAGGACGGGCCTTACAGACAATAAAAATGGGGCAAGCACAGCAGCGGTGTCTCTGCAGGGGAGGATGTGTATGTGCCGTCGGGTTTCCGCAGGGAGCCCAGTTGTGATGTGGACTTGTGCGCTAAGGTTTTTCTTAGCCGTAATAATTAATAATACCGTATTTTATCCACGCGTGCGCATACGCCGCATAGTAAGCTGAGAGCGCAGTCTTTAAAGTTGTTGTTTTTCGAAGTGTAGCTAGCAAATATGTAAATCGGGAAAGTTTTGTTTTAATACGTAGAACGTGTTCCTTCCAATTCATGTATTTATCTATTGTTATACCTAATAGAATAAAATTATTTACTTCGTCTATTGCGACATCTTTAATTTATAAACGTAGATCAAGTGAGCGCTTTTGATGTGGATGGAATTGGATTAGTTTAGTTTTCTTTAAAGCTGTTTACTACGGCTTCTTAAATGAATAATTAGATTGTGGTCACTAAGCCAGTCAATTAGAAAATTTAATGTGTGTTCAAGTGTATCATTATGTATAACGTTTGTGCTGAAATTAAATAAAAGGGAGATATCATCTGCAAATAGTATACTTTTAACTGTTATTAGGTACCTTTAATTTCTCTTTTTGCCAAGTGGATCGATTCGTATTCATTGGTGTTCTTGTTGTAGTATTCAATTACTACCTTTTGGGTGCGATGAGTTAGGTAGGACCGGAACCAATCGTTGACGACGCCTCTGATTCCCAGTCCGTACATTTTATTTAAAAGGATGTTATGGGATACTCGATCGTAAGCTTTGCTTAGATCGAGTAGTAGGCCTATTGCATGTTGTTTAGATTGCATAATATTGAGGATTTCGTTAGTATATTTGAAAACAGCTAGGGTTGTGGATCGCTTTTTCCTAAATCCGTACTGGCTATCATCTAATAATTGATGTTTCTCGAAGAATTTACAGATCCGGTTACGCATTATCTTTTCACAAACTTTTGATATCGCCGGCAGGAGTTTGTCAGGGAAGATGCCCTGGTCAAACGATTGGTTTATTAATAGGTATGTATAAAGGTCGGGTTAGCTCCTTGGCACAAGCTTTTAATAAGGTTGGAGGTATTTCGTCCACGCCATTACTATGTTTACTTTTGAGACCTTGTATAGTTTTATATACTTCATATTCGTTGACTGGTTGTAGATACATTGAGTGGGCAAGCGTCGCGTCGCGTGTACCGGCCGTCCGCGCGGCCGCTGACTGTGTCCACCTGGCGTTGGCGACATGGTGTTTTTATAGACACTAGCAAAGTACTTAGTTGTTGAATGTTTGAGCTAATGCACTTGGTAATTCCATGATTGTGTTTTGTGTCTTGTCTTTTAGTTGAATATTTTTTATTTTCTTTACCTTACTATGAACTTCATTTATTATTTTCCAGGCGGTTTTTGTTTTATTTTTTGATTTTCGCATTTTCTTAGCATAATGTAGCTTTTTTGACAAATTTACACTTTTTTTCAATAGTTTACTGTATAGTTTGTAGTGTGTTTTTGGTATCGAATTATCTTTTTTTAAATTTTGTACGTGTATTTTTAGTAGTCTCTTATGAGCGCATGACTTTTTGTGTTTCCAAAACGTTCCGCTTGGCGCACTGTTTCTAAATCCATACAAAATCGAATTTTGTATGGATTATATATTATGTCATGTCATGAAGTCGATGTCGAGTTTATAATTTTGTATGAGGTTTTAAATTTTACATTAACAGTAGGTTTAAATAAATGAGAACAAGTAAAACTACTCCTTATTCCTTAAATCTCGTATATTTTAATACTGTAACAAAACAACCATTATAATCTAAAATCGGTAATTCATACCAATGATCTTAGGAATGATTTCCTTTACAGATAACTATTAGGTATACATTTGACATGTATCAAAATGAGTCTACAATACACAAAAATAAATTGCCAATATGCTTTAAATTTTCTAAAGTAATAATAAAAGTTAACTCAATGATAAACTTAAAGAAAAAATAAAACAGCATGATGGGAAAACAGATGTTTAGGTGCCTATGCTTCCGACAATACACATACAAGATTACATCTTCTCATTTACCTATACCTACACAGGAAACATTACCACGGACTGTTGATTTAATCTATTTTCATTAGTCGTTAGCGAACATTAACATATGCGCGAAGAACGATACAAAATTGCTATTAAGTACAGTTAGATTGTTAATTATTATACCAGACTCATAAGAATGGCAAAAAACCGGGATAACGCCAGGAAGATGATGATTATACAAACTCATAAGAAATTAATTTTAATTTTGATTTGACAGGGGATGATAATAAAAGGTTGGAAATATCTAATAGTTAGCATTCAAAATAATGATAAAGTCGTGTAGGTACCTATAATAAATTACAAAATTTGTTACTACTCACTTGGGATGGACACACAGCTGCAAAAGTATGAATGGAATTCATTCAAAAAGTGATTATGCACATTTGTAGCTCGCTGTACGTAATAAACCTAATTACTTTCTCTACCAGAAATAGGATATAAATATAAGACCTGGCGCGCGATACTAATCTAATATAAAATATACAAATGTAGAAATAATTGTCAATGTTTTCATAGACATTCGGCACTTGCTCTTGTGAATCAATCTGTATCATCTGTATGTCAGAAAGGCTACGCACTAAAATCACCATAAAAGACTGCCTCGGTAGGATATAAAGTACAATTTATTTACACACAACCTACAGGGACAGCAAAACACTGTTTATCACCAACATCCTAGTGCTACTTTTACGAGTGCCGGTCTGAGATATATATAATTTATACCATTGTGAGGGATCTTTCGGTACTGATTAAGGTGGTGTAAAATCGCTTAAACTACCTATTTATTTTGATTCAGTGGTCTGATCTTGACAATAATTGATAACTGAGGACCTAGAAGGCCGCATAATGTCATAACATTTATATCTGACGATTCGAAAGGCTCCTTAATAGGATTCCGTAGTCAAAATTGCAAAAAAATGGCCGCCATCTTGAAGTTCTTTATTTCTGCCTGATCATGATGAAAATGTATGTATGAAAATTAGAAAGGCCCCTTAATATAAATCCGTCACCGAAATTATAAAAAAACGGCAGCCACCTTGTATTTCCACATGTTTTATTCATTCGCGGCAAAAATGAAATAGCTGCTCTATGAATCCACTTTATATAGTTTTTGGCGAACCGGGAGCTCTCAGTTCGGGGCGAACTAGTCTAAATAATTTCTAAAAAGCTTTCGTAAAAAAATACAATTGTCATTAGTTAAAATATTTTTCATGCTCAATAGGTACTTTAGCATCGAAATTCACACAATGGTACAAGATGTTTAAGCCACTTATTTCTGCCGAGGTAGTTGCTCACTGCGTTCGAGCGCCAATAGTCCGAAACTAAAATGGTGCCTTTGATCTGAGTTAAACCCTCTTCTATTCATTTTGAGTAAGTACGATATACGATGCACGATAACCACAAACAAGGCCAAGCATAAGCTTCAGTAGTATATCTTGAGGGTGCTTTCAATTTACAATATTGGTATCGTTATTTATGGAACGGGGAGTTATAATTTTCTACACACTTTTTAGAACAACAACGAACCACTTTCAGAGCATGAGAAATGAAAATAATATGGCAATCACATGAGTAGAGCCGGAGTAACTAACAACTTTCAGACCGGTCCTCGTATTTTTGATAATGTGAATAGTAACAAGACATGCCTATTTGGAGTAGGTATAGTCACGTCTGGAAATATCGATACGAGCAAAGTCTCAAAAACATGTATACACGACCTTATTGGCCATTAAGGTGTACACAAATTTTTGGCACTTTTTCGTCCGTATCTATATTTTCAGACGTGACCGTATCAACCTGTTAAAACTTATGCCGGTTATAAACGGTACATGTGCTTAAATCTGCTGATTATTAGGAACATGTCAATAATATTCTGAAATTAAATATATTTTATCAAACTAATAATAAATACAAGTATAAACTACATTTGACCCTACCACTTTAAAAAATACAATATTGCCCAGTGGCAAGCGCGAGTCAAACTCGGACTTCGAGTGTTCCGTACGTATTGAATCTATCTCTTATCAAAATGTTATCTAGCTTTGTGCTCCGTTGTAGGCGTACGTCGATTATTTAGAAGTGGCCTATTAGGCAGACTCGCACCATAAGAGTTAAATACTTAAGTTAAAACGTTAAACGGCGAGAGATATTCTCTAAAGTGTACTACAGTAGATGGCGTATGATTCTGGACTTATTTCAACGGAATTAAGGTCAATGTGGTGAAGACTGTCTACAAGCTCTTACGTCACTTTAACTCTTGCGTTTTTACACATACTCTACTTACAGAAGGTTGGTAGAACAGAAGCTCGTGCCTGGTTCGTATAAAAATACGAGAATTCTTGCCCTATGTATGATGGTCTTCCTAATGCCGGATTTAGAGGTCTGGAGGCATCGGGAAATAAAGGAGTAGAGGCCCCAAGGCCCCAAATTATTTTTCAAATAAAATGGTACATTTTCCGAAGTCTCTATTGTGGGGGCCCCTCTTTTGAGGCGGCCCCGGGGCTGTAGCCTCGGTTGCCCTCCCCTAAATCCGGCCCTGGGTCTTAATAATATCTAATGTTACTGGTAGTTTCAACACCATCTTAGATATTAGCTTGGTAAGCTATTATTTAAATGCTTTCAATCGCCTTATAAATCTCTAGTTTGGAAAGCACTCATTGTACTCTAATGAAAATGCATTCACACTATCACAAAATACTTTGAATTATGATTTTTAATCTAATAGCAATATCTAATTATATTTTGCACAATTTGGATCATCTAAAAAGGCAATTCAGTGGTATCATCACCTACTTGTTTTTATCTACATCCGAAAATATATATTTTGCTTGTTAAAGCAAGTTTAATAATGGGTTATCATTAACCTAAATGTATCACATTTCATTAATGCACTAGAAAATTCTCACACGTTCATATAAAGTTATCTACAGTTGTTTTAAACCTACATGGCTACAGAGATTCGGGGCTAAGGAATAATACTTCATGTAAACACAAGACTCCGTGCCATACTTACAGCGACACTACGTAACTGACCATTGGGAATCCTTTATTGTTGCAGTAAGGACTACTAAACGATCGGTTATCTGTGTCAACCATGGTACTCCGTAGTCCAGCGAAACTCGGGCAGTGTGGTCAAATGCACTAATACGGTCTTAACACGTTCCCTGTCCGGGTGCCTCCAATGTGGGCTCATGAAGCTTTTTTGTGGGTTCACAACTTAAAAGTTAAAGCACACTTGGACGTGTGACTTTACATATTATGTTATATGAAGACAGTGAACGTGTTAATAGTAATTTGTGCAACAAGAGAGGAAAGTTGTTTTTTCTTGCGAGTGTTTTTGATTCCCTCGCTATGCTCAAGATTCTAACTTAGAATCTTTCGCTTACTCAGGACTTAAAAACACGAGATGTAAAATAACTTTGCTCTCGTGTGACACATACAACTTTTCACCTCAGTAGTGAGAACATATTAAAGGTTAAAAAAATTCAACATCAAGTAAAGTTAACCACACCTGTAAAATTCATGAATGAAAGGCATCATCATAATGACGAAAGCTTCTAGAAATATTCCTGTATGTATGGCCTTCACTAAATTAATAATAATAAAAAGCTACTTTGTCTCACTCCCTGGAGTGACGAAAATCGCTCTTTCCTCACTCCCTGGATTGGCGAAAGTCGCACTTACCTCACTCCCTGGAGTGACGAAAGTAGGCTTGTTCGAGATGCTGAGGTGAAAAATATCTCAATACTTCCATATATTATGGATCTAGAGACCATTGTGTTCAGTCCTGCATTCGATTGTTTTTTACCTTGTCTCTACAAGAAGGATGTTTAATAATTATATTTATCAAAAAATACATTTGCGAATTGTATAAACTCCTATCGCCAATTACATTATATCAAGAAGGTCGGGCTCTTTTAACAACCCTCCGGTGCTTGACAACTTTCATTTCCTAGGATTACTAGGTAACGTTATATTTTAATCATGTTCCCTATGTCGCTTTGTTTTGCGTGAACAGACATCTGCTTTCGAATAGAGTCAGACTAAGCTAACGCGGCAGCGATTTTGATAGCACAGACTGTGCAAGTGTTACTTTAAACGCCGTAATTTCATAGAAGTTTGACATTTAAAATAACCCTTGCACAGTCTGTACTATACTATTTAAATCGCTGCCCAATTAGCTTGGTCTGACTCTACTCGTATTTTTACTTGCTAAGACTGCGATTATAAAACTATAGTTATGAAACTAAAAGCAAAAAGTGATTCAAATGGTCCTTATCCAACTACATTTTATACATACAAATACTTCTACTTCTCGATTGTGGGACCGAGTAAGTTTTATATAATATACTTCCTAATTAGAATATTAATCTCAACCGTTGATAATTTCTAAAATGCTAACATAGGAACCAGTTAAAAATCCGAGGATGCCAAATGAAACCAAAAACATATTTTTCCACAGAACCCACTTGCAAAAGCCAAGTCCATTAGGTCTATCCCAAAAAGTGACGGTTTCGATAACAGCCGGAAATATTAGACCAAGGAAAGATAGGCATACCGCACCAACAAGTGATATGAAAGGTGATAATTTAGGAATGGCAATAGCAATGCCTAGTGTCATAAGTACAATCCCTATTCTTATACTGTACTCGGCGAGGTTTTTCCTGGCGCCAAACAGATGGCGAACGTTCTTCCAGATGATTTCCATAGGCACGTAAAACTGCAGACTGTATGTAAAGAAAATAGCTACGGCGATCATCAGTTTCACGCTCTGGCCCAATCTGGAAAGATAACAAACATAATATGATAAGGTGCCATAGGTTCAGAAAACAGAGTTTTGAAAGATCGTACCGCTTTTTTAGATCTAAATTCGGTTGTCAAAAATGTGATTTCATCGATTCGAATCCTGATTTATTGACTTTCGCTCGATTGAAATAAAATCAATAGATAACATAGGTCTAAAACGCACTTTAAAAAAATGTAACAAGTTATGCGCAAAAGTTAAAAATCATTGAACAATAATTACTACGTATAGAACCGGCACAGAGAAACAGTATTTTGCGCCATGAGTTATTGATGTCTTGGCAACAAACCGTGGAAGCAGAGCGTAAATCTCGCGCCCTAAACGTATAGGCGCCATGAAAATCACGGTGCTTACGTTTTAGTCGCGTGGTACTGCTTGCGATTGCGACAATTTGATTGTTTGGTATGGATTCTCTATAGTAATAATAACTCGATGCTAAAAATATATAAATTGCTGGTAAACATACGCAATTTTATTTTGGAGGGAACTCGTCGATTACTTTTTTAAATCGTACAACAAATTAATAAAATATAAGAACATGATATCCGCTCACGCTTACGCTCAGTGAGAGTGTGAGAAGAATATGAACCTATTAGTAGTTAACATCTAAGAGTATGTAAAAGAATCAAGTAAAGCTAACTTTTCACACACTTTGCAATGAGAAAGACCTTAATGGTGAAGTCAATTTTCTATGATAATCTGACGTTTATTATGGCACTGTCAAGTCAAACTCGATGTAGACTTGCTAAGTGCAAGTAAAATCACTGTTTTGTAAATTATTTTGGATATAATTAATGGTTGTTATTGAGATTCAAGATGACGAAGACGTTTCGAGAATATTTTTTTGTGTTCGCTCATTAATGTTGTTTAAAGTGTAATATTGATAGCTTATAATGCAGTGAACTATCGTGGAAATGTGCAGCTAATGAAAAACTAATCTTGAAACGCGTTTAACCATGTTTTAATCAACACCCGGTCATCCATCGTGGCTTTTAGTAAAGTCCAGCTATCTCTTTACTAAAAGCAACTACCGAACAACGCCATGCTCTAGGAGCACACTTTAAAAGTTACTAGTGAACAACGAACTTGACATTGACAAAATCATCATAGATTTGATGGAGGCCATATTTTAAAAGAAAGATATAATTAATACTTACAATTCATGCTGAGGAAGATTAAGCGTGATGCTTCCTTGAGTCTCGGGTCCATATTTCAGATATCCGAAAAATCCAGTGGTAGCATACAGAGACACGACAAAGAACATGCCAATGTTTAGCACGCCGGGACAGCCGATGAAGTGAGTGGGAGTTTTCATGTTGTTTTCCAGAGGCATCACGACACCGATGCCCTCTAGTGCGAAAATAGCGGTACCAAAGAATGTCGGTAGCTTGTCGAATCCAGCGAAATTTTCGCGTACACTGGTTTCTGGCATTTCTTGAAACAGGTAATAAAATGTGATACCCATTCCACAGCCAACCAATAAGTTCGCAATCATAGAAAACGGAGCCAAGTACTTTAGATTTCTGATCAGATTGATAAGAATTAGAAAAGGTAGAGTCGCAAGCATGTAGAGTCGTACATCCATATCATGCCATTCTGTGTCCTTTGCATAAAAATCGGCTACTTGCTTTACATTCGTTGCCACAAATACTATGTATACGCAGCAACATCCTAATAAGTCCACCACAAGGAACCAATTCACCATGGCTCTGAAAAATAAAAAACAAATACCTATTTAATAAAATGTAAAATCACAATTTTTTTGTATTCGGTTCTACTATTTGAATTAGTATTGAGCAAAGTTACATTGATTTTATACAATATGTTAAACGTTGAAAGTTACATACGATACGATCATCTCGTTCTGTAATTACCTTTTTATGTCTATAGAATACATGGTTTGGCTACAATTCTAGCCGTAAATAAATAAAACTAGGTCATAGAGGTAGGTACAATAAAATAGAGATGCTCTAATGGAACTTTCAGTAGGAGTAGCAGAGAAAGTAGACATTATTGTTGGTCCTTGTCATAGTCTCACTTTTCCTTTCTGCCTACTTCTAAAACGTCCCAAGTGACGTAGATGTTGTTTGTTGCCCACCGTTTTTATGGTGGGTAATATGAACCCGACCCAATTACCTAAGTTGTTTTTAGTATGTTGTTAGAAATGTAAAAGAACGTATTTTTGATTTTGTCGCATTGCGTAAGTTCTGTCCCTCACACAGGCAACCGCGTATGGCACGTGTATTATAATATAAGTAGTACTAGATTTATGAACTAGTTATCGTTGTTACTTGTAGCCTAAGCGCGCACCACGATTTTAATTTCTGCGATACGATTTTAGAATCGCGTTGTAATATGTCCCAGAAAATTCACTGCGCACACGCGATGAAAAAGTCGACGATTTGTTCATTCTCAACATAGGTTTCGTACGAGTCACAGTCGCTTGTCTTGCCTTATCCTTCGGAGGAGTAGAAAAAAGAAAAAAATAAATTATAAATATTGGACTCATCCTTTTACAGCTGAAAGAACTCAAAGGTTTTTTTAAAATCCGAAATACATTGATTTTCGCCTATATCCCATAAAAATCTTCTATTATAGAATGTAGATTCAAACGTTTGGAAAATTACTGAAAATTGTTGGAAATAATATTGAATATAAAAATACAAGATGTCGGAATTTATTATCGCAGTGCGCGTGCGGCCATACAACTCCGTATTCTGCAATTCACTTTTGCGACAATCGCGTCGTGAGCAGTCGCGGCAAAATGTGAAAAATCACAATTTTAAAATCGGTGCGATTTTTTCTCGTATATGCACGCACCGCGCACTGATATATAAACACATACATTGCATTTATGTGGCATAATCATCGCACGGCAAAAAATCGTAGTGGGCGCTTGACCTTACTTTTACCTTCAACCGTCATCAAATTTTTAACTAATTACGATCTTAAATGAGGTTTTAGCGGCGCAAGGAGCTTCATATGTATAGGTTGAATAAGAAAGGGATTTAATATCTATACTTAGGTTAACTAGACTGTTCGACAGACACGACATGAAATCCTGATTTATATGAACTGTCTTGATAATATTGATATGGTATATTAAGTACACGAGTATAACCTACTTCGCTAGTCTCGAAAACTTGTGTGCCGCCGGAGGGCCGGCCAAGAAAGCCGCCTCAGCCGTCTCGGCGAAGCCGAGCGATGGCTTCTGCATCCTGTGGCACAGCTCATGCGCGGTCTTCACCAGCACGTGCACGCAGTACGTGCAGATGCCTCCCACGAGGAACGTGGCGAACAGCCCGACGTACAGGCCGGCGTGCAAAAACGCCATGGGCATAGCTAAAATTCCGCTTCCAAGCGACCCTTTCAGTAAATGAATAAGTGTATCCAGATCTCTGAAAATGAAAAATAACAATTCAATTACCTTCTTATTCATAAAACTAAGCAATTTTTTCTTTTTTTTTGTTCTGATAAACTCAAATCGCATAGTGACGGATAGTGACAAACGATTATCAGCAGCTGGGAGATAAGGGGTGAACTTCGAAACTATTTATTAAAAATTATAAAAAGGCCTTGATTTACTGGTCTCCGCACACTTCGTACATCCAGTCCGCGGTCTAAGGTTTCGTATTTTCCTACCCTACCCTAAAAACTGGCCGAGATGAAGTCGCGCTCCAAGGGTTCATGTTTAGAGGTGGACCACGCAAGCTCTGTAGACTTTGCAATGACAGTGTTTAAGTGACATCATAAATGTGAAATTTCTGTGAAAATATGATTATACCACGCGTCGAATGATGCTCCCTATTCGTGTCATCCACGATGACGCGCAGATTTGTCAAATCTAACCTTCAATATTATGATAATACGAGTCAAGGCACGCGTCGTCATGAATGACACGATCTATATAGTTCATTTATTTAATAATAAATAAATAAATAATTTTTCACGTCAGCAGCTCGAACAAGGGTAATTTGCTGCTTAAAAACAGTGAGCAAAATCGCATTTTGCTCACCGATTGAGACAAAATAACATTCAAGTTACCTTTAGAATCGAATGTCATTCAACGTGCGGGGCCTAATACAAGTTCGAAATATTTGGATTCTATTGTCTTTATCCCTTTCACGTCATTAGCAAAAAGAAAGAGTAAAAAAAGTGCATACGTAATTCAACGTTATATTGACGGTTTATAAGAGACCCCCGAAATAAGTCAGACCGCATCGTTCCAAAACACCCTACGAGTCTTCATTCGTAATAATTAATTAATGAAATAAAAGTTTAAAATTTAATAAAAACACCATATTTTACGTATTTTATTATACAATCAAAACACTGAACTTATACAAATTTACGCAATTGTTACGCAGTAAATAATTCTACTTAACTACTTCTAACGATCTCTACTATAGTTGACAAATAGTAGTATCCGCAATTCGGACCGGATCTTACAAAGTTTTTTTTTTACAAAAAAAAGTTGTCGATTGAACTGTCAATTGATGTTCGTTAATTCATTATTTTCGTATTATTTTATTGAAATTTCTTTCGTTTTGTTTTATTGCGGTAATTAAAGTTGATTGTTAGAATACCTTCAGAAAACATGAGTGAAATAGTGATCCGTCCGTCTGGATTACATTTTTTCAGGTTGTATTTTTTGATGGCTGACTGACGTGAAAAATTTTGTGTACTACACGAGATCAAAGTTATTTACATCTCGTGCGCTTTTGAGTCCCTTACTACGCTCAAGATTCTAAATTATCAAACTTTGCTCTCTTGTTGTACAAATAACTATTTTATGTGGAGTAGTTGTCATCTCGTCACCTAAAATGTATGTAAATGTTTTTTTGAAGTTTATCAGATTAATTTATTTAGAAATGTTACAGTTGAGTAATAAAAATACGGTAAAACCATATTTCGTACATTATGTTTTCAATTAAGCATATAGGAAATAGATAAAGCCTGCTGAATGACAGATCTAAAAAACTTTTTAATTTATGTAATTATAGTTTCAATAGACAGCAATATAGGAACAACAATTCGATAAAATGTATAACAAATATAGATATACGGACTGACAGATATCTTTGTCACCCATTGGGTACGTCTTATTCTTAAATTGGCGTATTCCGGCTGTGGAATGAGCTCCCTTCCGAGGTTTTCCCGAGGGTCTACTGTATAGGGTTCTTCAAAAAAGGAGTGTACAGGTTTTTAAAAGGTCGGCAACGCGCATGTAACACCTCTGGAGTTGCAGGCGTCCATAGGGTGCGGTGACTGCTTACCATCGTATACTTGTTTGCCACCGCCGTGCTATATAAAAAAAAGAAGAACCACAAGCTGCAAACTTACGATGTAGGGTGCGCCAGTTTTCGGTGTTCAAACGGATTGTAGTCTTCATCAGCCTCTATGTCCCGTCCTGGTATTTCCATAAGAGGCAGGGTGGACCCCGCCTGTTGTTCCACCGGGATTTCATTAGGGTCAACTTTATACCTGTCAAACATTCCACAATTCTGTTATAGCCAGTTTTATTGAATATGTCATGCTTAAATAATACTGTATGCGAGTTGATGACGTTAGGAGTGAGTATAAGAGTGTAGTATTTAACGATACAAATGAAATACAAGTAATCATAGGAATATAATGTGATAGCTAGAACAAGTAAAGCGCCACATTTTGAAGCTGATTTGTGATCGGTAAGAATGTAGGACGGTGTGCTGTCGCGACCGCGTGTCTACTATACATCGAGAGATCTGTTACTGGCTATTGTGGCTATTACTTGAATTTAAAAATATATACAGTCGGAAAAAAATGCCTCACTAGAGCTGCGTTATTGTGTGTCAGTGTTGTTGTGTATAGTGTGATACATTCATTATGGTCTCTAATATAATAATATTAATTACTTTTCGTATGCGTTTCACTCTGTTAAGACTCGGCATTTACAGACATGTGGCTCCAACATTAAATTCAATACAGCTTTACATTATGAATTAGGTACATTATTTTGATATCGAGGTGTAAAATAAAAGGTTGTTTTATTGAGACAGGCCGAAGCTTACTATTAGTTATTTTAAATTATTTATCTCGGATGGAAATAAAATAATGAAAAGACAGATTATAAAGCTAAATCAAATTTGTACAAATCTCTTGTTAGAGCCAATCCCGAGCCTGAATAGAGATGGCGCACGGAGGGCCGCCATTGCGGACTAAAAATCGACTCTCATATACCTACAAATTGAAGTTATCATTTTCTAATTGTAATGGCTTTTACTTAGCATTGTAGGTAATTCTAACTTGCGATTCTTGACATCTCTATAACCACCAACTAGCCGACACTAACCGTATTATCCTTGCAATGGTTAATATAACGAAAACGAATAATATGTTAGGCCGATTTTTAGAAACATTTAAGAAGTACTGTTATGTATTAACCATGTGCCACTCCCCTTGATCGACATCAACTTCTCCACATTCTACTAATATGCTACTTACTATTGGGACAGTGTTGCTCCTAAGTGTATGTTTTATATATTATACTTATATATTTAAAACATATAGGCGATATATTTAAAGCATAAATACTTTTCATGTATTTAAGACTTATTGTTTTCTGGATATCTAAACTATGAAACAGCAGTGTTCATTAGTAGCCCAGGATGCGTAGCCAACATGCCAATCGTTTACGCTCCGTAGCGAACGAAACGCAACTGTCACTGTCGCACTAATATGTAAGAGTGACAGAAAGACACAATTCGTTATCGTAGCTCCAGCGGTTGTCAACTTGGCTAGGCACCCTAGAAAGATACGGTTGTACAAAACATTAATTTATAATAACCTGTTATTTTAATAAAATATTCTCATACGTATAATATACGCAGGAATCCTACAAACATTTGCGGGTAGAATGTAAATGGAAAAAATAAATAATACACACAATTACATTATTAAAAGAAATGTAATCGTATTTCTACTCCACAAGCCTTTACTTGTCTCATACTGTAACTCTGAACCAGACTCCTAAGTCTCAGTAAAACTGCTTGCTATTTTCTGGCATTCCCGTCGGTCTCATTGTTGTAATTAAGGGTAAAATACGATAAAAGAAGCTGTCGAGAACGTCCTCAATAGTCAAAATTCTAGAGTGTTATATTCTCTGGACGTTCTAATTTAAGTATAATCTTTATTTCGGGTTTCTGAATCTTTTTCCGAAAAACTCTTAATTCGACCATTATCATTCTATATCGTCGTAAAATCATGAGGTTAGTATAACAATGCAGGGCTCAAGCCATTCAATCAAAAGACCTAAAATTGATAACCTCAGATTGTATATGTATGAGAGCTGATTGTCTGCCCACAGCGCGCCGGCGCGGCCGCGCCACCGTATGCACCTGCGCAGGCGCGCCAGAGGCGGCCATTCCCATCGTTAAATATCAAAATTTTACCATTACCAAACAAAACAAATTAGAAAAACAAAATCGAAACCATAAAATGGAATGATGTACCGGTGTAAGAGTCCATTGCGAGATGGTCAAGGTCGGTGACCGACTTTAACCTCGTGAAGCAGCGCACGTCTTCCCGGAACGTCTCCGAACGGCGTCGAGCATTATTAGCTCGTTTTAAGGAGCAAGTACTTAACAATCAACATACAATATAAAATACCATTTTAACAACAAAACATTCATTGAAATCATTAAAGATGAAAATTATAAGCCCGCGCATTGCATGCCTTGTGCTCTACGATTACACCAAGGCGTAGTTATTATAGCTCTAATTCTGTAATAACTATTGCCCAGTTAACTAAATGAATGATATCTCGATATTATAATTTTCAAAATAAAATTTTCTTTTCATTGTCCTGTTGAACAAAAATTTAAATATTATTAAGTTTTAAAACTCAACTCCATCGTGATGTTTGGCCAAGAATGAGGTTAAGCTATGAAGCATGCCATTTTTTATTCACTTCCTAAATACAAGTATTCAGTCATAAACTTCAATGAGTTGTAATTAGTAGTCTGGTGACGGTAAAGCATGTAGTAGTATTAAAATCACTAAGTGATACTAGTGAAATCATCTTCAACAAAAAGTAGATTATTACTTGCAAAAGAATGAATCATTTATGAAAATTTAAGGTTCAAGTCTGTAGAGGAACAGTTTAACTTACTTGACCATAACGACATCTGATAAGTCAGTCCTGACTCCTTTTTTCTTTGGGTCATACTCGGCTATCATCGGCCGCATTTGAGGTTTCTGAAACAAACAAATCAACTATTGTAGGTTATATGTGTTATTCGACCTCCATCCAGCGCTGGAGACGTCACGGAGCTGATGACGTCCCGATTGGCAAGCGGAGCGGGGGCTCGCTCCATGCCGTGGTTAGCGCTACGCTACCATGTCGTGGCTATTTCGGCTCTTTTATAAATAGCACGTACGCGTGAGCGCATGAGGCAAACTTGCAAATATATCCCCCGGCGTCCAAACTACATACCTGTACCGTGAACAGATGAAACTATTTACATTTGCGGCTTATGCTTCAAGCCAGCCCTTTCTGATCCGCGTAATTATTGATGTCCTAATTTTATGGCTCCTTAACTCGTTGATTTTCTAATCCATTCTATATAACGGAGTTGAAAATTTTCAGCCTAAGAGCGGTTTCGCACTACGTCCGATCCGAATCCGATCCGAACCCGTGAAAATGTGGTCCGTAGTAGCCGTAGAACTATTTCTATGGTAAATTACGCACTAGATCCGATCTCCGTCATCCGATTTCTTTTGGATCCAGTGCGTAACTTACCATAGAAATAGTTCTACGGCTACTACGGACCAATATTTTCACGGGTTCGGATCGGATTCGGATCGCACGTAGTGCGAAATCGCTCTAAAGAAGGTAAACATGTAAACTAAACGTGGGTGTTTTATCAATTGGCAATGCCTAAATCAATGCCACTGATGATTAGAAATTAAAAACTTGTCGATGGTACTATTAACATTAAACTCTAAAGCTATTTTGTTGCGTTACATTCTGGATGCTCCATTCGACACTAATACAGAGACACTAATAAGAAGGTGATATAACTCACTCTCCTTGAATCATTTACTTCGATAAAATCATATTTACATTGTAACTAGGCACCCATTTTTAACAGGGTACATTATTTGATATGTAGGTAGGTACCTACATATAACTCTATTATTTTCCCGCTGTTGGCGCTTTAGAAAATAAACTTGAATCGAACCATTTTAAACTATGGTTTAGTACACTTCAGTCGCGGAAATGGGCTGAATGAAAGTGAGTGCCTGATCGGACCGAACATGTTGTTTATAAGCCCGTACTCTATTTCATTTAATACAATTACAAATTATATCATTAATCCTATTGCTGTCACGCCTGTGGCCAAGCCTGTCATCGTGGCTGTGTCAATATTTGCTACATATAGGTGAATGTCCACAATCAAAAGCACGACATCGTCATAGTGAAAATTGTCCACTGTTTACTCCACAATATCTTCATTCAGGCCAAGCCCAGAATCAATTTTAGACCAATTCTAGTTTGTATAACTCGACTCCGATAGTTGTAACAAGCGTACACTCAAATGGAGATCAGACTGATATTGGTAGGTATCTACCTACATTTGTTGGCGTTTTCAATAATAACAAAGCTTATCGTCACGAGCGCTAACAAGAAATATAGTCAAGAAGTATGACGACACACGTTAGGCGGGCAGTCAATGTGCGCAGTTTGTCTAAATCAATTGTGAAGGTCGCTGTAGCTGAAGAACTACTGTGCAAATTATTTGTCGATGAGTGACACGCCTCCCGTCATCTCGTCATAACAAAAATAAATTGTGCGATATATAATTTTGTAGTTATCACATACCTAGTCACGACAATTGAGCATCGTGACTGAAATATTTAATCATAATTATTTATAATGTGATCAGGACGTAAGCCCTCATCACATTACTGAAAAATTTTCACCTTGTTCTTATGATTATTAGGAAAACATTGCCATTTAAAGTGACACTATAAAAACCAGTTTTCATTTTACAGTTAAGCCTCTGCTGAAGTGCCGTTATTTCTGTTAATAAGATAGTCTCGGTTGTCTGGAAGAGATCGCTGTTTAGCGATAAGTCCGCCTGTTGTTATCTACACTGTTTTAGTTCTATGAATTCTCTGTAACTTTTATTTTGTAGTGCGTAATAATTGTGTAATATTGTTATAGTTTATCAAAATTGATTTAGTCTAATCAAATTTTAATGGAAGTAGACGTATGATAGACGTGGCTATCCACGCGACAAAGCCGACAAAGCGAACATTTTGGGGCACGGCAGTTGAACTCAATTTTCACCAACTTGCCTATTTAAAAACTGGTTCGGTATTGTATTATTATCAATAAATTTAAAAATTATGAATTTGCATGTATCGGTATTGTATTATTATCAATAAATTTCAAATTTATGGAACCTTTGCGCAACTAATATGTCTATATTGGCACTTGACCAGGTTTTTAATAAGTTAGTGTGTTTTCTTGGCAATATTTCAGTTAAATTTTTGCGTGTTATTTTCATGGCATCAAAAATAAAGTTTTAATAGTCAGGCTCAAAATCAACTTTCTTTAACTCCACAAAAAGTAATTGAAAAATTTATACTTATGAACTTTGTATTTTTTTAATTTTAATCACACCACCCATAGCTTCCGTTTATAAGAGATTAAAGACATTTAATATCTTAACAGAAATAATGCCACCTCGACGACTGGAGAGGGCGGGCACCGTTTCTTTAATTTATTTATACATATTTATTTTTTTGACGACCGGTTTGGCCTAGTCGGTAGTGAGTAGTGACCCTGCCTACGAAGCTGATGGTCCCGGGTTCAAATCCTGGTAAGGGCATTTGTTCGTGTGATGAGCATGGATATTTGTTCCTGAGTCATGGGTGTTTTCTATGTATTTAAGTATTTATAAATATTTATATATTATATATATCGTTGTCTAAGTACCCTCAACACAAGCCTTATTGAGCTTACTGTGAGACTTAGTCAATTTGTGTAATAATGTCCTATAAAAAAATAAAAATAAATAAATAAAATAAATACATAGGTAGTAGTGTGATTAGTTAAAGCAACACTGATAATTTATGGAATAATTTGACTGGTTCCCTAGTTGTAATGAAATGAAATGAAATGTGTTTATTTGCTTAACATTATGTACAGATAGGATGGTATAGTCAATAATATTATGTCCAGATAATGTCAATACCTTATACTAGTAGGCATGCAAAATATTTTAAAAACCTATTTACATTATATTACATTAAATTACAAATTTACATAATCAATTACAATAACATTACATTTTAATAAATTATTATTATTAAATATTAACAATGAAAATAGAGCCAAGAATAGAATTAATAAATAATAAAATGTCACAATATCAATAGAAATCTATATTTAAATATTCCTTAACGCTATAAAAATTGTGCTGGCTTAAAAATATTATAATCGCTCGTTTAAATTTAATAAGTGGCATGTCTCTTAACGATTGTGGCAGTTTATTATATATTGTGTATGTCATCCCATCGACATTATTTCGATAAAGCGCCAAATTGTTTTTTGTTCCAAGAAGTTTGTTCAGTCGATTAGCTCTAGCATTCGGATTTACTTGAGCTATAAAATAAAAGTAAAGTATTGGTAATGTTTTTTTACAAAAATGCATATTTCTGCTATGTATATACATGCCAAAGGAAGAATTTTAAGTTTTTTAAACATGGGTTTACACGATTGCCTTGTACCAATACCGCTTAATGCTCTGATGCACTTTTTTTGAGCTTTAAACTTTGAGCTTTTTGTATTAAGACAACCTGTTATTAATTTTACAAATTTAACTAAATTATATTGAAAAAACTTTATTTTCAGACAACTTAATGGGTCCATAGCTTGTTAGTAAAAACGTTATAGGTATAGAAAAACGTTTATAAAATAGAAAACAATAAAAACACATAAACCGTCATAAACTCTCTAGGCAAATTCATGCTCGACAAGTCGACATACAACATTCGCTGATGACCACTGTTGAGCAACAAGTCACAGACGATCCCATCCCCACAGGGGTTCCGTTCATAATTTACAGCAGCATATTTATTCGTTACTCTGTAACTAAATAAGTCTTATAACTTTCATAAAAGTTGTAGTAGCTCGTCGTATTCAATAATTCCCCGACCGCAAAAAAGAAGCATATTAGAATGACTTCCGCATGCATTACAACTATTACAAATTCTCATCAGCGTTTATAAGACAGGGCAAGGAGTTTCAACCATCATGAACATCATGTTAGTTTTACATTAATTACTTCTTAGAAGATTCATTCAATTATTGACCGTATTCTTGCTAAACTATTTCTTATATCATAATCGATTAATATGCGAGGGTAGAGTTATAATTATGATATGAACATAATAGGAATTAGTTTAATTGATGCATTTTAAAAACGTAATTTTTAAAATCAGCAAACGTCCATAAAATGTAGGAATATAACCTCCTCCTTTTCAGGGTTCCGTACTTGCGTAGTCAACTCTTAGTTTCGCCATGTCCGTTTGTCTGACGCGTCTGTCCATCTGAGGCTCCTCTCGCTCTTACTCCGTGATCGTTAGTGTAATAAAGCATCAATTTGGCGTGGATAAATCAATCATGCCGACAAAGTGGCAAAATAAAAACATGAAGAATATTCTCTGAAAGTGGATCATTGTTGTTCTATAAAGTGTGCAGAAAGTGATACGTTTCTGTAAGTACTTTTTTTCGATAAGCAATAAGCAATTAAATTTTGGTTTTATAAGGATTTATTTTACAGTTTCCATGTTGATATTTAACTTCTCATTCCATAAATAACGATATTTACTTAAATTGTAAACTAAAAGGTTCCTCAAGAAATACTATATAAGTTTATACTTAAAGTCTTGTTTTTTTAATACACATGTATTTTACTTTCCTCGTATTCGATTCGTGTTTAACTCGGGTGCCATTTTTGAGTTATCGCAAAAAGTTTTCCCTTCTTACTAAAAAGACGTTCAAGCGCTGTTGCGTAAGTACCTACTCCCTTTTGCTTGTTTTTATGTACATGAGACTTGCATAGTTCTTTTCAAACTCGATGGGTAGGGTGAAAGGTGTCATCTCATGCCAAATTTCGCAAAACTGTATTGAAATGACACCTATCGAGTACCCATCGAGTTAAAAAAATACTATAATAGGCCCCGTTTACGGCAGCTATTGTGATAGATGGATAACTACGGAACCCTACACTGAGCATGGCCCGGCATGCTCATAGCCGGTTTTCAACTTGTATACATATAAAATCATTCCAAACAATGAGGTCATATTTAGCAAGTGCGGCGTCATTAAAATTACTTTAGTTCAAACGAACAAATCAAACATGTTAGTTACATATCTGCAACATACAGTAAGAAGGTGTAAAAATGAGTCAACGGTATACCTACTGAGACAGACTGATATGCAGGTAAATTGGTCAAAGTTAAGGCTGGCATATTTGAAGTAAATCTATAGCTCAATTATTTCTTGGTAACACACTGTAAATTGGGTACATACAATCTTAATATTGTATATGACTTATACTTACCACAGATTATATACGGTGTTTTACGAGGAACCTGAAAGATTTTAACTGTGTATTCCTGATCATTTTAAAAACTAATATGTCCTATAAACTTTTCTGGAATTCGCCTAGTTTCAGAGTTAATGCCCATTGAAAAAAAAAACATATTTTTATTAACCGCCTTTTTGATGGCGATGTTACTACTTTGGGATGTAGTCTTTATAGATGTTAAAAACCGGCCAAGAGCATGTCGGGCCATGCTCAGTGTAGGGTTCCGTAGTTACTCTTTTGTCACATTAAGCTAAATTGGAGCTTAAAGTATAGTAGATTGTTAACCAAGGGATGAAACGGTACTTTTCACCCGAGTGAAACAAATAGACATTTGCATAATCAGTACCTAATTAAAGTAACAGACTTACTTGCAATCGGAGACTTTGCATGTCTAAAGATAAATATCCCATAGCGAAAAACATTTAGATTGCTATATTGATGAATAAAACACAAATATTTTAGCAAACTGCAGTAATTTTAAAATGATTAATTAAAGGCATTAAAGCCTTAAAGCATGAAAAAGTTAAGTATAACAATAAGTCCTTAACATAATTAAATTTATTTATTGAGAAGTTCTACAGCGTTTACACTGAATAATATACAAAAAACATGAGTACTTATAAGCATAGTCAATAACAGAATTCCCTGGAATTTACACAAAATAAAATATCATCTGTGGGCAGACTTGTGACTTGTGCTGTACAAGAATTGTAAACATAAATTAAATTGTAGATCTTTAAAATACAAAGAAAAAGAGTATAAGAAAAGAAAAATAGTAACTGAAACCTGGGAAATTTCCTAAAATTTCCTAAAATGTGTATATAAAGTTATAATTTTGCGAGTATCACTCTAAGAACAATAATGCATCGTACATGAGCGCAATAAACGAATATGAATATAAAATTAGCGGGATTGCCTCTTACTTTTTCATTTTTACTGTTTTGTTCTAAAACTACCAATAGTCAAGGGCTTTACATACATCCAATGAAACTGTTTTATACAAATTAAATATTGAATAAAAATAGAATGAATAAAAGAAGCATATTTTTATCTTAAATTTTAGCTTATTTACATGAATAATGCCAAATAACTTTAACAACCCATTTAAGGTCGTAATAACGTTTAACTGTGGATCTACGTACTTTTACTATAAAGGGGAAACTTGTTGCGATAATTCAAAAACAGCTTAACTGATCATGTCCGCTATAGTTTTAATTTAATGTCTTTTTTTAACTCTACTTACACGATTTTTTCATATTTTTTGGACCTATGGTTCAAAAGTTAGAGGGGAACAACACATTTTTTTACTTTAGAAGCGATTATCTCTGAATATGTTCACTTTATCAAAAAATGTTTGTTGAAGACCTTTATTATCTTCCTTCCAAGACCTTTCTAACGATACCCCACACTGTAGGGTTGAAGCAAAAAAAAAATCACTCCTACTTTACGTGTAGGGGAGGTACCCTAAAAAAATATTTTTTTTAGATTTAATTGTCCGACTTTGTCAGCTTTATTGATTTATACACACCGCGTCACATGAATAGGACCATCATATTTTTTATTATTATTTAAGATATGAAATAAAATAAACAAGATTTGTTCCCTTCTTCTGAATTAAATAAAAAATCCGAGATGGCATTTAATCATAAAGAATTCTTATCGTATTCTCGCTATATCGTATCTACTTAATCGACAGATAGCTCCAAGACATTTTTTACACCCTTGTCGAGTTCTTGCTTGTTGTTATTGTTTCCCGTTATTATAAAGTTCACGTGACAACCATCCCCATACATTTTCTATTATGTTTAAGGCGGGCGAGATCGATGGCCGATCGAGAACATCGCTATTATTTTCTTGAAACCATTTACGAACATCATGTGCTCTATGAATGCTAGCATTATCATGTCGGAAAGTAAAGTTTTCGCCATCTGTGATACTGCTAAACTTAGATATTTTTGTTTTTAGAAGGTTAATGTAGCTTTTAGAAGTTTGTCTACCTTGTATCACCACTTAATTAATCGCCAATCGGTCCGTTGTATGATATCGCGCCCCAGACCATTATTGAGCCTGCATCATTTCGCCGACAAGACAAATACTTAAACTAACTTATTCCTAATACAAATATAATCGTTATTGTAATCTTTTATTACATCTTAAAACTTATCATGAAGTATTAAAACTAAGGAAAGATGGGCATTGGCATTCTTAGGGAAGCCGCCAAGATTCGAAACGACCCTCGTCTCCCTATTTATTATGCAGAGTTTATAGCACCCGCTTACCACCGCCTAAAATCAAGGAAGCCCCCGTACAACATCGCTAAGGAACTAGTGGATGGCCAATTCGACTTGCAACATGAATGGTCCAGGACGTGGTACTCCTTAATGGCGGAAAAACTAGGCTCCGAAATTACACCTGGCTCCAAAATAAAAGGATCGGACCTTCCGAGGCGACACTGGCGCAAACTCAACAGGCTTCGTACCGGCCACGGACGTTGCGCTCAATATAAACAACGCTGTGGATGGGTGGACTCTCCTGCTTGCGCTTGCGGTGCTGAAACCCAGACTACCCAGCAAGATTGCCCCATATTGCGCTATATTGCCGGTCCTGCAGAAGACCTGATATCCCTGTGCGACGAAGCCATCAAATGGCTGACTGGTCTTTGTGTTGACATTTAAAAAAAATTGGTTATTATATGCTTCTGTATTATGTAATGCCATACGATTAAATAAATAGTAGATTATTGACCAAGGGATGAAAGGCACCCATTTCTGACGAGGTAGTTTCCGAGGGCGTTTCCAAAGTGTCCGAGACTGAAATAGTGCCTTTCACCCGAGTTAAACACTCTACTTCTCATTTTGTACGTGAGGAAAGTAAAATACATGTGTATTTAAAAAACACGGCTTAGGTATTTATGGAAAGGACAATTAATTATCAGAATGGAAATTATACAACAAATCCATTTAGAAAGTACAGTGTTCTAGAGCATAAACTACCAATTTCTGCACACTTTTCAGAACAACAACGACCGACTTTCAGAGCATGAGCAATGAAAATATTTATCTTTATTTCATAAAGATCGTAAAAACTTGAATTACATCATACAAGTAATTGATTGCGGAACAAACTACATATCAAACACTTAAAAAGACTTTAAAATGCAATCCCTTGCCACTTCGCTGAGAAATTTATGTTGATAGTAAAAACTTCGCTTCGCTTCGCTCGCACGTTCAATAAAGCAGTGATAAATTGACAGGTAGCTTTAAACTTATGGACAGTGAGCTGCAGAGATAATTGACCCCCCTGCTTACAAGCTTCTATGCGGTGTACGGGGGGGGGGGGTGTCAGTTATCTCTGTAGCTTACTGTAAATCGCTAAAAAGTGCATAGCGTATTCGACTGACGTCATAACCGAAAATAAAAACGTTATGCATACATATACTCGTACCTAAATAAGTACCTATATACCTATGTAGATACCCATGTGTTACGCGAACGATAACTACATCCTCGATTAGCGAATCAGGAAGACCCCATCTTATGACGCGAAATTGATCCAGCCGGATTAGAATGATTATGCACTTAGGTTTCAGATTGCGGGGCAAAGTTTGTGACAACTCTAACAACAGATGGAGGCAATATATCTACCGTCTGATATCTACCGTCAGTGACTATTAGCGCTGTACCCCTAGTGTAAATTTAATCGACATCATAACGTGACGAACGCGTTTGCGTTAAGTCTCATTTTGTATAGGATTTTGAGTTTCCAAAACGTCCCGCTTGGCGCGCTCTTTCTAAATCACATACAAAATGAAACTAAACGCAAACGCGTACGTCACGTTTCGAAATCAAATTTATTTACACTAGGGGTACTGGGTTATTGAGTGTCACTAGTTACACGTTTTGAATTCGAAGTCAACAAAAATTACCTCAAAGGAAGATGTCAGAAAACGAATCCCACGTTATAATATTTACACTAGTTGACTCGCTTGCTGGAGGGGTAGGGGTAATTGGGTGAAAAAATAGATAATTAAGAGGCTCACTACACATAAATTCCTTAACCGTCTATTTGAACGGGTGTGACATAGAAGCCTTGAGTAACCTAAGGAGAACTTCCGAAAAAAATATGCTTAATTTGCCAAAATTTCATTTCTAACAGCCCGGGGGCACATGTTGCCATAAAGATAACCGAGAACTGAATACAGTCAGAATACTTCATCGATGTCTAATGATCGGGCATCTTATAAACACATACATCACTACATATATATTATAATCAATATTGGCATACGACTGATTAAAACAGAAAATGAATCTCCTGCAAATTTTACAATACAATCGACCGATGCAATGGAAGAAAAAGTACGATAAAAACAAGAGCTATCACGGCTTATAGGAATTTCGAAATAACGAAATAAGCAACTTCACGAAATCACGACGATAGTATGGTTGTACAAGTAATGGTGTTAGAGTACTTGCTAGTTTTTTTTTAAATATTTGTTACTCCATAACTCCGTCATTTCTGAACCGATTTTGAACATTATTATTTCATTATATATACATATATATATATACAGATTGGTCCCGTTTTTGTCAAAACTGAGTTCTGATGATGGGATCCATGAGGAATCGAGGGAACTCTTGAAATGTGAAAGGCATACATATAGTGATTTTTGTATTTTCTGTAACAAATCAAGCATTTACATTTTAAAAAGTGACATTTGATGAAGTGGAACTGCTGATGATGGTCAGAATGGAACTCTTCAACGACGCATAGTACACGTTTGGCGATTTCTCCTCTTCGCTGTGTTTGTTAAGTAAATTAAATTTTCAAAACAATTTTTTGTCAGGTTCGAGTTCTGACGATGGGGTCTATGAGGAATCGAGGGAACTCTTCAAATATGAAAGGCATACATATAGTGATTTTTGTATTTTCTTTGACAAATCAAGCATTTACATTTAAAAAAGTGACATTTGATGAAGTGGAACTGCTGATGATGATCAGAATGGAACTCTTCAACGACGCATAGTACACGTTTGGCGATTTGTCCTCTTCGCTGTGTTTGTTAAGCAAATTAGATTTTCAAGACAAATTTTTGTCAAGTTCGAGTTCTGGCGGTGGGGTCCATGAGGACTCGAGGGAACTCCTCAAATGCTAAAGGCATATATATATATATATAGTGATTTGTATTATCATTAACAAATCAAGTATTTACATTTGTAGAAGTGACATTTGATGAAGTGGAATTGCTGATGATGAACAGAACGGAACTCTTCAATGATGCATAGTTCACGTTTGGCAATTTGTTTTCAAGGCACATTTTAATATTTATATCCTGAAAATGAAAATGAAAAAAATGAAAATGAAAAAATGTATATTCTGTTTAAGAATTACTTATACAGTTGTAAGTGTTGGCGCCTCTTTTTAAGTAACAAATACCTGTGTTAAGAGGCACCGCTCTTCCTTAATTAGTAATAGAACAAATTTTTTAAAATTTAAATAGAAATAAAAAGATAAAATTAACATATCAGACACTAACAAAAGTAATTGCTTATAGATTAATTTAACCTAATGAGAAGATGGACTTGCAAGTCCATATATATGTGTGTGTGTGTGTGTGTGTGTGTGTGTGTGTGTGTGTGTGTGTGTGCGCGTGCGTGCGCGTGCGTGTGTGCGTGTGTGCGTGTATGTGTGTGTGTGTGTGTGTTTAAAGTCCTAAAATATTTTGAATTAAGTTTTCTGTATCATAATAACTCTTACATTTAAGCCAATCTGTTATAATTATTTTACATTCATAAAATGGTAAATGATGTATATTTAAGTGCTTATTTAAGAAATTGTATAAGGGCATTTCTCAGAGGTGGCGTTTTTACGTGTCCGGGGGCATAAACACGTGAATTTGTTGCCTATAAAATCTCAATTAAATCATGCAAATCCATCAGCATCTGATACACCTGGACAACTGGTAAAACATTCCATGTAGTATATATATTATAAGAAAATAAATGTCAAGTGCTAAAATTGACGAACAGTGGGTATGTCCCGCACCCAGATTTGTTGAAACAAAAAATCATAACTTAAGACTGGAGTTTTATTTTAATTTTTAAAGTTGGTCCACGTATTCTACATAAGCCTATCATTTATATTATTAGACTCAAAATAATTTACGCATTAATATTACAAAATAAATCCAATTATTCGACTTGTCCCGCGGCAACACGTGATTTCACTGGAATTTATAAACCTTGTCGGCATTTCACAAAGGAATATACCAGGAACGCCACGCCGCGTGCGCAGGTAGCTTAGCTTCAGTCCCGCCACGTTTACCGGCGAGAGCGGACGTCGGCTCCCAGTCTGTAAGCGGATTTCGTAAAGGTGTGTTCGGCATTCGGTGGGTTTGGTTACGTGATTTTTTGAATTCGGTGAAGCCATTAATTGTTTAAGTGCTTATGCTTTTTTCAGTTAAATAGTGCGTAAGCCACCCTCAGAGGTATGTGATTTGGACATTACAAACTCTTTTACATACTATGATTATGTTTTCTGTAATTATTTAAAAGCGATTAAAATTGAATTCAGTGGGCGCGATTACCGTGGATTCGGTGGGTTTTTTGACCACCGAAATCAAAAAATAGTCCACCGTTGTCAATCTTTTCTATATTGTTCGTTATTTTTTTACTTTACATACAATGATAATTTAAATTATATACTAACATGTGTTATTATTAAATTATATACAACAATTATATACTTAAATTATATGTTAACATGTGCTTATTATATATGGCCAAATAAATATATAATTTCGATTGTTAAGCCGGTGCCATATTTATTGGTTTTTATTTACAGTACAATCTGTAATCTTATATGAACATGCATACAAAAAGCAGTTACTTTAATAGTATAAATGTAAAGGAAAATTACAGCTTCTGGAAAGATATACCTGACTTGGAAAACCTGATAACTCCATCTTTAGCACAGCATGACATTTCACTTCCTACATTTGATTCAGATAATGTCATTGAATCAGACGATGATTTAAATATATTTGATTAATAGCAGATCTCAATAACTCATTGATCTCAAATATGTTGATTTATTTTTAAGAAATATTTTTATGTGTATATGTTAAGTGTTATTAGACGGGAAATGTCGCCTTTTGTTATTTTTTATGTAGCTAAAACTAAAATGTTAACGTCTCTTAAAAATAATTAAAATCTTAATGAAAAAAGACTGTCAAAGAAACTGATAATTTCCTACCATTTATTATTTTAATTTAAAAATAGTCAATGACAAAAGAGTATTTTGTTTAAGATAACTTTAGAATTTAATGAGTATTGTGATATTTGTGATGTGTCTGCACATTGTCAGAGAAACCGACTGAATATTATATTAATAGATATAGACATTAAATAGTTGAAATTAAGTTTAAGCAGGGTATTACGCAGTTTTTTCTTTTCAATTTTATGTTAAAGGTTAAAGCATAACTGTTATTTTCTTCCTAAGATTTTTTCTGATTTTGTTGTTGATTGTCAAGTGTTTGCTTGCGAGCAGGACAATTTTGCCTTGCTTTTTAACGATCTAATTAGTTTATTTTTTGAGATTTCAACTTTAATTTGTTATTGATTTTAACTGCTTATTTAAAATAATGATTATTTTACCGTTCTATCTTGATTTTGATTTGACTTTTAGTTTTTGAAGCCATTTACTTTTATAATCATAAATCCATAGTTTGTATCAGAGCATAACTTTGTTTTATGATGAATCACAATAATAACATAATTATATTTTCATTATGATGTCTTTAAATTGATAATAAAACTATTTTAGTGCTAAAATAATATTGTTTTATTACAATCTTGGTAAGTTTTGAATTCAGTGGCACACTTTTTATTAATATTGATTTCGGTGAGTGTGTTTGATTTCAGTGTTTTGAAAAACTCAAATATCTTGCGAACCTTTACGTCTATAAGGAGGCCTTCACTACCAATATTTTTTAAATTTAAGCCTAATTGTTAATTTTAACATCACATGTCTATAAAGTAAAAAAAAAAAATCGGCACCGAAGTCAGGCACCGAACGTCACCTCTGAGAAATGCCCATAATTTGCCGGATTTAAAGACAAACTGTCTACTAGCGTATGTGGTATTTATTGAAGTGGTTGGAAGTATGTTACCGTTTCTCCTAGTATTTCGTGTGGTAGGTGTATATGGTTTATCCTATTTCGTTTTTTTAATAATTACTGGTGCCTTATTGAGCTTACTGTGGGACTTAGTCAATTCATGTAATAATGTCCTATAATATTTATTTATTAATTATTTTTATTTATTTATTTCACGCATAATTTGAAATCATTTTTCTTAAATACAGTCGAATACCCTATTGCGGGTAGGTATCTTACCAGTTAACCATAGGGCAAATCTGAAATGTGTCAAGGTGGGTGCAGTGGCAAAAAAAAAACATGTTACCTCCTTTTCTACATAATTAGGCGTAGGACGCTGTCTTTTTAATTTCATTGTATAAAATCTCAGATCAACAATAATCGTTCTTTCACCGGTCTCTCTCTGTTACCAGCTTTTTGGGTATCGGAATGACCTTTAGCAGTTCATAAACATTAAACATCTCTGCTAACGAGAGGCAGCCTTATCTCGAAAATAAGGACGTCTTCCATCATCCTTGTCTTTACTTGTAGCAGGTTATATATCTTACGGAGATCTGTATGTAAGTTGTCGATTGGCAGGGAAACATCTCTGGGTAGGGTGCTTGCTATGGTGCTTAACTCATTAATAAGTTGTTCCGGAGTTGACATGTGTAAGTTAAAACGTCCTTGATGTATATCGGTGATGGTGTCTAATAACATGTCTTGCATTCCTCTTGCATGGTTGTGGAGCATATATATATTTTTTTTAAATATTATAGGACATTATTACACAAATTGACTAAGTCCCACACTAAGCTCAATAAGGCTTGTATTGAGGGTACTTAGACAACGATATATATAATATATAAATATTTATAAATACTTAAATACATAGAAAACACCCATGACTCAGGAACAAATATCCATGCTCATCACACGAATACATGCCCTTACCAGGATTTGAACCCGGGACCATCAGCTTCGTAGGCAGGGTCACTACCCACTAGGCCAAACCGGTCGTCAAACTTGCTATATTCATATGTCATATTATTTGCTATAGTGGCTCCTAAGTTGAAGTCGTTGATAATGTTGTTAGTTTCTACCTTTTGTTGCAAGTTCTTGAAAGCTTCGTCCAGATGGTTTATAATATAATATTATGTTGATGTATCATTTTATGTTGTTGATTCATAGTGTCTTCGGTACGTTTTAATAAATTATATTCCGCTTCAACAATGGATGTTTGATTTTTCCAAAGGGAAGCCATATGTTTAGCGTTGTCTCGTAAAAGTGTTATATCTTTTTTTTTATATTGTTCGGCGAACCTTTCATCCAATACGCCGAATAGGCTGTTAGTGACGTAACCGACACCATCGACAAGGCCGCGTCGGGTTCGTAGTACTCGTAGTGAGGTTTGTCGCGTGCTCGAATGCTGACTGAGCAACAGCTGGTTATAGTATTCGAGTTCTGAGAATCCATGACGCAGTTGTAGTATTATTATGTCACAGTGGACTTGTGTTTTGATAGTTTCACAGGTATCTTTTAAGAATCGGGAGTATGTTTGTAATGCGTTCGTTGCGTCCCAATAAGGTTCCATGTTATAATAGACGACTAGTTTCCATTTATCTAGAATTAACATCATGTCTGCTAATTTATCGAAGTATAGCCCCTGTGTTTCACGAAATTGTATTATGTTGACATCGCACTGACCGGTTGAGAGGCATGATAAAAATTATAACAGTGCTGTGAACATTGATGACAGTGAAAACCTGGCCTTGTTTGCCTTTAGTTTTTGAGGATTTCTTGTTGAGTTTTGCTTTTCGAGTTCTTTGTCATGTAGCGGCCTCTTCTGATGCATTTTAGGAAGTTCTTCTTCGGGGTGTTTCAACAAAATAGAGAGCTTGAGTACTGGACGCTTTAATATGCCGTTTTTCGTTTTAAGGGTCACAACCCTTACATATCCGTCTTGTCCCGGATGTAGCTCTATAACTCTGCCCATTGCCCATTTGCCTGGTGGCAGGTTATCATCATGAATGAGCACAACGTCGTTAAGGCTGATGTTGGTTAAAGGTTTTTTCCATTTACTTCTAGAGTTTAATAGTGCTAGGTACTCAGAACGCCATCTTTTCCATAAGTCTTGAAATATTTTCTGAGTGAGTTGCCATCTTGTACGTAAGTCTCTTTCTGTCTCTATCAATGTTAGAGTTGGACCGCTCCTTAGAAAGTGAGAAGGGGTCAAATAGTTGATGTCATCAGGGTCTTCTGATATAGCGCACAGTGGTCTTGAGTTCATACAACCTTCGATCTGTGCTAAAAAACTGCTGAATTCTTCATAAGTGAGCTTTTGATCTCCAATGACCCGTTTTAGATGGTATTTGAACGCTTTGGCTCAACTTTCCCACAAGCCTCGGCTGTTGGCCATGCGGGTGCATTGAAGTGCCAGGAGATTCCCATGTCGGATATCGTACCCAGGCACTCTGGATTTACTATGTTCTGGATTTCGAGGTATTCTTGCTGAAGTGTCTTGCTGGCTTTAAGGAAGTTTGTTCCATTGTCGCTGTACATGTGTAATGGAGTACCTCTTCGCGCAGCCATTCTCCGCAACGCCGCTATGAAAGCGGATGCTGTCATGTCCGATACCAGTTCGAGATGGACCGCTTTTGTAGCCATGCAGACAAACACGCACACGTATCCTTTAGTAGTCTTGATACCACGACCCTTGTTGGCCTTGAGGAATACGTGCCCCGTGAAGTCTACGCCAGTGTGTTCAAAAGGACGAGATGAATTGCTTCTTGATGCAGGTAAGTCTCCCATGATTTGATTTTGCAGGTTTTCTTTTTGTTTTTTGCATGTCACGCAGTGCCGAATAAATTGCTTAGTGACGCTGTTGCCTCCGACGTCCCAATATTTGTTTCTTAAGAAATTTAGGGTTAGTCGGGCGCCGCCATGAAGAACCATTTTATGTGCGTTATCAATGATAAGGCTAGTCAATCGATGCTTGTGTGGCAAAATGATTGGTTGTTTCATGTCATACGCGATGTACGCGCTTCTCAATCTCCCCTTGACTCGCAGGATGTCGTCTTCATCTAAGAATGGACACAAATCAAGTATTTTTTCTTTTAGTCGAAATAGGTCGACCCTTTTTCAAATCATGATATTCATCTTGAAATTCTGCTTTTTGGACCCGCTTGATAATTAAGGCCTTTACTTCTCTTATTTCCGATAAATGAAGATAATTTCCAGTTTTTCTGTCTTGTTGTTTCGTGATGAATCTTCGGACCCAGGCTACTACGTGCACTAGTTTTGATAACGAACTATATTTGTCAATTAGCTGGTCGATGATATTATCTTCAGTTTCAGTGTTAACGGCGACGTTAACTTGCATGATTTTTTGTTCTTCGTTCGTAGTGTAAATAATGGTTTTATCTTGACTCTTTGCTTGAAACGTCGGTAGCCAGGTGGGCCCTTGCCACCATAAAGAATGTTGTTTTAATTGTGACGCGGTAAGTCCTCTGCTTGCGCAATCCGAAGTTAACGTAGCCCCAGCACTCGGGAGGGATGACTTCTGTGATTTGTCGCACCCTGTTGGCGACGAATGTATTCCAGCGGTTAGGATCACCTTGCAGCCATCCCAAGACTGCGGTCGAATCTACCCAACCATAGATCTTGATATTATAGTTGGTTAAACATTGTTTTACCTTGATCGTTAATTTTGCAAGAAGATGGGCTCCACACAACTCTGCTCTTGGTAGCGTATCGGTGTATTTTAAATGTGTTTATATTATTATTTATATCTTGTTTAATAATTAACCATTCTTTATGCATATCACTTGGTATATTGTCATCCCATTTCAGAGGGGTTTTCCACAAAAGTTGGAAAAGCGGCTTCAAGTTGGTGGATATGGGTGTGAGCCAACCCAAGGGCTCAAATAGTTTGGAGATTTCTGATAACAACTGACGCTTGGTAGTGTTTTGCTGTACGTCCGAAACGATTTCCATTTTTGTTTCGAAATTAAATATATCTCCAAAATGTCTGTATGTCTTCGATGTTATTTAACACCAAATTACATTGAAAGCTTTGTGGTACTCTCCCACATATAATCAATCCTAAGTGCGTCTCTTGTACAACAAAGGATAAGTTTTCATGCTTGTACATTCCATGCATCAAAATAGTTGCGTAAATTTCATCACCCAATAATATATCGATCGAGTTGTTGACATTACAATTGTAGTCTGCCAGAGGTAAAGTATCCAAAATATCCCATCTTGCTTTGGGGAAGGTGAAATTGGGTAATTTTCTTGTTAAATCCTTCATAATAAAGGCTTCGGTGTTGAAGGAATATTTTTCATCTGATGATAAACAGATCACATACAGCATGCCTTTACATTTGCTATCTCTAAGGCCCACTCCTGTGATCACTCCTTTTTCTTGCTGTCGTGGTAACCCTAGCTGTTGAGCGGCGTTTTCAGAAATCAAACACATCTGGGCCCCAGGATCTATTAAGGCACGCATCGTGCGGGGTACTCCATCATTTCCCAGGATTTTGATCATAGCTGTAGCTAAAAGGATATTTGGGTCTTGATTGTTGTCTTCACGTTGCTGTGCCACGTGAGTCCCAAATCCTTGTTGACGACTTTGATTTCCGACCGTATTTACCGACGCTGCATTTTGATTGTGAAATGTATCGTGCAAAAGTGTATTATGATACCCGCCGCATTCTTGACATCGTTTAGTAGAATGGCAAGGTTTGCCGTTATGATTGTATAAACAATTACTACAAAGATTAAGTTTTGTAATTGTTTTTCGTTTAAGTCCTAGGGCCATGTTTTTGAACTCGGTACAGAAATATATACCATGATCTTGCTGGCAAACTGGGCACTTGCGCCTGTATTCGAGGCCTGGCTTACTGGTTGGAGTCTTGTTGCTTGTAAAATACTGATTTAGACGGCTTGACTTGTAGGTATTGATTACTTGATGTAGATGGTGTATTCAAACTTGTTCGATTAACAGCGGCTTCTTGCTTGCGCCGTGACGACTCCATAACGGTAAACTTGCCCTCCAAAAATGACAAGAACTTCTTAAAGTTGATCCTCACTTGTTTGATTACAGTTTGAAGCTGAATCTGATTTTGATACAGATCCTCCATATAACGGTTTCTTGATAATCAGTATTATAAAGAAAATAACTTGATATTGGGTGGTGGTAGACTTGCTTGGTCACCTTTCTTGATAAATCGTGTTCACTTTTCTTGCTTTCTTGATTGTTCGCGTATGTATGTCTGCCTTGTTGCTTAGTTGGTTGACCTTGTTGTCTTACTTGATGTCTTGATTATTTCTTCCTCACTTGCTGGTTAATATTCTTCGTGCACTTCGCTATCTGCCTACTCAATCCAGTCGGTGAGACCCGCTTGTGGGAAGCCAACTGAGTCGAACTGACAAACGAATGAGCACAGAAGACGGTTATCGAAGGACCATTAATGTTAGAGTACTTGCTAAGTAAATGTTAAAGACATTTACTTGATAGATATCTTGATAGTAATGTGAAACACGAAAGACGGATTCTTGAGATAAACTTGTTTTATTATAACTTGATAGGTGTGCACACTTATATAATAGCGAACGTGAATATTTAGTGAATGAATAGGTACTTATTGACTAATTACCACACTTTTATATAAACTAAATGCTGATGGGGCAAATGATCAATACGATGCATGTGCAATTTACTTGTACAAATGGTGATAGTTTTTTGGGTTTGGTGGCAATGTAAATAATGCCTTAAATCTTTGGTAAGGTGTAGGATATTAATATAAATCACTGGTAGCCCAGTTGACTAGGGACGCGACCGAACAAACTACATAGTACTTACCTAACGTTTCATTTTTGTAAACAAGAGCATTTTTTTTTTTGTTATTGGACTTTCAGAATAGTCCATGGTGTATACGATCAATAATAGTGATGGAATTTCCTTTTGCAGAATTCAATCAAGGAGCAAAATGTTTTTGACAGGAGACAAGCTGGCCCACGTTAAGGATATATTCGCTTCCAATGCCCCCACTTAGTGACAGAACGGAAAAGGTTAAATGAAATCGTAATAATCCTACTTAATTATTAAACGAGGTTCCTCCTTACTGATACTACTATTTATATTAAAAACAAAATGTGACTTTCCATCAGAGGGTCCTTATGTTCCATATGCATAAGGACCCTTCTCATTAGAGAAGCCTTTCCATTAGGAAAGGTTCCCTATGTACAGGAACCATTTAATGACCCTTCTCTGTGGAAAGCCATGAATAATTCAAAATAAAATAAATAGGGCACAACTCAATATACTAAGTAGTTCGCCTCGAATTGAGAACTCGCTATTCACCAAAAACTGAATGACACTGAACTGAAAGTGAATTCATAGAGATCTGGATGACTTTCGACGCGATTGAATTATTCAAATCCGGACAAGTGTGAGTTGAACTAAAACGAAACCTACGTTCATGAGTTTTCATTTTTACTAATTTGACTATGGATTCGTTTACCTTATTACATTTAAATTAGAATAGATTTTCTAAAGTTTTTTACAATCCCAAATGTAAAAAAAAAACGAACATCCGGGAGGTGCTTCTAGCCAGCCCAGTGTTTAATGTAAGAACATTGCTTCGCTTTTCTCGCTTGTTCGATAAAATCCCACAGTGGAATCAATAAGGTTTGGCTGGTGTGGGGTATATCTACATTTTCTTAAGTGTTTAGGGTTGGGGTAGCGCAGAACATTTTGCAGTACTACAAAGTTGCAGTAATCGAAATAAAACATTTGGAGGATGTATTTGTAAGTACACTGTGCAACGGTTTCAATCCTTGTACTAATAGTAGACACATTGACTACATTTTACAGGACCGGGCGTGACCATGACCACATAGGATAACACAATGTTTAACATCCTTGTATGTGGTTCATCGTGACATCACCGTCGCTGACTGTACCATACCTCGACACTGATAACAGAGCGATTCCGCTTATGTAATTTGACAAAGTACCTGCACATGGAGGACACCAAAATAATCAAAGTCACAAGCACCGCGCGAGTTTAATAACGACATTATTTGTGAATTACTACTGAAATACATCCTTTGTGGAACTAGAATAACTTCTCTTCAAATGCCAATAAAAATAAATTTTTGTTACTAGTAAAATCTTGCAATTTAATATATTTTAACGACTCGTCGAAGGGTTCGGTTAAAATGTTTGTATACAAAGTTCCAGCGAACTATTTACTAGCAGTCGTCTTGCCAACGGACGGGCGCTACTATTAGAGGTGCCCTAGCACCGCGCCGATCACAAACGCACGTGCACGTGACGCTGCCAATACTAAAAATATCCTACATAGTATGTAGTATGTGTCGCTTAAGGGTTGAATGAGTTTCAACTGTATCGACATTTTTTTTGTTAAAAACTATATCTTGAACTAATAAAAACTGAACAAGATACTTTGACAGAAGGTTTAGCTTCTCTCCTCGGCCACAATAAAGGATCGGACGGAAGAACGGTCTTGATGAGGTTGCATCTGTGCAGCATCATCAAGACCGATATGACCTTGCCCATCGAGTATTGAAAATACATATATGTAGGTAAGTTCCTAATGCTTTCCCCTTCCCCCAAATAAGAAAAAAAAAAAAAGGCAATGCCAATGGCAATGTAATATATGCTTTTTTTTTTTTCTTATTTGGGGAAAGTGGAAAGCATCAGGAACTTACTTACCTATATTTTCAATATCGATCTTGATGATGTTGTACTGAAGATATTAAATATGCAATCCATTTGTATGTAAGTATACCTGGATTAAAATGTATGTACGCAAGCAAGTTTCCCTTTAAATTGTATGGGGTACGGGTTCATTTAAGTGTGAGTGAAGAGGGATACGGTGAGTAGATCGAACTGTTTGTGGGCCGTGAATGAAGATTGAGCCCGAGGGCACAATAGCACGTCACGGTAGCTGAATAACGCGGCCTTGTTTTGCCGGAAGTTAATACTTACAGCTGCGACAGATTTTTACATTAATTCCACTGCATCTGGCTGCTGCCAGCCGAATCTCCGAAAAGAGACGCCGGAAGCATATCTAAATAGTAATTCTTACATGTTTATAGGGAATATACCAACATCAAAACAAGAATGCTGATTTTGTTGCAGCCTCTTGTTAAATGTAGTTTTATCAGATTAGTGTCAATGAAGTTGATGTAAGCCTGTTACATCGTTCATCACAAGGTATAAAGTGCGTTAGACATTTTTAACACATCGACAGCGATGTTTTTAATTGCATACCGTACAATTTTCACACGGTTACACTAGCGAGAACAGCGCGTTACGTCAACAGGGTTAGTCAAGCAGTAGTAGTCCCTTCCTACCGATGATAGCACGACCAAGGCCAATCCAATCAGTGCGGATGTCAGTCCCCTCTCATCATCTCATACTGGGAATGTAAGCTGACAATTTACTTACGCGCACCTATGTGGAACTGATCTGGAACGACGCAAAGCGTCTAATTATTCTGTTTATTTACGCAATCAGTTCCAAGTACTTTAATTTGCATCGCTCGGTGACGTCCAGATTATTTGACTGCCGTAACATAACAAGGAGATATTACTTATGGCTTAGAGGACAGACTAAATGGCAGATAAAATTCTGCATACCTTAAAGCACGTTATCCAAAAGTTCCACGACCTAAGAAGCTATACCAAAACTTTGCGATGTGGGATAATAACGAAATCATCGAAAAATTGGCTTGCGTTTTTGAACATTCATCTCTCGAGATGGTGAAAAAGGGGTTGAAAGTTTGGATGAAGATCAAAATGTTTTTCGAGTGCGGAACTTGAAACTTTGTATATTTGCATATTGTTAGAATACAAGAAAAGTAATTTCAGCGTTTTTAAAAATTCGTCCCCTAAGGTGGTGAAAAGGGAGTTGAAAGTTTGTATGGAAATCAAAATGTTTTTCGAGTGCGGAACTTATTGAAACTTTGTATATTTGCATATTGTTAGAACACAAGAAAATTAATTTCAGCGTTTTTAAAAATTCATCCCCTGAAGGAGTAATAAGTTGAAATTTTTAAGTAACGCAAAGCGGGAGCTGCTATGGCCAGAAACTTGAAGTTAGGTTACGTTAGTAGTAGTAGAAGAGGTAGTTAGTCGGACTTGCGCACGAAGGGTTCCGTACCATTACGCAAGAAACGGCAAAAATAACACGTTTGTCGTATGGGAGCCCCACTTAAATATTAATTTGTTTTGTTCTTAGTATTTGTTGTTATAGCAGCAACAGAAATACATTTTCTGTGAAAATTTCAACTGTCTATCTATAACGGTTCATGAGTCTGGTGGCAAACAGACGGACAGACGGATAGTGGAGTCTTAGTAATACGGTCCCGTTTTTGGGTACCAAACCTTAACATGTTTTCAAAATGTTAATATCCCCTTAATTACTTAAGAATACTTTGAAAGTTTGAATAAATGCAAAGCCGCTACTGAAATTGTTAAATTAGTATTGTAATAAATATTTTGCACATGAAAATTATAGGTACCTACTAAATATGTAAAATGTTCAAGATTCCACGACGACGAAGTCGCGGGCAACAGCTAGTATTTAATACGTCAGTCAATGGCTCTAGGTAGTCTAGGTAAGTTTTTAGGAAACCTTACGCGGTGGATCAGTTGAGTCGTCCATTCCTATATGTAGGTGAGGGAGAGGACCGGTCGTTTTTCCCCGTGACGTCACCGTCTGCCGCTACGTGCCGGCTCCCCACTCTGGCGCCAGCCCGGCATGCCAACCCCGCGGTACGACTATAATGTGCACTGCTATTATACAAGGGTAGTTAATGTGTTTTATTGATACAAAACAATCATAAAGTGAAACTTGTAGTAATTATGAAAAAAACATTATCTATGGCATAAAAATACGAGTGTGGGTTTCATAATAAGATCACAAGAGTTAAAGCCTAATTATGTACAGTTACATGCTGTTTTATGTACACATATACCTAGCGCATGGTACGACCGCCAGCGGTTGATCACACTGTCTGCAATTAACATTTCATTTCAAATAAATGTGGTTATAAATGTTATCAAAGTTGATGTTATTATTAAGCAAAAATAAATCATGTAACATCGTGAAGAAACTGGACTAATCCTAACCAGACCTAGTAGTTTACCCTCTGGGTTAGAAGGTTATTATTACTTATTTATTATGTACGTACGAGTAACAGTGAGGTGGGGTTACCGTCCGCCCGCTCAGGTAATGGTCCGAAAGAATAAAGCAGAACTAGTGCCAAAATAGCCAAATGAACGAAGGGAAAAGCAACATATTCGAACAGTGAGTGCGTTGCAGTGCCTGGCTGCTGCTGCCTTTAGGGAGCAGCAGTGCCTGGCTGCTGCTGCCTTTAGGGAACTGCGTACTCCTTGCGGCCCCGTGGGATCCTGTTTTTCTCTCACACTCACTGAGCGACAGCGTGAGCGAGATGGATGCGCGTGCCTTGGACCGCGGATACCATGTTTTTGAATTTTAATATGTTGCAAGTTTTATCAAAAAAAGTAATCAATGGATTCCCTCAAAAAAAATTGAGCTTTTTTAGAAGCAATGTTCATATTTTTAGCTTAGTGCATAAATTGTTACTCATTTTTAAAGTGCGTTTTAGACCTATGTTCGTTGTTTATTTCTATCGAGTGAACGTCAAAAAAAAAACAAGATTCGAATCGATAGAGTCACTAGAGTAAATCCTCAAGATTGCTAATTAAATTTTTCGCAACCTGATTGCGATACGTAAATATGTGACGATGATTTAAAAAATACGGAAAGATTTTTCCGCTCTGTGAACCCACGGGCACCTTAATATCGTCCCGTTTTAAAAGTAGGTATTCAACAGGGGCTTCCACGGGGCTTCCTTGACCGAGTTCTTGAAACATCGAGTTTTAAAATAGGTACAAATGCAAATAAGCATTGCTGTGGGATCCCCACACTTACAGTTAGCAGCAAATATACCTATAATTAAACTATTTTTCAGTGCGTTCGCGTTATAGCTGAGATTGTATTATGTTATGACTATTTAATTTATAGTACCTGCACGTAGCACATAGTATATAGGACTAATTCTGAAACTAGAGTTGGCCCTCCAAAGGATGAACACCTTGTATGAGTTGATGCATCTCTGAAAACAGGCAATGCAGCATTTATCTTAAGAAGTATTGCAGTATAAAAACCCAATTTTCATTATTAAATACTACCCTTTCTTTAACTTAACTTCGTACATTTAAGTATATATATTTTGTGGGCGACGCACCTTTTTAGAAAATGTTTATTTCTATGCTTTTTTATATTTTTAAATTCTAATGATTTATTTTTGATTTATGTTCTTTTTATAACCGACTTCAAGATTTTAAAAGGAGGAGATTATCAATTCGGTTATGTTTTTTTTTTAATGTTTATTACTCCATAACTCCGTCATTTCTGAACCGATTTTGAAAATTATTTTTTGTTTGAATTTATATATATATATTATTAAAAAATAAATAAAAATAGACTTAAAATAAAATAAAACTATCCCCCTGCGGCATGGTGCCGTAGATGCTAGCAGCATTTCCTCGCTGTATCGCAAGACTAATTCTTTGAGCGAGGAAGCTGCCAGCTCTGCGGTCACCGGTGACCT